>NC_064921.1:971157362-972357362 GCF_023897955.1 Schistocerca gregaria | reverse complement strand
AGTCAGTAATACAGTATCGATCTAAAGTATTCCTTAGTTGCCGTGTTATGGCGCCAGCGCTGCTTGCATTCAGTGGCGACAGAGGAACGCATATAATGTGGCACTCCAAGAGCTTCATGCCGCTGTGGTTGCATTTCTAATAAACAAGCAAGGTAATAGAGCCACAATGTGAGTGTATATTCCCTTAACTCAAAAGTATTAATTAACTGTTGTCACTTAGGCGTTCGAACAGTGTTCATTTATTAGGAGAAACCACTAGAAGCGTGCGAAAACACAAAGAATGCTCGGTTGATCTGAGACACGTTGTTATGCATGTTATGAAGAAGGAAAGTTACAGTCTAGTGTTGCTAGAGATTTTGTTATATCACAACAACTAACAAGAGTGTGGCGTCGATGGCAAAAAGAGGAAGGAATAGTAGCCAACAAATCAGGGCCAGGTCATCCTCGACAGTTGGTTGGTGATACATGAAAATCTCCTCGACAATTAGTGATGATATGGAGCAGGATCATGGACTCAACTTACAGGTGTCTGCTGTAAAGCGTCGTTTAGCAACAGTTGATTTAAATGGTAGGTGACTATCATGGGTAAACCACTCATAAATTCAAAAACTACCAAGGTCAGGCTTGAGTTTGCAAAGAAACATCGAACTTTGAGTGCTATACATTGGTCTAGTGTTTCATGTAGTGATGAGAGCATATTTAATGTAGTTTCTGCTGATGATATGCTGTATTTACCTCGATCAAAAAACCAAATGGACAACATAAAGCATCAGGTACCGACCATTAAGTACGGTGATGGCAGGGGCAATGTTGCGAAGACGTTCTGAAGTTTTTCTGGACATGTCATGGGTCCTCTACTCCAAATATTAGGCAAAATGCATCGTTTGCTGTACAGTGACATTTTAGAAAAGAATTTAGTCCCACATGGGAGAAAGAATGTACCACATAATTGGATATTTCAGCAGGACAATGATTCAGAACACACCTCCGGCCAATAAATAAGATCTTTTCGGATGAAGAAAGCAAACTTTTGGAGTGACCAAGCCAGAACCCGGACCTAAATCTAACTGAATATTTCTGGGACACAGTGAATCTACTTGTTCGTCGTTGAAGGACTCGAACAAGGATCAACTTGATGCTGTCTTATTCCGTGGATGGTGAAAACTTACACTTGACCTATTTCAAAAGCTTGTGCATTCAGTGTGTAGCTTTGACCAAAGCCCATGTGTATGCTAAGAAAAACTGACTTGTTCTTCAAATGCCAAAATAGTTTTGTTTTATTCTTAGGTATTTAGTCCTACAAATTACTTTTGAGCCGTAAGAATTGTTATTTCTCTTTCGATGTAAGGTAACCTTGTTCAAACAAAATGTGGTTTCGCACTGCATGCATTATAATGACATACTTTTGAACTGTACACTGGCAGTTTTTCCTATTACACACTTATCTTTACGTATCTGTAGCTAATGCTTTCTACAAATACTTTCGAACGTCATTGAAGTAAGACGTGGGAAGCACGACAATTTTAAAAAAGTTTTATGTATTAAACTTCGATTAGTGTAGGCAGAATCACAGTAGTGCCAGAAACGAAAGGCAGTAGTTTATTGAAGTGCACGAGAAGTCTGCATTAAACATATGATATATGTGAATATTAAAATCAGAGCATGAAGATGTTCTGTGCCAAGCGAGCAAAGGCGATGAGAACCTTAAATGAAGTATAATAATTGTCGTTGTGCACAAAGGGTGTCATCATGAAAGCTGCGACTGTTGATACACATAAGTAAAACAGTTTACTACGTCTGTCACTTGTTTATCTTCCCACTACATGTTTCGATAAATCATCTTCAGGAGGTGAATTGTGTTGTTACATTTTTGGTGAAAGTGTAGAGTACAGACGCCTTTTCACAACAACAGACTAAATGAAAGCTGTGTGAAATGTGCATAGAGGGAAACTATAATCCAGAAAACGCTGCGAACAGCTACTATTTCATATGTCTCTACTGTAAATTATGTTCACATTGTCTCTTTACACTACAACGTTGTACATGTCAGAGATATGATTGTATAACTTGAGTACAAAGATAACTGAAGATTTAATACATTAATCTAAGGAACCAAGCTCTATCGACTTTAACTTCGATTATCTTTGTACTAAGTGTAAACTAGCATATCCCTGACATGTATGACGTCTTTGTGTGAAATGACATTTTTTTTGTGAACTGACAGAGTAAAGATAATGTACAGTGGAGAACACATGTAAGCTGTTTACAGCACGTCCTAATTTGTACATCCCTTTCAAGCACACTTTACTCTTACAGATTCAAGTTTTTTATAATGTTAACTGTTTTTTTTTCTGAAGAAACCACAGTTTTATCATTAGGAAAAGAAGAATCGTAACCTATGTTGCACACAGTTTGCCGTTGCGGAAAAGCGTCCATGGTCTACAATAACACCAGGAATGTCACAACACAATTCTCCACCTCAAGTTGATTTTGTGAGGCACTGAAACGTGTACTATGGAAGTAAAATTCTTTTTTTTATTAAAAAGAAAAAAAAAAACACCGGTTTTGGCGCCCGAGGGTATTATTCACTGGTCTCTAATAGTATACAACAATAAAGCACAACATAATTAGTCAAATGGAGAAGAATGTAGCATTAAGCATCATCAACGATACATGAAATATTCAAAACACACCACCGCAAACTTCATAAAAACAGCAAATTAGAATATAATATGGTTTTAACCCGCCTAATATCAGAATGGGTATGTGACACATAAAGTAAATAGTGTTGAAAAACAACTTTTCAACGCACGTCATAAAAACACCATAATGAAATAAATACTGTGTGAACTTGTTGACAATCTAGAAAAATGAAATATGTTACATGCATTAACATGTCATGCGCCGTGAGAAAGAAGCCCAGAAGCCAACATGTGGAACTGTCTAATACTAAAGGCATGAAAGTAATCAGCTGTACAACTGGTGCTGACACTGAATTCAAAACAAACGTTACAGCTGCGAAAGTTGCATCAACATGCTAACTAAATTGGACAAGAAATTAAATAAACAACTGACCGACGCAGTAAACAGTGTTATTTATATTCATTTTGTTTATTATGATCAGTTCGGATCTCTTCGGAAGGCACTATCAGATTTATCGTAGAAAATATACAACAATTGCGAAGAGAATCTGATGCAACTGAAATGTGTCATAAGCAGAACATACATTCAAGTGTGGCTTTTTAATAATTTCAAAAGTTATTGGATTAACATACCTTCTGACGCATGTATGCTACACAGTAAAATTAAAGAACATTGATTTATAATTTAAAGGTATTAACAAAATCTCGTGATTGTCTATAAGCTTAATAGGATCCTCAAGATATACACTTGTTACATGAAATATAACCATAAAATTGGAAAGAAGCGTAACACAATTTCGTTGTTTTCTACATAAAATACAAGTACCTTACATTAATTATGTCATATAATCACAAACTTGTAAATCACAAGTAACAGTAAGTGATAATTCTCCAAATTATTCTCATTGTACAGGGTGTTTCAGAAAGAGTAGCCGGACTTCAACACTGCATATTTGTTGATAAAAACACACTACAGACATGGAATGAATCGCAAAATACTCAGAAAATATTAAAATTTTTGCTATGCTATTACAGATACTCTACGTGCCCACCAGTAGCAGCATTAACCACAGTTACACGATAGCTAAACACGAAATAAATTATACACATTGTATTTTCGTTAGGAGAAGTTATGGCGGCTGTTACTCTGTTTTTCACTTCTTCTATGTCACGAGTTAAAGGGGGGATGAACACACTTTCCTTCACTTACACCCACAAGAAAAAATCGCATGGGGTCATGTTTGTCCATCTTGGAGACCAAGAATGCAGGGCGGTATTTCGGGGGCCCGTGTGTCCTATCCAGAATCGAAGCAGAGCGTCGTTGAGAAAATGACCTAAGTTGTTGTGCCAGTGTGATGGAGCTTGTGAAGGATCAGAATTATTGCATCGGTTTTCGTGTCGTCACGATTTAATTTTATTGTTTCAATCTATCGCAGTAGCAGTAAAAGGTAAGATTAATCAGGGAAAAGGATGTGATATTTATCGTTTCATTGTCACTTAAGTCTATGTTGTTGAATATGTTCTAGAAAAAATATCTTCTCTGGCCAGCCGTATAAGTACTCGTACAGAGACAGCAAAGATAATACACGCGTCGTTGGCCGACAGCAGAGCTTGAGCGCGCCAGAGATCACATTGGCCCATCTGTCAGAGTGGAGCTCCTCGTGTTTGATGTGACTTCTGACGGAAGGTCTAGTGATTTTAAGTTGTTATGTGCTTAGTCAACAGCGGGTTGTACGCTGCGTCAGTATTTGATACTAGAATTCGTGGGTCTTTCAAATACGGCGACACTGAAGTTCTGACTTTAATAATTTTGTCTGAAGCGGTAAGTATTTTGTTGCCCTTGACATTAGTGCAAACGCCAGTGGATTCGCGTGTTGCAAATGGTTAAGGAGATTTATGAATGTGTCCACCGTGAGTGTAATTTTATGAGTACAGAGTCGTACCATGAGGTAGTAACGTCATTGTGTATTTGGAGTATCTGCTTATCGAACATTACTTTCTAACCCTTTCTTGGGCAGCGAATCCAGCACAGGAACACACGAGTCGGAGTTGAATTATTATCGGTAGCATATTTTGCCCATAAGCGTTGTTAGTGACGTAACAATTGAGACCACGTTGCCCTAGTTGAACCGTTTCAAAGCGGAAATTCCAATTGCTAACATTATTTCTTTCCCAAAAGTGAGGAGTGACAGTTACATTTAGGAGTTGCTAGTTGGTATGCGAGAGGACAACACGTCAAGAGGATAATATTTTGAAAATTTGAATGTTAAGTTGAGATATAAACTGGTCGTGGCACCTAGGATTTATTTTGAGTGTTCGTTGTATTGTTCGTCTCGATTTTTGTGGCTATATTAGTTTCTGGCAGTCATTCTTTAACAGTCTATGTTTACTCATTGTGAAGTATTTACATTTAAAAAGAAAGAAAAATCAACCTCCATAAGTTAAAAATAGATTTTTGTACCAGAGTTATCATTTACCCAAGACGAACTTTCAGCAACTAACCGAAAAAAAAGTAAAAGCTGCAAAAATGGTTCTGAGCGCTATGGGACTCAACATCTGAGGTCGTAAGTCCCCTAGAACTTAGAACTACTTATACCTAACTAACCTAATGACAGCACACACATCCATGCCCATGGCAGGGTTCGAACTTGCGACCGTAGCGGTCGCGCGGTTCCAGACCGAAGCCCCTAGAACCGCTCTGCCACATCGGCCGGATAAAGGTTACAGCCCTGATTTTTAGCAAGTAGCGTAAGCACGCTCAAGACAGCGATAATATCTTGACAATTGAATTCAGAATAGTTAAAACCAAAGATGGACATTTTCAAAGAATTTTGCTTATAGCTTAAGACATTAAAGAAATTTCGTAAGATTTTGGAATTAAAACATTACGACTAATTAGATACTAGAGTTGGCCCGAATGTTTCTATAGGTTTTACTACCGGAATGAAGTGAGATAGATACATATAGATTACACAAAAAATTTATTGCTAGCGGAACAAATAAACGGGGGTTTGCCTAAAGAAATTTGTTTAGGTTTTCTTGATGACAGTTTGTATCTCTCGATCTGTATGTCAGATTCTACTATGAAAATATTTTACTTCTGACACTTTTCAACAACTTTAAGGACTTGAAAGTAATTGATGGTATACAGGGTGTTGCAAAAGGTAAGGCCAAACTTTCAGGAAACATTCCTCACACACAAAGAAAGAAAATACGTTATGTGGACATGTGTCCGGAAACGCTTACTTTCCATGTTCGAACTCATTTTATTACTTCTCTTCAAATCACATTAATCATGGAATGGAACACACAGCAGCAGAACGTATTAGCGTGACTTCAAACACTTTGT
Organism: Schistocerca gregaria; assembly: GCF_023897955.1. Classification (NCBI taxonomy): domain Eukaryota; kingdom Metazoa; phylum Arthropoda; class Insecta; order Orthoptera; family Acrididae; genus Schistocerca; species Schistocerca gregaria. Next base: position 972,351,371 of record NC_064921.1, on the reverse strand, counting down.
TATAGGAAATGTTCAAAATGTCCTCTGTCAGCGACGATACATGCATCCACTCTCCGTCGCATGGAATCCCTGATGCGCTGATGCAGCCCTGGAGAATGGCGTATTGTATCACAGCCGCCCACAATACGAGCACGAAGAGTCTCTACATTTGGTACCGGGGTTGCGTAGACAAGAGCTTTAAAATGCCCCCATATATGAAAGTCAAGACGGTTGAGGTCAGGAGAGCGTGGAGGGCGTGGAATTGGTCCGCCTCTACCAATCCATCGGACACCGACTCTGTTGTTGAGAAGCGTACGAACACGTCGACAGAAATGTGCAGGAGCTCCATCGTGCATGAACCACATGTTGTGTCGTACTTGTAAAGGCACATGTTCTAGCAGCACAGGAAGAGCATCACCTATGAAATCACGATAAAGTGCTCCATTGAGCATAGGTGGAAGAACATGGGGCCCAATCAAGTGATTGCAGAATTGCGTGCGGATTCCCATCAGCCCACACATGTTGATGGTGAAAATTTACAATTTGATCACGTTGGAATGAAGCCTCGTCCGTAAAGAGAACATTTGCACTGAAATGAGGATTGACACATTGTTGGATGAACCATTCACAGAAGTGTACCCGTGGAGGCCAATCAGCTGCTGATAGTGTCTGCACACGCTGTACATGGTACGGAAACAACTGGTTCTCCCGTAGCACTCTCCATACATTGACGTGGTCAACGTTACCTTGTACAGCAGTAACTTTTCTGACGCTGACATTAGGGTTATCGTCAACTGCACTAAGAATTGCCTCGTCCATTGCAGGTGTTCTCGATGTTCTAGGTCTTCCCCAGTCGCGAGTCATAGGCTGGAATTTTCCGTGCTCCCTAAGACGCCGATCAATTGCTTCGAACGTCTTCCTGTCGGGACACCATCGTTCTAGAAATCTGTCTCGATACAAACGTACCGCGTCACGGCTGTTGCTCCGTGCTAATCCATACGTCAAATGGGCATCTGCCAACTCCGCATTTGTAAACATTGCACTGACTGCAAAACCACGTTCGTGATGAACACTAACCTGTTGATGCTACGTACTGATGTTCTTGATGTAGAGCAATGCGTCGCATGTCAACACAAGCACCGAAGTCAATATTACCTTCCTTCAATAGGGCCAACTGGCGGTGAATTCAGGAAGTACAGTACATACTGACGAAACCTTTTTGTAACACCTTGTATAAATAATAAAATCTTAACTATCATGACACAGGATGTCGTATACTAATGTGAGAACCCTCAGTTGTTTCAGTGTTCCGTCCCCATGCATGCTATCGCCTCACTGTGGAGGTCCAGAGTCATGGCCGGCAAATTGTGGCCGAGTGGTTCTAGGTGCTTCAGGCCGGAACCACGCTGCTGCTACGGTCGCAGGTTCGAATAGTGCCTCGGGCATGGATGCGTGTGCTGTCCTTAAGTTAGTTAGGTTTAAGTCGTCCTAAGTCTATGGGACTGATGACCTCAGTTGTTGAGTCCCATAGTGCTCAGAGCCATTTGAACAGAGTCATGTGTCGATAGGAAGGCGAGTGGCTGGAACTGACTGACAACAAGCTGCGTCTAGTAAAGCCCACTACGCGGTCGGGGCGCACTTCCTTTCAGCCACAAATACGGGATGAGGTCGTCTTTGCTCGTTTGTGCATAGGCCACAGTGCTACGACACATGGCTTACTACTCCGTCGAGAGGAGACTCCAGTGTGTGTTACTTGGGGCTTGCAGATAACTGTGCGCCACATTTTACTCTACTGTGTTTCATTTTCAGACCGCAAGGCAGCTCCAGATTCCCCATTCGCCGACAGATCTGACCTATATTTTAAGAGACGTTAAAAATGTATGTTTAGAGTTCTACGGATTTTTGATGTGTACAATTTGTTTAATAAGATTTTATGTTGAAGTTTTTAATATGTTAACAGAGTGACTGTCTCATCCACGTTTATTTCTTAAGTAGTCAGCCAGTTACATTTCCATTTTGCTCTCTTTCATTTCCTATGTGGTATTACACTATTTATTTAAAGACGTACCTGATGAAACACTCGATGTTATGTAAATAAAAGTACGCCCTCTCTCTGGAGTCAGTTGTTTGATTTGCTTTGTCTACACGAGAGCTTGCACTGCTTGCGGTAAAATGCACTACTGGCCATTAAAACTGCTACACCAAGAACAAATGCAGATGATAAACGGGTATTCATTTGGACAAATACATTATACTAGAACTGACATGTGATAACATTTTCACGCAATTTGGGTGCATAGATCCTGAGAAATCAGTACCCAGAACAACCACCTCTGGCCGGATTAACGGCTTCGATATGCCTGGGCATTGAGTCAAACAGGGCTTGGTTGGTGTGTACAGGTACAGCTGCCCATGCAGCTTCAACACGATACCATAGTTCATCAAGAGTAGTGACTGGTGTATTGTGACGAGCCAGTTGCTCGGCCACCATTGACCAGACGTTTTCAATAGGTGAGAGATTTGGAGAATGTGCTGGGCATAGCAGCGGTCGAACATTTTCTGTATTCAGAAAGGCCCGTACAGGACCTGCAACATGCGGTCGCGCGTTCTCCTGCTGAAAGGTAGGGTTTCGCAGGGATCGAATGAAGGGTACAGCCACGGGTCGTAACACATCTGAAATGTAACGTCCACTGTTCAAAGTGCCGTCAATGCGAACAAGAGGTGACCGAGACGTGTAACCAGTAGCACCCCGTACCATCATGCCGAGTGATACGCCAGTATGGCGATGACGAATACACGGTTCCAATGTGCGTTTACCTCGATGCTGCCAGACACGGATGCGACCAGCATGATGCTGTAAACAGAACCTGGATTCATCCGAGGAAATGACGTTTTGCCATTCGTGCACCCAGGTTCGTCGTTGAGTACACCATCGCAGGCGCTTCTGTCTGTGATGCAGCGTTAAAGGTAACCATGGTCTCCGAGCTGATAGTCCATGCTGCTTCAAACATCGTCTAACATTTCGTGCAGATGGTTGTTGTCTTGCAAAAGTCCCCATCCGTTGACTCAGGGATCGAGACGTGGCTGCACGATCCGTTAGAGCCGTCATCTCGACTGTTAGAGATACGAGGCAGTTGGGTCTAGCACAGCGTTCTGTATTGCCCTCCTGAACTCACCGATTCCATATTATGCTAACAGGCATTGGATTGCGACCAACGCGAGCAGCAATGTCGCGATACGATTAACGCCGGCCGCGGTGGTCTCGCGGTTCTAGGCGCGCAGTCCGGAACCGTGCGACTGCTACGGTCGCAGGTTCGAATCCTGGCTCGGGCATGGATGTGTGTGATGTCCTTAGGTTAGTTAGGTTTAAGTAGTTCTAAGTTCTAGGGGACTGATAACCACAGCAGTCGAGTCCCATAGTGCTCAGAGCCATTTGAACCATTTGATACGATAAACCATCGCGATAGGTTACAATCCGACCTTTATCAAAGACGGAAACGTGATGGAACGTATTTATCCTTCATACACGAGGCATAACAGCAGTGTTTCACCAGGCAACGCCGGTCAACTGCTGTTGGTGTATGAGAAATCGGTTGGAAACTTTACTCATGTCAGCACGTTGTAGGTGTCACCACCGGCGCCAAAATTGTGTGAATGCTCTGAAAAGATAATTATTTGCATATCACAGCATCTTCATCCTGTCGGTTACATTTCGTGTCTACAGCACGTCATTGTCGAGATGTAGCAATTTTAATGGCCAGTAGTGTAGTTCTACTTTAATGCCATGTATATCAAAATTCACTGTTCTCCGTCGTATTAAGAGTGATTGTGTGGGTGTACGTGAGTGAGGTGGGAGACAGTGAATGAGTGTCATTTTAGAAGTTTCCTCCTGACTGTGTGACAATTTTTAGCCATTTTATGTGTATTCGTTTCCTTTGATACGTTTAAGGATTCTGATAACCTCGGAATTGAACACCCATAAGCTCCAAACACACACACAAACACGCACACACACACACACACATACATAAATACACACACTGAATGCGAGAAGAGATGTTTTAGTTATTTAGTGGAATATTACTACGTGCTATCTTACGTATATTTACGACACATATGTTGAGAAAATTTTGTATAAAAAGACGCTTCATTAGTAGTTAATTGGCTTGGGAATTCGAGTTGTTATATGTTGTTGAAGTTACCACTTCAATCAACAATTACTCATTGGTCACATACCTGCTCGTCTAGTGTTACTAGAAAAAGTGTGCTATTCTGAGAGGTTGTACAGAGTTCTATTGGCCGGCCGAGGTGGCCGAGCGGTTCTAGGCGCTTCAGTCTGGAACCGTGCGACTGCTACGGTTAGAATCCTGCCTCGGGCATGGATGTGTGCGGTGTCATTAGGTTAGTTAGGTTTATGTAGTTCTAAGCTCTAGGATACTTATGACCTCAGATGTTAAGTCCCGTAGTGCTAAGAGCCATTTGAACCATTTGAGAGTTCTGTGATGCCTCGGCACGAATAATTACCGATTTCATTTAATTTATGTTTTTTTCTCGATTTTCTCGTACACTGGGACGGAGTGATGCCTGAACGTTTAGCAGGGCAAATTACATGTACACTCATAGGTTGCACTCCCGTCACAGTGCAAATTCTGAAGTCATCGGAGTCCTCCTGAAGTTGTGAAAAAAGCCAATTCTGCACATTTGGAAGATATCTTAATGCTGGATAGGGCGCGAGGTACCCCAACATACTGCCGTGTATTGTTGGCCTACAAGATCGCAGAAAACGACACCTTGTGACTTTTTCTTACAGAGAAATATGAAGGAAAGTGTATTCACATCCCTTTTACCTCGTGACATCGGAGAAGTGAAGAACAGAATAACAGCCGCCACAACTGCTGTAAAAGCAGATACATTGTGTATAATTTATCGTTTAATTGTAGTTCATGCTGCTGCTGGTGGACACCTAGAGCACTTTTAATAGCGTCGCAAAAACTATAATATTTTGTATTTTGCAACTCATTCCAAGTTTTCAGTATGTTTTTATCAATGAACATTGAGATTTGAAATCAAGTCATTCTTTTTGAAACACCCCGTGTATAGAATATAGGCATATATAAATACAGACAGGAACGTGACAATAGTAACGGTTGCCACGTAATTTACAAAAACACTCGTGTAAGATTTGGTTCAAAAATGAAAAGAAGTCAGCAAAACAAAATATACTTCACTGTCTCTGATGCAAAAAGCGGGAAGGAGAGCTGAGTAGGTAAAAGACAGGATCGTAAGCGAGATATTGGCAGAGGCCATCAGGGCACGGTATCCATAGCTCGATCAGATGCAACTCGTCGTATAAATGTGACATTTACTCTGAACGTGGAAGGCTACAGTGAAGACCGACTGCTTAAGTTTGTTCACTCAGTGAAAACACCAAGAGTTGTAATATGCATATTTTATCGCATACTTTCATTTGGTAAGATGTTTGAGTTACGTGAAATAATCTGAATGTTTATTGAATTTTTTCTACTGAAAAAGTGGTGATGGTTTTATAAGATAAACGGAACTGTTCATAATAAATAAAAACAAACTTTTTTTATCTAGATAACAAAGGCCCTGCTCTAAGTTATACTGTTCGCAGATTCCACGACTCTATGTAGCAGCTTACGTCTACTGATTCAGACAGATCTCTGCCATTACTATTTCGCTACCCATGATCTTGTGTTACTCATTTTACAAACTGCTTTTCTTGTGGTATGTTATGGTCAGGTCTATGTCTACATCTACAGGTCATCGGCGTATGCGAAATTGAGAGATTACACTTTCGCCATGTCCACATTACAAAGATTAAACAGGAGAGTAAGAGTAAGGCACCGTTTAAAGACACGATATTACTGGTGTTTTCATAGCACAGGTTTTTATCGCAGTCTGGCATCCATTGAGCCTTGTTTACTTGGTCAGCAGTTAGTCTATGCTGTAACACTGACCGAGATGAGATCGATGCATTAAGTTCTAGTCTTTTTGTTAGGGTATCTATAATCTAAATATATTGTAAATGCCAAAATCTAATTCCTAACAACGTTTAAAGGGTAACCAGGGCTACATTAATTAACCTATAAACAGTATGAGTACGAGTCCATGAAGCTTAAATATTACGTGCTGGGGAAGCATGACGAACAAATTGCCCAACACTAACATCTCAAACTCGTTGAATTCCTAATGGAGTGAAATATCAAGATTTAAAACTAACGTCGGGTGGTATACAGCACAGTATTGTAGTGCCTTTCCCATTGCCAATATACACTGATGGAAAAAAGTCGTAAATACAGAAAATAATTAATGTGTGTCATCACAATTCAGTCATATATGTGTCTAAGTAACATATTTAAGTGATTACAGTTGCAATATCAAAGGTTAATGTAAGCGCAAGATAAGCCAATGCAAAAGTGAAATACTATTACATTAATAACCACTGAAGCCACTATAATGTCGAATGCAAGCATACAAATCTGTATGCATTCTCTTATACAGTTGCCGGACGTCAGTTTGTGGGATGGAATCCCATGCCTGTTACACTTGGTCGGTTAATATAGGAACGGTTAATATTATCTGTGGATTATGCTGGAGTTACTGTCCGACGACACCCAATACGATCTCAATGGGAGATCCAGCTGGTGATCGAGCAGGTCGAAGCAATTTGTTGACACTCTGTAGAGCATGTGGGATTACAGCAGCGGTATGTGTGCGAGCGTTATCCCGTTGAAAACACCCCCTAGAACGCTGCTCATGAATAGCAGCACAACATGTAGAATTACTAGACTGGCGAACAAATTTGCAGTCACGATGCGGTGGATAACCACGACAGTGCTCCTGCTGTCATACGAAATCGCACCCCAAACTATAACTCCATGTTTAGGTACAGCGTGTGAAGCACGAAGACAGGTTGGCTGCAGGCCCTAAACTGACCTCTTTCTAACCAAACACGGCCATCACTGGCCATGAGGCAGACCCAGCTTTCATCAGAAACCACCGCAGACCCCTACCCTGCCCTCCAATGAGCTAGCATTTGACGCCACTTAAGTCGTAAATGGAGGTGGTTTTGGGTCAGAGGAATGCACGCTTCAGACGGCCTGTCTGGGAGCTGTCATTGAAGTTATGGATTTGCAACAGTTCTTTGTGCCACTGTGGTGCCAACTGCTGCTCAAATTCCTGCTGCGGATGCAATACGATGCACCAGATCCATATCCTGAAAACTACGGTCTTCACTCTCAGGAGTGCGACGTTGTCGTCCGCATCCCTGTCTTCTTGTAACTGCACATTCTCGTGACACCACTCACAGAAATCATGTACGGCGGTTACATTCCTGCAAAGTCAGCCACTTGAAGTAATTAAGTCCACAAGAGAGATAAGAAGAGACAGAGAAGATCGAACGGAGAGATGGGCGCTTCGTTATAGGATCATTTAGTTATAGCGAAAGGGTTACGGAGATGATAAAGAAAATCCAGTGGAAGACTCTGCAGGAGAGACGCTCAGTAGCTCGGTAGGGGCTTTTGTTGAAGTTTCGAGAACATACCTTCACCGAGGAGTCAAGCAGTATATTGCTCCCTCCTACGTATATCTCGCGAAGAGACCATGAGGATAAAATCAGAGAGATTAGAGCCCACACAGAGGCATACCGACAATCTTTCTTTCCACGAACAATACGAGACCGCTATAGACGGGAGAACCGATAGAGATACTCAAGGTACCCTCCGCCACACACCGTCAGGTGGTTTGCAGAGTATGGATGTAGATGTAGAAGCCCTTCTGCAATATCGCAGAAGGATCATCCAACCTCTCGTTGGCCATAACTACACGACCTCATTCAAACTCAGTGAGGTGTTGATAAAGGCGCCTTTGTTGTCTTAAACACATTCTTGACTAACATCAAATCAGCATCTCCAGTCTCAAAGGTAACTAACGCTGATGAACGTTACAACATGTACTTAAAGCAAACCTGAGTTACATTCTCATAGTGGCGCCACTAGCGCCACTCTTATGCGACTGGCGCGAAATTTGAATAGACATCATCTTTCGGCTGTAGAAACACGCATATCAACTTTCGTTTATGTCGCACAACTCCTTCTAGGTATCGCGATTTTTTTCCGTGAGTGTATATAAATGAGCGTGTTTGAGTAATTCACCTATAGAGTCAAGGTGTTTTCAGCCAATTATGCAGGCCAGGTGGTAGCGGGGCAGAGAGAATCTCAGTCGGGAATGTTTGGGAAGGGATTTCCAAGTAATCAGAAGCAAGTGGATGTAGGCTGCAGTACGTATACATACGTTAAGATACACTACTGGACATTAAAATTGCTACACCACGGAGATGACGTGCAACAGACGCGAAATTTAACCGACAGGAAGGAGATGCGGTGATATGCAAATGATTAGCTTTTCAGAGCATTCACACAAGGTTGGCGCCGGTGGCGACGCCTACAACGTGAGGAAAGATTCCAACCGATTTCTCATACACAAACATCAGTTGACCGGCGTTGCCTGGTGAAACGTTGTTGTGATGCCTTTTGCAGAAGAGGAGAAATGCGTACCATCACGTTTCCGACTTTGATAAAGGTCGGATTGTAGCCTATCGCGATTGCGGTTTATCGTATCGCGACATTGCTGCTCGAGTTGACCGAGATCCAATGACTGTTAGCAGCATATGAAATCGGTGGGTTCAGGAGGGTAATACGAAACGCCGTGCTGGATCCCAACGGCCTCGTATCACTAGCAGTCGAGATGACAGGCATCTTACCCGCATGGCTGTAACGGATCGTGCAGCTACGTCTCGATCTCTGAGTCAACAGATGGGGACGTTTGCAAGAAAACAACCATCTGCACGAACAGATCGACGACGTTTGCAGCAGCATGGACTATCAGCTCGGAGACCATGGCTGCGGTTACCCTTGACGCTGCATCAGAGACAGGAGCGCCTGTGATGGTGTACTCAACGACGAACCTGGGTGCACGAATGGCAAAACGTCATTTTTTCGGATGAATCCAGGTTCTGTTTACAGCATCATGATGGTCGTATCCGTGTTTGGCGACATCGCGGTGAACGCACATTGGAACCGTGAATTCGTCATTGCCATACTGGCGTATCACCCGGCGTGATCACATCTTGTTCGCATTGACGGCACTGCGGAGAGTGTACGTTACATTTCGTATGTGTTACGACCCGTGGCTCTACCCTTCATTCGATCACTGCGAATCCCTACATTTCAGCAGGATAATGCACGACCGCATGTTGCAAGTCCTATGTGGGCCTTTCTGGATACAGAAAATGTTCGAGCGCTGCCCTTGGCCAGCACATTCTCCAGATCTCTCACCAATTTAAATCGTCTGGTCAATGGTGGCCGAGCAACTCTCTCGTCACAATAAGCCAGTCACTACTCTTGATGAACTGTGGTATCGTGTTGAAGCTGCATGGGCAGCTGTACCTGTACACGCCATCGAAGCTCTGTTTGACTCAATGCTCAAGCGTATCAAGACCGTTATTACGGCCAGAGGTGGTTGTTCTGGGTACTGATTTCTCAGGATCTATGCACCGAAATTGCGTGAAAATGTTATCACATGTCAGTTCTAGTATAATATATTTGTCCAATGAATACCCGTTTATCATCTGTATTTCTTATTGGTGTAGCATTTTTAATGGGCGGTAGTGTCCTTACAAGCAATAAGAGTAGCGTGGACAGCTGCATCAAACTGGTCTTCGGATAGAAGACCACAATAACAACAACACCAACAACAACGAGAGGAAGTGATTTTAGAGAGACTGTACTTGTCTCGCGTCTCGGTGAGATCGTCGAGCGGCGGCAGACACTTCGGAGGCGGGTGCTGCCATCTTTCGGGCACCGGCGTCTCCCACAGGAGGTAGCTGGCGCGGTAGAGCGACTCCAGCTGCATGGGCGAGCGCGCTCCCTGGCCACGGGACGGCGGGTAGAAGGGCGCCGGCCGCGGGCCGAACTCCGGCCGCCCGAACGAGAGCTGCGTGATCGTTGTCCCTGAGGGAGCAACATGCACGTTATGTGATCGAAAGTATCCGGACACCTGCTAGTGGACGTTGATGTGGGGGTGTCCACCCTTAGTCTGTTTCAGGTTGTACTAAATGCTTGAGAAATTCAGGTGTCCGTACGTCGCGTAAATGGGTCTAAAAGCATGTAATATCTGTTTATATTCGATGAATTATTCTGATACAATTCTACCCTTGAATGACGTTTACTAATTTTCTATCTTCATACTCGCAGAATCCATGCGCAAAGTAGTTTCATACAATAGCTATGCCATGAGCGCATAATTATTCTTTGTAGTACTCTCTCTGGTGGTTGATAGAAAAAAGCTTCCGAGATTGTCTTCGTGCCGATTAGCCTGAGCATTTTTTGATAGGGAACTTCCGAAAGACTGGATACGAACCTGCAGTTAATAATCCAAGAGCTCCATTACTTCTTCGGAAGGTTAAACTTCATCAAAGCCAAATATCCGCTTGATCTGCGGTTTCCCGACTGATTATACAACGCTCCAAAAATTACGAGGCACTTTATTTGTACAGATTAGCAGACTGCCGCGAAGCATGAGCCTGCAGAGAAGAAGAATCATCGCCTGATTTCATTCTAACAAGTAAAATTTCTGAATCATTTTGAGTGACTGAGCTATGACTGTGTTTCCTATTATGAATGATTGATTGCTCGAACGAATTGAGAACTACATAATTACATACATAGGAGGAAAAATTACAAGCACTAAAAACGTACCTGGCCTCTTAGCAACAAGTAACCCCAGCAAATGGATAGCATCATAAGGTGTACAGCGAATAGTGACCATAATATCGTTGTAGCGAGACTAAATACCCTAACATCCAAGACCAATCTGAAATAACCATCAAATATATCTGTCCAAACAGTCAGTCCCCGTTCATTATAAACTAACTGTGTAAGTGCAAACGAGATGTGGCTTAAATTCAGAGAAATATTATCGACAGCAACTGAGAGATTATTACCACATAAATTAATAAGAGACGGAACAATTCCCTCATAGTACACGCCGCTTGGGATCAGCCGAGCGGTCTTAGGCGCTGCAGTCATGGATCGTGCGGCTGGCCCCGGCGGAGGTTCAAGTCCTCCCTCGGGCATGTGTGTGTGTGTGTTTCTCCTAAGGATAATTTAGCTTAAGTAGTGTCTAAGCTTAGGGACTGATGACCTTCGCAGTTAAGTCCCATAAGATTTCACACACATTTGAACCTTCTGAACATGGTACACGAAACAGGTGACAACAGGTCACAAAAGAAGCCAAATTTAAAAGAACACAAAATCTCCGAGATTCAAAGAGATTGTGGAAGTGTGTGAAGTACACCACACTAGCAACAAGACACAATCAATACTTTCACTGTGTGATAGCGATCGCAATGTTGCCCATGACAATGCCATACGTTTTTCTGACACTCATTCACCGAAGGAGATGAAGTAAATACTTTAGAATTCGAACCAAGAACTGCTGCCAGCGCGACTAACTGAGAAGCAGGTGTCCTCGGTGCAGTGAAGCAACACAAATCACTTTATAAAGGGGACTCTTCCGAGCCAGAATGAATATCAGTTACATGCCTTTCAGAATATGCTAATACAGTAGCTTCATGCTTTGGGAAGTTCGCTCGACGTAAGTTCTTACCTAAAGACTAGAAAGTGGCTCATGCACACTAGTACCCAAGAAAAGAAACAGGAGTAATCCACTGATTAGAGATCCATATCAGTGACGTCAGTTTGCTGGAGGATTTAGGAACATATGGCGTGTTGGAAAATTATGAATTACCTCGAAGAAAACTATCTATTGACATATAGTCAGCACGGTTTCAGAAAACATCTTTTTGGCACAACACAAATAGCTCTTTAATCTAATGAAGAAATGAGTGCTATCGACGGGGGATCTCAAATTTATACTACGGCTTTTCAGAAGGTTTCTCATATCATTCCTCACAAGCGGCTTCTACTGAAATTGCGTGATAAGGAATATCGTCTTAGTTCTGTAACTAGATTCGAGATTTACTGTCAGAATCACAGTTCATGGTATCCGACCGAAAGTCATGGAGTAAAACAGAAGTGATATGTGGCTTTCCTCAAGGAATTGTTAAGGGTCCTTTGCTGTTCCTAATCTCTGTTCACGATTGAAGATACAATCTGAGCAGCACCCTTAGGTTGTTTGCTGAGGATGCTCTTATTAACAGACTCACAAAGTCATCAGAAGACCAAAGAGAACAACAAAATAATTTAGACAATATATCTGTATGGTATGAAAAGTGGTAATTTACTTCAAATAATTAAAAGTGTCAGGTCATCTTCTTGAGCACTAAAAGTAGTCCCTTAACTTTCGGTTACACGATAAATGACAGAAATCTAAAGGCTCTCAGTTCAATTAAATATCTATGGACCACAATTACGAACAACTGCAATTGGAATGGTCATACATGTTGTGGGGAAGGTAAACTGCATTTTATTGTCAGAACGCCAAGAAGATGCCACAGATCTACCAAAGAGACTGTGTGCACTAACTTTGATCGTCTTCTAGAGTGTTGACTATGTGTGGTATGAGATCCTTGTAATGTTGTAGTGACGGATGATATAGGAAAAGTTCAAAGAAGGGCAGCTCGTTTTCTATTATCGCGAGACAGGGGAGAGAGTATCACTGTTACGATACACGAGTTGGTGTTGCAGTTATTAACACAAACGCGGTTTTAGATGTCGAGAGATCTTTTCACAAAACTTTAATCTCCAAATTTGTTATCCAAATACGGAAATATTTTTTGATGCCCCCCCTGTATAGGAAGAAATGATCATCGTAATAAACTAAGAGAAATCAGAGCTCGCATGGATAGATTTTCCTGCGCGCTGTTCGAGAATGGAATAGTAGATACATAATATGAAGGAGGTTCGATCAAACCTCTGCCAGGCACTCAAATGTGACTTGCAGAGTAGTCATGAAGGTGTAGATGACGGCTTGAACTCTGCTGTGGACATCGGGATATCGAGGTAACATGCTGAACATTTGCCTTGACTACCCAGGATCCAAATTATCAATGGCAAACTCAGGCAACCCTGACTGTGCATTACTAATCGGCTGAGAGCGCCAACATGAAGACAACGCTATCCTCTCATTAGGGCAAAATCTGAAATAAAAGGCGCGAACTTGATAATCATGAACCAGACTGGTACGTCCAATAAAATCACAGCGCAGCATCCACTTAACTGAAAAGTTTTTAGCAACGACAGTGTTGCCGCGGCATGTCAAATCCAGTATACCTAACTTACTCCGAAACTCCACTACCAGAGGTAACTCTTATTCATTATCAGCACACGGAACTGATTTTTTGGGGACACAGAGGAGGCATTCTATACAAATTTCCAAATTCATGTTCCCAGTTCTAATCAAGTAGTGAAATAGAACTCCCAGAATGAAAAAGAGCGCATACAAGATTATTATTCAAGTGGCCACACATAAGGAAGCATCAGATTTCGCACTGTTCTAACGTGGGAGCTTTTGCTAAAAGGCAGACAGGTACCTCTTGCCGCCTGTGTCCCATGGCGTCAGATGTTGTGACGCGATCCTGCTTCATTGGGCATGACCTCACAAAATGTCTACTATCACCACAGCTGAAACACATTAGGTTTAACCTTACCGAGTTCAAAGTCCATGGCCTCCTGCCGATTCCCCTCAGATGGAGTAACTTGGCGACCGCCCCCCTCTCGTTAGTCATCAGCAAATCTAACCCATTCATGTCGGCCACCAAGGTATCTAACTCAACGAAGCTGGTAGACTCCCTGGAAATAGCCACTCTTAACCGGTCCTCAGGTGGTATGCGTTCTGATATGGTCTTAACCACATCATCTTCAACTACTTGCAACCACAGAGCTAGCATAGCAGTGCAGATCTCATCAGTGCATTTAGGCAGGCTGGTTTTGCACATACGAAAAATGCATGCGGTCCAACTCATGCCTGATCCGGGATGACAACTTCAGTTGAATAATGCGCTGCTCCAAACCACGAAGGGGCCATTCACTCTGCATAATTTCAGAGAAAATCTTACATAAAACCAATTAAGAAGCTGAAGAAGAATGGGATGTGAAATGCACAATGCATCAGCCTGAGATTCAAGTTGGACCGTTAACCATAACATACATTCAACCTGTTTCTCAACCTGATCTGTAGTAATATCGTTAATCCCTTGTAGTACATGCAAAAATGGGGTTCGGCAACCGGGCAAAAGCGTTAGAGGAGATTACATTTACTGGTCCCTCGATTTCTGGCCCATTCTATTGACGACGTGGATTATCAGGTACGCCATCCCTCTCGCTTACACTAAATAGGTCATATAAAGCGAGAAGACTCACATCTACCTGTAGCTTCCAAAAATGGACTAATTAAGCTATAAATGGGAGAACTTTCGAGGGGCTTCACGAATTTCTGTATTAAATCGCCAAGACGATCCACCCAATGTGTGGTCTGCGCTTGAATACTATTATACACTTGTTTTTGCGCGCAGGCTGAGTGTCCCGTGAGAAGTTCACATTTTCCCCCCGTCCTGACAACGCCGCCAGCACGCCTTCAGCACAGCTAAACTGAACAAATGGTACAATTTATTCTACCACTAAAAACACAAAGAAAGCCTTCATCGACGCATGTAACAAAAATCACCGGTGTACGTGGCGCGAAGGTTTTTCCTCTGTAGAGTACACTGTTCCCTGTCATTCTTGGAAATACGTTTTCAGCAGCTGCCTCCCTGTTTCTCTCGTCCTTAATTTGTCCATGTGTGGCGAAGTAACTATTATTAGAATCTGATAGTGACTGAGAACTATGTTCCGTAAGCTTCATTCCGGGATAGGGCTTGGCTCAGAATAAGAAATTGCGTCTACAAAGGCGTCTTCTTGATCAATCTGCTAAACTAAGTCTAGGTAACGCCAAATTAGGAATAATAGTTCAGTATTTGTTAACGAGTTATTGAATTTTAACTAGTGAACACTGTGCATGCCTAGAACATAGGATTCTGTGGTACAATGAGGAAAAAAATGAGTGGAAGATCGCCTGAATGCCAAGACTAGCCACCGTGAGTTACAGTACAGCAATCAACTGTTACGTGCAATAAGTTTCGTAACAGTTCTTATGTTCTGTAAGTGACACAAGTAAATAAACAGTAACGGCGTTAGTATCTTAGCTCTAGAAGCTTTAAACGTGTTAATGTCCTCCCAGTCACGGTTTTCAATAGTCCATAAGAAATTGAATATTTTACTTCATAAATGTCTTGAATGTCCCTGCACAGGTATTTGTAAATACTGCTCACTATTCCCATTTATGTACAGGTACTCACGCTGTGCATTTCGTAACACTTACTAAACGTGTCTGTGGCAAATGCCGTACGTTAGATCCTGCCGACGGCAAGTCGACGAATGCCGGCGCCTTATGATGTTTGCTCTTTGCAGTGGCCCTTTGTCACAGCTGTAGTCACTCAGACGGCAAACACAGTGTTCTGCCCTAGTAACCCCTGACTCGATCCCATGTGAGGTCGTTATACCGCTACGTTGCTTCGCGGCAGTCTGCAAGTCCTCAACGTCTGCAATCTCAGGAAGTACCGGAAACTTCCTTTTGCTGAAAAAAGTCAGGCGGACAAGTCTACACTACGTCCTATGCCACCCGGAAAGCTTTATACAACCATGGAAGCAGGTATAATTCACCTAAAGTGTTTTTTACCTTACGTCCTTAAAAGAGAGTTACTACAGTGATTAAAACGATACAAGTATTGCGCATGCCTCTACTGACAAATTTAGTTAGTAAGTTTCTTAGTTATAACTCTGTCAGTTAATTATCCATGTTCTGTGTTCAGTATTCAAAACGCTGACAAATACATCCGAATATTCTGTATAATAGTGGTAACTGAATGACATGTATTTTGGAAAAAAATATAGAATATAAGCGAAAACTAGATGAGGAAAATTACTTAAGTGAAATAACTTCATAGTTTAATAAACGAATTTATGTTGATCTGTAACAAAAAACTGAAGCAATACGTGAATTGCAGACGGCTCAGGAATTTTTAACTAAATAAAGCGAAACATTTATCATGACGAAGTAACTCACTCTAGTAGTTTCATAGACATTATCAAAACTGTTACAGAAGTTACATAGCGCTACGCATAACGTAATGGACAAATGAACAATAGGGTGAAATATAACTCACTATTGCTATAGATTACGGCTCCAAAATTTTTCTTCACTTGTCCAATCATTGCTTGTACCAGCAAATTTGCATATTAAGATTTTCAACATCACCTTACTGTCAGGTGCAGTATTTTGCTGGTGGAGGAAACACTAATACATCTGGCAGCCGCTAAACAGTACTTTGTAAATAAGCTTTATCTGTTTCCTTTATGATGTCAACGTAGTGCCTGCATTCCTTTTTCTTGTAAAAGATTTAGAATTGTAATATAATGAATATCTCTGTACTTCAAAGCGTCACTCAAAACATTCTCTCTTTTCATAACGAAACTGTTACTCTGTAGCACAGTGACTGTTTTGACAAATTGGATATTAGTGTCGAATCTGGACCCTGGTGTTCATGATATAACGCTTTTAATAACTGAGCTGTCTTTGCGAGCCTCTTCGGGTGACCAAACTTTCATCCTACCAGAATCTCACACCAGAGCCTTCGAACGACAACATAAGTTGTTCTGCATTCTTTGCTGGACTAATACCCATAGTTGTAATGAAATGCCAGAGAACGGCTTAATAATAGGTAGGCACAAGTCCCGGCGCGGTGCCCAAACTTAACGTAGCAGGGAATTTCATTTTAATTTTATCGCCAATATACGTCGCCTTTTAGACATCTTTGTAAATGCCGAATGATGGAGTCCCTGTTCTTCTAACTGCCTGAACTGCTGTGTATCGCCTTAAAATATACATGTCTCGGTATAACTGCAAGATCCCTTGAAATCACGATGGAGTTAGACTGAGTAGTCTTATGAGGGAATCATTTCTTCACGTTTGACTGATATGGATTAAGACCTTAGAGCGGATGAGACGGAGTGCGTTCTTTTGTATGTATACTAAATGAATCACAATGATTATTTTTAATAGTTCCTGCATATTACTCTGTCTCAGGAAAACGTCTCTCTTTTCTCAAGCTGATCTTGCAACATCGTGACTTATGTCTCTGTTAGGAATAGTAGAACAGGTTGTTCATAACCATGCGGACGTAAAAAATGGGAAAAAGTCTACCACGAGTGTCGGCAATTGCTATCGGTTGGTTCCTTGATTTCTCGCTTGTTCGTAGTTCTTCAACTTTACCACTAACAGTCAATTTTCCAGGAGCGAATGTGCTTTATCAAAAGATAACGGTTTATGTTCCAGATAAACTTCGTAATTGAAAGACACTAATACTGCAGTAACAGAATCTGTATTTTCACACATTTTACTGACTCGAGATACAACTAAAGCTGATGGATTTCAGTTTAACTTCTTCTAACGGTATTAATTTCCAGAATATAAGAACAATAACGACCGTCACATTACAACAACCACAAAATTTTATTATCTAATGATCACAGGTTTGCCTTACATAAAGTAAATTGTTAATATCTGCAGTTGAAAGAAAGTTTGAATATAAGTGCTGGAACTTATTTCACACACATTACAATAGTAGATAAATTCAGAAGGTTCTAGCTCAATTATTTAAAGAGAAATCGTTCACTCGTTTCACTCGCTCACTTGTTTTCTATAAAGAATGTACTTACAACTTGACGCATTTATCTATTATTGTACATTTTATTCACGTCTCACTCACTTTTTTCATATAAAAATTGTAAGAAACTTCATTTCTTTTCTCAAAAGGTGAACGTAAGAAAGAAAACAGCGAAACGATTCCTATGAAACACCTTCCATTCGTTTCCAAGTTTCAGACCTCTGACCCAGCGTACACGATGCTTCACGAAGACTAAGTCCGGAACTAACTGAACAGCTTCATTTCTTTGGATCTTTATTAAGTAAACAGGCGAGCTTAGAAAGGTCTTTGTCAAATGGCTAGCTCTCCCCACATCTGATGCACTTACGACTTCGTCAGATCTATGACCACAGTTCTTCAGTCGACATACTCACGCGGAGTTTGACAGAAAACGCAGGTCAGCAGTTTGAGACAAATTTACTCATTTCCATCTGTTTATTTCACGATTAAAATAAATTCACAATATTACATTTATTTGAAGATAATAATTGTAAAGAACACATAAATGTCAATGAAAATACTGAAATAATTATTCAAACGAATAATTTAGGTTTGAAATGAAGTATGTTCCCGTGTAAAAGGCAATGGAACTTACCTCAGAGCCATCTGTTACTCAGTAAACAAATTACAAATGAGCGAGAGCTACGTTCGGTTTGGTGTGAGAAAGACAGCTCCAGCTGCGTGTGTTGAGTTTTATCTCTGTCAGCCAGCCCTGAGGTTTAATACAGTCAGGAGTGAAAGACTTGTTGACGATATTGCAACCAGTCCCCTTTTGTTTTGCTCTTCAGTTTATTTTATTATTCCATTACCGATTTCGAACCGTTGATGAATCGCTATGCAGTGCGGAACTGGTAATGGAGTAATACAAAGAATTAAAAAAAGGAAACAAAAGGCAACTGGTTACAGTAATTTCAAGAAACCTTTATTCATCATAGTCGTAGCGTTCCTCATCCATAATGAATAAAAGTTTTAGACAGTAGTTACACAACAGCTCTAGCCCGCAAGCAGTTTACGATATCAATTGTTGTTTATTTTTCAACCGATTTCCAAAATTCAAAATGCTATCATAATCTATTAAACATTTTCAGTTAAATTTCTGTGCTGTGTGTCGTATGTCAAATTCTTTTTACCATACATTACTGTATACGCAAGCGTGTCGTTCGGAATTATATCATTAAAAGCTCCATAGTTGTCTTGTGCCTTGCAACAATATTTTTTCTAAGAGTCATGTTAATCACACAGAATTCACTATATGGTGAAACTTCTTGGTGTGTGAGTGGTGCCTCAGGTTATGTGTATACATATACTGGGTGATTAAAAAGTCAGTACAAATTTAAAAACTGAATAAATCACTGAATAAAGTAGATAGAGGGATACAAATTGACACACATGGTTGGAATGACATGGGGTTTTATTAGAACGAAAAAAATACAAACGTTCAAGAAATGTCAGACAGATGGCGTTTCATCTAATCAGAATAGCAATAATTAGCATAACAAAGTAAGACAAAGCAAAGATGATGTTCTTTACAGGAAATGCTCAATATGTCCACCATCATTTCTCAGCAATAGACGTAATCAAGGAATAATGTTGTGAACAGCACTGTAAAGCATGTCCGGAGCTACCATGAGGCATTGACTTAGGATGTTGTCTTTCAGCATCCCTAGAGATGTCGGTCGATCACGATACACTTGCGACTTCATTTAACCCCAAAGCCAATAATCGCACGGACTGAGGTCTGGAGACCTGGGAGGCCAAGCATGACGAAAGTGGCGGCTGAGCACACTATGTCACCAAACGACGCGCGCAAGAGATCTTTCACGCGTCTAGTAATATGGGGTGTTTTTGTTTTGTTTTAGTGAAACCCCATGTCATTCCAAGCATGTGTGTCAATTTTTACCTATCTACATTATTCCGTGGTTTATTAAGTTTTCAAATTTATACTGACTTTTTGATCACCCGGTACATAAAAAATGTGCATCATAAAATTTTCGCTACTGGATGATCACAAGCAGTCAGCACTGGAATGTAATAGCGCGTATTTTTGATCGGCACCACCACCCTAAGGAAATTTCATTATTTGCGAATTCAAAAAGTGAATGCTAATGTAGAATATACATAATCATGAGCTAGCCATCTGAATATGAACCTGTTGGTTCGAACCCGGTAACGGCGCTATTTAAGTAAATAGATGGCATTGTAAAAGCTGGCTGGTTGCTGTTCTCCTCTATGAAAGAGTCAACATATACATATAAAAATAGTTTTTATTTATTTTCTTACGTTCACCTTTTTTTATAAAAAAGAAAATTATTTATAAGAAGTGAACGTAACAAGAAAAAACGTTCATTCCTCTTAAATTCCTATGTATTTCATAATAAAATATACGTTCTTTAATCAAAATAAGTGAGTTAGACCTGACGTTTTCAAAGGTAGTAGAGTGATTTATCAGGTTCTAGGACATAACTTGTCAATTTGAATCACACGTAGAATATTACTAGATTACGAGGAGGGTCTTTGTAAAGATACGAAATATGCATAACATATGCTCTTTTCATATTTTTGACCACAGTCATGTAACGATGTTTGAATGATATTTCCGTCATCTGACTGTACAAATTTCATTATTTTATATTACTGTCCTGATTTCAGCCTTAAGCCAATATCAAGTACAACAGTTATGGCTATAATTAGACTTTTCTAAGTGAAGTCATTCTCAACATCTAGAGAAATGGATGTACCAGCGAGTAGATAAGTACAAAAACACAAAAATATGTCGCAGACAGGCAACAAACATGTTTTCCAACCATAGAACAATTGAGCCACAGAAAGAACATCAGTACAGTCGTAACATGTGGCAATGAACATGTTCTCAAAATATAGTATACTATACCATACAGTGAAGCGGGCAACGGCCTTGCCGCAGTGGATACACCGGTACCCGTGACATCACCGAAATTAAGCGCTATCGGGCGGGGGTCGGGACTTTGATGGGTGACCATCCAAGCCGCCATGCACTGTTGCCATTTTTCGGGGTGCACTCAGTCTCGTGATGCCAACTGAGGAGCTCCTCGACCAAACAGTAGCGGATTCGGTCAAGAATACCATCATAACAACCGGGAGAGCGGTGTGCTGACCCCACGCCCCTCCTATCCGCATCCTCCACTACGGATGACACGGCGGTCGGATGGTCCCGGTAGGCTACTCGTGGCGTGAAGACGGAGTGCTTTTTTTTACACTGAAGGGACAAAAGTCATGGGATTCTTCCTAATATCGTGTCGCACCTAATTTTGCCTGGCGTAGTGCAACAGCTTGACATGGTATGGACTCAACAAGTCGTTAGAGGTCCACTGCAGAAATATTGAACCATGCTGCCTCTATAACCGTCGATAATTGCGAACGTATTGTCGGTGCAGGTTTTTTTTTTGCAAGAACTGACCTCTCGATGATTTCTCATGAATGTTCGGTGGGTGGCCAAATGATTCGCTCGAACCGTCCAGAACGATCTGCTAACCTAACAGGAAGAACTGTGTTCCGGCAACATGGTGCACGGTCATCCATAGAAATTCCATCGTTGTTTGGGAACATGAAGTCCATTAATGGCTGCAAATGGTCTCCAAGTAGCCGGACATAACCAGTAGCAGTCAATGATCGGTTCAACTGGGCCAGAGCACCCAGTCCATTCTATGTAAACAGAGCCCACATCATTACGAAGCCACCACCAGCTTATACAGTGCCTTGTTGACAACTTGGGTCTGCGCCGCACTCGAACCCCAGCATCAGCTCTTACCAACTGAGATCGGAACTCATCTGACCAGGCCACGGTTTTCCAGTGGTCTACGGTCCAACCGATACGGTCACGAGCCCAGGAGAGGAGTTGCTGGTGATATCGTGCTGTAGGCAAAGGCACTCGCGTTGGTCGTCTGCTGCCATAGACCATTAACGGCAAATTTCGCCTCACTAGCCTAACGGATACGATGATTCCTGCGGTTACTTCACTCACAGTTACTTTTCTGTCAACACTGACAAATCTCCGCAAACGCTGTTGCTCTCAGTCGTTAAATGAAGGACGTCGGCCACTGCTTTGTTCATAGTGAAAGATAATGCTTGAAATTTAGTAGTCTGGGCACATTCTTGACACTGTGGATCTCGGAATGCTTAATGCCCTGACGATTTCCGAAAGTGAATGTCCCATGCTTCTAGCTTCAACTACCAACTGTTAATTCTCGCAGTGCGGCAGTTATTACGTTGGAAAGCTTTTCACATGAATCACCCGAGTACAGCTGAGTTCTGTCAATGTACTGCACTTTTATACATTGCGTACGTGATACTGCCGCCACCTGTATATGAACATATTGCTATCCAATGACTTTTGTCACCTCGGTGTATACAGGGTGAGTCACCTAACGTTACCGCTGGATATATTTCGTAAACCACATCAAATACTGACAAACCGATTCCACAGACCGAACGTGAGGAGAGGGGCTAGTGTAATTGTTTAATACAAGCAATACAAAAATGCACGGAAGTATGTTTTTTAACACAAACCTACGTTATTTTAAAAAATGGAACCACGTTAGTTTTGTTAGCACATCTGAACATATAAACAAATACGTAATCAGTGCCGTTTGTTGGATAGTAAAATGTTAATTACATCCGGAGATATTGTAACCTAAAGTTGACGCTTGAGTACCACTCCTCCTCTGTTCGATCGTGCGTATCGGAGAGCACTGCCACTTACATCGCGATCCTACAGAATGATCTGCCAATGTTGCTCGAAAATGTCCCACTGTAAACGCGTCGACGTATGTGGTATCAGCACGATGGTGCACCTGCACATTTCGCAATTAACACTAGGCTGACCCTTGACAGGATGTTCGACGGACGTTTCATAGGACGTGGACAACGCATAAATTGGCCAGCCCGTTCTCCTAATCTTACACCTCTGGACTTCTTTTTGTGGGGTACGTTAAAGGAGAATATGTACCGTGATGTGACTACAATCCCAGAGGATATGAAACAACGTATTGTGGCAGCCTGCGGCGACATTACACCAGATGTACTGCGGCGTCTCCGACATTCATTACGCCAGAGATTGCAATTGTGTGCAGCAAATGATGGTCACCACACTGAACATCTATTGGCCTGACATGTCGGGACACACTCTATTTCCCTCCGTAACTGAAAACGGAAACCACGTGTGTACGTGTACCTCACCCCTCATGGTAATGTACATGTGCGTCAGTGAAACAGACCAATAAAAAGGTGTTAGCATGTGGACGTAATGTGCTGTTCCAGTCTCCCATCTCGGTTCCCTTTGGATCCCTACGTAATTCGGTGATCTCCGATACACGCGATCGAACAGCGGAGGAGTGGTACTCAAGCCTCAACTTCGCTTCGTTACAGGATCATTTAGTAATCGCGAAAGTGTTACGCAGATGATTGATAAACTCCACTGGAAGACTCTGCAGGAGAGACGCTCAGTAGCTCGGTACGGGCTTTTGTTAAAGTTTCGAGAACATACCTTCACCGAAGAGTTAAGCACTATATTGCTCCCTCCAACGTATATCTCGCGAAGAGACCATGAGGATAAAATCAGAGAGATTAGAGCTCACACAGAAGCATACCGACAATCCTTTCCACGAATAATACGAGACTGGAATAGAAGGGAGAACCGATAGAGGTACTCATGGTACCCTCCGCCACACACCGTCAGGTGGCTTGCGGAGTATGGATGTAGATGTAGAAATTTAGGTTACAATGTCTCCGCATGTGATTAACATTTTACAATGCAACAAACGGCACTGATTACGTATTTGTTTATATATTCAAATATGCTAACAAAACTAACGGGGTTCCATTAAAAAAACGTAGGTTTGTGTTAAAAAACGTAATTCCGTGCATTTTTTATGGTTTGTATTAACCAATTACACTAGCCCCTCTCCTCACGTTCGGTCTGTGGAATCGGTTCGTCAGTATTTGATGTGGTTTACGAAATATATCCAGCGGTAACGTGGCTCACCCTGTAGTGTAGCATAGTATATTTTCAGGACATGTTCATTGCACGTGTAAAGACTGTACTGATGTTTATTCTGTGCCGAAATGGTTCTCTGATTGGAAAACATGTTTGATATACGTATGTCATCCATTTTTGTGATTTACTACTTATCTGCACGGTGTGATACACAGTTCAGTAGATCTTGAGGATGACTTCGCTAAACGAAGTCTAATTATACGCAGCAGTGTTGTACTTGATAATTGCTTAACGCCGAAATTATGATAGTAATATAAAATAAAGTAGTCTATATAATTAAATGTCGGAAATACCATTCAAACACACTTAAGAGGTACTGGATATATAGTACAGTTATTCATGGATTCAAGGAAGATACGGATTTACGCGAGTTCACGAAGGACGTAAGGTGTTGTGGATGATTACGTCTGAAACTGTGAGGCTCTGTGGTTGTTCACATGTCATTTCATCCAGCAATTTCGAGCAGGATGGTTGTATTCTACGTATAAGCAGAAGTCGCAGAGACCTGGGTGCTCGGGCAGCCTTCGTAGCAAACTGTCAATCGCGTACCATTTGTTAACATCTGACGACTCGTATGTGAGCCAACAATATCATTAGTTACGAATGCAGTGAGCCCAGGAAAATCCTGAATGGCCAGTGGAACGCTACACGTGAGTCGTATGCCCAGATTAACCAACGGTCTACCTACATTACGCTGGCGGTCTTATCTGCACACAGAGTCCTCCAGGTGAATCCTTGCACGATAAATGCACCTTAAATATACACAAGTCTGTGATGACTGATTAATAACATGATGGTTTGAATTTTGTTGCAGGAAACACGCTGAACTCAATGAGATATTCAAATACTACTGATGAAAATACACGTTTTCGTGGATGACACTCTTGGCCATCAAATCTGATATTTTCCCAGCACGATCATTTCCCTCGTTACAGTGCCACAATAACGCAATAATAATTTTCACAGAAGAATGAAACATTTCTTAACGTAGTCCCCAGAAAATTGTCGTATATCAACAGACTCGAAGTCAACTTGAATATAAATTAGTGCCAGTTCAGTAGTGACAGACTAACCGCCCGTAATCTGAATGAATTGTGTGATTTATTTGTGGTCATTTGGAGTTGTGGTAACGTGCCTAGAATTTATAGAACATACTCTCAGAAGAGCTATATGTGATCTGTGTGCCAAATACGGATCAACAGAGTACTAGATGTGTCCTCGTAGTGTTCTGACTGATCAGCATGTATACGAAGTGGAAACTTACTCGATGTATCTAAAGAACATAGCTGTGTATGTGTACCAGTCACGGAAGTGCGCTGATACGTTTTGTCTGCACACAGTGCAAAAATTTCTGCTCATATATCTTACAGACAGGAAAATACTAGGAGGGATAAAAAACTATATGTGTATCTTAAACAACCGTAGACTGGAAAAATGTAATAGCTTATGGTATACAGGTGTAGTAGTAGTTTCCTTAAATGCTTCTATACGTTGTGAAGAACACGATTGGAACACTATTTTCCCAGGTTTTCGAGGTGATTTACCTGATTTCATCAGACTATATCTTCTACATGAAAGAAGACAGAAGCTTAGAGTGGGTTTGAACATAAATTAAAAGTTTACCTTGGCTTCAATTGTAAGCCGACAGTTAATGTAGTCGTCATTAGGGGTCTCTCCAGCGCAGAAAGCTCGCTTAGACACTCATTATGAAATATGCGTCGTGAAGGGAATAACAAAGCAGCAGAAGATATTTTGCTTTCTCCGTTACAGTGGCTGAAATTCAATTACACCCGTGTTGCGAGGTTTTCTTAAGAACGTGCTGCCTCACTTAAAGATTAGCTGTTAGAAGTGGACAGATCCCGCATTGCAACATTGGCCTCCAAGGTCATATGATCTCACATTATGTGATTTTTGTAGTGAACTGCGGGGCCATTTAGGAGCGACAGCAGCAGCAGTGAACGCAGTAACCCTACACATGCTCCTATGAGACGAGTTTTATTGTAGTCTGCATGTTTGTTTTTCATCCTGTGGAGAGCTCACTGGACATGTGCAAAAGGTAAATGAAATTTCTATGCTAAATGTAATTGTAAAATGGTTGCATGTGCGTACGTGTGAACTATATTTGCCTGTAAAACTGGGTGGTTGGAACGTAAAAGCATGACATTTTCCTTATTATTCCATGTCCTTCTTTCTCTTATGACAATTTACTACCATTTGTATTTTGTATACCAATATAAGACACTTGACTGTGTGAATCACAATATTCTCCTAGATAAATTGAAGTTTTATAGGACTGATGGTATAGCCAATCAATGGATAATATAATATCTTACCAAAAGATAATAGAAAGTTTTGCTTAGTAATTCAACCAATATAGAATGGGGAAACAATTCCGACTAGACAGAAATTAGGTATGGGGTTCCCCAAGGCTCAGTCTTAGGTCCACTAATGTTCCTCATATAAGTGAACCATCTTCCGTTTGATATACAAAAATCAGAATTAGTTCTCTTTGCAGATGACACTAGGATTGTAATCGATTCAATCATATGTACAGACATGGAAGAAATGGCATAAAAGTTCTTAAAAGAGTCATTGACTGGTTTTCTGCGAATGGCTCACCCTCAATTTTTAAAAAGGCACAACATATTCAGTTCTGTGCATCTAGGGGTACTATATCAATGATAAGTGTAATACATAGCCACAGTAACAAATAGGGTGAAAACTTCAAAATACGTGTCGACATTGATGAGGTTTTAAACTGAAAAAACCACTTTTTGGAACTCCTAAAACAACATAGTTCAGCAATATCTGAAATTAGAATCATTGCAAATCCAAGGAGAGACAAACCACTAAGTCGATATATTCTGCATATTTTCATTCAACAGCGTTATATGGAATAATGTTCTAGATACTCATCTTTAAGGAAGAAAGTCTTCAGTGCGCAAAACCATGCTGTTAGAATAATATGTGCTTCTCACCCACGACCATCTTGTAGACATCTGTTTAAGGAGCTAGGCATTTTCACCGCTGCTTCACAGTAAACTTATTCCCCCATGAAGTTTGTTGTAAATAATGCAATACAGCTCAAAACAAACAATGATGTACGTAATTTCAATATCAGAAGGAAAAATGACATTCATTACGCCACATTAAAGTTGTCTTTAGCGCAAGAAGGAGTGTACAATGGTGCAAAAACTTTTTTTGATCATTTACCCAGTAATGAAAATTCCTGACAGGCAGCAAAGTATAATTTGAAAACAGACTGAGAAATTTTCGCTTTGACAATTTCTTCTGTTCCGTAGAAGAATGTGTATTACAGTAATCAGTAAAAGGAGGTGGGTAGAACTTACTAACTCATGACATCTGTGTATCTTTCTTCTTTTTGAAAGAACAAATACTTCAAAATCATAGAAGTGCTCAGATTGTAACGGTATGTACAAATTTATTTGCGCTGTGAATGTAAAATGACTCGTTACACATTATTACGATCTATCGTGGAAAATGATACACAGAACACGAAACTAACTAACCAGGGATTAACTGTTTCTACTTATGTAATATGCACTAACAGTTTGACTGAGACATGACGGCTGTTCAATGAAGACTACCACTAATGCTGATACAACAATTTATTGTAAAAAATCACTCATACAGACTTTTGTACCCCTCAAAATACTTCCTTCTTTTTTGGGGGATGCGATCCTTTACCATTTGCTCCAGGACGTTCTTACAGTAATCTGTAGTGCCTGTAGTATGTGTTGAAACTGTGCGAGTGTGCATCATCCCCTGGTAATAAAAAAAAAAAAAAAGGTGATGACCATGGCCTTACTGGTTGAATTCCGCGATCACCTCTTTTGTGGTGGGGTTTGACCATGTCTGATCCATTCTGCGCTGCTCCACTACGTCTCTGGCTCATGAAAGTACACTCTCGTCGTCAGTGCTTTGCTTCCAATAGCGACACACATCGACGCAAGACTACATTTGCAGCAAAGTAAGCAGTTGTGACATCCACCGCGCATGCACTCTAGAAAATTGCAAATGTCTTCTTTAAAACTGTGAGTGCTCCCACCAGATATACCAAGGATGTGTGTAAGGTGTGTCACAGCGAGACGTAAGTCATCAGAAAACGGCAGATACTGTGTTCGTTGTTGTTTCTATTATGGCAGCAACAAGTCCACCTGCTCCTTCCTGCTAGTCAGTATTTCCCCATTTTGGAAAGCATGATGCCAACGAAAACATGCTTGAATAGATATTGCAGAGTCTCCATAAGCTCTCCTCAGATCGTCGTACGTTCCGGCAGCGTTTTCCTTCAAGAGAACACAAAACTTTATTGCCTAACGCTGTTTGCGAAGTCACCCATGACGATGTTTGGAGGTGATTACGAAACACGTTCACTCTCACAGGATGCCAACACTCTACTGACAAAGCTACCGCTGTGACATTTGAAGTGATCAACTACTAGTGACTAGTGAATAGCTCGGGCAGATGTCGCAAGCATGCACTTAACAAAAGGAAAACGAATATTCCATGGCATTCTGTGTTGAATATCTCACGTATGTTAAACATGAAATTATTTTCATTATTGGTGTTTGTAAACAACTGATTTCTTCCCGATGGAATGATTTTCTTATAAATTTACGAGAGAGGCCTTCAGCCACGAAAGGGCATGCACTGCGTCTCTTAGTTTTCCGTCTTTATCTTGTCTCGACGCGCAACACCTAAAGACACGCGCAGTGAGTGGTACTGTGTCGTAGCTAGACAGCGCTGTAGCGCAGCCGACGCCTAATGCGCTCGACAAGTAGTTAATTTCGTGCAGTAAAATATTGTACATCTTGGAACAGAAGCACCGATATGGTACACTTAAGGTGGCAAGTCGCCTCACCCAAGTACACTCCTGGAAATTGAAATAAGAACACCGTGAATTCATTGTCCCAGGAAGGGGAAACTTTATTGACACATTCCTGGGGTCAGTTACATCACATGATCACACTAACAGAACCACAGGCACATAGACACAGGCAACAGAGCATGCACAATGTCGGCACTAGTACAGTGTATATCCACATTTCGCAGCAATGCAGGCTGCTATTCTCCCATGGAGACGATCGTAGAGATGCTGGATGTAGTCCTGTGGAACGGCTTGCCATGCCATTTCCACCTGGCGCCTCAGTTGGACCAGCGTTCGTGCTGGACGTGCAGACCCCGTGAGACGACGCTTCATCCAGTCCCAAACATTCTCAATGGGGGAAAGATCCGGAGATCTTGCTGCCCAGGGTAGTTGACTTACACCTTCTAGAGCACGTTGGGTGGCACGGGATACATGCGGACGTGCATTGTCCTGCTGGAACAGCAAGTTCCCTTGCCGGTCTAGGAATGGTAGAACGATGGGTTCGATGACGGTTTGGATGTACCGTGCACTATTCAGTGTCCCCTCGACGGTCACGAGAGGTGTACGGCCAGTGTAGGAGATCGCTCCCCACACCATGATGCCGGGTGTTGGCCCTGTGTGCCTCGGTCGTATGCAGTCCTGATTATGGCGCTCACCTGCACGGCGCCAAACACGCATACGACCATCATTGGCACCAAGGCAGAAGCGACTCTCATCGCTGAAGACGACACGTCTCCATTCGTCCCTCCATTCACGCCTGTCGCGACACCACTGGAGGCGGGCTGCACGATGTTGGGGCGTGAGCGGAAGACGGCCCAACAGTGTGCGGGACCGTAGCCCAGCTTCATGGAGACGGTTGCGAATGGTCCTCGCCGATACCCCAGGAGCAACAGTGTCTCTAATTTGCTGGGAAGTGGCGGCGCGGTCCCCTACGGCACTGCGTAGGATCCTACGGTCTTGGCGTGAATCCGTGCGTCGCTGCGGTCCGGTCCCAGGTCGACGGGCACGTGCACCTTCCGCCGACCACTGGCGACAACATCGATGTACTGTGGAGACCTCACGCCCCACGTGTTGAGCAATTCGGCGGTACGTCCACCTGGCCTCCCGCATGCCCACTATACGCCCTCGCTCAAAGTCCGTCAACTACACATACGGTTCACGTCCACGCTGTCGCGACATGCTACCAGTGTTAAAGACTGCGATGGAGCTCCGTATGCCACGGCAAAACGGCTGACACTGACGGCGGCGGTGCACAAATGCTGCGCAGCTAGCGCCATTCGACGGCCAACACCGCGGTTCCTGGTGTGTCCGCTGTGCCTTGCGTGTGATCATTGCTTGTACAGCCCTCTCGCAGTGTCCGGAGCAAGTATGGTGGGTCTGACACACCGGTGTCAATGTGTTTTTTTTTTTTTTTTTTTCATTTCCAGGAGTGTATTTGCCTCGGATGCAAGATATTTCTAGTCTAAGCCTAACGTCGTAGTTGCTTGCACCACTGATACAGAAAGTGCTGTGGCAAGGAATGCTACACGGCGGCCAACATCTACACGTTTTGAAAGAGACGAGAAAATACTGTAAAATATTAACTGCTGACGCTCATACGTCTGTGCTTCAATTGAAAAGTAAGAGCATTTTTGTCATCATGATTGTAACAGGAAATATAGTTACGTTAGCGAAAACTATGTTAATTTTTTCAGCAGTGTAGCCTTAGCATGGCTTATAACAGAGTGTTTTAATATCAATTCAAAGCTTATTTTTCCCTCCTTTTCCTCTCTTTTCCAAAGTCACATTGTTAATAAAAGAGTAAAAACATACATATTGCATCGTAATTCTTAACAAAAGCTGACGTTGGCTGAAGTTACGGTAACACACGCAAAAACGTTCCAATAAACAAGGGTGAAAGCCGTTTGCGAGAACTCAAAGAGTACGGTTACAGCCCGCTATTGTCCTAGTTAGTACAAACGTATTTCAGATATAACATTTTCGATTAATAACCCATCTAACTGGAATCAAATATCACCCATGACCCATGAATGAGGAACATCGTAGATGCAAATAACGAGCCACTGATAAATTTTGTTGCTGATGTAAGAAGATATAAAATTCAGAGTTACAGTCCAAGATGGAAAGGTCGAGCAAGACTTCAACCTTGATTTTCAAGGTACTCTGACATCAATCCTCTTCATTTTCTACTCTGGGGTCGTCCTAAAGTCGTAACGAACTGGAGCAGCTAATTATACAGTCGTGTCAAGATTTACGAGATGAGCCGAGGTTATTTGACATAATTGGCAACTTACTGCAAACATGAGAGCAGTACTGCACCCACATTGAAGGATGGCACATGAAACACGTTTACGGGGTAAATGTTTAAAGTAAATTATAACATTTAACGTGCTGAAGCAGTATTGCGTTACTTGTTAATGTGAGCCTTGGGTCAAATTTGGGTCCATTTAGATGAGAACTTAATCAATAAGTTTATATTCCAAATAAATTTCTACTAACTAGATCAATATTTCACACTGCGTCTCATAAACACAGCCCCTGAATTAACTTGTAAACTTATGGCTTGCCGATTTTAATTTACTACACCATTCTTGCTTCTACTAGCTTCACTTGATTCTCTTATTTTTAAATTTCTGAACTGAAAGTAATGTGAAACTATTCGGTGCATATTCTTACACACTGAAGAGCCAAAGAAACTGTGGTGTCACCGCCAGACACCACACTTGCTAGGTGGTAGCCTTTGAATCGGTCGCGGTCCTTCTGTATACGTCGGACCCGTGTGTCGCCACTATCAGTGATTGCAGACCGAGCGCCGCCACACAGCAGGTCTAGAGAGACTTCCTAGCACTCGCCCAAGTTGTACAGCCGACTTTGCTAGCGATGGTTCACTGACAAAATACGCTCTCATTTGCTGAGACGATAGTTAGCATAGCCTTCAGCTGCGTTATTTGCTACGACCTAGCAAGGCGCCATTATCAGTTACGATTGATATTGTCAATCATGTACCGTCAAGAGCGACGTTAATCATTAATGGATTAAAGTTAAGTATTCCACCAGCTACGTCCGTTTTTCTGAAGTCTAATTTCCTTGTCCTATTCCAGACCTCACGCCAGCCTGCGTGAGCTAAATCGCGTGCCTTTCGGCCTCCTCTAGTAACACGGTGTTGGCTCTCCTGCCAACCACAACTGAAACTGGTACAGCTGCCCAGTATCATGTAGGGCTCCCGTGAAGTGCTGCAACACGACATGGCATGGACTCGACTAATGTCTGAAGTAGGGCTGAAGGGAACTGAAACCACGAATCCTGCAGGACTGTCCGTAAGAGTACGAGGGGATGGAGATCTCTTCTGAACACGACGTTGCAGGGCATCCTAGATATGCTCAATGGTGTTCATATCTGGGGAGTTTGGTGCCCAGCGGAAATGTTTAAACTCAAAAGAGTGCTCATCGAGTCGCTCTGTAGCAATTCTGTCCTGCTGGAATTGCCAAAGTCAGTCGGAATGCACAATAGACATGAATGGATGCTGATGATCAGAGAAGATGCTTACGTGCGTGTCACCTGTCGCATCTATACATATCAGGGGTCCCACATCACTCCAACTGCACACGCCCCACACCATTAAAGAGCCTCCACCACCCTGCACAGTCCCCTACTGACAAGCAGGGTCCATGGATTCATGAGCTTGTCTCCTTACCTGTACATGTCCATCCGTACGATACAATTTGAAACGAGATTCGTCCGACCAGTTAAGATGTTTCCAGTCATCAACAGTCCAATGTCGGTGTTTACGAGCCCGGGCGAGGCGTAAAGCTTTGTGTCGCGCAGTCATCAAGGGTACACAAGTGTGTCTTCTGCTCCGAAATCCCATATCGATGATGTTTCGTTGAACGGTTCGTACGCTGACACTTGTTGATGGCCCGGCATTGAAATCTGCAGGAATTTGCTGAAGGGTTGCACTTCTGCCACGTCGAACGATTGTCTTCAGTCGGCGTTGGTCCCGTTCTTACAGTAACCGATCTGACAACTGCGCCAGGCGCTTGTTGTCTTATTTAGGCGTTGCCGACCTCTGCGCCGCATTCTACCTGTTTACATATATCTGTATTTGAATGCGCATGCCTATATCAGTTCCTTTGGCGCTTCAGTGTATATTCTATTTGGTGTGTTACTTTCGGGTGCAAAGACGACTGAGTTTCCCGTGCGTACAAAATGCGAACAGGCCACTTACATTGTCCATGCGTGATTTTTAAACTCACTGAACAACACGAGAATGTCTCCTCTTGTAATTTATTGACAGTTACAATGTATGGTTCTCTTAGCGGAAAATGGAACCTTTTAAAACTCAGAAGTAAGTTAGTTGCAGAGAACGTATTTAATTATAATGCTACTGACTTCCCCTTCTTTTGCCGTTAATATTTTCACCTCTGTGGCGTTAAGAAGCTGTTTTTGGGAGAGTGCACCTGTAAAACTGAGCGAATTTAGAAAGTCTTTTGTAAACCACTCCAGCCACTCCAAGTGTACAATGGGAAACCAAGCGCAGCTCCAGACTCAGAAACCAATTTAAGGTGCTGGTTACTTTTGAAGATGGCGTAAACTTCACCCACATACATTTTAATTTTATCGTATATTTTCATCCATTTCAGTTTTCGCTATATATCAGTCAGAAGATTTGTTTCAACACCACGTTGCTTCACTAGACATTTTCCTGCGGGAGATGGTCTGCCGTTGGCTTCATCCAAGCTATGAGCTGTCTTATCATCACTCAGACATAGGGGAGGCTACAGTTTAACGTGGACTCTCAACCATGGAACCAATGCGATTCGGCATTTTTCACGTGAACAAACATTGTCAAAGGCCAAAGAAGTCATAAGTAACAGACAATAATCGTAGGAATAGAACATACACCAGAAGCGTCCCATATTGGTCTACACTTCGTTTATTTCCATCAATCATCGTGCGCGATCTGACGCATCACTACGGGAGCAAGTATTTAGTACATTGGCCTATCCTCAGGATAGTCACTTGAAGTGTAAGTCCCGCACAGTACACTCCAGTTGCCTGACTACTCTCATTATGTGAACGGATAACATGTAGTGTGATCGTCAGTGACAGCGTTGAACGACGTGCTTTCTGTGGAAGTAGTGTGTAAACACTGAGGATATTCACAGGTGAGTGTTCACCATCGCGAAATAAGGTATACAGCTCGATAGATGGCTGGAAAAGTGGTTGCATATCAACGAAGAAAGGAATCAGTTCTGGAATGAACAATTCAAGAGTGGAAAATCATATTCATCAGAGTTGGTGCATCTTGTTCACGGAGCTGGAGGCGGCTACAGTACTTGCCAGAAGCACTCTACACCACATAATGCATGAACACCTTAAGTTTGTGAAGGAGTCTGCCAGATGCGTTC
This sequence comes from Schistocerca gregaria, assembly GCF_023897955.1. Taxonomy (NCBI): domain Eukaryota; kingdom Metazoa; phylum Arthropoda; class Insecta; order Orthoptera; family Acrididae; genus Schistocerca; species Schistocerca gregaria. The sequence goes on along the minus strand of NC_064921.1, from coordinate 972,317,280 downwards.
CCAAATCTCTGAATGTAGCACATTTGAGCAAATAGGTGCTCTCTTTCAATGTCACATCAAGGCTCCAAAAGATTTAAAGTCTAAACTCATGACTGACGACGAGACTTGGCTCCACCACTACAATGAGCTGTAGATCGAAGCCCAGTCAGTGCAGTGGGAGCATACTGCAGCTCCCTAACCCCACCCCCTAGAAGACGTTCCATATCACTCCTTCAATGAGAAAATACATGGCCACAATCTTTTGAGGTGGGAATGGAATCTTCACCATTCATGGGCTGGAACCAGGGACCACCGTTTACAACACTGCAAATGTGCTTGCTTGCATCACGACAACGCTCTGCATACCAGTTTGATGTTCAATGCTACCATTCCTGATATGATGTTCCAGTTACGAAGACACCCCTGTATTCACCTGACTTGTTTCCTTCTGATTAGCACCTATTCTAGGTTATGGAGAAACCTTTGCGAGGAATATATATATATATATATATATATATATATATATATATATATATATATAAAATTTTTCCACAGCTTCACCTATGTATGTGTTCAATATCTACCTACTCTCTCTGCTTCTCATCTCCTCCTTCCCCTCTCTTTGTCCATTTCCTTCACTGACTCTCTCTGACCATATCTTCCTCCTACCTCCTTCTGACCATATCCTCCTCCCCCTCTCTCTTCCCCTCTCCCCTCTTCCCCCTCTTCCTTCTCTCCCTGTTCACTGCCCTGCTACATCTTCCTCCTGTTTAATGCATCTCCTCCTCTTCTCTTACCTCTGTCCCTTTCGTCCTCACTCTGTCCATCCTCTCTTCTATCCACCTGAACCTTTCCTCAGCCATGTCATCGGCACATGTAAATTCTGCAGTATAGTTGAGACCAGCTGGCCAATACTGCTCCCATCACATGTCTGTCAAGCAGTGAGGGCTTCACATAAGGAGCCTGAAAATTATTTATTTGCTCCAGGTGTACAGTCCCCATGAAAAGCAGGTCGATAAAACAGGCTAGTACTACTCTAGCAGAATTGGCCTGTCATGCAGAGCAGCTTACAAATTGGGGTCTGGAGAGCTACTTCTTGCCTTTGACATGGAAGCCGCCCTGCAAAGCAGGCTAACAGTGTTCCCATGCAACGTGCCTATTGTGCAGTGCAGCCTATACAGCAGGGGATGGAAAAAATGTTTGTGTCTGTATTGCCTCTCCTGTTGTAGCTAGGAAGTTGTTAATCCCACAGCGTTGATACTCATGAGCCCTCCTGTTTCAGTGCCAAATTTCGTTGAAATCGTTCCAGAGGTTTGGTAGGAGATCCCACACATACACACGTAATTCATACATACAAACTGTAAATCAATATGGAATAATTCACTGGTTTACTTGGGGCTGCTGTGTACTAGTTAGCTATGGTCACTTTCTACCGGAGATCAACAATCACAGTCGCTGGGTGCCGTTAAGATACTCTGAGATCAGACATTCGACAGTGCACGGCACTCCAAACAAAACTGTTGCTTTTTGGTCTTGGAGAGGTGTTACAATACTATTCCCGTTACTGATGTAATAGAATAGAGGTTTGCCTCTGTCTCCAAGGAGTCAGACTTCGCCTCTGTATTCTCTTTGTAGAAAGGTTTTTACCGAAAATGAAGGTTCAACATTTGAATTTTAGTCTGCTAACATCGAAATGTAAAACAGCAGCAACAACATTGCCAGATGTGTAGCTTTAACGGTTGAAAGACGTTCCAGTCTGTCGAGCTGTCTTGGCTGCCGTAGGTGACTGTTGCCGTTTACAAATCATCTCACAATTTTCACTGTATGGAGGAATAGTAGAATTTCATAAAAAGCTCTGTGTATCACAAGGACCACGTGGGATATGGAAACTGGGACAATCTCACAAATGGCTATCAGGTGACAGCTAGAAGTCTGAACAGTCTTTTAAGTCAGGTTTTAAGTGCTGTCTCTTTTGTTTATTCATTTATTCCCTCTGCCAGCCGTTCTTAATTATGAAAAACAACTATAACAGAACCCAAGAGAAATGTGACTTGGAATTACCTCAGTGACACTATTAATGTAGATGGCAGAATTTGCTGGATAAATAGGTAAAACTGCTTAACAGAAACACCATTAAAAACCTTTGTACCCTGTAGAATATCACGAATACGAGAAACTCGAACAGGAGGGAAATGTTACTTGCACTTCAGCCACAGCTCAAGAAACTGACTACTTTGGAGAAGAATCTTTGATGGGCAGTCGGAAATGATATACCAGGTGATCAAAAAGTCAGTATAAATTTGAAAACTTAATAATCCACGGAATAATGTAGACAGAGAGGTAAACATTGACTCACATGCTTGGAATGACATGTGGTTTTATTAGAGCCACCCCATAATGCTAGACAGGTGAAAGATCTCTTGCGCACGTCGTTTGGTGATGATCGTGTGCTCAGCCGCCACTTTCGTCATGCTTGCTTGGCCTCCCAGGTCCCTAGACCTCAGTCCCTGCGATTATTAGCTTTGGGGATACCTGAAGTCGCAAGTGTATCGTGATCGACCGACATCTCTAGGGATGCTGAAAGACAACATCTGACGCCAATGCCTCACCGTATCTCCGGACATGCTTTACGGTGCTGTTCACTACATTATTCCTCGACTACAGCTATTGTTGAAGAATGATGGTGGACATACTGAGCATTTGGTGTAAAGAACATCATCTTTGCTTTGTCTTACTTTATTATGCTAATTATTGCTATTCTGATCAGATGAAGCGCCATGTGTCGGACATTTTTTGAACTTTTGTATTTCTTTGGTTCTAATAAAACCCCATGTGTTTCAATTTGTACCTCTCTATCTACATTATTCCGTGATTTATTCAGTTTTCAAATTTATACTGTCTTTTTGATCACTCTATACATAGAACAACAGAATCAAATACATTGACATGATGATTTGTAAAATGATTGATCTTCAAGAGCTTTCCATACCGATCAGAAGAAAATTATCTGTCTTTTTACAACAGGATATTTACTACTGTCTTCAAACAAATGTGCTGCGCTTATTCTTTGGCTCAAAGAAAATAAAAGAAATAATTATTTAACTGTACATGTCTTGTTACGAAATCTGTAACGTATCCCAGCAATGTGCTTACTTTATCTTACTGTATAAAGTCATAGGATCGCGATTTAGCGTTTACTTCCGTTTTCTGTACTCTCTTCGCTTGAAGGTTCAAATGGTTCTGAGCACTATGGGACTTAACATCTATGGTCGTCAGTCCCCTAGAACTTAGAACTACTTAAACCTAACCAACCTAAGGACGTCACACAACACCCAGCCATCACGAGGCAGAGAAAATCCCTGACCCCGCCGGGAATCGAACCCGGGGACCTTGGCGCGGGAAGCGAGAACGCTACCGCACGACCACGAGATGCGGGCACTTCGCTTGAAGATGATGAGCTGGAAACTAATGGGAATGTTGCGACAAGATGACGCCACTACTCAGCAAACCACCAGACTAGATTTCATCACTCACATCTTTATTGGTAGTGATTTCAGACCAGTTGTATTACAAGTACGTCGTTTATATGCAGCAAGAAATAAATTGCAGATATGATTCCTTTACAGTATTCTGAAGGTTCTAAAGCAAAGATTTTTCGCAGAATTCAGATAGAAGTTTTTAGCAAATGAAATATTTACGAGCTCATAAACGCTTTAAAAAATGTTCAAGTGTATGTGATTCCTAAGGGACCAAACTGTATAGGTCATCGGTTACTAGACTTACACACTACTTAAACTTACTTATGCTACGAAGAACACACACACACATGCCCGAGGGAGGACTCGAACCTCCGGTGGGAGGGGCCTCGTAGTCAGTGACATGGCGCCTCAAACCACGAGGCTATTCCGCTCGTAAACGCTTTAAAAGAAGACTTACTTCTTTCTGCGACTTCGGAAACGATCAAGAACATCAAAACGGCTGAGCGATTGATTTGTCATGTTCGTCGTACCAGAGTTCATGATATTACATGTGAGTTGAACATTAACCGAGGTTCAGCATTTGCGATCGTCCATTAAACCCTAAACCATCGCAAAATTTGTGCTCGTTGACTATAAGGTCAATTGACAGACAAACAGAAACAGGAACGTTACGAAATGCTGAAATCACATTTAAGGCACTTCTAAGAAGGATGCGAAGACTTTGTCAGTCTTATAGCACCTGCAGAAGAGGCGTAGCTCCATCACTGTGAAACACAGTACTGCTAGTTCTGGACGCCAAAATCAAAAGGAAAAGGAGGCGGAGTTTTCGAAAGGTGTAATTTCGTTCAGGGTAATGTCCGCCCTAAATCACATCGGAAAACAATCCAGTGCTTACAATATTTTAATATAAGTGTTCCTATTGATCGATGCTTACCTTTTTTAAATTTAAATATACACCTTAGCGCGTTTCACCCATGGCCATCAGCATCTGTCCGACATAGAAAGTGAGACACTAACCATTTCCACCTAGAATAACTCCGAAAGTATGATAATAGCTGGAAAGTTTGTGGTACGAATGTTGCGTGGGACAACGGAGGCCATAATATGACGTCGGGTTTTCGTTGCTAGGTGTGGTCGCTTTAGAGATTTGAATGTCAACTTTTTTTTTAATGTGATTCTATAGTTTGGTACTTAATTACCGATAGCGGCTATCGAGACGAATCCAATGATGTGCAACAGTAAGGTCTTTGAAGGTCAACGAAGGTCAAAAAGGTGGCATGAACGTCCATTTACAGAAGGTGTTCGAAGTGATGGCCATTGGTATGATTGCAGTGCTGAAATCTTCTTATCACGGACTGAGTGGTATTTCTTATCACTTCGGCACTTACCTAAGCACATGCTCTGACAATTCTCTGTCGTATATCGTGCAAATTGTAAATGTTCACCAAATACTGCGTATCCATCTTAACGTGCCATTGACATGTAAACACCATTCGACGGTTTCTCAATACAACACTAATAAGAACGGTAAGACTAGTATCGTCGAATCAAGCGAATGTAAATGATGTATTTGTTCGAAGAACAAGTCGATATGTTTCTCATTTACGGACAATGCCAACGAAATTGAGTGAGAGCTAGAGACTTATACGCTGAAAGATATCCTTAACGTACTCACCCTACACGTCGTACATTTAAATATGTTCGTGATGAATTGAGAACAACTGGATCTTTAACGCATCGGCAACATATCCAGCAAAGGAAACGGAAATTGGTACTCTTGCCACTGTGGTTCGAGTATTAGCTCGCGCCATATGGCAAGGGAATCTGGCATAAGCCAGAGTAGTGTTGTCTTGTTCTGCATCGCCATAAGTATCATCCTTACCATATCAGTCTCCACCAAGAATTAACTGGTACGGATTGAATGCGTCCCACTGAATTCTGCCGATGGGCTCAACTTCACATTCAGAGGGATGACACATTGATTTTATTTACTGACGAGGCTACATTCACGAAGCATGGAAATGTTAGTTTGCATAACATGCATTACTGGGCACCTAAAAATCCATGTAGCCTGCGGTAAGTTGCACACCAAAAACCGTTGTCAGTGAATGTATGGTGTGGGATTCGGGAGGACAGAATTATGGGCCCCTATTTCATCGAAGGAAATCTTGGTTGTGGGAAGTACACCAAATTCCTGCAAGAAACATTAGATCTGTTATTGGAAGAAATACCTGTAGGAACAGGGAACAGATTGTGGTATCAACACGATGGGTGTCCGACACATTTTTCGCTGATGGCTAGCAGAGACAATACTCAAATTCTTAGACTGGACAAGAAAAGATGTGTCGTGGCCGGCTCGTCCACCACACTTGACGCCTCTGGAGTTTTTCTTGTGAAGATTCGTAAAAGACATTGTTTATACAGACGTTCCAAGTACACCTGAAGATATGCGAGAGAGAATTGTCAGAGCAGGTGTTTCGATTAGTGCCGATGTGATAAGGAATACCATTCACTCCATGACAAGATTGAAGCATTGCATTGATACCAATGGTCATCACTTCGAACACTTTCTGTAAATGGACGTTCATGCCATCTTTGTGACCTTCGTTGACCTTCAAAGACTGAAGTGATCCCACGTATCAGTAAAAACCAACGTCATATTATGGCCCCCGTTGTCCCATGCAACTTTTGTCCCAAAAAGTTCTAACACGCCCGGGAGTACTAATGGGTGGGGGTTACTTCAAACTGCTTGTCGTTTCTGCTTTTATTGACCGTGCGCCCTGTCCACACAATGTACCTGGTAATCCAGCGGCAGTCGTGTTGTTCTGCTCCACACTGCTGCTGGCTTGCCTGAAATTACCTATCGAATTATGCACGCGGGTTTAAGGGAGCCACTCAACATTAAGACACAACACCGTTCGACGTCCGCTACGAACAACTATATTTTGAGACGATAAAAGAAAGTCGCAGGTTGCACTGTTTACATTCTAATTCAGAAGTAATGGATAATTAACAGTCCACAATTTCATTCTGACGACCGTACGCGTAACCGACACGACGCGGATGATTGTTGATGATGCGGAAGCCGAATAATCGCACGGAAGTTCTTACTCTCGTCACGCATACACAGATATTTGGTACCAGTTGTCCTTGACACTAGTAATGATATTTTAACACTGTTCTCAAAATTAAAATTACTGTTCTCAGTTGTAAGAGCGTGCGCGTAACCGTCGCGGCGCGGCTGATTGTTGATAATGCGAAAACGCGATGATCGAACGCACGTCCTCACGCTCGCTACAATACACTGGCACTTGTTTGTTCTCTTTTGTGGTAACTAATTTTCACATTAGTTCATTCTGAGAGACCGAAAACGGCGCGGGTGACTGATACTGTACGGTACGACACGCAACGAGAGGATACACAAATACGTTATAAGCAGCACTGCTCCTTTTTAAATTACTTCTTGACGCACTTTCCTCTGAATCATTTACTTATTTTATCAAATGGTTCAAATGGCTCTGAGCACTATGGGACTCAACTGCTGTGGTCATCAGTCCCCTAGAACTTAGAACTACTTAAACCTAACTATCCTAAGAACATCACACACATCCATGGCCGAGGCAGGATTCGAACCTGCGACCGTAGCAGTCGCACGGTTCCGGACTGCACGCCTAGAACCGCGAGACCACAGCGGCCGGCCTTATTTTATCACTTCACTGTAATAACACTTGTAGCAACACTTCAACTTTCGTGCTAACAATGCCTCTCACGTGCAGAGCTACACACTACACAACATAACAATTCCGTGTCCCGCCCTCGACTCTGCAGACGCGGCTGCCCGCAAAGACACTCCACAACTAAGCCAGCGATATGACAATACGCTTACAGACGTTTCAGCTCCTATCGTACTTTCGGAGTTACTCTAGGACGTAATAGTTAGTGACTCACCCTGTGTAGAAAAAGTGAGAAATAACACTTCTGCCAAAAGATATGATAGCAGAAATATTACTTACCATTTGCTCTATTTATATGACAGATTCTAATGGTTACTGTGAAGAGCATTAAGGCGTATAGTTCAAAAAGAAAAAGAAAGTATGAACAGCGATCAAGACGGACTGTTATACTGACTTATGATAATGATCAAGGACTCGTACAATGTCATTTTACACTAAATTTAATTTTTGAGCTGCCGGAGCACACACCATATTATCTTATCCTAGCTCCAAGTGAGTGTTCCCTTTGTGGTGCTATGAAGGAGCACGTGCATAAATATAAGTTTTCGTCATATGACGAGGTTACGGAGGCGATGCAAGAGTGGATCGTGTAAGATGCCACACGGATTCTTCCTGGGCGGAATTAGTAAGCTAGTCAGCCGCACTGAGTGGCCACGTGGTTTGAGGCGCCATGCACGGATTGCGCGGCCCCTCCCGCCGGAGGTGCGAGTCTTCCCTCGGGCATGGGTGTGTGTGTTCTTCGTAGCGTAAGTTAGTTTAAGTAGTGTGTAAGTTTAGGGACCGATAACCGTAGCAGCTTGGTCCCTTAGGAATTCAGACAGATTTGAACATTTTTGAAGCTTCATGTAGTGCGTAAGCTTAGGGACCGATGACCTCAGCAATTTGCTCCCATAAGACCTTATGACAAATTTCCAAATCTTGTGTGGTTTAAGGTTAACATGAAGGTAATTGTTTAACGAGTTATGTAGTAGGATTTAGTGTGGGAACATTTCGAAGAAGTATGGATATGGACAAAGGGGTTTTTGTAGAATAGATTTGTAAAGTAAGTTTGTGGTAAAGGAAAAGTTAATTCAAGTATAAATAACCATAGTAAATAACTTTATCATAAGCAAAACTTCAGCACATTAGATAATTACGTCGGTAAAAAGTGCAGTCGTTAGGTTTACTTTTTTCGCGATTGGTTATTGATGAAAAGCGCGGATTGACGCAGGAGATTGTTGTTTTGCTATTGGCTGTTGAGTAATCTGACCAATGGTAAAGCAATATTCTTCGCGCACTTTTCTCTGCTGGTAGAGAAGACAGAGTATTCTAGGGAGGAGTCGAAGCCAAGCCATGAAACAGATCGGACGTGTGTATTAGTAGTTCCGATGGAAATGATAAGTTGCCGGATCTAGCAATGTTTTATACATCAAAAATGTTGGAAAGTGACGGCATAATTATTTCGATGTGTGTGTAAAAATTTAGGAATTTTGTAAGTGAATTTTGTGACCAGAAAAGACATATATTCCGTGTGGCGTATTGAGCAGGTCGGTGGCTAAAAACTGTGACTGCATTTGGTACCGACAGACTTAATATTTGGCGAGCATTATCGATCTAAAATAATCCGGATTTTGGCAGCTATTGCGTTTCCGGGAAATGCAACACCATAAACTTGCTAAGGTGAGTGAAAGGGATTGTGAGTGACTGTTTTAAGACTAGCACGGGCTTGGCAGTGATACTTGTTCACCTAAGTTTCAGAATATATTAACTGAGGACAAAAATTTCCAACCTTTCATTTCATATGAAAACTTTCTCCCGAAACGTAGATCAGTGACTTTAATTGCAGCCTGGTTCACGTCGAAGTACAGTAGGCTTCAATCGGCTTCCCTACTGATGATCTGCTGAGACAATGTTCACAGGTAGGTGCAGGTCCGTCGTAAAGGGACGGAAAGAACAGCGCCGCCGCAAGTTCCCCATCAGACAGGCCACCAACTGGTGGTTTCTAAGTGATCAGTACAGCAGCTGTGGAACACCTCTATTGATTTTCTGTATGGTCACATTCATCCTGCATGACTTTATCTCACAATTACAAGTCGTCAATGGTCGCCATTCATCTTTCGTTTGTAGCAAGAAACGGGCCATTTTGTGATCTCATTGTTCAATTTTTTTCCCCCTGCCACCATGCCTAAGGTACCGTTGGCGGCCACGTACTTGTCTGCATTGTTGCAGGTTTTGTGTTTCCTGTCACAATCTCCGATAACTATTGTTTTGGAATTTTATTCCTTCAACCCGTAAAGCTAGGTAATCTTGGTTCGTTGAATGCTTTGAAGTACTGTTGGGGTAACGCTGCTGTTCATAGCCGAATTCTTCATCCTGTGCCTGTTTTTGAGAGCGCGCACTGCTATTCTGTGCAGCGCACACTGTTCCAGCACCCTCCAGCCCCACTGCATGAAATGGCCGCAGAGATCTTAACAAATCGAGTGTCGGACCCCGAGCCTTTGCTTAAACTAAAATCTTCGTCCCGACATCTTTCTTTTTACAGTTCGCATCACTAGAAGACTTGGCTCGGTCGTCGAAGCATTCTACGGTACACCAGACAGCACATAATTAACCAGCCACACCGAGAAAACCTGAGAGATTACGATTCAGATAATTCTGGGCATTTTTCGACCATGACTACGATAATCGTTATTGGAAATCAATCTTGAAATACTGCGCGTTGTGGTCCTATAGCGCTTACAGACATTTGCACTGACTGACCTTCCATAGGCTTCTTAGAAGTGCAGAATCCAGGATTCTGCAGAATGGGAGCTGTCCGCTCAGTTTGCCACAGTGGGAAGTCCACTCGTTGCGTGGTCGTTGACTCCATCGGTTTACACACAGGTCGCAAACTGGATTTTAGCACATGTTGCTTTGTTTCCTGCGGCGGCCACTCGGGAAAATCCTTCTGCAAAACAACATAACGCTAGCCAAGATTATACTGTACAAGGAACATCTGTTAGTAGTGGTTCAGAGCTATCTTAATTGTAGGAGAGACCTTTGAAAGCTTATCCGGCATCTGTATCAAGAATGCCACGTAATAGAAGATTAATGTTCTTTCCTTATTCCATTTTGAAATGAGAGCATTCATTAAATGGGTGCTGAAATATTTATTCTGAAATTACAAAAATAGCTCCAGAAAAGTAACGCTTTTCTAAGCGTGAAAAACTCAGTAAGTGAAATCAAATTAAGGAGTATTCTCGTAAACAAGTTATAAGTTAAAAATGTTTGGAACAGAAGCTACTGGCCACTAACGTAATTTCCAATTTTCAAGAGAGATAAACTGCTTACGACATTAAAGAAACACAGTTCATTTTCAAATATCATCTGTTCCATGCTACAAAACGCCTTCCGCTTGAAGCTATAATATGGCACATGATTGAGAAAGCATGGTGTAACAGTCCACAAGTTATGTATGTAGTTTTATAATTGTATAGAAATAAACTGACCATATAACTCTGTAAGTGAGGAATTGACAGTATCATCCAAACAGCTTTAATACATTACACAGCTCTTAAATATGTACAACTCGTAATATATAGAAACGCTGCGCACAGCACAACCTCGAGTCTCACAACACGAAAAACAGAAGAAAATTCCAAGAACACCTTATAGTGGTCTCTAATGCGCGTTCTTTCATGTGATTATAAAATCGTTCACTAGGTTGAAACACCGACGATGGAACATTTCTGTCTTTCTAGGCACGCTGTCCTCCAGGTGAAAAACTCTCCCGTAATGTAATCTGTCCTTCACCTCCTTTGCCGCGCGGGGTAGCCGTGTGGTTTGAGGCGTCTTGTAACGGATCTCGCAGCTCCCCCCTCGGAGGTTCGAGTCCTCCCTCGGGTATGGGTGTGTGTGTGTGCTGTCCTTAGTGTAAGTTAGTTTAAGTTAGATTAAGCAGTGCTTAAGCCTAGGGACCGATGACCTCAGCAGTTTGGTCCCATAGCCCTTACCACCAATTTCCAATTTTTTTCACCTCCTTTCTGGCGTTATCGTGGTGCCAAGGTTCGCCTCTGCTTCATTATGTGCCAATTACACTGAGTTAGTTAAAAGCTATTAGAACGTCCCGTACATAATGTTAGTATGGAATCACACTTCTGCAAGCCCTAAAAACCTGCTTCAGCACGTTAAGGCTGCTAAACACAACTTCTTTTTTGGGTTCATCGAGCTTACGCAGGTATTGACAGCATGCCATAAATCTTCCGTAGGGTAAAATCGAGCGATCTTAGAGATTGTAAATTCAGTGAAATATTCAATGAGTTTCAATAGAAGGAAATGTTAAATAAAACAAAAATTATCGTTCGCTGAGTTGTATTAGAGGTCTTTCAGGAATTCAGGGATAATGTTCTAGCTAGAGATCAATTACAGAAAACTAAATATATTTGGTTATAAGTGAATGGATCAAAATTGTCCGGTGAAAGGATGGAACAGGGACTAAACTGTCATGGAAATCTACGTCAAGAGAAAAACAATGGAGAAGAAAGTATGGAATCAGCATTTCCAGTATTCGACTGAAGTGACCAAAAAATTCATACGTTGTAGAAGTCACCATGGAAACTTGTGGCCTCTGGTGTCCCACTGGGTGATACTTCATCCGTGATGTTCTTGTAACTAGTGCCTATACGATGATAATCAGTTATATCTAAGCGCCTGCTCTAAAAACACTGCCGCTGCCTCACAATGTATGAGTGACTATCTCTGTTCACAATCACGACAGGAACATAATCTTGTTCTGACATTTAACCCTTTGAGTTGTAGGTCTTCCTCATGTAACTCTGAAACTAGATCATCAGATATTTTCTTGACCAGTTCCTCTACAGTATTAATTACCATATCAATGTGAAATGTCTCGGAATAATTTTGGATGAGCACTTAAAATGGGAAGAACAAAAGGTCACATAATTTTTTTCGTACCTGTTTTATTTGATATTTCGTTTTATGAATCTTGAAACACATAATGCAAAAGTCTGAGGGACCAAGGATTTTTCAGTTTTTGTACGACGTTTAACTTTACTGTTGGAAGAGACAGGAATAAAAACCTTAAGATCGGTTACTTAAGAAACCGGCATTACGAGCGATTTAGATACTTAGGTTAAACTGGAGATGAAATAAAAAAAGCGGCGTAACTGAAATCCCATTGTTTCAGTGGTAACCGCCATCCCTACACTGTTGCTTGACAACACCCTTCGCACATGCCATTTATTCACAGTGAACTATTCACGAATCCACAGTTCGCCTAAATAGATCATTGACCACTTTACTCTTGATGCTTTGTGTTATTGTTAAAAAATCTAATACACTCTGCTATTTTGCAAGCATATTCTCTCGTCTGCACATGGCACATTTGAAAATCAAATCCCACGTTGAACCTGTTTTTCTAATTTTGTTTGCTAACCTAGAAGTCCAGTTGCGTGCTACAGTAACTGTGAAGTATTTACAAAGACATTATTTCCTAGCGGTGTACATAATTTTGTGAAATATTTACTGTCAGTGTTCAATTGCTTTGCTGTGTGGGTGACGTCAACAGAAAGCTGTCGCGACCCTTAGAGGCCATTTTCGGCGTTCACTTTTCGCGCTCGTTCTGCGAGGCAACAACGCTTGCTACTTTGTATTGAAACTTGACGGCCTTGCAACGAGTTCGCCTTACCGAGTAATATATGCTGTAAGCAGTTGTTTCATATGAAACACGCATTGCACATTCTAGAACTCGTACCGCTTTAAATATGCAGATCCGTCAACTCGTGCCTGGTATGCGAACGCAGTTCTTCGGATCACATTCTTGGATAAATGTTCATCGATTTCTTGCGGTGTCAGCTTACGTACTGAAGCTTTCAACGACTTCCCCTGTTTTCGTCGCCAGGTGTCAACTACGGAATTGGCTACCCTTGCGGCATTTCGTATGTGGTTGACCGAAGTACCTCATGGAGACGTTAGTCCGCGGTTAAATACCTGGCACTGCATAGTAGGACCACAACAACAAGAGAGGGATAGACGGCGACAGGCAAATTTGGAAAAGAAGCTAACTGTTATTACATGAAAACGAAAAAAGACTTCACATCTCGCAATATATCGGTCATTTAAAGTCAACCCACAAAAATAAAATGCAACTCCTTATGTATCTTGAATGTTTCGCCATAAGAGGCCTACGTAACTTACTTCATACCGAAACCGGTAGCCAGTAGGTAAAATAAAATTTAGCGGATACAGACTAAAATGCCCCCCCCCCCTCCATGTACAATGGACCTTGCCGTTGGTGGGGAGGCTTGCGTCCCTCAGCGATACAGATGGCCGTACCGTAGGTGCAACCACAACGAAGGCGTATCTGTTGAGAGGCCAGACAAACGTGTGGTTCCTGAAGAGGGGCAGCAGCCTTTTCAGTAGTTGCAGGGGCAACAGTCTGGATGATTGACTGATCTGGCCTTGCAACATTAACCAAAACGGCCTTGCTGTGCTGATACTGCGAACGGCTGAAACAAGGGGAAACTACAGCCGTGATTTTTCCCGAGGACATGCAGCTTTACTGTATGATTAAATGATGATGGCGTCCTCTTGGGTAAAATATTCCGGAGGTAAAATAGTCCCCCATTCGGATCTCCGGGCGGGACTACTCAGGAGGACGTCGTTATCTGGAGAAAGAAAACTGGCGTTCTACGGATCGGAGACTGGAATATCAGATCCCTTAATCGGGCAGGTAGGTTAGAAAATTTAAAAAGGGAAATTGATAGGTTAAAGTTAGATATAGCGGGAATTAGTAAAGTTCGGTGGCAGGAGGACCAAGGCTTTTGGTCAGGTGAATACAGGGTTATAAACACAAAATCAAATAGGGGTAATGCAGGAGTAGGTTTAATAATGAATAGGAAATTAGGAATGCGGGTAAGCTACTACAAACAGCATAGTGAACGCATTATTGTGGCCAAGATAGACACGAAGCCCACACCTACTACAGTAGTACAAGTTTATATGCCAACTAGCTCTGCAGATGATGAAGAAATTCATGAAATGTATGGTGAGATAGAAGAAATTATTCAGGAAGTGAAGGGAGACGAAAATTTAATAGTCATGGGTGACTGGAATTCGTCAGTAGGAGAAGGAAGAGAAGGAAATATAGTAGGTGATTATGGATTGGGGCTAAGAAATGAAAGAGGAAGCCGTCTGGTAGAATTTTGCACAGAGCATAACTTAATCATAGCTAACACTTGGTTCAAGAATCATAAAAGAAGGTTGTATACATGGAAGAATCCTGGAGATACTAAAAAGTATGAGATAGATTATATAATTGTAAGACAGAGATTTAGGAATCAGGTTTTAAATTGTAGGGCATTTCCAGGGGCAGATGTGGACTCTGACCACAATCTATTGGTTATGACCTTTAGGTTAAAACTGAAGAAACTGCAAAAAGGTGGGAATTTAAGGACATGGGATCAGGAAAAGCTGAAAGAACCAGAGGTTGTACAGAGTTTCAAGGAGAGCATAAGGGAACAATTGACAGGAATGGGGGAAAGAAACACAGTAGAAGAAGAATGGGTAGCTTTGAGGGATGAAGTGGTGAAGGCAGCAGAGGATGAAGTAGGTAAAAAGACGAGGGCTGCTAGAAATCCTTGGATAACAGAAGAAATATTGAATTTAATAGATGAAAGGAGAAAATATAAAAATGCAGTAAATGATGCAGGCAGAAAGGAATACAAATGTCTCAAAAATGAGATCGACAGGAAGTGCAAAATGGTTAAGCAGAGATGACTAGAGGACAAATGTAAGGATGTAGAAGCTTATCTCACTGGGGGTCAGATAGATACTGCCTACAGGAAAATTAAAGAGACCTTTGGAGAGAAGAGAACCACGTGTATGAAAATCAAGAGCTCAGATGGCAACCCAGTTCTAAGCAAAGAAGGGAAGGCAGAAAGGTGGAAGGAGTATATAGAAGGTTTATACAAGGGCTATGTACTTGAGGACAATATTATGGAAATGGAAGAGGATGTAGATGAAGACGAAATGGGAGATAAGATACTGCGTGAAGAGTTTGACAGAATACTGAAAGACCTGAGTCGAAACAAGGCCCCAGGAGTAGACAACATTCCATTAGAACTACTGACGGCCTTGGGAGAGCCAGTCATGACAAAACTCTATCAGCTGGTGAGGAAGATGTATGAGACAGGCGAAATACCGTCAGACTTCAAGAAGAATATAATAATTCAAATCCCAAAGAAAGCAGGTGCTGACAGATGTGAAAATTACCGAAATATCAGTTTAATAAGTCACAGCTGCAAAATACTAACGCGAATTCTTTACAGACGAATGGAAAAACTGGTGGATGCGGATCTAGGGGAGGATCAGCTTGGATTCCGTAGAAATGTTGGAACACGTGAGGCAATACTGACCTTACGACTTATCTTAGAAGAAAGATTAAGAAAAGGCAAACCTACGTTTCTAGCATTTGTAGACTTAGAGAAAGCTTTTGACAATGTTGACTGGAATACTCTCTTTCAAATTCTGAAGGTGGCAGGGGTAAAATACAGGGAGCGAAAGGCAATTTACAATTTGTACAGAAACCAGATGGCAGTCATAAGAGTCGAGAGGCATGAAAGGGAAGCAGTGGTTGGGAAAGGAGTGAGACAGGGTTGTAGCCTCTCCCCGATGTTATTCAGTCTGTATATTGAGCAAGCAGTAAAGGAAACAAAAGAAAAATTTGGAGTAGGTATTAAAATTCGTGGAGAAGAAGTAAAAACTTTGAGGTTCGCCGATGACATTGTAATTCTGTCAGAGACGGCAAAGGACTTGGAAGAGCAGTTGAACGGAATCGACAGCGTCTTGAAAGGAGGACATAAGATGAACATCAACAAAAGCCAAACTGGGATAATGGGATGTAGTCAAATTAAATCGGGTGATGCTGTGGGAATTAGATTAGGAAATGAGACACTTAAAGTAGGAGTTTTGCTATTTAGGAAGTAAAATAACTGATGATGCTCGAAGTAGAGAGGATATAAAATGTAGACTGGCAATGGCAAGGAAAGCGTTTCTGAAGAAGAGAAATTTGTTAACATCGAATATAGATTTATGTATCAGGAAGTCGTTTCTGAAAGTATTTGTTTGGAGTGTAGCCATGTATGGAAGTGAAACATGGACGATAACTAGTTTGGACAAGAAGAGAATAGAAGCTTTCGAAATGTGGTGCTACTGAAGAATGCCGAAGATAAGGTGGATAGATCACGTAACTAATGAGGAGGTATTGAATAGGATTGGGGAGAAGAGAAGTTTGTGGCACAACTTGACTAGAAGAAGAGATCGGCTGGTAGGACATGTTTTGAGGCATCAACGGATCACAAATTTAGCATTGGAGGGCAGCGTGGAGGGTAAAAATCGTAGAGGGAGACCAAGAGATGAATACACTAAGCAGATTCAGAAGGATGTAGGTTGCAGTAGGTACTGGGAGATGAAGAAGCTTGCACAGGATAGAGTAGCATGGAGAGCTGCATCAAACTAGTCTCAGGACTAAAGACAACAACAACAACAGACTAAAATGGACTTTTCTGTGACCGCATCACCTGAACTGTAGTACTCTCACGATGGGTCACACTCTCAAGTCATTTTCAGCAATGATGTACAGTGAAACCATTATTTGTAAATGTCACTAAATCCAAAAGTGTCGTTAGCATAACGTAAGATGTACCATGGAAGAAGCGGAGCTGAATTTGGCGCGTGTTGCAAGAATGCATGATTTCGCGGAGACGTGTATTGTTAAATTCTCTCGAGCTTCCAGCCGCGTCAAGAGTCCTTAAATCCAGGAGGTTTCGACCCAGTACTCCTCGATCATTGCCAAGTGGCAGCCGTCATTTTGTTGCTGCTACAATGCTTATATGACCAAGTTTCCTTTTGCAGCAGTAAGGAAGATATCAGTAACAAAAAGACAGTCACCATTTGACGATGGACGAAGAGTACTTGACCGAAAGCTCGTGGATTTTAAACCACTTGATGCGGCTGGAATCTCGAGAGAATTTTATTAGCACATGCTGTTCGAAATGCTCCATAAGCAAATCAGCCACTGCTGGAATGGGAATCCTCAGAGAATTTTATTAGCACTGAAAGTTTACCGTCTAACCTCCTTGCCTAGGGACGCCAGATGAAAGTTGGTGTCGTCAAGCCCTGAATGAAAATTGCGCAACGGATAACTGGGGAGGGGAGCTTGAGAGCGCTACCTAGAGAGCGTGCCCTTTCTGTACGATACTAGGCAAGGGACTGGAGGGTTCACACGCTAATGTGCGGGTCCCTGCATTCTATAGCTTTTATTTTAAATAAATTCCTTTAACTTGACTTCTTTGTGAGTTTTAACGTATGTTAAAGATTGATGGCAGTTGATTACCTATTTACTTCAAACATTATCACTCGACTTTCCAGCGATTGCAGCAATTGTTTCGGTTTACAGGTATTACAACTTATACCTCGGGTATATTATATACTAATCTGCACGCACATTTCTACGGGTAAGGCGGAATTGCGTTGGCCAAATGTATACCACCAAAGTCTTCCAATATTTTACATAGGACATTCACTATGTGAGGAGGATAACGGGCAAACTGGGGACCAGATACTTTAACACAGTGGGTCAAATTTCCGGAATTAAACGTGCACATTCATTTCCTTACACAATCCGAAGCTGGAAATAAAAGAATAAGTACAAATATTCAAATACCTTTCTTCCATGCGTGAACATTGAGACAGACGCACTGAGGGCACGTCTGCTCACTTACTCATCTTCTGTAACACCTCGTCTCAGAATATGGCGGGCACCCGTAGGTATTCCTGGGCCCCGGTGGAGGGGGTGGTCGAACGACTTGGCCGTGACCAACCTCTCCACCCCAAATCTTGTGACACTGGAAAGTTTGTGACTTTTACCTGCCTGTGCTGTCTCTATGATCCTCTACCCAGGAGTAAGGTTGGCACTACTATACTACAGAACTGCTTCCCAACAAAGATGTGGCCACGCTTTACGGAAAGGTGTGAGGAGGATTAGCAAAGTTCATGTGCAGATTCACATTTACGTACAACAAATGCATAATGCACGAAACATATAAATACTTATTATGAAGCCTGACACATATCTCTCCACCCGTCCACATGGGTTCTGTTGCACACGCGGCCGGCCGCGTCGTGTAATAAAATTGGCTGCGGAGCCGTCTCTGTTTCTATTTCCCGGTGCGAGCGAGCAGCGAAACCTACTACTTATAGAGTTGAAACTACTGTACCGTTTCAGCACATGCTGTTCGAAATGCTCCGTAAGTAAATCAGCCACTGTTGGAATGGGAATCTCGAGCGAATTTTATTAGCAGATGCTGTTCGAAATGCTCCATAAGTAAATCAGCCACTGATGGAATCAGAATCGATGAAATCTTGAGTATACACGCGGGTCTGACGTGGTAAGAAACAGGAGAAAGATTTACCTATAGGTGTGTTTCAAAAAACACTCAGTCTACCACTTGCATATTTTTTATCCTCAAAATTTGTGGCAGACTGAACTTATCAAAGTAAGCCAAGTACTGCGGAGACTCACGGCAGTGGTGGTGCCCAGGTCCATGTCGCCGCAGAACCTGAGCGTGTCGGTGGTGGTGAAGGGCGGCGGCCGGTAGCCGCCCTGGCGCTCCGGCACGTTGGCGTACACCTGGCGCGACCAGCTGAGCTGCTGGACGGGCCGCGGCTGCCCCAGCAGGCTGGGTTGGTCGCAGTGCAGCATCTGGTCCCCGCGGCCGCCCTCGCGGGGCACATAGCTGCGGCACACCGCCCTTCAAGCCTCACACTCCCACACGTTTTCCAGGATCAAGCCAAGTGTAAAATGTAGTAAGGTCTATATCATACATTAATTACTTTACGAACACTGTGAAACTGAAGTCGGAAGGCAGCAAGCGCTCTCCGATAGGAAATGGGCTAGAGTAAGGTTGTCGTGAGGAAGGAGACCAGACAGCGAGGTCATCGGCCTCATCGGATTAGGGAAGGACGGAGAAGGAAGTCGACAGCGCCTTTCAAAGGAACCATTCGGGCATTTGCCTGGAGCGATTTAGGGAAATCACGAAAAACCTAAATCAGGGTGGCCGGACGCGGGACTGAACCGTCGTCCTCCCGAATGCGACCGATAGGAAATCAGAGACGCAATGGAGAGAGCAAAAAAGTAGTAGTGTTAGGGTTACCAGGGGTAAACAGTAAAGCTAAAGGCCTCAGAAATGCAGACACCTTGCGCAGCTGCCCCAGGGGAGAAATTTCTCTTCAGAGAATTAACTGTTAACTCCGTCAACTGCCTAGACACTGTGGTAATGCCTCGCGGTAGAAGATGATACCAAAAGGTACGTCTTAGCGGAGGCAGCAAGCTTGATACTTTGCCATGAGAACAGAATTATTTTTCTTCACTTCGCCTCTCCCAAGGACCTCCCGTGAGTGGAGAGCACTGTCGTAGGACTCTTAACCTGTGCAAATCAACAGTTCTCATGGCAAAGTATCAAGCTTCCTGCCTCTGCTAAGACGTATCTTTTTTGTATCATCTTCTACCGCGACGCCTTACCACAGTGTCTAGGCAACTGATGGAGTTACCAGTTAATTTTCTGAAGAGAAATATCTCCCCTGGGAGAGCTGCGCAAGGTGTCTGCGATTCTGAGCCGTTTACCGTTCATGTGTGAAATCATACACAACGTAAAGCCCACGAACGTCCCTACCTACTGAGTAAGAGAATGGGAGGAATCAGAATGTGGTTGGCCAGAGGCAGCTTGGAAGTGCAGAGCCACTCATCAGATTGCCCAAAGCCTGTAACGTGCCAGTGAACTAGTGGGCCGACTGTAGGAAGAGAGAAATAGAGCGCCCCCATTCACACTGGGTTCTCAGTCGTATCTTTGGAGCGCCAACAGCGTGTCACTCATCGCCAGCCTCGGTTAAGCTCGGACAAGTCTGTTTTTCTCATTTGGAGTGCTGCTCTCTAAGTTCGTGCATTACAATGCTGCTAGTGATTCCTATTTCTGTTAGCTTTCACCCCACAGGCTCAGACTGACTTCTGCTGTGCTACCAAGCGGATCCTTTGCTTTTCTAGTGTTTAGAACTAGCCTTCGTTGTGGTAGTTAGTCTGATTGCAAGTAAACAGTGTCAATCAGACCCGTGAGAATCCATGAGTGTTGTGCCGTGAGGGTCCTATACAGTCTCAAAATCCGCAGCTCTCTAACGTGCATAGTGACTGTGTTTGACGTTAATCCATATAATCAACCTACCTTCAGTGGAAGTTTGTGTTTATGTATTTGCTCCTATCCGATAGGAAATTGCAGACTGACTTGTAACCCCCTGCGATCCCTGTATCCTATGGAGGACACAACCCCTACTGTTGGGGCAACCTTTTACGAGATGTGACAGGTTGATGGAAGCAGAATAGTTGCTCCCTACTGGCTGAGACAAACAGTAGCAGGGGAGCTCCTCGCCCCTAATTGACTGAAAAGTTTGAGGCTGAAAGTCGAGTATCATACCTGGAGAGTTGAGTGATGGTTGCCGTGGTGAGCGTCTGCGCACTAAAGGACATTGTAAGTTTGGTAAAAGTGCTACAGATAGCATTCGAAGTGTTCACTGCATCACGAACATACTTTAAAAGTAGTAGAAGTCGGGTGGTGGAGGTCCAAGTTAACGGTCGTGCATAGTACGAGTTTACAGATATTTGATAAATGTGTTAGTTATTTCATTTTTCATCAGAAAGAATCTTAGGCACGAGACCGAGCTCAGTGCGATCGCGTGTGATTACCAAGAGTATGAATTATTATTATCAAAATTACTTACGAACAAGGCACTGCAGTATCGTATTTGTTCACCGACATTGAGAAAACTACTTTCAAGTAGCTGTGCAGGAATACACATAACGAATGTACGAGTGCAGATTTTAGACACATGGTTGACGACGTATGGGAGTCGACCTGGCCCAGGAGCGTGCTACGTAGCCTAATGGCAAGGCGACAGCTCGCAATGAGCGGGAAATACGCGCTCCAACCCTGCATCGGCACGTATTTTCACTACTGTCATTCCATTACACAACTGATGGTTGTCCCTATTCGCAGTTGAATACACTTCATTATTATTATTATTATTATTATTATTATTATTATTATTATTATTAATGTTATTCACGAGTGTCACAGATTTCATGTTGTGTAATTGTTTTTAAAGTTAACAGTGCTGTGTTAACAATACAGCTGAAAATAATTGCATTCATTTTTTAAAAATGTTTAAGCGTCTTCACTGAAAGATAGTTGCGGATTTTCTTACGATTCTGACAGCAACAGCATCACATCAACAACGAAGTCATTATTGAGCGTCATCTTCTGCGGTGAAGGCGAGATGTCTTTAGAAGACTCCAGATACGAAAACTACGAGAAGAACCTGATGTAAGAGATCTCTAACGACAATCCTCGCATGTACGGCAATATGTTACGACTAGATGCAGAGGCACGTAATTCTAACGAGGAGCTGGTTATGTAAGCTCTCGGACGAAATTATTAGTCACCCCATTGAAAGAGCACACTGGTCACTTTGGAGTGTGGGACTTACAGTAGTTGGTCGTATGGCCCTCCGCCGTTGACATAAGACACGACACTGACCTCGAGTGGATGTTCCACTGGGGTGTATGGAATCAGGACAGCAAGAGGTGTCGACCTGGAGACGTGACGAATAGGCAGGGAGGTGTTATCTTGTTTGGACCTGCCAATGACCACACTCTGAATTAAGCTGTCAGATTTCTCGGTGTATCAGAGCGGACCGCCCATTGTGTCTACAAGGAATGGCTTACCACTCCCAGGCACTTAAGAAACGGCATAAGAACAGCTGTCGTAGAAAGACTCCAATCCGCAGGGGCAAGAGACGACTGTCTCCCCCTGACTAGGACAAAAACAAAGCCAAAACAACGATCGATAAACTAAACAAATAACGCTTATAAGAGACAACGCGCCAAAACAAATAACGAGGTAAATACACTCCTGGAAATTGAAATAAGAACACCGTGAATTCATTGTCCCAGGAAGGGGAAACTTTATTGACACATTCCTGGGGTCAGATACATCACATGATCACACTGACAGAACCACAGGCACATAGACACAGGCAACAGAGCATGCAGAATGTCGGCACTAGTACAGTGTATATCCACCTTCCGCAGCAATGCAGGCTGCTATTCTCCCATGAAGACGATCGTAGAGATGCTGGGTGTAGTCCTGTGGAACGGCTTGCCATGCCATTTCCACCTGGCGCCTCAGTTGGACCAGCGTTCGTGCTGGACGTGCAGACCGCGTGAGACGACGCTTCATCCAGTCCCAAACATGCTCAATGGGGGACAGATTCGGAGATCTTGCTGGCCAGGGTAGTTGACTTACACCTTCTAGAGCACGTTGGGTGGCACGGGATACATGCGGACGTGCATTGTCCTGTTGGAACAGCAAGTTCCCTTGCCGGTCTAGGAATGGTAGAATGATGGGTTCGATGACGGTTTGGATGTACCGTGCACTATTCAGTGTCCCCTCGACGATCACCAGACGTCTACGGCCAGTGTAGGAGATCGCTCCCCACACCATGATGCCGGGTGTTGGCCCTGTGTGCCTCGGTCGTATGCAGTCCTGATTGTGGCGCTCACCTGCACGGCGCCAAACACGCATACGACCATCATTGGCACCAAGGCAGAAGCGACTCTCATCGCTGAAGACGACACGTCTCCATTCGTCCCTCCATTCACGACTGTCGCGACACCATTGGAGGCGGGCTGCACGATGTTGGGGCGTGAGCGGAAGACGGCCTAACGGTGTGCGGGACCGTAGCCCAGCTTCATGGAGACGGTTGCGAATGGTCCTCGCCGATACCCCAGGAGCAATTTGCTGGGAAGTGGCGGTGCGGTCCCCTACGGCACTGCGTAGGATCCTACAGTCTTGGCGTGCATCCGTGCGTCGCTGCGGTCCGGTCTCAGGTCGACGGGCACGTGCACCTTCCGCCCACCACTGGCGACAACATCGATGTACTGTGGAGACCTCACGCCCCACGTGTTGAGCAATTCGGCGGTACGTCCACCCGGCCTCCCGCATGCCCACTATACGCCCTCGTTCAAAGTCCGTCAACTGCACATACGGTTCACATCCACGCTGTCGCGGCATGCTACCAGTGTTAAAGACTGCGATGGAGCTCCGTATGCCACGGTAAACTGGCTAACACTGACGGCAGCGGTGCACAAATGCTGCGCAGCTAGCGCCATTCGACGGCCAACACCGCGGTTCCTGGTGTGTCCGCTGTGCCGTGCGTGTGATCGTTGCTTGTACAGCCCTCTCGCAGTGTCCGCAGCAAGTATGGTGGGTCTGACACACCGGTGTCAATGTGTTCTTTTTTCTATTTCCAGGAGTGTATATGCCCCCTACAGCAGCATAATGTAGAATAAGATGAATGTCACTTTAGAAAATACGACGATTAAAGTAGCATTCCGAATAACAAACAATTAGATCACAAAAATCAGTTCAAGAAGCGCCACAGTATCATTATTCACATCCAAGAGTATATATAGTTAACTGCGATAACAGCGACAAGTTTTACGTAGAACAAGCAGGCAGAAATTTCACCATCGGATTTAGAGAACACACAAGAGATGCAGAATACAACCAGTCTCACTTATTCCTACGTTTAAAACTGCAAAATCATAAAGCAGAAAACACAAAATTTACGAAAGTGATCACCATGAATATCTTATAAGAAATTGAAATTTACATGTATATCGAGAATCAGTCACATAGAATTTTAAACGAACAAACAGAGCTTAAACACGAACACTATCGGGAATAATTTATTGATCTTCTGAAACGATAAACCGTATAGAATTAAAAACTAAAGTTTTCACACATAAGGACTATAGACGACAACCCGAACATCATCCACGATAAATATAAATAAATGTAAATATACAAAATATTTGACGTAAGCCAAATAGCTATCAAGGTTCAAACTAATTGTCAAAGTAAATAGCGTCTCACAGTAGATGAAGACAACAAACAACGAGTACAGGAAGATGCAATATGTACGTATGTAAAGGAAACATAGAGCCCAGTAAAACTGCCCAACATCTCTTACTTAAACTAGCAACAAGTAGACGATATCTACACTCTCTGTATTAACTGCAGGTTGCACAAGAGAGTGACACTACTGCCGAAATAGGCCTATAGTACAGATCCAATAAACCTTTCAGCACCTAACTGGAAATATACACTACTGGCCATTAAAATTGACGTGCTACAGGCGCAAAATTTAACCGTCAGGAAGAAGATGTTGTGTTATGCAAATGATTAGCTTTTCAGAACATTCACACAATGTAGGCGCCGGTGGCGACACGTACAACGTGATGACATGAGGAAAGTTTCCAACCGATTTCTCATACACAAACAGCAGTTGCCCGGCGATCGCTGGTGAAACGTTGTTGCGATGCCTCGTGGAAGGAGGAGAAATGAGTATCAACAAGTTTCCGACTTTAATAGAGGTCAGATTGTAGCCTATCGCGATTGCGGTTTATCGTATTGTGACATTGCTGCTCGCGTTGGTCGAATTCTAATTACTGTTAGCAAAATATGGAATCGGTGGGTTAAGGAGGGTAATACGGAGCACCGTGCTGGATCCCAACAGCCTCGTATGACTAGCAGTCGATATGACAGGCATCTTATCCGCGTGGATGTAACAGATCGTGCAGCCACGTCCTGATCCCTGAGTCAACAGATGGGGACGTTTGCAAACAACAACCATCTGCGCGAACAGTTCGACGACGTTTGCAGCAGCATGGATTATCAGCTCTGAGACCATGGCTGCAGCTACCCTTGACGCTGCATCACAGACAGGACCGCCTGCGAAACCCTACATTTCAGCAGGATAATGCACGACCGCATCTTGCAGGTCGTGTACGGGCCTTTCTGGATACAGAATATGTTCTCCTGCTGTCCTGGCCAGCACATTCACCAGATCTCTTACCAACTGAAAGCGTCTGGTCAATGGTGGTCGAGCAACTAGCTCGTCACAATACGCCAGTCACTACTCTTGGTTAACTGTGGTATCTTGTTGAAGCTGGGCGGCTATACCTGTACACGCCATCCAAGCTCTGTTTGACTCAATGCCCAGGCGTTTCAAGGCCGTTATTACGGCCAGAGGTGTTTGTTCTGGGTACTGATTTCTCAGGATCTATGCACCCAAATTGCGTGAAAATGTAATCACATGTCAGTTCTAGTATAATATATTTTTCCAATGAATACCCGTTTATCATCTGAATTTGTTCTTGGTGTGGCAACTTTAATAGCCAGTAGCGTATTTATATAAAAACGCGACAGGAACTGCTGCTGTCTGTCAAGGCAAGTACATCACAGCACACACTGCGAAGAGAACTGAATGTGAGGGACGTTCAATAAGTAATGCAACACTTTTTTTTTCTAAAAGCCGATTGGTTTTATTGAGGATTCCAATAGACCTTATTATTCTCCACTCTTTTGGCTACAAAACTCTATTTTTGAACATAATCTCCGTTCACTGCGACGGCTTGACGCCACCTCACTGGCAGGAACTGTATGCCCCCATGGTACCACTCTACTGTTCGACGTCGGAGCCAACGCCTTACTTCCTCACTAACCTTCCCATTATCCACTTTCTGCTTCCCTCGGATTGCATCCTTTATTGGGTCAAACAGAGGGGAATCGGAAGCTGCGAGACTCAAACTGTAAGGTCATGAAGAAGAACAATCTAATGAGTTTTGTGAGAGCCTCTCAGTTGTTTAGTCGTCATGGAGAAGAAACTCGTTTGGATTTTTGTGGTGACGAATTCGCTGAAGTCGTTTCTTCATGTTTCTGAGAGCAGCACACAAAACGTCAGAGCTGATCATTCCACCATAAGGGAAAATATCAAACAGAATAACCTCTTCAAAGCCTCAGAAGACCGTCGCGATGACTCTATCAGCTGAGGGTGCGGCTTCACAGGAGAGATGGTGTGGGACTACTCTATGGATTGCCGTTTTGTTTCCGGTTCGAAGTGATGAACCCATGTTTTCTCGCCTACGACGATGTTCGATAAAACATTGTCGCGATGAGGAAGAAATTCCGCACAGATGGTCCTTCGTCGCTCTTTATGGTCTACTGTTTGGCGGCGACTTCGGGCGCACACCTCTGAGTACACCAACTGCAAGACGAGAGTGTCAGCATTACCAACAAAGACATTCATTTCAACAGCGAGGTGTTTGTAATTCGTCGATCACTCTGAATGAGAGTGTCCGCACGTTCGAACATTAAAGAGGTCACAGCTGTGCGCGGCCGGCGGGCACGAGGGAGGTTTGCGCAACCTTGTTGCGGTGATGACAAACGCCTTGCCCAACGACCCACCGTCATTATGTTCACTGTCAGGTCTCTGTAGACATTCTGAGAGCGCCTATAAATATTAGTGATGCTCTTGTTTTCTGCCAAAAAGGAACTCAGTGAGAGCTCTTTGCATCGAACGCACCCCCGTTACAAATGCCATTTTGAAGGCTAAGTGTAGTGTTGTCACTTATCAGAACTTCAAGAAACAATAGGGGCTGAAGCGGAATATTGTAAGATGTCTCTAAACAAATTCCACTTTTTTTAAAGACGAAATTGGCCGGGAAAGGAAGTGTTGAATTAATTATTGAATACCCCATCATATAGGGTAATTGAAGTTGGGCGCCTCGCAAAAGGCAATTTGTCAAAGTGGTGCATGAGGTCTGACACAGGAAATAGGCAGTAGCTGGCTGGAAGCATGTATTATGTTCCGACGAGCCCAATTTTGCCTCTTTCCAAATGATGTAAGGTGCTGAGTACGCTGACGGCCCAATGCGGCACCTCAGCCTTAGTGTGTGGAAGTTGTAGTTCTGATCGGAAGTGGTTCTCAGAAGTTCTCGGATGTTATTCGTGGGTCTACATGACTCAACTGGTTAATTTTAACATTGTTGATGACAGAGTATCGCCGTTTCGTCTATATCTTTGTGATGAGTTCGTCGAACTCAACCGGACCTAAAACAGGACGCTAAATGAACCGGTGTAAACTGCATCGAAAAAGTCTGCGACTATTTGGATTACTGGGTGAAATGTACTAATAAACACTGCCGCAATCTGGTAACTGTTCAGATCTAACCACTGATGAGTGGCTTCAGCTGGGTATGGTAGATCTAAGGGAACCCATGGAATGTGAACTCTCTTACTCGCGCATTTTAAGCCACTATCCAGCCTAAGGGCGGTGTTACACGACATTAGCATGGTGCGTCCTGCGCGGTGATTAATTTTATGTTCGTTGCGCTTATTTCGAACTATAGTGCCACCCTTCTGCTGGCGACGCAGAAGTACATGGAAACAATAGAAAGTTCTGAGAGGCGGCGTCCTGCTTCAGGCGTCATTCCTCACATTTGATCCTACTTGGTTGATGAACATGCATGCAAGAGTCTCTTGTTTTATTTACTTTGTTTGTCGACTTGTCACTTGTTTTGCGTGCTTCTTGCATGAGTGATTATGGCGTAGCTTGAAGTAATGCAAATAACACATCTACATCTACATCTACATCCATACTCCGCAAGCCACCTGACGGTGTGTGGCGGAGGGTACCCTGAGTACCTCTATCGGTTCTCCCTTCTATTCCAGTCTCGTATTGTACGTGGAAAGAAGGATTGTCGGTATGCTTCTGTGTGGGCTCTAATCTCTCTGATTTTATCCTCATGGTCTCTTCGCGAGATATACGTAGGAGGGAGCAATATACTGCTTGACTCTTCGGTGAAGGTATGTTCTCGAAACTTTAACAAAAGCCCGTACCGAGCTACTGAGCGTCTCTCCTGCAGAGTCTTCCATTGGAGTTTATCTATCATCTCCGTAACGCTTTCGCAATTACTAAATGATCCTGTAACGAAGCGCACTGCTCTCCGTTGCATCTTCTCTATCTCTTCAATCAACCCTACCTGGTGCGGATCCCACACTGCTGAGCAATATTCAAGCATTGGGCGAACAAGCGTACTGTAACCTACTTCCTTTGTTGTCGGATTGCATTTCCTTAGGATTCTTCCAATGAATCTCAGTCTGGAATCTGCTTTACCGACGGCCAACTTTATATGATCATTCCATTTTAAATCACTCCTAATCCCTACTCCCAGATAATTTATGGAATTAACTGCTTCCAGTTGCTGACCTGCTATTTTGTAGCTAAATGATAAGGGACCTATCTTTCTATGTATTCGCATCACATTACACTTGTCTACATTGAGATTCAATTGCCATTCCGTGCACCATGCGTCAATTCGCTGCAGATCCTCCTGCATTTCAGTACAATTTTCCATTGTTGCAACCTCTCGATACACCACAGCATCATCCGCAAAAAGCCTCAGTGAACTTCCGATGTCATCCACCAGGTCATTTATGTATATTGTGAATAGCAACGGTCCTATGACACTCCCCTGCGGCACACCTGAAATCATTCTTACTTCGGAAGACTTCTCTCCATTGAGAATGACATGCTGCGTTCTGTTATCTAGGAACTCCTCAATCCAATCACACAATTGATCTGATAGTCCGTATGCTCTTACTTTGTTCATTAAACGACTGTGGGGAACGGTGTCAAACGCCTTGCGGAAGTCAAGAAACACGGCATCTACCTGTGAACCCGTGTCTAAGGCCCTCTGAGTCTCGTGGACGAATAGGGCGAGCTGGCTTTCACACGACCGTCTTTTTCGAAACCCATGCTGATTCCTACAGAGTAGATTTCTAGTCTCCAGAAAAGACATTATACTCGAACATAATACGTGTTCCAAAATTCTACAACTGATCGACGTTGGAGATATAGGTCTATAGTTCTGCACATCTGTTCGACGTCCCTTCTTGAAAACGGGGATGACCTGTGCCCTTTTCCAATCCTTTGGAACGCTTCGCTCTTCTAGAGACCTACGGTACACCGCTGCAAGAAGGGGGGCAAGTTCCTTCGCGTACTCTGTGTAAAATCGAACTGGTATCCCATCAGGACCAGCGGCCTTTCCTCTTTTGAGCGATTTTAATTGTTTCTCTATCCCTCTGTCGTCTACTTCGATATCTACCATTTTGTCAACTGTGCGACAATCTAGAGAAGGAAGCACAGTGCAGTCCTCCTCTGTGAAACAGCTTTGGAAGAAGATATTTAGTATTTCGGCCTTTAGTCTGTCATCCTCTGTTTCAGTACCATTTTGGTCACAGAGTGTCTGGACATTTTGTTTTGATCCACCTACAGCTCTGACATAGGACCAAAATTTCTTACGATTTTCTGCCAAGTCAGTACATAGAACTTTACTTTCGAATTCATTGAAAGCCTCTCGCATAGCCCTCCTCACACTGCATTTCGCTTCGCGTAATTTTTGATTGTCTGCAAGGCTTTGGCTATGTTTATGTTTGCTGTGAAGTTCCCTTTGCTTCCGCAGCAGTTTTCTAACTCGGTTGTTGTACCACGGTGGCTCTTTCCCATCTCTTACGATCTTGCTTGGCACATACTCATCTAACGCATATTGTACCGTGGTTTTGAACTTTGTCCACTGATCCTCAACACTATCTGCACTTGAGACAAAACTTTTGTGTTGAGCCGTCAGGTACTCTGTAATCTGCTTTTTGTCACTTTTGCTAAACAGAAAAATCTTCCTACCTTTTTTAATATTTCTATTTACGGATGAAATCATCGATGCAGTAACCGCTTTAAGATCGCTGATTCCCTGTTCTGCATTAACTGATTCAAATAGTTCGGGTCTGTTTGTCACCAGAAGGTCTAATGTGTTATCGCCACGAGTCGGTTTTCTGTTTAACTGCTCAAGGTAGTTTTCAGATAAAGCACTTAAAAATATTTCACTGGATTCTTTGTCCCTGCCACCCGTTATGAACGTTTGAGTCTCCCAGTCTATATCCGCCAAATTAAAATCTCCACCCAGAACTATAACATGGTGGGGAAATCTACTCGAAATATTTTCCAAATTATTCTTCAGGTGCTGAGCCACAACAGCTGCTGAGCCCGGGGGCCTATAGAGGCATCCAATTACCATGTCTGAGCCTGCTTTAACCGTGACCTTCACCCAAATCATTTCACAATTCGAATCTCCGTCAATTTCCTTCGATATTATTGCACTTCTTATCGCTATAAACACGCCTCCCCCTTCACTGTCCAGCCTATCTCTGCGGTATACATTCCAATCCGAGTTTAGGATTTCATTACTGTTTACGTCTGGTTTCAGCCAACTTTCTGTTCCTAGTACTATATGGGCGTTGTGACCGTTTATTAATGAGAGCTGTTCTGGGACCTTTCTATAGACGCTCCTGCAGTTTACTATTAGCACATTAATATTGTTATTCCTTGTTGCATTTTGCCTACTCCTGCCTTGCCGCGTCTCAGGAGGCGTCTTGTCGGGCCTAGGGAGGGAATTCTCTAACCTAAAAAAACCCTATGTGCACTCCACACGTACTCCGCTACCCTCGTAGCCGCTTCCGGCGTGTAGTGCACGCCTGACCTATTCAGGGGGACCCTACATTTCTCCACCCGATAGCGGAGGTCGAGAAATTTGCACGTACGTACGTAATCTAAGATTTCATCTTTGTAGTAGCTTTCCCTTGAATGTATCTGATTTGGACAATGGGAACTGCTCGAAACGTGTCGAAGATTTCGCTCGCTCTTGGGGAGCTGTCTGTCACCAAAAGTGCAGGTTTCGTGTTAGCGAACCACATAAGTACCGGAGTGAGTGTTTCAGGGATTATCCTGCAGGTACGTCGAACGTTGGGCAGTGGATCGGTGGACTGGCATCCTCTAGAGCAGAACGGGAAACCAGTGGTGGGAAGGGTGATAGCTCTACTTGATAGCAGATGTCGATGGGGCCCTCAGCTGTCCATTTACCGTTATCCTACTGTATTTTAGTTTCTTGACACCGTTTGCAGAAGCTAAATGTAAGGTCGTCCATGGGTCTGCGAAATTTCGAGACTGTGCTCTTTGCGTGGGAACATTTTGCGTTTCCAGAATTTCCGACAAACAAGTCTGGCTGTGGGAACGGACCGATATTCAGTATAAACAGGAAACTCTTTGGCCAATGCGTGTTTTACGTTACGGTGGGAGCCGCTGAACGGACTTCCAGGTGGAACCTTGGACCAACATTAATGGCTCTTCAAGGATTGGCTAGAAATTTGTGCTTCTTGCCTTTTCGAGGTCTGAAGGAAGGCTGTCAATGTTTAGAGTGCCATGATCGTTCTATATACCGATACACTTTTTTTTCGGATTCTGAACTTTCACGTGTTTTTCTTGACTTCGGCCTTATGCCAAGTCTTCGAACTTACTTTCGAACTTACTGGCATCCGCGATCGGTGATCAGGAAGACGGTGAGATTCACCACTCGCGATCGCTCCACATAAGCCCTGGTCAGCAGCAATTAGCAGCCCCTATAGCACGGCTCACGGTAACTCGACTGGAGCCATGTCAGTCACAGTCATTGTAAGGGCCCATCTGCAATGCGCACTCCCGACTACGGATATGGCGATGTACTGAAGGAAGAGAACTTTCATTTCAGTTTTCCACTTTCAGTTTTCATCAACTGACTTACACTCTCCGTGCACTAGTATGCATGTTTTCTGCAATTTCACTCTTTTTTTCAGAGGGGATCTAGGGGATTTCTTTATAACGACTCATGTGTCGTTAAGTCAATAAACTTAATTCATTGGTGTTCATCAGTCCGGTGATGATTCTTTAAGTTCATTTCTGTATTTATTACTGCTTTGTGTGCCCTGTTCGGGTTCATGCTGTAATAGCTATAAGGGCTGAAATACTCGTGGGAGAATTTTGCTTGCAGACGGTTTGGTACTCTCGCACAGCACTCGAAGAATTATTTACACTAGTGACGAATTTTCGGTGACAGTTACTGTCTGATAGTTTATTGTGAGTACTTTCTGTAAGTTTTTGAGAGTCTTGCGACAGCAGATGTCGGAAGCGTTTACCACACCAGGAAGAGTGTGTCTCTGACACTTCAGACATAACTCTCAGTGAGATTTTCCAGTCATACTTCTGTGCGTGAATGAAGAAGTTTCAATGGAAGAGCGTCGAGATGCAGGTGCATGTTAAATACTTTTAGTGGCAAGGAAAGAACGCAAGCTATCGTCTCTTTATTGGATAAGAGAGCGGATTAAGCGTCGTGATAAATTTGGTGCATACACGGATCTCATTTTATAGCTTGTGGTGGGAAATTCACAGTAATATCTAAATTTTATGAGACTAACAGCGATGGAGATGGAGGAAATATTATTTATAACTGGACTCAAATTTGTCAATCTACGTAATGTTATGCGTACATCCATTAGCCTTCTAGACACACCTCTTCTGCCTCCAACAATTCTAGCATCAGCTACCGAGATGTTCATTCTCTTTTATATTCGTTAAAGTAACAATTACAATGAAATAACCGTACACCAATTTCATCTTGATTCTCACCAAAGTTCAATAGGGCGGATATATGATAAATGAATCACTTCCAGACATGATTTGTTTTAACGTTTTTACTTGTAATGACTTAAGGAATCACTCATAAATTTCTGAAAGTCTGTTCTTCAACACAGAATACAATAATCAATATAATCCGCTAATAGCCAGGAACATTTTATTAAATGTAATGATCAACATATGGTATAAAAGTAAGTGTTCAATTGGCGTGCCGTTAAAACTCAGAAACGAGTCCTAGTACGGTCAAGGGAGTTACATGGTGTAGTACACCTCTATCCTCTATCAACGAAGAAGGGCGTGCTTTTGAAGTATATAAGTGCTTACTCTAGAAATTTCTAGAATACTCCAGAACATTCGAGAGAATTCGACATCATTCCACAATATTCCACAATGATACTGGATGTTCAGGAATGTTCGAAAGCACAGATAGTCAGAGCAGTTGCGACAACATTTTGTCCCGTATGGCGCAGTGGTTAAAGCATCTGCCTAGTCAGCGGGAGATCCTGGGTTGGAATCCCAGTCTAGTACACACTTGCATTCGTCAGCGCTGATTCCGCGTAATGTCCCGATGCAGCTGACATAAGTATTTCCTTTCCTTTGTCTTCCCTTCCACCTTCAATTGACATATATACGTGGCTTGCTATTGAGTAAGAAATTAGAAAATTTCTTACATATACACCCAGGATAACAAAATGAAAAATTCTGTATATAAACAAAGACAGTAAATAGTTAGAATTCGTTTTCAGTAAAAAAAATTCCTTCTTTTAATTTAACAAGCACTGTAAACAGGCGCAAACATTTGTCATCGAAAATTTTTCACCTGTTATACTTTAAAGTTATCCCCCAGCTAGTATAATCAATAAATATCAAGTTAGGCCCTATATAAAATTATAGATACAGCTGGGTTACTTGAAGTTAAATGACAGCTTTATGGGTTCCAAAACGATTACTCTCAATCATAATTTCACCTGTCTCTCTCTGTTAATTAATCAGTGTTATAAAACTACTTTCACCGAATCCTTCATTTGCGGATATACTTGTAACTTCCTTCTATGGAGCAGTTAAAAACTGTAGCCATTTAAGACAACAAACTTTGCTTCTTATCTCAATTCCTGTAGTCCACAACGCTAGCCTTTTTTCGTACAGTCTAATTAAATGCACAGCTTCATCCCTAGTCCACTTCCTGGTAACTTTCTTTAGCACTTTTTTCCCCGACACACCAGTGCTATCCAGACACAGTGCGTGTCCTTCGTAACAGTAATCTCAACAATCCCGGCAATGTCGGTACATGTTCATAGAACGCCGGGTTCGATTGTTGATGTGGCGGAACGAGTAACGAGCAACTTTTATATTCGTACTTTGGCATTA
Source organism: Schistocerca gregaria (assembly GCF_023897955.1). NCBI lineage: Eukaryota > Metazoa > Arthropoda > Insecta > Orthoptera > Acrididae > Schistocerca > Schistocerca gregaria. The sequence goes on along the minus strand of NC_064921.1, from coordinate 972,283,229 downwards.
ACGTGGGATCGAGTATCTACTATGACATTTTATTTTCGTGCGTTAATTCTATACAATATGTCTATGATGTTTTTATATGTTATCTGCCACGTTGCACTAATTCTCGAACGTTCGAAGTCGCTAATTGCTCGCGCTGTTCGTTTGAGGTAAAACTGGCGATTTCTTTGCTCAGAAGCACGCGACGGCTACACATTATGGCCCACAACACACAGTTTCGTAACACCAACAAATGATTAATAGAGGGTAACCAAATTTTTTAAATACGTTTGTCTAGGTAACATAATTAAGTGATTAACGTTGCAAGATCACAGATTAATGTAAGTCCAAGATAAGCTATCGTAAATGCGAAATGCTGGAACATTACTGAACGATGTAACAACCGGACTATTGAAATGTGCATGCTTTGTGAGGTACAGGTGCCGGATGTCAGTCAGTGGCTCTGTGTGATTTTAATTCCTTTTGTCTGGTCTCTGTATAACAAGGGGAAGACCTCAGACATCGCCAACCGATTAGGCTCAAATTTAGCAGATCGCTTGTGTACAACCTAAAACAAAGGAATCTAAGATATTTTGGGTCAACACTCCCGCTTTTTTGAGAAAATCAGCCTTAAATGTTATGACGAGCAATCGACTCAAAATTGGCGTAATCGATAGATAATTGTAAATAAAGCATTTTTCATCAACAGATATGAGGGTCCAAAAACGCATACTTTTCCAGGAATCGAGGTAAGAAACTTTTACAGCCTACGCTTCTGTACCCACATGGTAAACGCCTTTTGCCGACAGCACCGATAGCGCAAAGGCCAAGGTAACTGGCTCGGAATCGGAGAACCTGGGTTAGAATCTCGAAGAAACCTAGCGGATGTTCTTATTTTCGTTTGTATTTTTCCACATCTCAATTGATAGGGATAGAAGGGTTTATAAGGTAAATAAATCAATAAGGGATGATAATAATAAGGTGGGCAAACAACCCCCCTATCCCTATCAATTGTGATAGGGAAAAAATACAAACGGAAAGAATAACATCAGCTAGGTTTTTTCGAGATTCGAACCCGGGAATTCCGATTCCCAGACAGTTACGTTTCTTTTCTTTTTTTAAAATTCTGTTCGTTGTTGATCGTTGCGTTTGGTCGTTGCGGAATTCACATGACATCCGTTCAAGTTTGTTTGTTGATCCTTCCACTCTGTTTTTATTTTATTACAGATGCCAACCAGCTCTCTGACCGAACACACTGAGCTACCGTACGGGCTTTACCTTGGCCGTTACGCTATCGGTGATGTCGGCGGAAAGCGTCTGCCGTCTTTACATTGTTCGTTTTTATTCTGTGTGGGTGTTTGAAATTTTGGAAAAAGGGACCGATGACCGTAGCAGTCTGGTCCCTTCAATCCCACAAACCAAGCAGTCTGTGGGATGGAGTTTCATACCTGTTGCACTTGGTCAGTACAGCCACGGTTAATGCTGTTTGTGGTTGACGCTGGAGTTATCGTCCGGTGATGTCACATATAAGCTCGATTGGAGACAGATATAGTGATCGAGCAGGTCAAGGAAACATGTCGACGCTCTGTAGACATGTTGGGTTAGAACAGCGATATGTGGGTGAGCGTTATCGTGTTGGAAGACTCCCCTTGAATGCTGTTCATAAATGGCAGCACGACAGATCGAATCACCAAACTGAAGTGCAATTGTGCAATTTTGCAACTGTTCTAATTTCTTCCACGTGCCGAGTAATCTTAAAGAAATGAACACTTCATCTGCAGTGGATATCCTCCCTGGTATCACCTAACTTGCACGGACCTCTTGACTATGAGTACTACAAGTTATTTGGGCTCACTTTTTCGGGTTAAGTCAGTATACAATTTCTTACGATTAATGTTATACAGTTCGGTGAATAAGTATTTTACATGTAGTTACATGGGTTTGTTGTTCCTAGGCTACTCTACTACCTTGTAGGTTAGTCGCAAACGGCCGGCCGCGGTGGTCTCGCGGTTCTAGGCGCGCAGTCCGGAACCGTGCGACTGCTACGGTCGCAGGTTCGAATCCTGCCTCGGGCATGGGTGTGTGTGATGTCCTTAGGTTATTTCGGTTTAAGTAGTTCTAAGTTCTAGGGAACTGATGACCACAGCAGTTGAGTCCCATAGTGCTCAGAGCCATTTTTTAGTCGCAAATGGAAAGCAGGCCTGATACATTCGCATTCAAAATAAATCTCTTGTGACATTTGGGGCTGTGTTCCAAATAAGCAGCCCAACTTAATCAACGAGAAATTGTAGAAGAATATTTTTAGAAACAAATAGGCATGTTTTTAACATTTACTTAGGTAACACAGAGAATTTCATTGTATCACACAATAAGAAATCGACTCCTTTTCATGTACCGTACTTAAAATATCAAGTTCAGCATTTAAAGTTATTCATGTTTGGAATTCAGAGCAAACCGGGGGGCTGAACGTGTAAAGCAACTTATTTTTTAAAATATTGGTTTTTAATTCGTGTGTCATCTCCGACCTCAATGCTGTAGCTTCGCCTACAGATGAGTCAGTCTGTCTTTACCAGAGGAGGGTCTGATAGACTTAACGGTGACAAGCGATAAAAAAAGATAACATCAAAGCACTGCAAACAAAAAAAGAATTTTTCCTTTTGCAATAGCTGAGAGACGCAGAGACGAAAATTGTATTATTTTAAGGAGTGGAAATCTCCATTTTTAACTTTAACATTGTTCAGAGGGATAAAGAGCATTTTGAAGGTTGGACCTAGAGGAAATTCCGCTTAGAGTGAAAGCTTTCTTTTAATTTATGATCAATGAACCTGCAGTGTTCCACACCTCCGAAGCCAGTTCTGATTAATTAGCATGAGAATCCGTCTGGAGTTTCGAAGAGAAGTAAGGTAAATCAAGTCTGAAATGGGCAACGAGGAACGGTAGAACGAGTCAATTGGGAGAGTGTTTCTCACAGAAGCAGGTCCCGCTTTTAGAGGTGATTTCTAACAGATAGTTCTAGTTATCCACGACTGCTCAACACACCTGATTATTCGATGAGACAATATTAAATGCAGGGGAAACGCTGCTTAGTGACTGGCAGAGAAATAAACAGCGCTGCCTTACACTGACACACACAAATGCACCCAGGTGAGTATTCCTTACCTTCAAATGTGGAGATAGTAACAGGTTAGTTAATTAGTTAAATGTTCTGTAGATCATTTGAGCGATTCTTTTATCAAAGTGATGTGGAGCGAGCCAGGTTAAAGGATATGTATACAAGATTATTGTTAACATTAATGAACACATAATTTTTTGTTTCTACTTATGCAACTACATTTAAAACAATTTTTTTACTGGCTTCCAGTTTTAAGTAGAAATTCGTCAATGTAATAGAAGGAGTCGCCAGTGGGAATAATTTTGCTTCCTGTCAGATATTTTATGTTATTGGGAAAATCATCAAACATCTTTGTTGCTGCATATGGAATTCCTTCCTGACCCTCTGACAGCTTTAATAATGGGTAAATGAAGGCAATTTTTCCCTCTAGTGTTGCACGTGTGGACATCACTGTTCTTCTTAAATTGTGGTGAATTATTTGTGAGGAATTTCGCTATTTAATATGTGTATTGTGAAGGCGCAGTTAAAATGCCTATCTCCTTGAAGAGGTACGGACGCGGCATCTGTGGGGAGAAGCACATTTTATTCTTATTGCTTGCTCTTGTGTGTCACCACTTCCTTTCTAAGTCATGAGTTATCCCAGAAAACTGTTCCATAAGACATTATTGAGTACATTATTGAGTGGAAAAGAGAAAAGTATTCCAAGAGTTTGATTTGTTTGTTTCCAGGATTAGTAATTATAAGATGAGGAGAAGTAGTTAAAGATAACGGTTTGAGAAGCTCAGAAATATACTACTTGCAGTTCAAGTTTTCACCATGCGTGCACCTAAAAATTTACTGATTTCTGATGATCTGTTAAATCAATAGTTGGGGCGACTCTGTTGTACAGAACTGAATATAGCGCGTTTTTTCGGAATATAAGGAGAGCCCATTTTCTGAGAACCACTTAACAACTTTTTAGAAAATATTATTTACCTTCTCTTCTTTTCCCTTCTCATTAATGGAAGCTATTGGAACACAAGTATTGCTGCAAAAAGTACCAATTCTTCTCTTTGAATGTCAAGTGGAATATCATTCACACATATAAGGAGTGGGAGTGGATCTAGAACTGAACGCTGCGCGACTGCATTTCTGATATTTCCCCAGTCACTGAAAATATCTCCTGTCTCGACATTGTTTGAATTATTCAGCGCAACCTTTTGCAGTCTGTTTGTGAAGTGAGTTTCAAACCACTTTTGCGTGAAGCCATCAGTTCCATCAAATTTGACATTTTCTGAGATAGAAATATGATCTACTGAATCAAAAGCCTTGGAAAAAACACAAAAAACATGTCAACGCGATATTTTATTACTTAAGGCTTGAATTATTTGATAAGTGAATATATAAATGGCATTCTCAGTCGAATGACCTTCTGGAATCCGAACAGTGACAAGATAAATAAATGTTTTCCACTTAAGTGTCAGGCTAGTTTTGAATACATTACTTTTTGGAATATTTTGGAAAAAAAGACGTCAGGAAGGAGTCTGGACGGTAACTACGGATGTCAGTCTCGATGCCTTTCTTGTTAAGAGGATTAAAAGTTGCATGCCTTAAACCGTCGGGAAAAATTCCGTGTGCGTATGCCACTTAGGTCATTACTTATTAAGGCAGAGCGACATTTCAGAGTTCTGTTTCAAACGGCCAGTGTTACTTTACATGGTGCGTGATGCATGTGCAACAAGTCGGAGGAGATTGGGGGAAAGGGGTGGGAGGGTACGTTCATCACTTGCTTGGCCTTTAAGAATGTAGTCAATACGGAGCGAGCCGGCCGGTGTGGCTGAGCGGTTCTAGGCGCTTCAGTCTGGAACCGCGAGACCGCTACGGTCGCAGGTGCGAATCCTGCCTCGGGCATGGATGTGTCTGATGTCCTTAGGTTAGTTAGGTTTAAGTAGTTCTAAGTCTAGGGGACTGATGACCTCAGATGTTAAGTCCCATAGTGATTAGAGCCATTTGAACCGCCCGCATCTCGTTGTCGTGCGGTAGCGTTCTCGCTTCCCACGCACGGGTTCCCGGGTTTGATTCCCTGCGGGGTCAGGGATTTTCTCTGCCTCGTGGTGGCTGGGTGTTGTGTGATGTCCTTAGCTTAGTTAGGTTTATGTACTTCTAAGTTCTAGGGGACTGATGACCATCGATGTTAAGTCCCATAGTGCTCAGAGCCATTTGAACCAAATAACTTGGTTTCAGCAAGATGGAGCCACAGAAGACAAGTCAAATTCGTATATATTGCGAGTTCGTGAAATGTGCACTGACAAATTGACGTCCAGGAGTGTTGACATAAATTGGGCCCCACGCAGTTCAAATTTGAGCCACATCGATTGTATGTTTATAATCCTATTTCTCTGGAGTAACTGAAAGAAAATAACGTAGCGAAGTGGCAGCCACCCCAGAGTCGACATGACGAGCTATCTAGCAAAATTTTGTTCATTGTTTAAATGAGTGCTGTAGGCATGCGGGATTGCAGTTAAATAACATTGCTTTTAATCAGTAAACTCCTAAAGTTTATATTTCAATAATAAATGAAAATTTTGTAGATAGACATCAACCTCTATTTTATTTTGACACTTCAAATATAAACATTCTTTTGAGACAGCGTATATATACTCTTAAACACACTTAAAGAACTGGAAAGTGTTACACCATAAACACCTTCACCACAAGCTAGCAAACTGGCTCGCCAACAACATTTCGACGCCGATTTCTACATATGAAAAACGGTGTGAGTTGATGATAGGTACTGGGTGCTCCTGAAGGTACTGGAAATTTTCGACTACAGGTCGCAACACAGTATGCCTAGGAAACCTGTACGTGCACCTTGTGATGGAGGATGACACTGTTAATTGGCTTAGACAATTGGTTGCTGTGCAATGACTCCAGAACAAGTGTTGCCGAGAAGGACTCAAAACAACATTGTGGCAAGAATAATAACCCCGAGCACAGCCTGGAGAAGTAGGCCACGAGTACATTACTGGACCGTTCCAGAGACTCTGACGACTAGCGGAAATCCAAGTAGAGGTCACATGCGGAGCGTCACATGAATTGCCGGGAACAGATTACTGGAAGCTGAGTCTATATCTCTAGTTGCTATGCGTTGTTTACCACTGACACCGTACTATAGGCGACATAGACTTGCATCACATAGACTCAGAGCGAAGTGGATTCTTGAGCGCCATTCAGTGATGTTCAGCGAAGAGTAGCACTTCTATTGCTGGCAGTCAGATTGGCGCCAACGTATCTGTAGACGACGTCGTGAAATGCCACATGAAGTAGCGATCGTCGACCTATTGCTCTCAACTCACGGAATCGTGGTGTTGGGAGCTATTAGATAAGGCACGATAACTGACAGGCTGAAAGCATGCCAGTACATGACAAGAATGTCTGTTGTAATATACTTCATGACCACGTTAACAGATGACATGTTCCAGCAGGACAATGCAAAACTACCAAAGCTTTGGCGAACTTACTGCTCATTCACTGGTCTGTCTGATCAGCCATAGAGTGGGCTATGATGGGAAGACGTATGCTATCACATAAGCCTCCAGTCAGTCATATTTATGAACGATACAAAACGATATTGCAGTGCCTGTTTTATTACGAATTGCAATCCATGTTCCAAATAATACTTTCTCAGTTTTCAAGCCGCGTCAATTCGAATAAAATCCTCGAACTTTCGATGACCATCTTCGCCAACGTCGTCAGGTGTTTACTGACTGACAGGACTGCTATGGCTTCTCGCTTGTATAGGCATGACGACATCGTCAGTAGCCAATCAGATAGACCCAATGTGGCGCGCGCGCGTAAGTCGACCCGGGCATATAGCGGAGCTTTTGCCGTGGCACACCGGTGACGTCAGGTGGCGCCAGGGACAGGCGCCACGTTTGAAACTGCCGCTCCCGCGTCGCGCATCTGTCTTTACTTTCTTTCGATGTACAACGCCAGCCCCCATGCCTTGCTGAGTGTGTACCCCTGACCTCTGTGAAAATTGTTGTTGTTTAAACGAATCTCAGCCGCTTCCTTTATAACGGAGTCCCAATATGTAGATGCATGAGCCAACACTTTTGTATTTTCGAATTGTATTTTATGTCCGTTTTCTAGGCAATGCTCCGCTACGACCGACTTGTCAAGCTCCCTTTGTTTTATATGGCGCTTGTGTTCAGTACAACCCTCTGCAACCGTGCGAATTGTTTGTCCCATGTACATGCTGCCGTTAGCTGCCCGAGTCTACTTACGCGCGCGCGTTACATTGGGTCTATCTGATTGGCTGCTGATGATGCCATCATGCCTGTATAAGCGAGAAACCGTAGCAGTCCCTGCCATCAGTGAACTCCTGACGACGATGGCAGAGATGGTAATCGAAAGCTCTAGGATGTTATTCGAATTGAAGCTGCTTGAAAACCGAGAACGTTTTATTCATGTATGCCGTCGCGAAAGACTCCGAGGGCAAATACCATGTTCCTTCAGACGTGCATATATGTCTGAAGAAATAGGCATTGTGGCGAGTACAGCCGTCATGAAATGCAAGAAATGTATTCACAGTAGCGAATATCAGCTATATATTGGAATTTGTAACGGACCTTCGAAGGAACATTGCACCATAATTCGGAATAACACAGGAGCTGCAATATCGTACTTATCCATCGACACAAGGCCAGCGACTTCAAAGTAAAATCTCTCCCGTGTATGGGAATATATATAATGGATGTACGAATACCGGTTGAGGACACATGGTTGACGACATATAGAATTCTGGGTCTGGCTGTGAGTTAGGCTCGGGTAGGCAAATGGAAAGGCGACCGCACGTGATAAGCGAGAAATCCGGGATCGAGAACCGGTGTGACACAAATTTTCATTGTCGCCACTCCATTATACAGCTGATGGTAGTACACGTTCGCCACTGCGAATACATTTCACGTAATGTTTGTGAACTGTCACAACACGTACAGGGTGGTTATAACAAAAGTTTCGCTACTTGAGAGTAGAACAATGAAAGTTATTGTCAAAATTTGCAGGGAAATACAGAAGAGAAGTATCAAATATTTATATGATAGCGTGACGGCTTCGTAACATTTGCTTCAGTGTGGATGCGGTAATATCGTCCGAACTCATACAGGAAACAATAGCTGGCGAGTAGGCGGTAAATGGACGCGGTACGCTGCTCTGCTGCGTGCGGAGAGTTGTATACTAAGGTCGGTTAGGGAACATGTCTCGGTGGCATGAGTATATCCACTTCGTCGCTCGCTGCGCATGCACGCAGTTATGTCCGAACGCGGAAAGGGAGGAAGAGGCGAGATTGCTGCCGTCGTCGAGCTGATACTGAAGGCAGTCTGGACTGAGCTGATACTGAAGGCAGTCTAGAGTGGCGGTCGCGGCAACAAGAAGGAGAAGCGGAAGACCGTGGCACAGTTACAGTGCTATAAGTGTCAGAATATGGGACACCTAGCCAGGACCTGCGACGGCGCGAATGAGTCTTTGAAGGGCGGGAAACCGTATGATACACGCAACTGCGACAAACCGAGGGGCACTGCGGCCGCGTGCGTGAATTGTGGCGGCACGCAGCCGCAAATTCGCGCAGCTGCGGCTCCCTGAAGACATGACAGCGGCAGAAAGGGGTTGCCATTCATGAAGAGGTGGCCCAAGAAGACAAAGCGGACGCTCCGCCCGGCTTTTGAAGTAGGGGAAGCGGGCTGCGACGATGGTTTCCGCCGTTCGCTGTGGCCAAGCGATTCTAGGAGCTTCAGTCCGGAATCGCGTGTCTGCTACGGTCGAAGGTTCAAATCCTGCCTCCGGCAGGGATGTGTGTGTTGTCCTTAGGTTAGCAGTTCTACGTCTAGGGAACTGATGCCCTCAGATGTTAAGTCCCATAGTGCTTACAGCCATTTAAACCATTTTTTTCGATGGGTTACGAGAAACGTTGCGGGAAGCCAGCGATGACGCTACGTTCGTTGGTAGATGTCTTCCAGCAGGGTGTGTGCTCTCATTGCTTTATCTGGACCAGCTCAAATGGCTGGGATCACCTTCACTAAACATATACAGCGCACGACCTAACTTAACTATAAACGCCTTCTTCAAGTTATCCACATTAACGTTCGTGGCAACCTCCTGCAAGCAGTAGACAAGATACAACAGGTGGATTTTGTTAGCACTCATCTGCCTTTGCGACTGCTCCATTTGGTACAGATTTTACCAATCCCAGTCCCAAAGCAAGCATTCTACAGACCGCGTTTCGCTACTTTATAAGTGCAGGTCTTATCATCAAAGTCCGTTATGACACTCTAACTCCTCCTCCTCGGGACGGTGGTCTCGGTCTTGTCGACATCCATGCAAGACTGGCTGTCCGTTATGAAAGCGTTAGCGAATCGAACTAACAGGAGGCCTGAAGGATGAACTGCTCTCTCCCTCCCGAATGGTGCCCTTTGTTGTTGTTGTTGTTGTTGTTGTTGTGGTCTTCAGTCCTGAGACTGGTTTGATGCAGCTCTCCATGCTACTCTTTCCTGTGCAAGCTTCTTCATCTCCCAGTACCTACTGCAACCTACATCCTTCTTAATCTGCTTGGTGTATTCATCTCTTGGTCTCCTTCTACGATTTTTACCCTCTACGCTGCCCTCCAATGCTAAATTTGTGATCCCTTGATGCCTCAGAACATATCCTACCAACCGATCCCTTCTTCTAGTCAAGTTGTGCCACAAGCTTCTCTTCTCCCCAATCCTATTCAACACCTCCTCATTAGTTATGTGATCTACCCATCTGATCTTCAGCATTCTTCTGTTGCACCACATTTCGAAAGCTTCTATTCTCTTCTTGTCCAAACTATTTATCGTCCATGTTTCACTTCCATACATGGCTACACTCCATACAAATACTTTCAGGAACGACTTCCTGACACGTAAATCTATACTCGATGTTAACAAATTTCTCTTCTTCAGCAACGCTTTCCTTGCCGTTGCCAGTCTACATTTTATATCCTCTCTACTTCGACCATCATCAGTTATTTTGCTCCCCAAATAGCAAAACTCCTTTACTACGTTAAGTGTCTCATTTCCTAATCAAATACCCTCAGCATGGGGCCCTTTGTAATAGCACGTATTTCTTCCTCCCTCTCATATGTCAGGACCTTTTTCATCGAATACTGTTACGTCGATACCGACTTGCCTTGTTCTAGAAACCCCGCTGTGCGTGATATTTATCGCTTAATGATAAGAGATCGTACATGGAATGTGGTGGAAAGTCGATATCCTAGGGTATCATGGCTTTTGATCTGGCGTTCTGTGCACCAAGTCCTCCTCGACACGAACGAATGCACGACCCGGTATCCGGCTGTTAACAGGAAATGCAAGACAACACTTCGTCTACATGCCATTACCATGACAGATTCGCTGGTTTGCCCCCATTGTGAGACGCTTGACACGGATGAACATCGACTGATGCGTGGACCTCCTGCAGAGATGTGGCAGCTTATTCAGAGAATACTTGCTTGTGGCTTCCCATGCGGTTTCACGAAAGACACGTGTGTTGCCATTTGAGACTTATATCCCACGTAAGAATATCAGTGCGGTGAACGGCATAAAATACTTGTCAATTTCTTTCTTGTTCCATGAAGGCGACGAGAGCGTTCCTAATTTTTATACAATCCTGCAAGATCGCTTCACCTTTGTCACACACAATCCAAGATACCTTCAATAATATGCCAACCTTTTGAGTAGTACCTTCTTTGAATCCACCCACACCCCTTCTCTTGGGGTGTCCCGGGTGCGAGAAGGTGATTTCAGTGTGAGTGTGTAATACAAGGACTCGGACCAGTTTACCGGAAAAATGGAATATTCTTCGAGAAGACGTCCCGGAACACGATTCATTGACTTGCGGGTCTAAGTGCATTTACTAAAGAGTTCGCCGAATGCCGTTTTGTTTGTTTCGCCAGCAAGGCGTTTTAAATTCAATTTATATTTTATTACTGATGCTAATTGCACATTATTATTTGTCGTTTGGAGGGCGTCAAGTTTGATTTTAACTGTTTGTTTTTTGGTAAAGAGCACTATAGTGTACGATTATGAGACTGTTACATGCGTCCCCCTATACATTCCCTTCTGTAAAAAGAAAAAGAAAACAAAAAAAGAAATAGAAGTTAAACGTGGCAGGCGCCCACTCGATTGGTAACGAAAAAAAGAAGAATAAATAATAAAGAAAGGCTAATATTCTTTCCGCCTGAAAAGAGGTGGTAAGGCAATTGCTCATGAGAAGCAGTAAATCCAGATTCGAATCCGGTCCACCGCATATTTGCGATTCTTGCCACTGCATTTATCAATGTTCGGTGCATCTAGAAGTCATTGGTTTCCCACCCAACCTTTCCATTTCTTTCCCATTCGTCTATTTCATATACAAAATAAAGAAACAACCATTGAAAGAAACACATTTTTATTTCCATATAATATGCTAACGTTCGTTAACTGCGTGCCATATGTACGTTCCAGGTAACGAACGTTGCTCAATGTGATAACCATCTCCATCCACGACAGCTTGGGACCTCACAAGAGATATAATTTCACAAACTGTTCGCAGCACATTTCGAACAATGGATCGTGAATGTTGAACTGTCATGATACAGTTCGTGCACTGCATGAACACCACACATTGCGTCCAGCATTCTCAGGCATGGCAACTCTAAGGTCATGAACAATTTGTGGCACAATTGGCAGCCAGTCTCTCCCACGAGGAATTTCGAAATCGCCAGTATTTCGAACTACCGAATAGTGTTCTTAAACACCTTTGCGGGAAGAGGACCTCTCCGTATTCCTTTAATACTCAAGAGGATCAGCATCACTTTTTCTGTTGTTCTGATAATAGAGCTGCAAGAGTAATGCCCTGCTCGGGTTTCCCATACTTATGTTGACTGTAACGGTAATGCACACTGATACTTGTGTTTCAACGCTGCGTCGTCGTACCAGTGCTGGCGCCTAGCGGCAAGTCGTGACAGTAACACTATAAACAACGCAAACTCTTTTAACGACACAAGTATCGTTACCACCTTGTGTAAACTGTTTCATTTCAATAAACATGTTATTACAAGTAGTAGCTGTGCACAGATGGAAAACAATATATAGAAGGCAGTGAGGTATTAGAGCAAGCACAGTATGCTTATGCCATCTAGCGGTAAAGTGACAAAATAACTCACCTATCACTGTACAGTGCTGCCACCAGACTGATAAAGGAGAAATCTTGAAGCGTAGATATGTTGTTTTGAACTTTACTGTCTAAATGATGACTTTTGTATTGTCATATGTATTTAATTAAACTGCTTTCATTATTGTAGTTGTCATGGACATAAGTAAATACAAATGAACAGGATCATGACTTAAGTTTTAAGACATAATCAATAGGGACTTCCATGTAGAAAGGTATTGGCGGCAGCACTACCGCCTTTTTATTCATTATAATATTCTATAAGTAGAAGTGGAAGACAGTATTGGGTTATGCGTGAAATGCCAAACACATATATTACATTGAAGTGGACAAAACTGAGCATAATTGTCATATAAGCCTCCCATGGATGAGGTAAAGTTGCTACTATTAATTCTGAAGTGTTTTAATCAACTTTTGTCCAAGAAAGAAGAGGTCAATTGCCCTGGCCAAGGTGTGATGACAGCAAGTACTGCGATATCTAAGCCACAATTAAAAGCTGCAAATTCATCGCTCTGTAGCAATTCTCGTTGGAGGTTATAAGCAATGCTCACCATTGGTGGAAAGACTATAGCATATTTTTTATGGGTGCTGTGAGTTAACGAGCATTGCGTTCTCATTTAAGGATACGCCGCGCTGTAGTGTGTGACTGAGACAGACGAGAACCTACGTCACAGGGAAACGCAGTAGAAGGCTTTTGTGGCCAAGGAGACGAAGCAGTGTTAAATATGGCGGACATAAGATCGACTGTAAAGAGAACACTTATGAAAACTATTTTATTCTGTAGCAGTGCAGGGAATTAAGCCACAGTTATCTCAATGTACAATCCCACAGAAATTTTCATGGTTATCCCAATAAAACTTGAATATTGATCATATCTATAATAGTTTAGGATTTACTGTTAAAGTGAAATTAACAAGTTTAATAACAAAGACCTGAATCCTAAAATCTGAACGCTTTGGTCGATTTTAACGATCGACATTTCATATAGAAGTGCAAAATTAACATGACAAACGTTGTAAATATCAACGCTGTAACTTTATTTGTCTAAATGATATAGTAAATTTAAATTATCAGCATTTTCAGTTATGCATGAGATCATAATTTCCTCCACACAAAACACATTGAACGATGACAGCATGGCACCTTACTGCACCATTAGGTAACAGAATATTCGTTGTAAAGTTTAATGCATAATAGTTACTTTTGTTCTTTATTTGTTTATCAGAAAGCACGACGGTGCAAGGCTACTTGCCGTGCTATTCAAGACTAAGAAGGAAATTGTATTGGTTTTGTGTAAAAGAATTTAACGTTTACTATGTAATGCATATTATTGTTACTTTGTTTAGGACGTGGAAGTGGCCAAGCTTTGATTACTTAAATATGTTAAAATGTAAAATAATGTAGAAGAATCTGTAACCAATCAGATGGACGGTCTCAGGAAAGGGAACTGCCCATGTCAGTTGAGCGACGATGTTCGGCGCGCGGGGAAACGCAGCCGGGGACGGGCAGAGAGATAGTGCTGGTCTAGACACCAAAGGGAACAGTTCGAATTGAGACGCGAAATCGGACAGTCGGTCTTTAGGCAGCTAGGAAGTGAAACGAGTTAGATAATTTCGCGATGTGTAGTATTGCGGAACTTGATCTCTGAGCGGTGAGCATCTGCGCGCTTGTTGCGAACTAAACTTTTCGCATAGTTAACCAGGTGGAGTATTGAACTGGTAATTCGCGATGAAATTGTGAATGATCGAACTGTGTCAAATTGATATGCACTCGAGTGTAATAATAACTCTAAATACGACCACTTCTACTGTTAGTTTGCTTTCGGAATAAACATTGTTGTAACCAAATGGCAATTGCGTGGCCTACATCATTCATGGGTCGTTAATTTAGTTCCAGAAATTATTGTTACTTTTGTTATATGTTATGTTAACTTTGTATTTCGCAAACTTGTCATCAGCCAGACAATTTAACCAAAGAGTCACAAGTATCTAATTTAGGGCGTGTAATGCGAAATGTGCGGTTCAACTCCAAGACGAGTTTGAGGCAAGACATTTCGACGAAGAGGAACCGCATTTGATCCCGAACTTCTTTGGGATGTTAGCTCGCAGTGCGTTTCAGTGTAATGTAAAAGTTGTGACCTCATATCTCTGTTTGTAAAGATATGTGAGCTGGTGCTAGATGTAACAAGTTCTAAATTTCTTTTACTGTTACCATTGAGCGAAACTTCGTAGTGTTGCCAAAGAATCTGTTGTGTACATAATTCTACGCAGTCAGCGCGTACACAACTTTCCCACTAGAGCGCGCCCCGCTAAGCACAACAGCGCAGGCGCAGCGCTCGTCCGTCTCCGCACTACGAGATGGCGCTCTCTTAGAGACGGGCCAAATTCTGCTTCCACCGATCCGCGTATTAATATGTAACGCAGCCAATCAGATTTCTGCTAACGTAGAACCTTTTCTGCTCGCGGATCACACTCGCGCAGTGATACCTGAACGCGCGAGGTATTATAACGAGTTTACAGACCTCCGATTAGTCAGTCTGCCTTAGCCTAGATTAGTCTATAGTCAAGTTTCAGTCTGCGCCTAATAAGATTATCATATTCCTGTAAATAGCCGTGAAGATAAATGAATAGACACTTTGTCAAGTATCAGAGATATGTGAGAATAAGATTAACGTACCAAGACCAAAGGAACTTCAGATTGTCAATTGGAAATAGCATCCAGAAGCAAATTAAGTTATTTTTATGCTTGTTATTACTTTAATAACTGTGTGTGAAAATTAATCAAGTTCTGTTTAAAGTTTATCACGTCAATCCGTAACTCTAAGCGTGCAAGTGGCATTTCTATCGTCTGACCTAACGGCAGAAAATAAACACGCCACGATAAGAGCACGAGACATATTGCTGACACTCGCCTACTTCGTTAGAGCGACAAGTCAAATAATCTGATGGTGTGTGTACCGAAGGTCTTACAATACGCAAACCACAGAATCTTTATCATCTACAGTATTTTATTGTAGATATTTCTTCAAATTGGAAACAGTGTTGCAGAAGAAGACATTAAAAGGAATTTTTCTTACCTTCAACAGAAAATTACTGTGGTGGCATTTCACTCTACACGATTTCACAAATCTATTTGTGTGTGACGAAAATAACTTCCAGTTTGTTAAAGTGCACGATACCGTGTTTATTTGTTTAATGAAGGAGTAATCTCATCATTGTACGCTTCTTTCGACATAAAATGTAATCTTTTAATAATAATAAAAAGTCCATTTCCATGCAGAATGATAATATATTTTAATGTAATAAGAAAATAATGATTACAAGGTACACTACTAATATGAACACCACCACAGCAGCTAAGCATCTTCACTGCTTAGCAGATTGTGTTCACTGATTATATCACAGTACATTTAGTTATAAGTGTATCACGTTTACAACAGAGGTACTTTGTTCAGATAAAAGTATTCATTTTCCCCACTAACTAACTTATTGTAACGTCGTCATCTCAAAGTGTTGCTCATTACGATATTTGTATCCCATTCAGTGCTTTTAATAATGTTAGTTTGTCGGTTCCTTTAGTTAAAATTGTATTTGTGTGTCAAAATAAAAGCTCTGCATGCTAGAGAGATATCAGTAGAGTGAATGCTAATTGCTTACTACACGCAAGTGTGCGCTAAAACCATTCACGAATCTGATAGCCGCTCACGGTCAATTATAGGCGAATACGCATCCATATTAGGGTAAATCTGGGAGGGTCATCGCACTCTGCAGCACGCAGTCCGAACACCATTGCTATAAAGTTGGGGACCCATACGGTAAATAGTTTTCCGTCTACACTGGCTCAAATAGAGGAAGTTTAATTACAACCATCCTGTGTTTCAGACATGACAAGAAATTCCTGAGGCGACATTTGGTGCTGCGTCACTTTAAAACAGAATGAAAATTTAATAAAATAATACCTGTTATGCAATGAACACATTCACCAAGATTGATAAAAATAAGACTAGTGCTTCACGGTGTAAAATTTTCCTTTTTCATCAGTGTATTATCGAGAATTTCACATTAGACGCTGCACTGTGTAATGAACGCAAAACGAGACGACAGGAAGGTAGGTTATCAATTAAAGTTCTCCTTACACCCAGGTATGAAGCGCGAACTTGCATAACTTTTAATTAATTTTTTACAGGTACCTTTCAAGATTTATAGTACACAAAGGCTGACGATGAGCTCCCAGAGTTCATAACTGAAAACCCGTTAAAAACAGACCTAGCAATAAATGTGAATGATAGGTTGGGTATAGGATAAAGGTTTATTGAAATTACTCTACTCCAAGTCTAAACTGGTGTAACTGTACTGTTGCTATTATAGCCGACAAGACAGTGTCAGACTGGAAGTTTCTATTCTTGTGAGACTTAAATATTTCATTACTGTTGGCTCAATATTTCTCCAGCGAAGTTCACCATAAGAGTTGTTAAGTTTTTACTCTGCTTGACTGAAGCTTGCACTTTGACTTCTATTTTAAACCTGAAATGAGAAACTTCTTTTTCTGTTTGAACCTAAAGTTGTTATGACTTCAAGATGCTGCTCATGAAAGAGCGTGTGACTCCGGAAACTTAATTCACTGTTTTCAACGTAAGGATGAAGACTTTAACATCATGGTCACTGAAGCGTGGGTACTTCTTTGAGGTATTACGGAACTTATTTATTTACTTTGTGATTCTGGAAGTCTAAGTAGCCCTGTCATTTATGAACCATTGTTTATTTTGTTTCACTTACAGAAGGACTAGCATCCATTTTGTTTCACTTATTCAAGAACCATCCTTTCTTCCGTTTCAGTATGGACCATATTTTTGTGGAAATACTGTTCAATGAACTTGTTTGTTCCCAATATCTGGACAAATTACTTGTGGCCGGTGGCGCCGGACACTTCAGAAGCTGTTAACTTACTTATTACAAATCATTTTCTGTAATTTGATTATGGGTTCTACTACTCCTCCAACACGCTCTTCAGACGTAATAGTGAAAAATTTCTGTGCAAAGACAAACGCTAAAACTGTACCAATTGATCTATGAAGCACACCGAGTGAGTTTTAGGATCCGAAATATCACTAAAGCTTTCTAATTCTGTCCAGGTATAAAATTTTGAGTGGGTAACAGAGAACTCTGTTTGAAACCTTCGTCCTTGTAAAGGATGGTATTTCTCCTGAGTAAAGTAAAGACCCATTCCACATCAAGAGATCTCTCAGGTCTTGATGCTAATTTTGCAAACATCTGTCATCGCGCAGGAAACGACGTGAGATCAGATCAACCCGTATCAGCACCACAATTGTTCCTTTTTATCTCACTCCACGATCCTTCTCTTGCTACACCTGCTCGTCTTAAATGAAATCAGAAATGTTACATTAAACAAAGGGAAATCAACAATTTTTAATCATGAACTACATCCGGTGGTGGTTCACAAAAATCCTCGACTTTCGCACAGAATCTGTTTTTCCATAGTTACTTCCAGTATAGGTTAGGCTTCAAAGTAGACATTACAGTAGTTGGGTTAACTTTGCTGTGTGCCATTCTCGAGGTTTCTATACCAGAGCACATTGTTAAGTCCGCTTTTCACCTTCATTATACATATCTGTGCACAATACAGCAGTCACGTCACTCTCTTTCACCTCTAACCATTCATTAGCCAGGGAAACGATATTCACCCACGATTGGAGTGCGACCGCCTAGCAGGATTCCTCCTATTGGCCTTTAACCAAAGAAAACTCCTACCAAGCTGAAACAGAAATTCCTGTTAAGGCCTCATTGCTGAACCATCACAGTCTATGTGCACAACACGTCCATGTTAGCGGCCATCCCCAGACTGCAATTTACAAAGCGCACGCCCAGGTCTTCAGTGCAGATAAAAATTTACATCCCGCTGGGAATTAAATTAATTTCCTGCTTAGTCTCGACCATGGAAATCATCGGCTACTTTCAGAGAGTCTCCGATCAACCAGAAGACTGAGGGAAGTAGACGGTGATTACAGCTCAAATGTATTTGAAAAAAAAAAGTACTGGTTAAAGGACGTCCGTCAGCTGGCTTGCGGAATATGGATGCAGATGTAGACGATAATATACATTCTAAGAAAAAAAAAAGACACACCATGAAGGAATGGACGGAAATCAGTAGATGTGATGTAAATGTACAGACAAACAAATGATTACAATTTCAGAAAAAATAGAATGATTTATGCAAGAGAAAGAGAATCAAAAATGGAGCAAGTCAATAACGCATTGGTCCCTTCTGGTTGTATTCCACCATTGTCGGGGATGTCTCCAGAAGCCTCTTCGGTCTGAAGTCTTATTCACTGCGGTAGAATTGTCTTCAGTGATGGTTACCGCTACGAATTCAGTACCGATGGCCAATCTATCTATCGCATGACGTACTCCCGAAAAGAAGGAGTTATGGTCAGAGATGCCATTTCTTATCATGGCAGGAACCCTTTGGTTGTGATCCGCCACACCCTGACAGCACAGTGGTACGTCTAGTATGTACTACGCCCTATTTTGTTGCCCTTCATGACAACTCATCCTAGGCTTACATTTCAGGAAAATAATGTCCACTCGCTCACGGCGAGAGATTCCATTGCGTGCCTTCGTACTTGGCAAGCCATACTTTTTCCAGCAAGGTCGCCGGATCTCTCCTCAATTGAGAACGTTTGGAGCATTAGGAGTAAGGCCCTGCACCATCTTGGGAGTTTGACGATCTGTCGTGCCAGCTGGATACAGTTTCGGACGGTACGTCTCAGTGAGACGTGAAACAACTCTATCAGTCAATGCCAGTCCGGATAACTGCTCGCATAAAGGCCAAAGGTGGAACTACACGTTACGTGTTACTGATATGTACAATTCGTGAACCCTTTTCTCTTGCGTAAACCATAAATTTTTTGGTGGAATTGTACTCGTTTGTTTGTCTTTATATACAAGTAATATCTCCTAATTTCCGTCCCATTCACACAATTCCTTTGTGGTACGTGATGTCCTGTTTATTGTCTTAGAGTGTATATTTTGATAACAGAGAGTTATAAAAAGGACCCAAGAGCAGCCTTCACTGACGTTGTATCGAACATGGAACAAAGAAACACAGTATATGTCAATAGAGACCTGAACAAGAGATGAAGAGTAACTACATAAAAGCAAACAAAGCAGTACTTTTTGTTATCTTGTTGGTACACGTTCTCCAGACGTATGTTTGCATTTCCAGCTGTTTGAATATTGATTTTATTGTTGACAATCGAAAACGTCTTAGATGTTTTCCAGTGCTCGGCGAACTTTTACTTCTACTTCCGAAAAATATGGGTTAAAGAATTTACATTTAAGTTTGCTCGAAAAATGGAATACACTGCAGCGAGGCATTCACAAACTTTGATTGTGGCTTTTGGCTCATCTACTGTGAGTAAGAAAAAGTTTACATGTGGTATAAACGTATCAAAGAGGGTCGAGAAGACGTTGACGACGACAGCGACCCTGGACGCTCTGGCACAACAATAGTGACTACAAGTTGGGAGAAAGAGAGGAAACGGTTCTGGAAAATCGCCGAATCACCCTCAGAAAAGTTGCTGATGATATCGTCATATCCTTTGGCTCACTGCAAGAAATTTTTTCCGATGTTTTGGCATGAAACGTAGAGGACAAATATTTGTTCCGAAAATGTTGAATTTCGACCGAAAACGAAGTAGCGTAGACATTGCTCAGTAGTTGCTGGATGAAGTCGACAACTATCCAGAACTTTTAAAGAAGCTTATAACTTATGACAGAACTTGAATTTACGGGTATGACTTCGAAACCAAAGCGCAATCGTTCCAGTGAAAACTGACTGAAGAGCCAAGACCGAAAATAATTCGAAGAGCTCGATCACACTTGAAGGTACATCTCCCTGTTTTCTTCGATTAATACGGGATAGCGCATCTGAGTTCCTACCTTATGGTCGTACGGTCATTAAGGAATACTACCTGAAATTATGCGCCGTTTGCATGAAACAACCATAAGAAAAAAAAAACAGAACTTTAGCAACAGCACAAGTCGAAATTGTATTACGATAATTCTCAGGCTCATATCTCAATGCTTGTTCGTGATTTCTTTCGCAAAAAACAATGCCGTTACGCTGTCTCAGCTACCGTATTCATCGGACATGGCCTCTTGCGACTTCCATCTATTCCCGATGCTACAGACGATCATGAAAGAACTGGTAAAGGAGCTGAGAACCATAACGAAAAGTGAGTTCCCGAAGCACTTCTAAGATTACAAAAAGCGCCATCACGTGTATATCTGAGGGGTATTACTTTGAAGGGGACAAAGATTGATTAAGAAACCCCTAAACCCCTAAATTCCATTTACCTGTCGTTCAAGCCGCGTATGGTATTGGAGTAGGAGGGAAAGCATGAATGGAATCATGGTAGAGAGAGAGAGAGAGAGAGAGAGAGAGAGAGAGAGAGTACTAATGAGATCGCGACCAAGACGGTAACTGCAGTGCTTTACTACCACACAACTGGCGCTCTTGCTTTCTGGTCGAAGTGCAATGTAGTCGCCCACGCTGAGTAAGAACGGTGACGTCTGCACTTGAATGACAATTTGGCGTTCAGCTCAAAGTGATGAAGGGGCAAATTTTCCCTAGCTGCAAGACACCACGTACTAAGAGGAATGATCAAAAATGAGACCTACTGCGGTTTCATTTCGAGTTTTCCTTACCTCGTACTCGCCACCCTTCAATTCGTTTCAATAAGGCCGTCGTCAACCACAAGAAAGAACAGAGGTCAAGGGCTGCTTGTCATGATATAGGAACTAACCACGTCTTTCACTCACCGAAATTTTAAGTTTTGCATCAGTCTCAGCCGTCGAAAGACACTGGTTACTGTTTCACTGAACGCCGAAGAGGAGAAGAGGATAAGAGAAGAATGCTCAAACTGTATGAAATTTTTAACGGTCGCTACCCTTTTAATCAAGTTACGACCATATTTTTTTGAATGAACGCAACCAAAATCCGATTCTCGGTTTTAGTTCTTCACTGTTCTGCTAGTATACATTTCTTGTCATCCCTTGGAGTTATGTGGCTTCCGAGGTAGCAGAATTCCGAAACTTCGTCTACTTTGTGATTATCAAATTCCTGTTCCATTTCTCTTTGAATTTTTATCAAGGGATTAATTTGTAATTTAAATATGAGAAAGCTTGAAATAAAATTATCAGCACTAAAATAACTTAGCAATGGGTTGATAATTGTGAAAAGGTCAACAATCTGCAATTCTTTGGCTATATTATATAATATCAAGCGTGCCTCTCTCTGTTAGAACCCTTGTAGAGGTGCTCACATTCGCGGTTATCACTTGTTTCGTCGGGAGAGGTCCGTTGTAATACAAATGGAACATTGGTTTTAGACGATGATATCTTGGTATACAGCTCAGTCAGTACACACCGCTGATAAACAAGACGCAGAAGACGTGACCTGATGTCAATGTAATTTCGTACACGTACAGACCATCGGTGGATATGTAGATGATCAGAATTGTAAATTTCTGCGATAGGTAATATGACCATCAGAAAGCGCTGGTATTGTCCATGTTTAGTGTTGTTGGAAGGCCTGATAGGGCATACAAGGGACGTGAACAGCTTTCGATTTTGAGTGAGGGCTCTGAAGGGGACAGAGTTGCGGCATACTGGCTGAGGCAGGGTTGTCATAATCTGGCAGAGTTTAAAAGTGGCCTCGTTGTGTGAGTCCATTCGGCCGGTTGGTCGACCTGTGAAATATTCAAATATGCAGATTTGTGTGGCATTCCTATGTGGTAGCAGCCCGATGTTAGACTGTATGGGAATGTAAGGTTCCTAACCACATGTGACCACCACAAAGAAGTTATCGCCGTTTTGTGCAGCAACGACATCGGAAGCCATTGACATCTGCGCCTACGATCTGCGAACAGATACTGGACTCACTGCAACATTCTGTATAATCTCGCACCGCTCGTTGAGCATAGGCTGCCATTAACACTATAATACAAAAGGTTATGTTTGGAATGGTGCCATGACATGCAAGCATGGAATACTGATGAATGGCATACCACTGAATTCACTGATGACTCCCAGTTCCCTATTACCTTGGACAACTATGGTTCAGATGGTTCAAATGGCTCTGAGGACTATGGGACTTAACCTCTGAGGTCATCAGTCCCCTAGAACTTAGAACTACTTAAACCTAACTAACCTAAGGACATCACACACCTCCATGCCCGAGGCAGGATTCGACCCTGCGACCGTAGCGGTCGCGCTGTTCCAGACTGTGGCGCCTAGAACCGCTCGGCCACCACGGCCGGCTTGGACGACTATCATTAGTGAGTATAAAAGGTACCTGGGGAGAGGTCCAGTCTTCTACTATTCTGGATAGGCTGAGTGGTGTTACTCCTGACGTCATGGTGTGGTGAACCGTTAGTTATGACGTCATGTCATGACTGGTCTCAACTGATTGAACAGTGGCCCCGCAACGTTACGTCACGAACATCCTGCGTTTTCGTGTGATACCTCTAATGCAACAGTATCGTGGTGGCATGTAGGCCAGTGCTGCTCTACACATGACACGTGTATCTTTGAAGAGTCTACGTGACGCTGAGTGCTGTGAGGACACGAATAGCAGGCGCCAATAGCTGCCCGCACAACTTACGAAGGGCGTTAAAATTTTGTTTTGCACAGTCGTCTCCATTTTTTTAATTTTTTGCGGGAAGAGAATGAAATTTTGTGTGAAAATATTTGGAAAATTTAGCCATACATTGAGCCTACTCACTGTAGCTTCCATCAGCTGTGAAGCATCTGCCCCAACGTTCTTTCCATGGTGTAAATACAATTCGGTAAATTTCTGGAGATTGACTTTTACACCAACGCTTGACACAGGTAATAAGGTCTTCCTCACTATCAAATGTTTTACCGCGCAGGTGGACCTTACGACGCCCAAAGAGGTAAAAATCTCACGGAGCGAAGTCTGGACTGTAGGGAGGATGAGGAACAATTTTACAACCCATTTTCCTGATTTATTACCTGCGTCATAAGGACTGTATGAGGTGTGGCATTGTCATTGTGTAGTCTGACGAGCTGACCCTGTGGTCTGTGGGTCCTGATGGCACGTCGCAGTTTGTACAGCGACAAACAGTAACGCTCCCGGTTAATTGTGGAGCCAGGTTCCAAAAAGTCAATGAAAATGTCACCACACTGTTCCCTGAAGAAGGAGGCCTGCTGTTCATGGAAGTCTTAGTTTCCTCTTCCGAGGGGAACCCGGATGGCGCCACTCCATGGACCGTGTTTTGCTCTCAAGTTCGGACAAAAACAATCATGTTCCATCGTGGGTAATGACGCCGTCAAAATATTGTTTCCACTCTTCAGTAAAGATCTTCATGAGACCCACGCACACATTTTTCTTTCATATTTTCACCTCTCTTGTAAATAATCTAGGCACCCAACGTGCTAAGATTTTTCTGTACCCTACTGACTGTACCAGTGATACCACACTACCCAATGACAAACGAGTCATTTCAGCAGGCTGTGCGGCTGGTCCCGGCGGAGGTTCGAGTCCTCCCTCGGCCATGGGTATGTTTGTTTGTCCTTAGGATAATTTAGGTTAAGTAGTGTGTAAGCTTAGGGACTGATGACCTTAGCAGTTAAGTCCCATAAGATTTCACACGTATTTAAACATTTTGAACATTTCAGCAAGCTGTCGTGTCGTCACACATCTATCATTTTGTATGATTGGATCAATGGACTCCTTATTCACATTACTCATTGCCGTCGATGGTCTAACAGATCGTGGGTTGTCCAGTAGAGAGAAATCACCTTCTTTAAACGTCTGCAATCACCGCTGGATACTGCTGCGATCCACTGTGTCCTCCCCATAAACAGGGAGGATGTGGCAGAGTCATCTCCGGTCTTGAAGAGGAACTCCATCACCGACCGTTGTCGCAACCTGACATCCACTTCGCGGTCCATTATATCTCACCTCTAAACAAAAGAAATTACTTTTATATACCAACTTATAGCTAAATGTTGAAAGTATGTTCTCAAAAAGTTTCATTCTCCTCCTGCAAAAAATGAAATAATTAGAGACGACTGTGCAAAAATTTTTGAACGTTCTTTGTATATCGCAGCGGCAGTACCACGGGCTGCGCACCGACAGAGGAGAAACCGTGGCAACTGAAACCGGTGAGCCACAGCACCAGACCAGCAGAGGGCGCCACCAGCGGCAGAGTCAGCATACCAAGACGTCCGCACAGCTACGATGGGAGCGCCCAGGCCTACGTATTTCCTGCTTCCACAGAAATCGACTGGGCTTAATCACACTTGGGGTATTACTCCCCGAGGCAATTATTTACGCTTGTGCTTTGGATCCAGTCGGTTCAATCAGAGCGAGCAGTCCCAGGAAAACTTCGTTAGGGTATCACCCGTCACCACACGAATACCTCTCCACTCTGCACATCATCGAGGGACCGCACTTAGCCAATGTTGCGGTGTTATGCCGATAGGTCATGGTATACTCTGCTTCACTACATCTTCACCGCTTGATATTCTTAGACTGAGTGCTCATAGTATTCTCACAAGCATAGACAGTTGCTCTGGTTCTATCATCGGTACTTCATCAGCGTATTATGACTCCAAAGAATTACAAGGGTGGGCTGTGATTCTGTAACGGCTTTCGTACTTTAACGTCTGCCTACAACTCCGGACTTTGACTTTTGGTTCGTGTTTAACAACGTAAGTTATACAAGTAACTGGCAAATTTTACGTTACAATTCAGACATTAGTTTGGTCAAACTTACGATCTCCAACTTTTTGGAACTGTGAAGTTGTTTTTGCTGTTGATCAGTCACTTCAAGAAGACCCAAGATTGTTTCTTTCGAAGTTACTGTTACTATAGAGTCAGTGACATTATCTGTGTGACATGTAGTTTGTTGGTCACACTGTTTCAGGCGTCATGTCACAGACTGCGCGGCCCCTCCCGCCGGAGGTTCGAGTCGTCCCTCGGGCGTGTGTGTGTGTGTGTGTTGTTCTTAGCATAAGTTAGTTTAAGTAGTGTCTAAGTCTAGGGACCGATAACCCAAGCAGTTTGGTCCCTTAGGAATTCACACACGTTTGAAAATTTTTGTAGTTTGTTTACAATAAACTTTTCAGTGGTGAGTGAGATGTATTTTTGTGTGATATTCCCGTTGGGAAAGGATATATCACTGAGATAGTCTCAATGTCAGCAAGACCCCCACATCTGTTCCCAATAAAACATGCGTGCGGCAAGGTCGGAAGTCAGCGCCATTACCCCGGATGTCAAGGTCTAGTTACAATAGTTATCGGACAGATTGCCCCAAGAGAGGATACAATGGCGTCATGAGACACTTTCCAGACGAATCAGTGCGTGCATCACGATGGGAGGGGCTATAACATCGCACAGATAGGTCGGTTCATACTGTCAAGTCCTTTGTAAATTTGATTCGATTTTGCAATCATTAAAAGCTGTCAAGTATAATTTTTCTTCTCCTCCCATTTCGGTGCTTTTTGTCAGGCAGCTTATTTACTCGTTCTGTGTATATTTTGAGCGGCCTCTCTTAGCCTTCTCACGATATACCATGATTGTTCGGAAAGTAAGTTTCGATTGGTCGCTAAATGGAAACCACAGTGAAATCAAAACCGTTTTCTTTGCACATTTAGCCACACCTCCCAGGCACTTCCCTACACAGTCGCCGCTCGGACTTAGACATTTGTCGGAGAGTTATACCAAATTTCGAACACCATCGTCGTAGAAGGCACCATCCTTTACTTTCTCTACGCTGGTCTATAGTACGTAGCCTGCACCCCAGTGTTGTCTTCGTATCCAGCGTTTCATGTGAACAGAGGTGACACTCAGGACGAGCAATTTAGGACTGTGCTGTGGGTGATCGAACACTTCCCATCGAAAAGGCTGCAGAATCGCCTTATTGCCCCTGCAGAGTGCGGGTGGAGGAGGAAGTGAGTGGCAGTTATGTTAGGTGGGCTGCATTCATTAAGGCGAAGCCCCTCAGCGGGCCCTCCTGTTTGGCGGGAGACATGGTTGTTCTAGGCACCTATACTCGCCCACAGTGCGCTCACAACTGAAAAGAGCGTCTTGATGCGATCGACGAGCGTACTAGAGACAATGCTCAAAACGTCTGTGAAAAGCCTCGTCGAATTTTCACAGTGGTTTCCAGTTCGTGACCGATCGTTCCTCACTTTCCAAATATCCCTCGTACAGACACTAATGGCCATTAAAATTGGTAAAACCAGGAAGAAATGCAGATGATAAACGGGTATTCATTGGAGAAATATATTATACTAGAACTGACATGTGATTACATTTTCACGTAATTTGGGTGCATAGATCCTGAGAAATCAGTATGCAGAACAACCACTTCGGGGCCGTAATAACGGCCTTGATATGCCTTGGCAATGAGTCAAACAGAGCTTTGATGGCGTGTACAGGAACAGCTTCCCATGTAGCTTCAACATGATACCACAGTTCATCACGAGTAGTGACTGGCGTATTGTGACGAGCCACTTGCTCGGCCGTCATTGACCAGACGTTTTCAATTGGTGAGAGATCTGGGGAATGTGCTGCCCAGTGCAGCATTCGAACATTTTCTGTATGGAGAAAGGCCCATACAGGATCTGCAACATGCGGTCGTGCATTATCCTGCTGAAATGTAAGGTTTCACAGGGATCGAATGAAGGCTTGAGCCACGGGTAGTAACACATCTGAAATGTAGCTCCACTGTTCAAAGTGCCGCCAGTGGGAACAAGAGGTAACCGAGACGCTTAACCAATGGCACCCCATAACATCACGCCAGGTGATATACTAGTATGTCGATGACGAATACACGCTTTCACTGTGCCTTCAACGCGATGTCGGCAAACAAGGGTGCAGACATGATGATGCTGTAAACAGAATCTGAATTCATCCGAAAAAATTACGTTTTGCCATCTGTGCACCCAGGTTCGCTGTTGAGTACACCATCGCAGGCGCTGCTGTCTGTGATGCAGCGTCAAGGGTAACCGCAGCCATGGTCTCCGAACTGGTAGTACATGTTGCTGCAAACGTCGTCGAACTGTTCTTGCAGATGTTTTTTGTCTTGCAAACGTCTCCATCTGTTGACTTAGGGATCGAGCTGTGGCTGCACGATTCGTTACAGCCATGCGCATAAGATGCTTTTCAGCTCGACTGCTAGTAATACGAGGCCGTTGGGATCCAGCAGGGCGTTCTGTATTACCCTCCTGAACTCACCGATTCCATATTCTGCTAACAGCCATTGGATCTCGACCAACGCCAGCAGCAATGTCGCGATACGATAAACCTCAATCGCGACAGGCTACAATCCGACCTTTATCAAAGTCGGAAACGTAATGGTACGCATTTCTCCTCCTTACACGAGGCACCACAACAACGTTTCACCAGGCGACGCCGGTCAACTGCTGTTTGTGTATGAGAAATCGGTTGGAAAGTTTCCTCATTTCAGCTCGTTGTAGGTGTCGCCACCGGCGCCAGCCTTTTGTGAATGCTCTGAAAAGCTAATCATTTGCGTATCACACCATCTTCTTCCTACCGGTGAGATTTCGCGTCTGTAGCACGTCATCTTCGTGGTGCAGCAATTTTAATGGCCAGTAGTGTAATTGCGAATAATTCATCTTGGTAGTTTACCAGGTGGCGTTAAGTGGTAATGGGCACAGAGGTCGCCGTGCTACATTTCATGAAAGTTAAAGTGACGATAAGGAGACAAAGCCGACTTGCCGGGCGGGGTGCAGACCTGTCGGTGTAGGTGGTGGTGGAGGCCATGGGCGGGTACGGCGGGTGGAACTCGTGCTCCGGCCGCTGGGGTGGGCGCGCGGCCCACACCCGGAAGCGGTCGCGGTACTCGGAGAGCGATGCCAGCGGCGCCGGCGTCGGCCGGTAGCACAGGATGGGCGCCACCGACTGCGCCGGCTCGAACTCGCCCGGCGCCGGCGGCCGGAAGAACATCCTGTACGTCGTGACACCTGCGGGAAAGCTCCGTCCACACGTTCTGCCTCGTATATGTGGCGAGCACAGAGAAGTGTGTTCCTGCACCTGACAGACGCGTACAGAACAGCGCCGAATGAGGCGCTGCTGGTAGTATTATTAGGCTTGCTACCTGTGATCTAGCAGTAAGAAAGAGAGGTGCTACTTTATCTACATCTACATCTAAGTGATTACTCTGCTATTCACAGTAAAGTGCCTGGCAGAGAGTTCAATGAACCACACTTCACGCTGTCTCTGTACCGTTCCACTCTCGAACGGCACGTGGGAAAAACGAGCAATTTTTCCGTGCGAGCCCTGATTTATCTTATTTTATCGTGATAATCATTTCTCCCTATGTAGGTAGGTGCTAACAGAACGTTTTCGCAATCGGAGGAGAAAATTGGTGATTGAAATTTTATGACAAGATCCCGTCCCCAAGAAAAACGCCTTTGTTTTAATGATCGCCACTCTAATTCACGTATCTTAACTGTGATACTATCTCCCCTATTTCGCGATAATACAAAACGAGCTGCCCTTCTTCGTACTTGGTCAAAAAGGGCGAACTTGATAATATAAAGGAATTACTTGGGACAAAGGCCGCATCTAATAAGGAAATAACGGCTCGTATTGATACAGAATGGCAAGAAATCTGGAAGAAGGCAGAAACAGGATAGAGAATCTACCAGTCCCTTCATAACATAAAAGAGAGAACAAAAATGACATACGTTATTCTGATCAAAAGAATTATACGCTACCGGTCGGGACATGATCCGTATCCCAGCTGCTTACTAAAAATACGACATAGCACAACCAGACACTTGTGAATGTGGAGTGATCAGCACCCCAGATCACGTCGTGTGGGAATGTGCTATTGGACAAGATGATACAAACCAGGTGTTCGCCTCCGTAGCGTAGCGGTTCGTTACAGGTTACCACGCAGGGGGCCAAGGTTCGATTCCCGGCAAGGAACTGGGTGTTGTGTGTCCGTCATCTACATCATCAATGATTCGCAAGTCGCCGATGTGGCGTTAACTAAAGAGGACTTGCAATACAGCGAACGAACTCCCCTGCATGGGGCCTCCCGGTCAACAATGCCATACGATTATCTCTCTCTCTCTATCTCATACAAATCATGACAGGAACCCATTTAGAAATGCAACAGTGTAAAGTGTAATGAGGAATGAGGAACTGTGGCATAAACATAGCTCACTTTCAGTTGAAATATCAGCTTATGACCTTCAAACCTACATGGCTGAGAAGAGACTGAGAAGAGGCTTTTCATCGTGATTATGAGACGTGCCGCAGCAAAACATGGACCATCAACAACCTTCTGGAAAGAGTGAGGGGATGAGCCACGGGAAGGAGCAGGAAGCATATCTTGAGACCCTGACAGTCATCTCCAAATCTCTGCATCTTGAGTGGCGTAGCGGGACAGCGCTTGTGAATCCTGAGTTGCACCTCAGTGTGCAGAGGGTTAAACCTCCAGACAAACGAGAAATCCAGGATACCATTTGCAGTAGTGTGATGTTGTGTAACGCGGTGTTGGTGGTAACGTACCGTAGTGTGGTATAGTAAAGTAGTCGAGAATTATAAAATACAAAACTTCTGATCACCAATGCTGCATAGTATGATAGACAAATCTTCTGGATTCCAGATGAAAAGATGTCTGTACACCAGTTGGCCAAATGGTAGTATGCAGACTTTTTTATTTTATTTTTTTCTAATCTATGTAGATTCTTTCCCCTTAAAAAGAACAGTGCATAGCTATTACAAACACATTTGAATGATGTTAAAATATTATGTGATATCTTCTTGCTAATTCGTGTGCAACATTTGGTCTTTTCTTTTACAGAGAAAGCACACTAAAAGAAAATAGCAAATAAATAAGTACTCGCTAGTTAATAAATATATGTGTTTCGTTGTGCACTCGTACGTTAGGGAAAGAAGGCACAAATTAGAAGGTAGCCTAGAAGAAAAGGAAGTAAATTTCTAGGGAGTGGATCGTGTTATTACTACCAACTGATGCTCTAAATTTCTACGTGCAAGCCCGCAGCACTGCAGTTAATGCGCGTTTTCTGTGCATGGGAGAAAACTGAGAAGTGGACGCTAAGTGTTTTCTGCCGTAAGCTAGAGAGCACACCCCTTAAGCAGCAGGTAGCTCTAACGTTGTTGTGACATCAGTTCCTGGGCAAACTCCTACGGCGGTCCTCCAATAGGTGGATGATGGTTACGGTACGGCTGTGGTCAAACATAGTTGAAAGTGGTCACATGATTGGATGTTCACCTTTCTGTTATCCGTGGGCTGAGGCAGTTGCTTGTTAAGCATAAGTTCAGTACGCAGAGTGCTCAGTCAAGAATGGCCAATGGCTATGTGTTAATGTGGGATTACCTGGGCTCTTTGACATATCTGCCATCGTTCTTCACAGGTGAAATAAATTTGTTTATTTATTTATTATGTTCCTCAGAAACATGCAAGCCTATGCTACTTGGTTATGGAACACTTCACTCTGTAATTTACAAAGTGCTGAAAATTTATTACAAAGAATTGAAGATTTAATGAAACAAGAAAAACAGAATATACGAATAAATAACACTTTACGGAGAAAAGTTCTCAACTACAACAATGGAAGGAATATGTTACAAAAAAACCTTTCAACCTTATTTGACTACTTGGAATTTCTTACTCAACATCGCAGGTGTGCGAAGCCTTACTACGTTTACCATCATCATCTTCATTTCCTTGGGCCTTAATCCCACTTCAACGCGGGGTCGGCCTTGTTACTATGGTTTTGGCGATGTTAGTGTCGGAGGGTGGCAGGATGCCCTTCCTGTCGCCACCCTGTACCCTCCAGGGTGGAATTAGTGTACCCCAGGTGTCTGTGTCTAATGTAAGCCACGAAATAGTGGGAACGTTTACAAATGTCTGCGAGTCGTGTCACTTAGGCAGGACATTGGGACCAGCCCAGTATTCACCTAGTGGAATGTGGAAAACCACCTAAAAACCACATCCATGATGGCCAGTACACTGGCCCTCGTCGTTAATCCACCGCGTGGATTCGATCCTGGGCCGGTGCGCCTATACGAGTCCAGGAAGCAGCGCATTAGCACCCTCGGCTAACCTGGCAGGTTTAAGAGTCGAAGGGAATGAAAATGAAGTGGTAATAGAGGGTAAAGAGAAATTTGAAAAGGGGATTAAGCTTCTGGGAGAAGAAATAAAACTTTGAGGTTGGCAGATGACACTGTAATTCTGTCAGAGACGTCAAAGGACTTGGGATGTCAGCCGATGAGATGAAATCTGACAAATGTAAAACAAGGGTAATGGTGTGTAGTAGGATTATGTCAGGCGACGGTGAGGGAATTCTGTTAGGGAATCAGGTACTAAGGGAAGTGAATGCGTCATTCTAGTGGGAACGGACTGCAGGCGGAACGCCTAGAATCGACCATGAAGGGGTAAGCAGTAGGTAGAAATATTTGAGCTATTCCACTCGACGAGCAGTCACCAGCAACGCCTGACGAAGACTGTGAGTCACGTTGTCGAAATATTGTGCGTGGACGACACTTACTTCCGGCGGAATACACGACACCTCAGGATGTGAGTAACAGATATGTTTTGCTATTTGCGCAGCAAAATAAGTGATCATGGGCGAAGAAAAAAAATGATTCGAATGCCTCTGAGCAATACAGGACTTAACTTCTGAGGTCATCAGTCCCCTGGAACATAGAACTACATGAACCTAACTAACCTGAGAACATCACACACATCCATGCCCGAGGCAGGATTCGAACCTGCGACCGTGGGCGAAGAAGAGATGTCATACACATTAATGTGACCAATTGTCAGAAGACTGAATATGGTCCCCAAGGACAGACGCATACTTGTGCTGATCCACTGTGCCTTCCATAATGACAAAATGACCCAGGGAATGCCACGAAAACATCCCTCGGACCATAACGCTCTCTCCTACGGCTGGATACTTGAGAAGGTTCTTGAAGGGTGTTTGCTTTCAGGCGTTTCACGCCGTAGACGCCAATGGCCATCAGTCCGATGGGGAATAAAATGTGATTCATCCGAAAAGACCACCTGATACCACTCAGTGGTACTGGGAAGCAAATTGCAGCATTCGTCGCCCGTGGACAGCAATCAGCATGGGTGCACGAACCAGACGCTCTCTGCGGACGCCCATACGCAGCAACGCTCGCTGAACGGTCGTTGAGGAAACACTGCCGGTAGGCTCTTGGTTCAGCTGGGTGGTCAGTTGCTCAACGGTTACACATCTATTCAATCCATTCACATCTCCGCAGCCGTCGATCACCACGTATGGTCCATGGCCCACCGTTGTTGCCTCAGTTCTGGATGGAGTCATTTTGGAATGTGCGGTGCGCTTTAACCATGGCGGCACACGAACAGTTAACCAATTAAGTCGTTTCGGAAATTCTTCCGCCATTAGCCAGAAAATCAATGATCATGCTCTTTTGGACGTCAGATAAATCGCTCCATATTCGCATTACTACAACGACTGCACTGGTTCCCGCATCCCCCTTACATGCTTTATATGTCTTCCACTGCAAGTGCTGCCGTCGGGATATGCTTATTGTAAGAGGACGTCCACCATACGGGATTGTCACATTAATGTGATTGGGCCGTGTAAAATTCAGAGCGGCAGCAGCAATAAGAGCGGCTCTGAAAAGCAGAATTTTTTTTCGCATCGAGTGGTGGGAAATCCCTCCTGGAGTATGACTAAATAGATAAATAGATAGTAGATAAATAAATAGATGTGCTGATCGGACGACTAGTGGAGAAACACTGTATCGGGTAGAGGAAAAAAAAATGTAGCACAACGTAACTCAAAGAAAGGATTGGTTAATAAGACAAATCTTGAGATATCAAAGAATGGTTAATTTGCAATGGCAGGAACTGCTGGAGGAGGGGTAAAACTTGTAGAGGGGGATGAAGATCAAAGTACACTACTGGCCATTAAAATTGCTACACCACGAAGATGACGTGCTATACACACGAAATTTAACCTACAGGAAGAAGATACTGTGATATGCAAATCATTAGCATTTCAGAGCATTCACACAAGGTTGGCGCCGGTGGAGACACCTACAACGTGCTGACACGAGGAAAGTTTCCGACCGATTTCTGATACACAAAAAGCAGCTGACCGCCGTTGCCTGGTGAAACGTTGTTGTGATGCCTCGTGTAAGGAGGAGAAATGCGTACCATCACGTTTCTGACTTTGATAAAGGTCGGATTGTAGCCGATCGCGATTGCGGTTTAACGTATCGCGACATTGCTGCTCGCGTTCGTTGAGATCCAATGACTGTTTGCAGAATATGGAATTGGTGGGTTCAGGAGGGTAATACGGAACGCCGTGCTGGATCCCAACGCCTTCGTATCACTAGCAGTCGAGATGACAGGCATCTTATCCGCATGGCTGTAACGCATCATGCACCAATGTCTCGATCCATGAGTCAACAGATGGGGACGTTTGCAAGACAACAACCATCTGCACGAACAGACCGACGACGTTTGCAGCAGCAAGGACTATCAGCTCGGAGACCATGGCTGCGGTTACACTTGAGGCTGCATCACAGACAGGAGCGCCTGCGATGGTGTACTCAACGACGACCTGGGTGCACGAATGGAAAAACGTCATTTTTTCGGATGCATCCAGGTTCTGCTTACAAGATCATGACGGTCGCATCCGTGTTTGGCGACATCGCACAGTGGAAGCGTGTATTCGTCATCGCCATACTGACGTATGACTCGGCGTGATGGTATGGTGCCATTGGTTACACGTCTCGATCACCTCTTGTTCGCACTGACGGCACTTTGAACAGTGAACGTTACATTTCAGATGTGTTACGAGCCGTGGCACTATCCTTCATTCGATCCCTGCGAAACCTTATATTTCAGCAAGATAATGCACGACCGCATGTTGATGGTTAGCACTTTCTCCAGATCTCTCACCAATTGAAAACGTGTGGTGAATGGTGGCCGAGCAACTGGCTCGCCACAATGCGCCAGTCACTACTCTTGATGAACTATGGTATCGTGTTGAAGCTGCATGGGCAGCTGTACCTGTACACGCCATCCAAGCTCTGTTTGACTCAATGCCCAGGCGTATCAAGGCCGTTATTACGGCCAGAGGTGGTTGTTCTGGGTACTGATTTCCCAGGATCTATGCACCCAAATTGCGTGAAAATGTAATCACATGTCAGTTCTTGTATAATATATTTGTCCTATGAACATTCGTTTATCATATGCATTTCGTCTTGTTGTAGCAATTTTAATGGCCAGTAGTATAGCAGGTCGAAATGGGTGTTGGTTTCAGCAGCTATGGAGGTATGAATAGGATTGCGCAGGGTAGATTAGCATGGAGAGGTGCACCAGTCGAATCTTGAGATTGAAGACCACTACTACAGTAAAGTTTTAAGAGTGCTCTTACGCTGGGAAGGGCCATCGTGTCGCAGGCTGTCGGGCGTGATGATCGGCTCTGCAGGCTTAGAGGGCGCTGGCGGCAGGTAGACGGCGGCGTTCGTGGTGACGGTCCTCATTGGATCGGTGCTGAGGCGGATAGCGTGGCGCGGCAGCACCTGCTCTGGTACTTCCGTCACCGGCCGGCACGGGAACTCCTCCTGGACAAGTCAGGCAGCAGGCGGTAGAATGGTGTCCGCTTCGTTTTATACACCAGCTAATGTACGTTGGCCTGCTGAAAGTAATGCATCCGAATCTTTTATGTGAAAACTTCTAAAACTTTCTATCGCCTCCAGAATGAGATTTTCACTCTACAGCAGAGTGTGCGCCAATATGAGACTTCCTGGCAGATTAAAACTGTGTGCCGGACCGAGAATCGAACTCGGGATCTTCGCCTTTCATGGGCAAGTGATTTACTAACTGATCTACCCAAGCACGGCTCACGCCCCGTCCTCACAGCTTTAATTCTGCCAGTACAGTTTCAATCTGCCAAGAGGTTTCATATCAGCGCACACTCCGCTGCAGAGTGAAAATCTCATTCTGGAAACATCTCCCAGGCTGTGGCTAAACCATGTCTCCGCAATATCCTTTTTTTCAGGAGTGCTAGTTCTGCAGGGTTCGCAGAAGAGCTTGTGTAAAGTTTGGAAGGTGGGAGACGAGATACTGGCAGAAGTGAAGCTGTGAGGACGGGGCGTGAGTCGTGCTTGGATAGCTGAGTTGGTAGAGCACTTGACCGCGAAAGGCACAGGTTCCGAGTTCGAGTCTCGGTCCGGTACACAGTTTTAATCCGCCAGGAAGTTTCATATCAGCGCACACTCCGCTGCAGAGTGAAAATCTCATTCTGGAAACATCCTCCAGGCTGTGGCTAAGCCATGTCTCCGCAATATCCTTTCTTTCAGGTGTGCTAGTTCTACAGGGTTCGCAGGAGGGCTTCTGTAAAGTTTGGGAGGTGGGAGACGAGATACTGGCAGATGCAAAGCTCTGAGGACGCCGCATGAGTCGTGCTTGGATAGCTCAGTTGGTAGAGCACTTGCCCGCAAAAGGCAAAGGTCCCGAGTTCGAGTCTCGGTCCGGCACACAGTTTTAATCTATCACCTGTCACAATGATGTTAAGCAATAACAAAATATTAGATAGAATTGGAAACATCTTGCAAAAAGCAAGGGATCCCAGTAACATTCAAAACAAACAGTACAGTTCAGAAAAGACTAAGACCAGTCACAAAAACCTTAGACAAATTCAGGAACTCTTCAATATATCAACTCCTGTCAGGCCCAATACATAGGGCAAACAAGCAGAAACTTCCGAAAGAGGTACACAAAGCAAATGAGAGCTCTAAAGACTGACAGCACACATTCAACGTCTGCAGATCATCTAATGAACAAAAGCCATAACCCCACTAATATCGATACCGATCTACACATTCTGAAAAACAGCAACAGTATATGCCAACAACCAACAACTAAAGAAAATTACTACATACAAAGGACTATAGTGGAAGGAAAAAATGTAATAGACGAAAACACAAAACTTTGCAACAGCACACTCTTTACCGCTTCTAGAGGACTGACCAAGGGCACAGAACAGAAAGCACATACACGCAGAAGAACCACTTCCCCATCACACATGGACCCATAAATAAGGAACAGAAGTCTTCGTAATTCATGCTACAGTTTTCATAGCCTTTCTCGCCACATGCGTTACACACGAACAGTAAGATGACATAATATTCTTGATCAGAAAGTTTTGTTTTTCTGTGTATAGAAGCAGTTACATATCATCCAACGAACGTGAGTACACGAATAGCTAAGTAACAGCTCAGTACACGCCAAATAACTGGATTCCACAACACTACCGCAACCACAAGTGCATACTGCTGACATACGAAGTTCACCTTTTAGTATTTTGTTTACTAACAGCCGCTCACACAGTCGCAGATGACATCATGTTAGTTGAATAAAAAACGGCAACAGAAAAAAAGGGCACAGAAAATAGATCGCAAACATCGACAATAATTCTCATAACATGCTATAACATACAATAAATAAGGCAGTATGAAAGTATCCGTAGAAAACTATATTTCAAAAAACGAATAGTAAAAATGTAATAATGTGCCACTGTGTTTGTATAACCATGCTATTTTCTCCATGTCTTAGATTTAAAAAAACCACTGATGATGGTGATACTTGTCGCAAAAGCTAGTTTGGGAGAATAAAGAAAAACCGAATAACAAGGTATTTTGGATCAAGGGGGACTCAGTTTCTGACATTGTTGTTGAGCATCCCATTGCCCTCACGCTCAATAATGTAAAAGAAATTATTGACAAATGTCCAGTTTCCTTTGTCTCACTTCAAGAGTATTCCTGACGTAGTTCAGCTACACACGGCCATGTTACGCACTACACTGGTGAGTCTTCTAGCGTCAGAGGGCTGCAGCTTGCTTGAACAAAGTAGGAAAGTCCATCAAGTAATATGTATGGCATGCGGTATCTCAACCGACATTGAGAACAGTATAAAAAATTCTGGGGGAAATACTTTTCAGCATCCTCTTAAACCTGGCGATTTTTATGGAGTTTCTGTAGCTCCATTTATCTGATGAATTCAACGTTGCCGAAATATTACAATATCACAATACTAAGTGCTCATATTTCCAAGTACTCCCACTCGCAGCACTGAAGATCAAGTATTTTTTATTTACCAATGTTTTCCGAGATATTCATCATCTCGAGCAAACTCGTTTGTTTCAATGGCTCACATTTTCTGTTTCACCTCAGTGCATTACAATACAGGATTTGTGTTTAACTAACATGTTATGTGTTGGTGTGTAGTATTTACTTGTTTTCTCTTTAATTGTGTGGACTATTTTCTATGCCGGTATAAAACTGACAATAAACGGTCAAATTTCCTTCTGTATACTATCGGTATTCATGTAAACCTTTGTTACTATTGTATATAATGTACGATAGAAAAATTTTACTCTCCACCACTAGGAATTTTGATAATGCATGTACGAAAATTTTTAAAATAGACATATTAGTTTGTTAAAACAAGCAGGCGGTAAGTGGTCGTACCCCACTCGAATAGTAAATGGTTTTGAAAACGCACTTGACCTCTTAGCAACAATTTAATCCTGAGCTAATAACAAGCATCAAAACAGATACATGGATAAGTGAACATAGAGTTGTCGTAGCGTGGATGAATATTGTAACCTCCAAATCCTCCAAAAATAAAGGAAAAGTCCACCTGTTCAAAAAATGAGATAAAAATCCCTTGATACCTTCAACTTTTGTAGTCCTGTCTTCCTCAGTGGCGTGTATATAACGGTATATTGATAATTTTTACTTATGAACCGTCTGACAGCAACTGAATAAAACACAATTTTAGTGCCATACGCGTTTCGCCTTTATTTTCTGCGAGGCATCATCAGTGACCTGGAATGTGTACATTTGTTAGCTATTTTATTTACATTTTTGTCACTGTCCCTAGAGGTTATAAACAGTTCTGGTGGTTGGTATTTCCTATTAAGTAGTAATGTTTTGAACTGTACTTACAGGTTGCGTAAACAATTTCTTACTTATTACGCTCCTGTTGCATTTTTGGCGTTGTTCTTCTTCTTATGAACGCCAATTTGCCGTTTTTTCCACATTCCACATCACTATGCACTGAAAGCTTGTTTTAATGCAATGCTTTGGTTTCTGTTGCCGACTGTCAAATGTTTTTGCCAAAGATCGAATGTTATTGCCAAACTTATGAGTTTAACTATTGAAGTATCTTGATACCTTCCTGAGAGACAATCTCCACATCTTCCAAATTAACAATGTACCCGTAAGTGAAGACCAGATGTGGCTTGAATTCAGAGAAATAGTATCGACAGCAATTCAGAGATTTATACCAAATAAATTAACAAACGTCGGTACATTAAATAGGTCATAACAGTGTTGTAGAAACGACGACAAAACCTTACCAAATATAAACGAACACAAAATCCCCAAGATTGGCGACTTTCACAAAGGCTCGAAGTTTAGCGCGAACTTCAGTCACAAATTCTCATAAACGTTTGGAAACTGGAAATTTGTGGTACGTTCTATGGGACCAAACTACTGAGGTCATCAGTCCCTAAGCTTACACACTACTTAATCTAAATTACACTAAGGACGACAACACACACACCCATGCCCGAGGGAGGACTCGAACCTCCGACGGGGGGATCCGCACGATCTGTGGGATGCGCCCCAGACCACTCGGCTACACCGCGCTTCTCATAAATGTTACCACAACGAAACTCTGTCTCGAAATTCAGCAAAAATTCTGGTCGTATGTAAAGTACGCTAGTGGCAGTACATAATCAATGCCTTCTCTGTGTGATATCAATGGAAATACTGCCAAAGCGCTACCAAAGAATTGTTACTACACACGGCCTTGCGTAATTCCTTCACCAAAGAAGAAGAAGTACGAGTAAATACCTCCGAATTCGAGATAAGGACAGCTCTCCTCATGAGTAGCTTAGAAGTAGATATCCTCAGAGTAGTGAAGGAACCTAAACCACTTAATAAAAGCAAATCTTCGTGTCCAAACTGTATACCAGTTTGGTAGCTCCACACTTAACAGTCATATGCAACCGCTCACTCGACGAAGATCCGTACCCATAGACTGAGGTCACATCAGTATTCAAGAAGGGCAGTACGGGTAATCCACTAAATTACAGATCCATGTCATCAACAACGCTATGCAACAGGACTTTGGAATATATACTGTGTTCGAACATTATGAATTTCCTCGAAGAGATCGGTATATCGGCACACAGTCAACATGGATTTAGAAAACATCGTTCTTGTATAACACAACTGGCTCTTTACTCACAACAAGTGTTGACTGCTATTGACAAGTTATTTCAAATTGATTCCATATTTTTAGATTTCCAGTAGGCGTTTGACACTGTACCTCACGAACGACTTGTAGTGATTTGCGTGCTTGCCGAATACCGTCTCAGTTATGTAACTGGATTCCTGTCAGTGAGGTCACAGTTCGTAGCAACTGAAAGAAAATCATAGAGCTACATACACGTGATATCTGGCGTTCCCCAAGGTAGTGTTCTACGTCCTCTGCTCTTCGATTAGGACACAATCTGAGCAGACGTCTTAGGTTTGTAGATGATGCTGTCGTTTATCGCCTAGTAGAGTCTACAGAAGATAAAAAATTACAAAACAATTTATAAAACATATCTGTATAGTACAGTAATTGGCAGTTGACCCTAAATAATGAAAAGTGTGAAGTCATCGACATGAGTGCTTAAAGGAATCCGTTAAACTTGAGTTACACGATAAATCAGTCAAATCTATAGGCTATAAATTCAATTAAATACCTAGGAATTACAATTACGAACAACTTAAATTGGACAGAAAACACAGAAAATATTGTGCGAGAGGCGAACTTAAGACTCCGTTTTATTGGCAGAACACTTAGAAGATGCAACAGATCTACTGAAGACACTGCCTACATTACGTTTGTCCGTCCTCTTTTGGAGTACTGCTGTGCGATGTGGGATGTTTACGGGATAATGTTAACGAAGGAGAAATAGGGGAGAGATTGTCGCTGACATGATACAGTAGTTGGGGTGGACATCATTAAAACAAAGGCGTTTTTTGTTGCGGCGGAATATTCTTGCAAAATTTCAATCAACCACTTTCTCCCCCGAATGCAAAGATTTTTGTTGACGCCGACCTAACTAGGGAGAAATGATCATCATAATAAAATAAGGGAAATAAGAGCTGGCAAGGAAAAATATAGTTGTTCGCTTTTTCCGCGCGTTATTCGAGATTGGAATAGTAGAGAATTATTGTGAAGGTGGTTCGATGAACTCTCTGCCAGGCACTTAAGTGTGGTTTTCTTAGTATTCACGTAGATGTAGAATGGTGGCGTGGCATTCGAAAACTTTAGTACAGTTTTGAAAGAATGCGAGCTGAAGACTTAATTAGAACTGTGAATTACGTTAGGTTGA
This sequence comes from Schistocerca gregaria, assembly GCF_023897955.1. Lineage (NCBI taxonomy): Eukaryota > Metazoa > Arthropoda > Insecta > Orthoptera > Acrididae > Schistocerca > Schistocerca gregaria. The sequence goes on along the minus strand of NC_064921.1, from coordinate 972,242,417 downwards.
TGTGCTGATGGACGTGAAACTGTTTGTGATTTATGCGAAGTTAATCTTGTTAAAACCACATGGCTGTAGCCACAGTAATAAAATGTTTCATATATAGTCCCCTATACATCTACTCATATCGTTGTCATACGTTAGCAGTGGTAATAAAAAAGGAGACGACCTTGACGTAGCTTTTTGACTGCGAAAGTAATGGGATGCTCCAGCCGGGACTTTGAGTGTCTCTCTGGCGATTGTCTGGTGTTCAATTTCGGTTGCCTCTCTAGGTAAATCGCTTCCTTCTTGACACTATGGTCGGCCATATTTCACCGATATCTGCCAACATTTTCGAATAATGACATCGCACCTGTTCAAATGTCGAGCGATTCGCGGTTTACTCCCAGCCGGCTTATTTCTTCTCTCAAATGCTGACATATGCGTATAATGTTCTCGCACCTGTCTGCGAGGCATACTTACTGTCCAACAGAGTATACAGGATGAAATTCGCCAAGACTCTATTACCTAAAATTGACATCCCCTGTTTAGTATTCCTGACAGTTACGCATATAAACAGAGGCTGCCAAAGCTTACAGTTTTGCATCTGCCATCGATATCTGCATGAATATAACTTTGTGATCAATTTGCATAACCGCCTCGTGGTGCGACCTTTTTTCCCTTTGTCTTAAAGTGTGTTTGCACAGTCTGTGTGTCGTCTCAGTTCAGCAAAACACAACCCAATTCCTCCTCTTTCATGTCTCTCAAAATAATGTTTCTAGTCTGTACGCACCCTCTTAGTACTCTGCAGGCTATTCGGCAAATGTTCCCAGCTGATAGGTTAGTTCCGTTGGACACTGTCAACCTCTTTCACTGGCAGAAGAAACAGGTGCCTTTCTGCTGGGTCCCTGGACAAATTGGTATCGAGGGAATAAGGATGCTGACAGAGTAGCGGAAGATGCCTGACAGGAAAATGCCGCAGTCCACCTTAAAGTCCCACTACAGGCTGTTCTGTCAGGGCGACACAGTGTTGGCTGAGTGAGAAAAACAGTGGCTACAAGTGGCCAACAACAAACTGCGACGGTCAGATAGTTAGACCACGGTGCAATTTCTTTCGAACTTTAAATAGGGACGAGGTGGCCCTCACTCGCCTTCATATCGGACAGTGCCTACTGAAACTTGCTTATCGCATGCGGCATGAAGATCCACTGGAATGCGTTATTTGCGGCTTCACACTCACTGGTGCACCACGTTTCAACGTCGTGTGTTTGGTGTCCCTCAGTTTAATGGATGACGAAAAATTAACAATAAGTTTGTTGATCTTTGTCAGGCGTCAGGACTCATCCCTAATGTGACTTGTGCAAGATTTTAATGTTTTTAGACGGCTGGCCCATCGTATTACTCTCGCAGTCAAAAAGCTACCTGAAAGTCGTCCACTTATAACACTATTAACGCATGACAACGATAAGAGTAGTTGTACAGGGGACAATATGTGAAATATTTTATTACTGTGGCTATAGTCATGTGGTTTTAACAAGAATAACCTCTCAAACATAATAGCACGATGTTGGGAAAGGGTTCTCATGACCACGCCTGTTAGCGCAAACAGTTTCACATCCATCAGCACATCAACCTAACGTAATTCACGGTTCTAATTAAGTCTTCTGCTCAGATTCTTTCAAAACTGTTCTAAAGTTTTCGAATGCCGCGCCACCATTCTACATCTACGTGAATACTACGCAAACCACACTTAAGTGCCTGGCAGAGAGTTCATGGAACCACCTGCACAATAATTCTCTACTATTCCAATCTCCCCCCCCCCCCCCATGAACCATGGACCTTGCCGTTGGTGGGGAGGCTTGCGTGCCTCAGCGATACAGATGGCCGTACCGTAGGTGCAACCACAACGGAGGGGTATCTGTTGAGAGGCCAGACAAACGTGTGGTTCCTGAAGAGGGGCAGCAGCCTTTCCAGTAGTTGCAAGGGCAACAGTCTGGATGATTGACTGATCTGGCCTTGTAACACTAACCAAAACGGCCTTGCTGTGCTGGTACTGCGAACGGCTGGAAGCAAGGGGAAACTACAGCCGTAATTTTTCCCGAGGACATGCAGCTTTACTGTATGATTAAATGATGATGGCGTCCTCTTGGGTAAAATAATCCGGAGGTAAAATAGTCCCACATTCGGATCTCCGGGCGGGGACTACTCAGGAGGACGTCGTTATCAGGAGAAAGAAAACTGGCGTTCTACGGAGCGGAGCGTGGAATGTCAGATCGCTTAATCGGGCAGGTAGGTTAGAAAATTTAAAAAGGGAAATTGATAGGTTAAAGTTAGATATAGTGGGAATTAGTGAATTTCGGTGACAGGAGGAACAAGACTTTTGGTCAGGTGAATACAGGGTTATAAATACAAAATCAAATAGGGTTAATGAAGGAGTAGGTTTAATAATGAACAAAAAAAATAGGAGTGCGGGTAAGCTACTACAAACAGCATGTTGTTGTTGTCTTTAGTCCTGAGACTGGTTTGATGCAGCTCTCCATGCTACTCTATCCTGTGCAAGCTTCTTCATCTCCCAGTACCTACTGCAACCTACATCCTTCTGAATCTGCTTAGTGTATTCATCTCTTGGTCTCCCTCTACGATTTTTACCCTCCACGCTGCCCTCCAATGCTAAATTTTGATGCCTCAAAACATGTCCTACCAACCGATCCCTTCTTCTAGTCAAGTTGTGCCACAAACTTCTCTTCTCCCCAATCCTATTGAATACCTCCTCATTAGTTACGTGATCTATCCACCTTATCTTCAGCATTCTTCTGTAGCTCATTTCATCAATTTCTTCATCATCTGCAGAGCTAGTTGGCATATAAACTTGTACTACTGTAGTAGGCATGGGCTTTGTGTCTATCTTGGCCACAATAATGCGTTCACTATGCTGTTTGTAGTAGCTTACCCGCACTCCTATTTTTTTATTCATTATTAAACCTACTCCTGCATTACCCATATTTGATTTTGTATTTATCATCCTGTATTCACCTGACCAAAAGTCTTGTTCCTCCTGCCGCCGAACTTCATTAATTCCCACTATATCTAACTTTAATCTATCCATTCCCCTTTTTAAATTTTCTAACCTACCTGCCCGATTAAGGGATCTGACATTCCACGCTCCGCTCCGTAGAACGCCAGTTTTCTTTCTCCTAATAACGACGTCCTCCTGAGTAGTCCCCGCCCGGAGATCCGAATGGGGGACTATTTTACCTCCGGAATATTTTCCCCAAGAGGACGTCATCATCATTTAATCATACAGTAAAGCTGCATGTCTTCGGAAAAATTACAGCTGTAGTTTCCCCTTGCTTTCAGCCGTTCGCAGTACCAGCACAGCAAGGCCGTTTTGGTTAATGTTGCAAGGCCAGATCAGTCAATCATCCAGACTGTTGCCCCTGCAACTACTGAAAAGGCTGCTGCCCCTCTTCAGGAACCACACGTTTGTCTGGCCTCTCAACAGATACCCCTCCGTTATGGTTGCACCTACGGTACGGCTATCTGTATCGCTGAGGCACGCAAGCCTCCCCACCAACGGCAAGGTCCATGGTTCATGGGGGGAGGCACAAACAGCATAGTGAACGCATTCTGTGAACGCATTATTGTGGCCAAGATAGACACAAAGCCCATGACTACTACAGTAGTACAAGTTTATATGCCAACTAGCTCTGCAGATGACGAAGAAATTGAAGAAATGTACGATGAAATAAAAGAAATTATTCAGATAGTGAAGGGAGACGAAAATTTAATAGTCATGGGTGACTGGAATTCGTCAGTAGGAAAAGGGAGAGAAGGAAACATAATAGGTGATTATGGATTGGAGCTAAGAAATGAAAGAGGAAGCCGTCTGGTAGAATTTTGCACAGAGCATAACTTAATCATAGCTAACACTTGGTTCAAGAATCATAAAAGAAGGTTGTATACATGGAAGAATCCTGTATACTAAAAGGTATCAGATAGATTATATAATGGTAAGACAGAGATTTAGAAATCACGTTTTAAATTGTAGGACATTTCCAGGGGCAGATGTGGACTCTGACCACAATCTATTGGTTATGACCTTTAGGTTAAAACTGAAGAAACTGCAAAAAGGTGGGAATTTAAGGACATGGCATCTGGATAAGCTGAAAGAACCAGAGGCTGTACAGAGTTTCAAGGAGAGTATAAGGGAACAATTGACAGGAATGGGGGAAGAAACACTGTAGAAGAAGAATGGGTAGCTCTGAGGGATGAAATAGTGAAGGCAGCAGAGGATAAAGTAGGTAAAAATACTAGGTCTGCTACAAATCCTTGGGTAACAGAAGAAATATTGAATTTAATTGATGAAAGGAGAAAATATAAAAATGCAGTAAATGAAGCAGGCAAAAAGGAATACAAACGTCTCAAAAATGAGATCGACAGGAAGTGCAAAATGGCTAAGCAGGGATGGCTAGAGGACAAATGTAAGGATGTAGAAGCTTATATCACTAGGGGTAAGATAGATACTGCCTACAGGAAAATTAAAGAGACCTTTGGAGAAAAGAGAACCACGTGTATGAATATCAAGAGCTCAGATGGCAACGCAGTTCTAAGCAAAGAAGGGTAGGCAGAAAGGTGAAAGGAGTATTTAGAAGGTTTATCCAAGGGTGATGTACATGAGGACAATATTACGGAAATGGAAGAGGATGTAGATGAAGACGAAATGGGAGATACGATACTGCGTGAAGAGTTTGACAGAGCACTGAAAGACCTGAGTCGAAACAAGGCCCCCGAAGTAGGCAACATTCCATTAGAACTACGGATGGCCTTGGGAGAGCCAGTCATGACAAAACTCTACCAGCTGGTGAGCAAGATGTATGAGACAGGCGAAATACCCTCAGACTTCAAGAAGAATATAATAATTCCAATCCCAAAGAAAGCAGGTGTTGACAGATGTGAAAATTACCGAACTATCAGTTTAATAAGTCACAGCTGCAAAATACTAACGCGAATTCTTTACAGACGAATGGAAAAACTGGTAGATGCGGACCTAGAGGATGATCAGTTTGGATTCCGTAGAAATGTTGGAACACGTGTGGCAATACCGACCTTACGACTTATCTTAGAAGAAAGATTAAGAAAAGGCAAATCTACATTTCTAGCGTTTTTGACTTAGAGAAAGCTTTGACAATGTTGACTGGAACACTCTCTTTCAAATTCTATAGGTGGCAGGGGTAAAATACAGGGAGCGAAAGGCTATTTACAATTTATACAGAAACCAGATGGCAGTCAAAAGAGTCGAGGGGCATGAAAGGGAAGCAGTGGTTGGAAAAGGAGTGAGACAGGGTTGTAGCCTCTACCCGATGTTATTCAATCTGTATATTGAGCAAGCAGTAAAGGAAACAAAAGAAAAATTTGAAGTAGGTATTAAAATTCATGGAGAAGAAGTAAAAACTTTGAGGTTCGCCGATGACATTGTATTTCTGTCAGAGACGGCAAAGGACTTGGAAGAGCAGCTGAACGGAATGGACAGTGTCTTGAAAGGAGGATATAAGATGGACATCAACAAAAGCAAAACGAGGATAATGGAATGTAGTCAAATTAAATAGGGTGATGCTGAGGGAATTAGATTAGGAAATGAGACACTTAAAGAAGTAAAAGAGTTTTGCTATTTTGGAAGTAAAATAACTGATGATGGTCGAAGTAGAGAGGATATAAAATGTAGACTGGCAATGGCAAGGAAAGCGTTTCTGAAGAAGAGAAATTTGTTAATATCGAATATAGATTTATGTATCAGGAAGTCGTTTCTGAAAGTATTTGTATGAAGTGTAGCCATGTATGGAAGTGAAACATGGACGATAACTAGTTTGGACAAGAAGAGAATAGAAGCTTTCGAAATGCGGTGCTACAGAAGAATGCTGAAGCTAAGGTGGATAGATCACGTAACTAATGAGGAGGTATTGAATAGGATTGGGGAGAAGAGAAGTTTGTGGTACAACTTGACTAGAAGAATGGATTGGTTGGTAGGACATGTTTTGAGGCATCAAGGGATCACAAATTTAGCATTGGAGGGCAGTGTGGAGGGTAAAAATCGTAGAGGGAGACCAAGAGATGAACACACTAAGCAGATTCAGAAGGATGTAGGTTGCAGTAGGTACTGGGAGATGAAGAAGCTTGCACAGGATAGAGTAGCATGGAGAGCTGCATCAAACCAGTCTCAGGACTGAAGACAACAACAACAACATTCCAATCTCGAACAAAGCGAAGCAAAAAAGAACGCGTATATTTTCCCGTGCGAGCTCCGATTTCCCTTATTTTCTTACGATGATCATTTCTCCATAGTTAGGTCGGCGTCAACAAAAATCGTCGCATTCGGGGGAGTAAGTTGGTGATGAAAATTTCTTGAGAAGACTCCGCCGCAACAGAAAACACCTTTGTTTTAATGAGGTCCACTCCAAATTCTGTATCACATCAGAGACACTCTCTCCCCTATTTATCGTGCGTTAATCCTATCCCGTAAACATTCCACACCGCACAGTACTCCAGAAGAGGACGGACAGTCGTAATGTAGGCTGTTTCTTCAGTAGATCTTTCTTTTGGTGAGGCGCCAGAATTAGAGACACACAGAGTTATTTGGGCATTCGAGGTTGGCTCTGGAGCAATATAGATTCGTTGTCGCTTTCTGGAAAAGTATAGATATGGTGTTCCGACTCTGGTGCTGTGAAAACTGGTATTTGTTTTCTCTTTGGAGACTGAATTTAATTGAGACTGGCATGTTGTGAATGTTAGTACTGTCACGATAGCGTTAGATTTTACTTAAAGCTTTAATCATGATTCTTAGTTTAGTTACTTAATTTCTTTCAATATTAGGGAGTGGGTCCTTACTATAGTAAATCTTGTGTTACTATATCTTGTTCGTTACCTTGCCTAGTATACAAATTAGTTCCTCCGCATGCCTGAATAGCAGCTCTCCTTATAAAATCGGCAAATCAACTATTTTTGCCACGTTGTTTAAAGTTGATTCTGTCACTATCTCATTTCCCAGCACCTTGCGAGGCAGTCATTTGTGTATTACATGTAAATGAGACAGTTAAATAACTCATGTGCATTTAGCCAGTTTTAAAACTAGATGGTCGCTATGTTCAGTTTTCGTCCGTGTATATAGATTCTTGTGAAATAAATTTACAGTACAGAATACCTTTCTATCTGATGGAATTACGTTTTACTGGAGACATACGAGTCTCAGCTTTATCTTGGATAAGGATAGAACCTGAAACAGTGAGTTAAAACTTGTGCTACAGCTGGGACTTTTTTTCCATTTCGTTTGTTACTGTTCGTACATTTGGTCGGGCGGACGTCACATCACACCCATTCAAAGTTCATCGTCGATCGCATCACTCAGCTTTTTTTAAATTACTGAGTGACCCCTGCCGGAATAGGGCTTGAACCCCTGTCTCCTGTCTACTAGGGAGATGTGCTAACCAGTACAGCACCATATCGTTATGGCTACCACAACTGCACCGTCTACCATAGTCCAGTGCCTTCCGTAACACAAACTTCAGTTCATGACTTGCAGAAGATAAAATTGAGACTCATACGTCTCCTGGATACAGGCGGGATTTTCGCGTTACGTGCAAGCTGAGATGCTATTCTAATGTCCGTATCCGCATATGGTGACACGTAATGGCTGGGGATGACACTGCGGCTGGTCGGCAACGTTGGGACATCAAGGCCTGATCAGACAGTGCTTTTCTTCTGCTTACATCATTATTGAATTCCTTTTGTCGTTACAGTGGCGGACAAAAATCGTAACATGAAAAGTAATTAATGTGAGTAATAAAATTTCGGGATTACATTTGTCTAGGTAACATATTTAAGTGATTAACATTGAAATATCACACGTTAATGTAAGCGCGAGGTAAGTTATAGCAAATGTGAAATTTTGGTACATTAATGACCGGTATAGCCGCCAGAATATTGAATGTAAGCTTCGAAACGGGCTTGGCTCATGTTGTACAGATGCCGGATGTCAGTTTGTGGGATGGTGTTCCACTTCTGTCGTACTTGTTCGGTCAATACAGGGACCGTTATTGCTAGTTACTGATGACGCTGTAGCGGCCTCAGATGATGTCCAGTATGTGCGCGAGTCGAGACCATCTGTAGAGCACGTCGGGTTACAGCAGCGGCGCGTGGGCTAGATTTATCCTGTCCGAAAACACCCCATGAAATTCTTGGAATGGCAGATCAGCAGGTCGAATCACCAGACTGATGTACAGATTTGCAGTCAGGGTCCGTGGAATAACGACGAGAGTGCTCCTGCTGTCATATGGCGTCGCACCCCAAACCGTATCTCCTGGTGTAGGTCCAGTACGTCTAACACGAAGACAGCCGGGTCACTGGCCCTTGTCTGCCCTCCTTCTAACCAACACACGGCCCTTACTAGCACCAAGGATGAACCAAATTTCACCAGAAAACACAACAGATCTCCACCCTGCCATCCAATGAGCTCTTGCTTGACCCCACTGAAGTCGCAAGTGCATCTTCAAACTTTCGTATTTACCATCTTTTTATCAGAATATTGTTTCTCTAAAATGAAATTTCCCAGTATCAGCTATATCACTGACATCACCTCGCCTCTGAAATTTTGGTCCACCGGACCGCGGCTTAACGATAGGTGTCATGTAAAATTTTGGTATATGAATTTTTGGTATCTGAGTCGATTGTGAGCGAGCAGCGATGTTGTAAGCTGTATCGCAGAAGTTAGGTATCTCTGAGCTGCGCGAGGATGCTGTAGAGCAGACATGTTTAGCTTTGGTAGAGAGATATGTCGAAGTACAACTGTGTTAGAGTTGTGGTGATAATGTTAATCAGCATGATTATGAAACTGATTTGAGAAGGAAGAAATCTAATGAAATGTCAGGTAAATACAATAATAAAATTACTTTTTTCACTATTGCTGCGCCATCCAATTAATTAGGTTATTATACTGAAAGTTGTTATAGTTGGGAGATAGGAAAGTATATTGTTTAGATGTTGAGAAGTTCATTAAATTTAAAATCTGCCGTGAGCATTTTTTTCAGTATACGAAAAAACAGTGTTGTCATTTTTGCGCATAATTCATTTTCTTAACAACCTTTCTCTTAAATACACTCCTGGAAATTGAAATAAGAACACCGTGAATTCATTGTCCCAGGAAGGGGAAACTTTATTGACACATTCCTGGGGTCAGATACATCACATGCTCACACTGTCAGAACCACAGGCACATAGAAACAGACAACAGAGCATGCACAATGTCGGCACTAGTGCAGTGTATATCCACCTTTCGCAGCAACGCAGGCTGCTATTCCACCTGGCGCGCAGACCGCGTGAGACGACACTTCATCCAGTCCCAAACCTGCTCAATGGGGGACAGATCCGGAGATCTTGCTGGCCAGGGTAGTTGACTTACACCTTCTAGAGCACGTTGGGTGGCACGGGATACATGCGGACGTGCATTGTCCTGTTGGAACAGCAAGTTACCTTGCCGGTCTAGGAATGGTAGAACGATGGGTTCGATGACGGTTTTGATGTACCGTGCACTATTCAGTGTCCCCTCGACGATCACCAGAGGTGTACGGCCAGTGTAGGAGATCGCTCCCCACACCATGATGCCGGGTGTTGGCCCTGTGTGCCTCGGTCGTATGCAGTCCTGATTGTGGCGCTCACCTGCACGGCGCCAAACACGCATACGACCATCATTGGCACCAAGGCAGAAGCGACTCTCATCGCTGAAGACGACACGTCTCCATTCGTCCCTCCATTCACGCCTGTCGCGACACCACTGGAGGCGGCCTGCACGATGTTGGGGCGTGAGCGGAAGACGGCCTAACGGTGTGCGGGACCGTAGCCCAGCTTCATGGAGACGGTTGCGAATGGTCCTCGCCGATACCCCAGGAGCAACAGTGTCCCTAATTTGCTGGGAAGTGGCGGTGCGGTCCCCTACGACACTGCGTAGGATCCTACGGTCTTGGCGTGCATCCGTGCGTCGCTGCGGTCCAGTCCCAGGTGGACGGGCACGTGCACCTTCCGCCGACCACTGGTGACAACATCGATGTACTGTGGAGACCTCACGCCCCACGTGTTGAGCAATTCGGCGGTACGTCCACCCGGCCTCCCGCATGCCCACTATACGCCCTCGCTCAAAGTCCGTCAACTGCACATACGGTTCACGTCCACGCTGTCGCGGCTTGCTACCAGTGTTAAAGACTGCGATGGAGCTCCGTATGCCACGGCAAACTGGCTGACACTGACGGCGGCGGTGCACAAATGCTGCGCAGCTAGCGCCATTCGACGGACAACACCGTGGTTCCTGGTGTGTCCGCTGTGCCGTGCGTGTGATCATTGCTTGTACAGCCCTCTTGCAATGTCCGGAGCAAGTATGGTGGGTCTGACACACCGGTGTCAATGTGTTCTTTTTTCCATTTCCAGGAGTGTACATTTTAATGGATCATCCAACCAAGTATGTCCGATAAACAGTTCGATTTGCAATTAATAGAGAACTCACTGCAACTCTCAAGTGTCTCTGTGTAGATACAGTAATTTGCGGTTTTAGCATAGGGAGCGCTAGATAGAGCAATAATTTATCGATCAGGGGAAATTTATGTTATTCAAAGACAGTTTCTGTGATCAAATTTTGCAAAGCCAGTTACTCTAGGTTTCATGTCCAGGTTAATTATTCAGGCACTTTATACTATTCAAAATTCTTGCAGTCAAATTGCTCAATTTTATAATATGAAAAACTTCCCTTTTATTACGAAATTTAATTACTTTTGCAGTGCAGCTTGTCTTTCACATTACGATAGAAAAAGTTTCATTAATACAGGTTTCTTATTATCACAGCTGTGGCTCACGACCAGATATACAGTAGTTAAGTTCATATTTTTATTGTTCAGATAACTTTCAATGTACAGTGGCTACATTTCTACGATGTCTTCCTGTAGTATTGCAGGAGGAACATCCAGTTTATTGTAACTCTTTCAGACCACCTTGTTCAAAATAAATGAGCTCTTGATAATGGATACTTCTTAGGTTTAATGGCACTTTTGACTAACACACGCTGACGGAAAGCCAATGAGTAAAACCCCAAGGTAGTGTTACAGGCCCTCTGCTGCTCCTTATCGATATAAAAGACTTAGGAGACAACCTGAGAAGCCGTCTTATGTTGTTTGCAGATGATGCTATTGCTTATCGTCTAGTAAAGTCATAACAAGTTCAAAACAAATTGCAAACGATTTACAAAAGAGACATGTATGGGGTTGGTTGATTTGGTCGGAGGGGACCAAACGGCATGGTTATCGGTCCGATGGGGTTAAGGAAGAAAGGGGAAGAAAGTAAACGGCGCCTTTTCAAAGAAACCATCCCAGCATTTGCATGACGTCATTTAGGGAAATCACGGAAAACCTAAATCAGGATGGCCGGACATTGGTTTGAACCGTCGTCCTCCCGAATGCAAGTCCAGTGTGCTGACCACTCGGCCACCTCGATCAACTGATCTTAAATAACGAAAAGTATGAGGTCATCCACATGAGTGCTAAAAAGAAGCACGATAAAACAGTCAGATCTAAAGGCCGTAAATTCAACAAAGTACCTAGGAATTACAGTTACGAGCAATTTAAATTACCAGGAACGGATATAAAATGTTGTGGGAAAGCGAACTCCGTTTTATTGACAGAACACTTAGAAGATGCAACAGACTGTCTACGCTACTCCTGTCCGTCTTCTTTCGGAGAACTGCTTCGCAGTGTGCCATCATTAACTGGTAGGACTGACGGAGTACATCGAGAAAGTTCAAAGAAGAGCAGCACGTTTAGTATTATCGAGAAATAGGGGAGAGACTGTAACTGACATGATACAGGATTTGGGGTGGACATAATTAAAACAAAGAAGTTTTTATTTGCACCGGAATCTTCTCACGAAATTTCTATCGCCAGATTTCTTCTCCTAACGCGAAAATATTTTGTTGACGCTGATCTACCTAAGGTGAAGCGCCCATAATAATAAAATAAAGGAAATTAGAGCTCGCACGGAAAGGTATATGTGTTCGTTTTTACCACACGCTGTTCGAGATTGGATTAATAGAGAATTTTGTGAAGGTAGTTCGAGGAACCCTCTTCCCGGTACTTAAGCGTGATTTGCAGAAGAGCCAACACCGTGTTACGAGTGGAGGCAGAAAAGCACGCGTTTTAGCTCACGCAGGCTGGCGTGACGAGGGAAGAACTACACTGGCGTGAGATCTGGAACATGACAAGGAATGAGAATTCAGAAAGCGGACGTAATTAGTTTGATACTTAACTTTAATCCATTAATGATGAACGTCGCTCTTGACGGTACATGATTCACAATATTATCTGTTCAGAATACATTGTTGAATCAATTATAGTAACTGAATATGGCGCCTTGCTAGGTCGTAGCAAATGACGTAGCTGAAGGCTATGCTAAACTGTCGTCTCTGCAAATGAGAGCGTATGTAGACAGTGAACCTACGCTAGCAAAGTCGGCTGTACAACTGGGGCGAGTGCTAGGAAGTCTCTCTAGACTAGACCTGCCGTGTGGCGGCGCTCGGTCTGCAATCACTGATAGTGGCGACACGGGGGTCCGACGTATACTAACGGATCGCGGCCGATTTCAAGGCTACCACCTAGCAAGTGTGGTGTCCCGCAGTGACACCACAGTATTCATGTAGATGTGGACATAAACTCAGTTCGTACAATCTCAACGGTAATTAAAGCTCACGATCTTTAAAGCCCGTATTTAAAACAAACCTGATTTGCATCCTCATTGTGGCGTTACTGGTACCACTCTTATGCAACAGGCATGAAATCCTGAGAGACATCTTCTTTCAGGTGTAGAAACACACCTACCATCTTTCGTTTATGTCGCATAATTCCTTCTTGGTATTGCGGTTTCATTTCGTCAGTCTCTGTCACTCTTTGATTTTTAATTAACCAGGGCCATCTGCCATACAAATATAGTAACAAACCATTTGCGCAAAATCCAGTTTATTTGGTGTACGCAAACAATGAATACCTTTTATTTATGTTACCTTACCAAGATGATCTCCCCGTTGATGGTACATTTCAACCAGCTTATCCTGCCAACGATAGTTTTCTCCTCATATGACGTCCCACTTTTTAGATATGTGTTATTGTCATTTACCTAATCTGTGGGATTAAGGTAATTTCAATGATATTTACACTTCTTGATGTTGTATTTCTCATAAATGTTAGTTTCTTTATGCACTATTACTAAATATAACGTAATTTTTCCGTACAACATAATCGTATTGTGCTTTCTGACTAATTATATACACTAAGGAACGTTCAGTTAATGTGTAAAAGACTGGACATCAGTAGTGGGTGCTGTACCGCTTTTTCACGTGGTATTAATGTGAGCTTACGTGATGGACTTTGGTGGTGGTGAACCGCCCACACAGCGGTGCCAGGTGGTCGGTCGGCATGATCATGGGCCGCTTGGTCGGCGTCGAGACGCGGAACGAGTCATGAGTGGTGGTGCTCCACCAGGCGACCGATTTTGGTGGCGGGCACGGCTGTAACAGGGAAACAAACGAGTAAGTTGAGAGTAAAGTGTCAATCGTTTTACGCGTGCTTCATAAGGAGTGACTGGCATGCCGATATCCTGCAACAATGATTTGCACAAAGTAAGCAAATAACCTCATAAAAACAGTAACTCGCAAAACGTAGAACATCTGAACAGAAACTTCGTAGGCCTCTGGATGTTCAGCTGGGATTTTATTTCCATTGTATGCATTTGGCTGACCAATCAGAAGCACACTATTAAGCAGTCACGCCAAGAAAACGAGAGAGATCATGACACAGATTTTAGTACTTCAGCAAATTACTACACTGAAACAAGTTCGCTGCAACGTGTCTTCTCTATAATGTAAAGAAATCACAAATTTCTCTTCCTCAGAGACGCTTTTCTTTTCGTTGCCAGTCCACATTTTATATCCTCTCTACTTCGATCATCATTAGATACTTTGGTACCCAAATAACGAAGCTAATCTACGACTTTAAGTGTCTCATTTCCTAATTTCATTCCCTCTGCAGCATCTGGTGTAATTTGACTACATTCCATTATCCTCGTTTTGCTGTTGTTCATGTTCGTCTTAAATTCTCCTTTCAAAATAATGTCCATTCCGTTCAACTTCTGTTCCAAGTCGTTTGCTGTCTTTGACAGAATTATCCTTTGTTTCTTTTGCCGCTTGCTGAATATACAGACTGAATAACGTCAGAGATAGGCTACCACCCTTTCTCACTTCCTTCCCAACCACTATTTCCCTTTCATGCCTCTCAACTCTTATAATTGCCGTCTTAGAGTTTGAAAGAGAGTATTTCGGTCAACACTGTCAAAAACATAGGTTTGCCATTTCTTGACCTATCGCCGTGCGCGATTAGCCGAGCGGTCTAAGGCGCTGCAGTCATGGACTGTGTGGCTGGTCCCGGCGGAGGTTCGAGTCCTCCTTCAGGCACGATTTAGGATAATTTAGGTTAAGTAGTGTGTAAGCTTAGGGACTGATGACCTTAGCAGTTAAGTCCCATACGATTTCACACTCATTTGAACATTTTTTCTTAACCTATCTTCCATGAGAAGTCGTAGGGTAAGTATTGCCACGCGTGTTCCTACATATCTCCGGAATTCAACCTGATCTTTCTCGATGTCGGCTTCTACCTAGCTTTCCTTCCTTCTGTAAGGCATTCACTTTAGTATTTTGCAACTGTGACTTATGAAACTGATGGTTCGGTAATTTTCGCGTGTGTCAGCACCTGATTTCTTTGGAATTGGAATTATTATATAAATTATATTATGGGCATATGTTCTGATATTAAAAACTTAAATCTTTGACGGCACTGTTCACAGTTTTTGTTGATTCGTTCACTGCAAGAATGAATCAGTTCTCCTTTCTATTACAGTCGGGTTAACTAAGTCTCCAAACACCTTGTCGATGTCTTTCAGGGACGTGATATATTTGTATAACAAATTTTGGTAGATATTACTTGTAAGTTGCTTGTGAATAGTATGATTTCAGATACGTCCCGACTACCATCCAAAATGCAACATAGTGGTTTCTGTTGCCGTTTATTTGTTGCTGATTATATTTTACGATAATGTAGCAATAATAATCAGTTTCGTAGTATGTTGTGATTTTTCTTTTATCGTTGGCCAGAAATAAATCTGAGTCTTGAAGTCAACGAAACTGACAGTTTCGTCGATTTCACATTATCGATGCAAACTAAATAGAGTGATATGTAGCTCGAATTAACTTGATTTGAAATTAGTGTATTCCTTTACTTTTATTATAGATTATCCCACAGTGATTCCCAACACATGAAGCACTTATAAGCTTTTTATTTCTTGAGAATTACGTTTGACTCGGCTGGAAGTTTCAGAGACAGACTGCATATCAAAGCGGGCGGAAGGGCAACATTGACTTAACGTAGATTGTAAAAGGTGACGCCGACGCCAGGCAGGACAATATTCAACCGAATGCTGTCGTGTGCAGTGGACACGACGAAGGGACACCCGTCGTGTGGTGACACAATGCCGACAGCAGATAACGCCGCGGCCGTCCGGGCAGCCGAAGAGGAATCGTTGCAGTCTGCACGACATGACCGCCGCTTTCGCGTTTCTAAAGCGTTTTCTGCGGTAAGGTCGTTGTGAAGCACAGTAAAGGTCCCGGAAGGTAGCCAACAATGAGCCTTGGGCGAAGAATGCAGAAAAGACGGCTCCAGTCAGCCTTTAGGAGAGCAATGTACCGGTGGAGGCTTTACAGGCACTGTGGAAGCTACAGGTATTTCTGAATACGCTTTCGGCGGAACACGTCAGGCGAAGTGTGATGACTCTGTAAGTGCATGACTCATCCCAAAAATACCTGTAGCTGGTCAGTCATATACACTGCCCCCCATAACTTAGGAAGCTACATGCTGCGTATTACGACGGAGGAAGACGGAAGAGATCTATGTGAGTTATTGGTTAGACTACGGAATAGCAAGCTCAAATAACGGTTAAAAATGATAGGTACACTATTGTACACTTAAGTATTGTACATATACACCACTGGCCACTAAAATTGCTACACCAAGAAGAAATGCAGATGATAAACGGGTATTCATTGGACAGATATATTATACTAGAACTGACATGCGATTACATTTTCACACAATTTGGGTGCATAGATCCTGAGAAATCAGTACCCAGAACAACCACCTGGCCGTAATAACGGCCTTGATACGCCTGGACATCGAGTCAAACAGAGCTTGGATGGCGTATACAGGTACAGCTGCCCATGCAGCTTCAACATGAATCCACAGTTCATCAAGAGAAGTGACTGGCGTATTGTGACGAGCCAGTTGCTCGGCCACCATTGACCAGACGTTTTCATTTGGTGAGAGGTCTAGAGAATGTGCTGGCCAGGGCAGCAGTCGAACATTTTCTGTATCCAGAAAGGCCCGTACAGGACCTGCAACATGCGGTCGTGCATTATCCTGCTGAAATGTAGTGTTTCGCAGGGATCGAATGAAGGGTAGAGCCACGAGTCGTAAAATATCTGAAATGTAACGTCCACTGTTCAAACTGCCGTCAGTGTGAACAAGAGGTGACCGAGACGTGTAACCAATGGCACCCCATACCATAACGCGGGGTGATATGCCATATGGCGATGACAAATACACGCTTCCAATGTGCGTTCACCGCAATGTCGCCAAACACGGATGTGACTATCATGATGGTGTAAAAAAAAAACTGGATTCATACGAACAAATGACGGTTTGCCATTCGTGCTCCCAGGTTTGTCGTTGCGAACATCATCGCCGGCGCTCCTGTCTATGATGCAACGTCAAGGGTAACTGCAGCCACTGTCTCCGAGTTGATAGTCCATGCTGGTGCAAACGTCGTCGAACTGTTCGTGCAGATGGTTGTTGTCTTGCAAACGTCCCCATCTGTTGACTCAGGGATCGAGACGTGGATGCACGATCCGTTACAGCCATGCGGATAAGATGACTGTCATCTCGACTGCTAGTGATACGAAGCCTTTGGGATCCAGCACGGCGTTCCGAATTTTCCTCCTGAACCCACCGATTCCATATTCTGCTAACAGTCATTGGATCTCGATCAACGCGAGCAGCAATGTCGCTATACGATAAACCGCAATCGCCATAGGCTACTATCCGACCTTTATCAAAGTCGGAAACGTGATGGTACGCATTTCTCCTCCTTAACGAGGCATCACAACAACGTTTCACCAGGCAACGCCGATCAACTACTGTTTGTGTGTGAGAAATCGGTTGGAAACTTTCCTCATGTCAGCGCGTTGTAGGTATCGCCACCGGCGCCAACGTTGTGTGAATGCTCTGAAAAGCTAATCATTTGCATGTCACAGCATCTTCTTCCCGTCAGTTAATTTTCGCGTCTGTAGCACATCATCTTCGTGCTGTAGCAATTTTAATGTCCAGTAGTGTACATACATATTGGGACATACTAGTATTTCTCCGTTTTATGTAAACCGAAGTTACCTGTCCAAGCCGTTCTACTAAACACGCCAGGTGGCGTGAATAGACAGCATGGCTATATAGTGGTACAATGTTTACATGTCTGTTGACTTGTAGTTGCGTTTGCATAAAGGTATACCACCCCACGAAAGTAACTGAAAATAACTCCAAAGTGCAAGATTCCTTACGAATCACAGGTAATGATAATGACTTTGCACCAAGAAGACAAGAGTGTCCGACAAACAGCAAAGAAACTGATGATTTCCATCAGCGGAGTTATCAAAACCATTACCCGGCATCGAGAAACAGGCTCCTATGGAGATCGTCCTCACACAGGAACACCCAGGAAAATATCATACCGCAGGGAAAAGTATTTAGTAGTGACCAGTAAACGTAATAGATTAAAAACTGTCCCTGAATTTATTGCTGAACTAAGCGCAACGAGGGATACATCGGTGAGTGAGTGAACAGTGAGACGACGCCTGGCAGACAACAACCTCCAAGGTTATGTAGCAACAAGGAAACGACTGTTGGGCCCTGTTAAACAGAATAAAAGGCTTTATTGGGCTAAGACACACCAACACTAGACAGCAAGGGATTGGCAGAGAGTCTTATTCACTGATGAATCCAAGTTCGTACTATTTGGAAGTAAACTCCGTTAATTTGTACGCTTGAGTCCTCAGTGCGTACAACATCGATGTACTGTGGAGACCTCACGCCCCAAGTGTTGAGCAATTCGGCGGTACGTCCACCCGACCTCCCGCATGCCCACTATACGCCCTCGCTCAAAGTCCGTCAACTGCACACACGGTTCACGTCCACGCTGTCGCGGCATGCTACCAGTGTTAAGACTGCGATGGAGCTCCTTATGCCACCGCAAACTGGCTGACACTGACGGCGGCGGTGCACAAATGCTGCGCAGCTAGCGCCATTCGACGGCCAACACCGCGGTTCCTGGTGTGTCCGCTGTGCCGTGCGTGTGATCATTGATTGTACAGCCCTCTCGCAGTGTTCGGAGCAAGTATGGTGGGTCTGACACACCGGTGTCAATGTGTTCTTTTTTCCATTTCCAGGAGTGTATTTCCTTGTCATTGTCTATATTTACTTGTTGTGTCCAAACTTATGGAGGATATGAGAAAATTTAACTTAAATAACACAACAACATAGATATTGACAGAGAACAGGTCATTCTCTCAGTATTCTTCATAGTCAATGCTACTCTTAAATGTTGATATTACACCCTAGACATCATTTTTGTGAGATGACAGGATATTACGAGCATGAGCAGCGGTTGAGTACGTACGTTGTTAAAACATGTGGGACCTTTTCGGTGGCTTTCCTTTTGTACAGTATGTTCTGGAGTTGAGATAAAGCTTGCAGTTTGGTCATTTAACAGTGTATCTTGAAGTAAACGTTTCGGGCTTAGAACCCGAGTGCAGCTAATACAGAAAGGAACATCTCGAGGCACTTACCGGGGACAAGAATTTTTATGCACTGGTGGGCACTGGTGTGCAGATAGTGCTTTCTATTGTGGAAAAACTTTCTATCTTCCTGTTAGGCGCCTCTAGCCATGGCAGAGGCAGGAGCGTAAGAGAAATTTGAGTCGACTGACCAAGGCATTCCCATAGTGTCTTAAAGACCCTTTGTGAACAGTGATGGTGGCCATAAAAACTGGCAAGTTTCCTTGTTCACCACGGACTGGACGCTATTAAGGGAGCTGTCAGGTGGTGTCGTCCCTCTGCTTGCCAAGCTGTTGGGAAGCTTCAGGCCTTCGAAACACTTTTAGGATGGAATGCAACATCTATGTGGCTCTGAAATGATCTACTTTCGGACGCAAAAGCACTTCCCTTGGTTTAGCCGAGGCCCTTGGTCAGAGACATTGTAACGTTTGGGCCATCATGATAATGATCTCTGTGATAAATGTGGTATTCACTTTAGGGCTAAATGGAAACTCAAAACACGCTGCCTAAATTGGTCGTAGGAAAAAACAAGTCAGGAGCACAACGTCTTCTCGTCTCTGCGCGGTAATTTACATGTCAAGGATTGGTTGCTTCTTCATAAAAGACCATAATATTGTTAACTTTGATAAGGATTGACCAATGGGCAGAGCAGACGAGTTAGAGGGGAGATAGAGAGATCGTGGAGTCTCGTAATTGGCATCAAATGCTTGTGGGGGTGGTTCCATGAGTGCATTTGTGGAGTTTACCACGGTTTGATGGAAAGTGAGGAGAGGGGAAATTTGGTCTCCTGATTCAGATTCCAGTCTAGAGAATATTCTGGTCTTGACACTTGTTCTGAGTGGGTTGCACTTTGGGCACTTGTCCTGTGCGTGACGTTGTACTGGGATTGGGCTTGACTGGGGAGCCCGTGGTAAAAACAGAGATGCATCCGCAGTTTAGAGGTCAGTCAGCTCGGAAACTCGCTGTGCCGAGGGCAATCTTATTCGTGTCAGATCTGCTACCTTGACGTTCGATCTCCCTTTATACCCTGCCGTATAATTTGAGTCACACTGATCTACGGTATGGCTGGCGAACTGGAGTATCACACGCTGGAATCTACCGAGTTTTCAGGGCTCCATTAGAGAGTATTTGCGATCCGTTTAACAGATGGCCAACAACGACTTTGCGTATTTCGTGCCTGTGATAACGAATTACAGGCGCCACACATTGCTGCTCTGCAGACGCTGTAACCACAACCGTCACCTGCGTCAGAAGTACACTTCGAGAAAGGGATGCAATATTGCTGCTCCAGCTTGTTACGGCAAACATAATTATAGTCTCACCACTTGTTCTCAGCTGTACCAACGTAGTATAAATCCTGTATAGAATAAATCCATCAGATTCTAATTCAGCATTAAATAATTTCAGATTGTGTTATCCATGTTTTGAGCCAGAGTAAATAGTTTAGTCAGAGAAACCTTAGTCTTTGCCAACTAATCGCCACCAAGCGGTGAGTTAACTAGTTGTTGCATCTGTTTGTGTTGCCAATAGTTCATGATTTATTAGTCATCACGTTTAACTTATATTGTTTGCCCTATTTTATGATTGATAAACTTGTGCCATTATTTTTATAAAAGATCAGTCCCATGTTGATATATTTATCACTATTTCATTGAATTATTTCAGCATTCAAGTTCATTTAGATTCAGATAAACGTGATAACCTCTAATGCAGGCTAACAACAACAACAACCACAGTCAACCGGAAAAATCAGTTTAGCACACATGTGGGCAAGGTAGTTATATGGATGGCTTACTTATTTAATTGATTGCCGTCAGGGCATAAACTCATATCACCTGTATCATTTCACGTCATACCGCAAGACAAGTGTAGTCCTGCAGTATCTACTCAATATAGGCCAATAACATCTCTGGTAAAATCGTCGACAAGCAGATGTATCGCTAATCATCTCACACAACTGCTGTCACGAAATTTCAACAGAAAATTAAGTTCATTTCTGATCATTGGTAATGAAATGTCATAACACACAGCTAATTACTGCTAGAACAACAACAGAAGAATATAACAATTAAGGAAATACACAGCAACGGAAATAACAAAGTCGCTGATCTTCTGTCACAGCTGTTATCACTAAACGTCAACTACAGACTGGACTATCTCAGCACCAACGCCTTTAGATAGTTCAAATTGCTCTGACCACTATGGGACTTAACATCGGAGGTCATCAGTCCCATAGAACTTAGAACTACTTAAACCTAACTAACCTAAGGACATCACACACATCCATGCCCGAGGCAGGATTTGCACCTGCGACCGCAGCAGTCGCGTGGTTCCGGACTGAAGCGCCTACAACCGCTCAGCCACCGCGGCCGGCCGCCTTTAAATATTTAATCTACATCGGGATGTACCTGCCCAATGAAGACTGTAAACTATGATCTGTTATGCAAGGATCTTATATTAACGCTAAATTATGGCCTTACAGACTTTGAAAGGGTGGGGAATAGGGACACTCTAATTTAATATTGTGACCAAGTGGGATACGTATGAAATGAAACAATGTCACCATAAGTTCTACTGTTTATTTTGAATTATTACACAAAAATAGTGCTATAGTTGCACTGAAGCATAACTCGAACATACTTAAGAAAATTCTATTCACTGACAAACAAACACAAGAACATGAAACAGTTGCAAGTAGCTAGGGTTTGCAAGGATTGAAGATGCGAAAATGATAGGTAGCTTACTACATTAATAGCAAACTGATCCATTTCTGCGATTTTGGCAATCACAATAGTGATTGCCAAAATTTGAGTTCATAAAATTAAGCTTGCCAAAAGGGCGTCTTCCGCCTACTCATTAACACTCAAACGTTTATTGAGTACATTGTGACGTACAAACCCTGAATCCGATTTGAGATCTCATCATTCCTTACAACAGCGTCGTTGTGTTGTCCACCAGCGCTGCTGTCGGCGGCCACTGCGTCGGATGATCCCTGTGAATCCTGAAAGCTACCTGACGCAGACTTAAGATCATGCTCCAGTTGGAGCTGCAAAGTCAGATGACTACTTCTCACACCAAATTCTGCAAGGAGGGTTCGGATGAGTCTATCACCAGCTACAGACGAAGTGCCACCTTAGTTCCTCCTGACTTGCCTCGTAAAATTCACCCCTTTCTGGAGAGTCAGTCTTAGCCTCTCACGAACAGCCATTCAATGACAAGAGCCAGTTCTCCTGAAGCGTCCACCAGGTTGACTAATGAAAGTCGGGTATTTTCTCACCTAGAGGCCTAGAGCTAAAGAAAGGAATGTTTTGGCTCTGTCCTGTGGATGCCTCAAAGGACTCTAACGTAAACCACAAAAGAAATAGAGAAAAAATTTAACTTTTAGTTAAGTTTAAGTTAAATTTTGTCTGTTCCACCAAGATCCAGGATAAACTATAATACAACCTGAGACACCATTTAACTTATACAACGTAACACCACAGATATACATTCAGTATATCCCAAGGACATTACTGGTAAGATCGTCAACAAGCAGATGTAACCATACAATAACGCTAATCTTCTAACAAAATTGCTGTCAGTTAATTTCGGTTCGAAATTAAGTTTATTTATGACCTTTATTAATGAAATATCAGACAGTAAGGCCCAACTAATTACTACTAGAATAGCAACGGAAGAATATAATTAGTAAACAAAGAGCAACAATAAAAACCAAGATCGATGATCATATATCACAACTGTTGTCTATTTATTTTTCACCAGAACTCAGTACTAGAAGGTATGTCAGAAGATACTTAAAACGGATTATTATTGTTTTATTAACGTAACTTATAATCAGTAACAAATAGACAGCAACAGAAAAAATAATGGCTTTGAAATGCATGTAAAATCATATTATTCATTAGTGACTTACACGTAATACAACAAATCTAACAAAAGCCCAATCTGCTGTGCAACCAATTAACCATCAGTATGAAGTAAACGCACCGACTGCGTCTGAAAAACTAATATTATATTGAGCAGAATGACAAACGGATCGTTGTTGGAAACTAGACTCATGTCCAGGAATGCTGGTGATCGCTGTTTAATCGTTTAATTTCGATTGGTCACTTTATACTGACGGATAATGGATTGTAGAACTGAGGTTGATGCCGAACATAATCCAAATGAGTCAGTCGGAGCGTTGCCCATGAATGGCAAGGGTTTAAGTCGAAGACTCGTTTCGTTGCATTGTTTGTGTTGGATTTATCACAAAAACCAACACTCCGATGAAAAATAAAAGATTTGTTCCATTTTTAATTTCGTTTATCTGGGATTATAGGATCTAATTTTGCTTGCTTGGGGCAAACACATACCGAGGCAGACTCTAGAATATTCTCAAGTTCCAAATAATTAAATCAGCACAAGAAAACACTTTTAGGAATGTTCGTACCACCATTCCAGTCGCCAGCTGATTCTGTTCCTGGACAAATGTTTCGTGGGCTGTTATTTTTTTCTTTTCACTTAATTCAGAATCTTTATTCTTCCTCCTCTTCACCAGGTTCAGGAGAATTTTCTGTTGCAGTACCCTTTCCACTAATCACTGTCCACTTTATCCATTCATTTTATTTTCTCCATTCGCCTACAAGCCTACGTCTCAAATTATTCCAGTTTTTCTCTTTCTGATTTCTTAAATGTCCAGCTGCCACATCTGAACAGAAAAACACTTGAGACGAGTCATTTAAACTACAGTTTTCTTAGCTTCAATCCCAAATAGCTGCGTAATAAGCGTTTCTTTTTCTGGAAAGCTTGCTTTGCCGTTGCAGTTATTTTTTTTCACTCAACCAGTTGTCAATTAGCATGCTCCAGTCTGAGATTCTATTAAATTGTTAAGGCTTTCGTGGCCACTTGTTGACAAAATGCCTGTTGGCTTCAGTCTCGTGTTCTTCGGACGACATTTGTTTGATGGTTTTTCTGACGTTTCGCCAGAACGATTGGCTAGCATTGTCAGAGCTTCACCCTCCATTGTTGGTGGTGGACTGGAGTCAAGCTCGAGGCGCGGACTGTATCTACCTGGCTCGCCAATGTCCAAGGGACTTTGTGTACTAGTCTCCTCCGGTGTGGTTCTCCTCTTGCTGTCTACAACGGTCGTTCTCCCGTAACGTGAGCAATACTCAGATACGAAATGCTAGACCTGGAAAGTGTGCTGAGGAGCAATGAGTACTCCACCAGTTATATAAGAAGTGTAACAGAATCAAACACTTGGGTAAATGAGGCATGGGAGAACGAAATATAGGGTACGGTCTTCCCGTTATACATTACCAGGGTGACGGACAGAATCAGGCCTATACTGTGCAAACACGGCGTAAAGACTAGTTATAAACCGACAAAGAAGATCCTTGAGTATCTCAGATCGGCAAAGGAGAAAAGGGATCCACTTGAAATTTCGGGAATGTACCCCGTACGACGCACATGCAGAAAAGTTTATGTTGGAATGATTGGACGTTCAATCAGCGTCAGAATTACAGAACATAAGCGGCATAGCAGTTTGGGACCAGTGGAGAAATTGGCCGTGGCAAAGCACACGCTTTGTGGGGCCGACCACATAGTGAAATTCGTTGACACGAAAGTTCTGGCTGCAGAGAAGAGCCATCACATTCACTTTTTCAGGAAGCTATAGATATATACAAACATGAGAACAGATTCAACGAGAAAGAACAAAACCTCAAGGTGAACGGATCCTGGCTTCCCATGCTGCAGCGAACGACCGTTGCAGGTAGCAAGAAGAGATCTGTGGCCGCGAGGTCAACTTCAGTCCACCACCAGCAGTGGAGGGTGAAGCTTTCACAATGTCAGCCACTCGTGCTGGCGAAACGTCAGACAAATCATCAAACAAGCGTCAGCTAAAGAACCCGAGAAAGAGGCCAACTGGCAGTTTATGAGATTCTACTGTTTTCACTTTCACATTTTCTTTGTCGCGTACTCTCATCGCCTTAATTTCTTTGTGTTCATTTTCATTCTCCACTCTTTCAGTCCTTCTTCAAATCTAGATAGTGTTTAAAGAAAACGTATTTTTGCAGGCAGTAATATGTCATCAGTAAACCCGATGCAGTTCATCCCTCGACCTACTACGCTTACTCCTTGCTTCTCTGCTTCTAATTTCTTCATAATCAAGTCTTGGATGAAAAGTTTGAGAAAGACAACTTCGAATTTCAAATCAGTCTGCCGTACTATTTACTTAAGTTCATGTCTTCTACATGCCTTGTGTATAACTGCTTAAGTACTCTCCAGTCCTACAAGTTCAACTTCTTCAGTTTTAAAATTTCAATCATCTTTTGCCATTTCACTAAACGACAGTGCTCCCCAGACCAACGAAGCACGAACTAATTTTCCTTATCCTGCATAACCTTTAACAATCATTTTAATTAGTCCAGTAGCACCTATTGTACCTACCTGTACCTTTCCCTAAACCAAATTGTTTTTGCCTACTGTTTCCTCCACTATACGTACCGAACGACGATTCTGTCCCCTCAACGAAATTTGGTAGCGTCACCGGTTATGCTTATTGTTCTGTATTCTGTGCATTTCTTGGTACCCGATTTGTTGAGGATTAGGATAGTCACAGTCTGGACAAAATGTCCTGATCGTGTACCACCTATTTACAACACACTGCAGAAAGCTGTCACTTCTGTTCTGCTGTTACCATCCATACACTTAAAAAATTGTGTAGGAAGAGCATCCAATCCATTATTTTATATATGTGGACCGAATAATCCAGTAGTGGAGATGACCAAAATCACTTGGAATAGAAACAGACAAAGTGACATTACTGCGAACAATACTAGTGGCTAAAAGTGGATATTGTGTATAAACCTCAGAACATGCAAGTATGTCCAAAGGAAAATTGCATTTCTAATTCGGAATAACACAGGCTCTGTAATATCATATCTTACCAGAACATATTAGCTTCGTACAAAACGAAAAGGTAACAAAGAGAATGGCTGTAGTTGGAAAAGATCATTCAAGAGTAAAATTTGAAATTAACAACAAAATAATGGAGCAGATAACACAGTGTACATATTTGAGTATACATATTTGAAATTAACAAATGTAATAAATATCTACAATAATTTAACGAATGAGAATAAATAAAATGGGTTATTAAAAGACACTTTGGTAAAGAAATGAGGAAATATGTGTGAAACTGATTCCACATTGTGACCTCAATGATAGTGAATGCCAGAATAAACCGTTCACAGAAGGGTCACTTATTTTCACTCATTAGCGTAAAATTTGAGGGGCATAATGAGGTTAACACCTAAGAAAACAATTACAAGTAATTAAAATATCAGTGTAAATTACACTGCAATGTTATTTGGATGCCAGGGTATAGGTTGATGAATATACAGTTTGTGTAGTAGCAAAACGGGAGTTATCCAATGCTGGTAATGGATGAAGACGATACTACTTTCTACACACGTTTTTAACGCAATCCACAGTCCATCTATGTGAAACATTTAAATCGTCCTGAGCTTTAAACTGATGCATTCTCTGCGCCAAGATCAAAACGCGAGGCACTTTCTTTTACTGGCACCTATAGGATTGGGGATGAACTTAGTTATCCCTTCCACTGTGCAAATCTCCCTGCATCCCTCTACATCGTAGGAGTAGCTTTCTCTCACTGTTTCCCTTAAACGATACGTGGGTGGCACTAAACGCCGACATTTTTCAGATGCTTACCGACTCGGTGTGGGCATCAGTCTACGTCGGTGGCGTCCTCTGTGACACTCAGTCTTACCGTCTAGCGCACGGGTACCTGCTATTTCAGTTTCTCACCGTCTTAATCGCTGCTTAGCGTCTGTTCCAGTAAAACGCTGCTTCATCAAGGATACAAGGTGTGTTTAACTACGGTTCAAATTATTTTTAGTTTGCTGTAGTACAAACACTTAATATGAAGGCGTGGCATGAGTTTACTGTCTTTGTTGAATTAAAATCTTCTTCACGGACGGAAAACGTTCATTTCTCTATCGAAAAGGCTCTGGTTATCGCGACAAGAAAACAAAAGTTTGTCAGTGTCGACTACTAACTAAGATTGAGCTCTTTATTACCGTGTGTGAGCGTGCGACAACTGCGCATGACTGAAAGTTCTGTTTAGTGTAATTGGAGTACTTCATTACAGCAGACTGCTCTAGGGATTGTTTACTTGTTCGAGCGCAAATATGACAAATCAAAATTTGATGGCGAAGTTATAATCTGAGGACAAACAAAATCTCACACCAAAACGTGCCACAGAACATACGGTACAATACATATGTAACATACGTACTCGTTCAGTCATTAGTTGTTACTTGATATTGACTACCGCGTTAATATATCCACGTGAATGTACACTTCTCTGAAGCCAAGTAAAACGCACGTCTCGTTAGGGCGATTTTCGAATCAGGCCATCAGCAACGAATCACAGCTTAAGCGGAAGGGTGACCCACGAGGTGAGTCGGAATTGCGGCATTCAGCAGTCTGCTTAGTATTCGAGTCAAGTATGTGCTGGAAGTTTCTATAAATAGCACACTTCCTGAGATTTTGTGCCGCCGTCTTCAGGTAAAATTATGGCAAGTTCCAGGCGCCTCGCAGTTCTTCCGATCGTTTCCAGTTCTAGTGGGACTTTAGTTTTTATTAATGCTGTTTAAGAACAGTTTTGCTACTTCGTTGTACTGAAGTCATCGTATCACTCATGCATTGGTTCAACATGCGTCTATTTTCGATCAACTTTTTTTGTAATTTACTGGCTTTCGGGACGCGTTCATACAGCCAACTCAACAGAGAAATGTCAGTGATAATGGTACCAACATAAGGGCAACAGAACAGTCCCCTAGCGGAGGAAATGTCCGACAAGGCCAGCAATCGAATCCGGATTTTTCGGTTAGGAAATCGCCGCGCTAACCGCGCAGCTTCGATTCACTTTATGCGCGAATTTCGTGATCTGTCTTAAATAGTCGGGAATCTGATTCAAATTGACTCAGCTTTAAAAAGACACCCAACTTGCTGTTTCAAGTTTAAATTTGAGGGACTCAGATTCTCATCTTCCAAATTTGTTATCTTATGCAGATATCAAATAGCCACCTGAAATTAATGTTGTCTTTCCGTTCTTGGAGGCTATTTTGTGATTAACTGTGAGAAAATAAATGTACAATTACTGCATGTTTAAAGTTAACTCTCGTCGAAACTCCTCTGTTTTGAAATTCATTTAACATGTCAGCCACGGGCAGAGTCAGCATCCGTTTTGGGGTATTTGAAACGAAGCTTCGCCTCTGACTGCTGAACAACATATTCAGATATGAAACAACAGACGAACACATTGCATTCACGATGTCGGTAAAGGTAAGCATTGCTTTTCAGCTTATAAAATTTCAGTTGCTGGTAGAATCATTTGCTGCGAGCTCGATTTAATCTCGTGGTGTGTGCGTTATTACGAGGCATCTTTCTGGGGTTCGTATCCGAACGGGGTCTGGGACTTTAATACACTTCATTCATTTAGACAGTTACATGTCCTAACAGGAAAAATTTTATGTATCATTCCGCCTTGCAAAAGATCTTTGGCCCATTCTGTTACGCATTTTTCGCTACCTTGGTGTTGTATAAATAAATTTCCAATTCATATTTGTGTTTTACAGTTATTAATATTATTATTATACTGGGGCTTAATTTCAGGGCAAAGTCTTTAGTTTCGGATCTGCACATACTTGTACAGAAGCCAAATTAAGTTGTAGCGGTGTGCATACAGGATGTTCTGAAATACCCAATAAAAATTTCTATGAGTTGTAGAGTGGAATGAGTACATTATGTTTTGAATAGGCACTCATGTCTGGAAACGTACCGTTTCCTGGCCACAGTCAATTGAGAAAACGTTTGGTAGGTAGGTTTGCAATAAGGCAGTTATGGTGGGGGCTGCTTACGTCGAATTAGCTGATGTCGTTTGACGTCTGCCCTTCCACCCTGACGTAGTTCGAGCCTCATTCACTTTTCTGTGAATGTTAAAGCAACATGGACGAGTACACTTTTATAGAACACACCGACAAGATCCTCCTGCTTGGCGAAGCTCACGATAATGGACGAGCTGCTCGTCGCCTTGGTGAATATCGTAATGCATAACATCCGACTCCATCGAGTACCCTTTTCGCCACAATTACGCAACGGCTTCGAGAAGGTGGTACCGTCATAGTCAGAACGCGTGACGGTGGTGCTGCAAGGAACGAAGTTTAACTGTAAACAACAGTCTTTGAGCAAACTTACTAAGTTTCCTTTTTGTTGCTTTGGTTATTAATGAGTGGAACTTAAAACAAGTGATGTATTGGGTCACACGTAATAAATTACTTGTAAAAATGGTCGCGTTACCAACTTATATTCAAATGTTTGTAGCATGTTCGTTTCCGGTCACGGATTCGAATTCAGATTGTTATGTATTCAGTACCCACTACAAGTTCTACAAGTTTGTAACGGGAACATATACAACACTACGACTTACTTTGGCTTCCGTATATGCATGCATGCAGATTTATTAGTAAAAAGGGTTCCTACGAAAGTAATAGTAAGGTATCTTTAGCCTATTGCGTCGAATTTATTACGGAAGTAGTAGATACGTAAACAATCATGACGGAATAACGTGGTTTGTTTCATAACACGAGGAACAAAGCAAGGCGTTTGTGTTTCCTGCGTGGAAACTGGTATAAAGGCACTCACTGTCCTGTTGTGTTACTGCGTTGTTAGTTCAATGTTCAAATGTGTGTGAAATCTTATGGGACTTAACTAAATGGCTCTGAGCACTATGGGACTTAACATCTATGGTCATCAGTCCCCTAAAACTTAGAACTACTTAAACCTAACTAACCTAAGGACATCACACACATCCATGCCCGAGGCAGGATTCGAACCTGCGACCGTAGCAGTCGCGCGGCTCCGGAACCAGCGCCTAGAACCGCTAGACCACCGCGGCCGGCTGGGACTTAACTGCTAACGTCATCAGTCCCTAAGCTCACACACTACTTAACCTAAATTATCCTAAGGACAAACACACACACCCGTGCCCGAGGGAGGACTCGAACCTCCGCCGGGACCAGCCGCACAGTCCATGACTGCAGCGCCTTGGACCGCTCGGCTAATCCGCATTGTTAGTACTTCGTCCAACTTCTATTGTTCCTAACTACCTCAAAAATTATCTTCAACGTTGATTTTATTGGGGTTAGCACTTCTTGCTATGAATCGCACTTCTCAGGTCACATACTGTCTCAAATTGCCATCCATTGCAAATAAATACACCTTGAAAGTATTCCGCAACGGCTTCCCACAGGCTCCATATTAGGGCTACGTGAAGGCCAGGGCCAGAAATCGATATCTTTATCTTAAAAATCAATTTTGGTTGTAGCAGAGACTTACACTGATGCATTATATCGATTAAACATTAGACTTTCGTGCACTAGGTCCTCATGTATTCTGATCAGTTCTGTCTCTAGTATCTCAAAATACATGTTAGACTTCATTATAGTGTTCAGCCAAGGAATGTGTGGAAGGCTGCCCAAATCATAACACTTCCAGTATCAAAATTTCTGCTCATTGCTCCCTGCTTTCTGTTCTTCGATCACGCTAATAATATTGAAACCCATCTGACCTGTCTGAACTAAACTTCTTCTTATCACTGAAGACCACTTTATCCCTTTTTTAAGTACATGACCTACATTTTTCAGCAAACTCCATTGTAGCCTAATTATATTCTGGTGTTATAGCAGGTTTCTGAAGTCGTTTTTGAGTATAAGTAGTTTGTCATTTGACAAAGTATATTGTACACAGCTGGCAGTTACTAACAACTGTTAATCAGCAACAAGTTGCGAAGAATGATAGTTTGTGGCACTTGATTTCACAAAAGAAACCTTTTGGATGTCTCAAATAATTTTCTACTTATCCCTTATTTTATGTTTTGCCCACATCATGCGCCCAGTATAACGAAATTATTAATCACTGCAATCCTTGGCGCCAGCCGTTGTGGCCGAGCGGTTCTAGGCGCTTCAGTCTCGAACCACGTGACCGCTACAGTCGCAGGTTCGTATCATGCCTCGGGCATGTATGTGTATGATGTCCTTAGGTTAGTTAGGTTTAAGTAGTTCTAAGTCTAGGGGACTGATAACCTCCGATGTTAAGTCCCATAGTGCTTTGAGCCATTTGAACCATTTTTACAACTACGATAATAGTACTTGTTTGTCTAAAGTAAATAGAAACTGTTGTTAATTACGTTATTTGTGAACTGACCTTAGGGGGAGGCTTGCACGAATCAGGCCGTGGTGGCTGGCAGTACTCCACGTAGCATTCCTGGAAGATTGAACACTTAATTCAACCGTAGAAAACACAATTACCAGATGTACTGCAGTTACACTTTATTATCTACTTTTTATTATTATTATTATTATTATTATTATTGTTATTATGGATATTTTCGTTTAACTATCCCGTAACTAACGTCTTATAAAGACTTTAATATCACTTATATTGAATATTGAGAAGCTTATACCCAAGAATGTTATACAATATTTACGGATTTCATGTCATCGTTGCATTCATCATCTTGTGATTTACCTTGTTTCCGCTGATGTTTAATCACTTTTGTAGGTTATGTTATGTTATGTTAACCGGGGACCTAGAAACGATGGAAAGGCTCCGTCCCCGATGCAGCCGCAGTGGTCCACAACCCCACGACGACCACCACAGTCCACTTCACCCCTCCGGCGCCCCACACCGAACCCAGGGTTATTGTGCGGTTCGGCCCCCGGTGGACCCCTCAGGGTACGTCTCACACCAGACGTGTGTAATCCCTATATTTGCGTAGTAGAGTAATGGTGGTGTACGCGTATGTGGAGAACTTATCTGCGCAGCAGTCGCCGGCATAGTGTAGCTGAGGCGGATTGAGGGGAACGAGCCCGAATTCGCCGAGGCAGATGGAAAACCGCCTAAAAACCATCTACAGACTGGCCGGCTGACCGGACCTCGACACAAATCCGCCGGGCGGATTCGTGCCGTGGACCAGGCGCTCCTTCCCGCCCGGAAAGCCGTGCGTTAGACCGCAGGGACAACCGGAGTCAGATTACATAATTAAATTAAAAATACAGAAATAATTAAAAGATCTCAAATAAGGTACGCCAATAAAACATTACTAGCAAATATTTTGATCGTGTCAGCTCTTCGGAACTATAGAAGAAAACTCATTGAAATTTTGTGGCTATTCAGTGAATGCAATTTAACTGCTGTATAGTGTATCACAAAATCCAATGTAAGGTTCTGAACAGCATTCGTAGGCTCACCGTTCGAGAGTAAGTTTTTAGGTACTTTACGCCTATCTACGTTGCAATGGCAAGTAGTGGATATTGGAAACATTTTCGCCCAACACCCAGCCCAGGAGTCACTTCTCATGACTTTCACATCAGCGACAAGAACAGCAATGAATCGGAGCTTAAATTATTTAATGAAACTTTGATGGCCAACTGCTATGTCGGCATTTCCACACACAAAGCCTGCATGGAAGTGGTATTAACAACGCGAAAGGGAAGACAAGGAACGACCTTACTAGAGCAACTGAGCATACAAGTAAAATACATTGGAAATATTAATTTACAGGCTACGTGTTTCAGCCAACACAAAGTAAAGGACTTTTCCGACCGAAGGCACATGAACGCGCCGCTAATCTTAGGCGAATGAAACTAGGAGAAGTGAAGCAAGGAATACCTAGCAGAAGGTATAAGCACCGACAAAATAGTTTCCGTTTTCTGATGCCTGCAGTGACGGGAATCAATAAGCCAAACTGTAAAGGAGTGGCCATTCCTTAATTTTCTCTTTCTTTATTTTGTTAGATATTGTTTATATCTGTATAAAACAGATGAAAATTGTTACATTTACATACTGTATTTTCCACGCAACACCTGATTCCTTAATGGCAGTTTTGTTCAATTCCTGAGTCCAGCCTAAGTTATTGGGAGGAAATTTTTGATTTTTCCTATCTGCTGTACAGACTGGGGCGATGTGCACTCATCAGCCAGAACATTATGACCACCCACCTAGCAGCCGTGTGTCTACCTTTGGCACAGATAACAGCGGAGACGCATCGTGACTTGGAAGCAAGAAGGCCTTGGTAGGTAGGTCGCTAGAAGGAGTTGGCGTCATATATACACATAAGAGCCATCAAATTCCCGTAAATGACGGGGAGGAAGTCGGTTACGTCACGTTCAATCATACCCCAGTTAAGCATGGTCGGGTTCAGTTCTGTGGCGAGTTGTGCGGCCAGCAAATCAATTGGAACTCGCCACTGTGTTCCACGAGTCACATCATCACACTCCTGGCCTTGTGACATGGCGCATTATCTTACTGAAAAACGCCACTGCCGTCGAGAAACATAAACGTCATGAAGGGGTGTACGTGGTCTGCAACCAGTGTACGATACTCTTTGGCTGCCATGGAATCTTGCCCGAGGTCCACTGGACCCATGGAGCCGCCACCAGCTTGTCTTCGCCCCGCAGTAACAGGTGTCAAGGAGCTGTTCGACTGGAAGACGACAGATTTTCGCCTTCCGATCGGCATGATGTAGGAGGTATCGGGATTCATCAAACCAACCAACGCTCTGTCAGTGCACCAATGTCCGGTGCCGGTGGTGACGTTCCCTTTTCAGTCGTAGTTGCTCATGTCGTATCGTTAACACTGGCATGGACCGTTGGCTGCAGACGCCTTTCGTTAGGAGTGTTAGGTGCACCGTATATTCAGACACACCTTTACTCTGTCCAGTGTTAAAGTATGATGTTAGTTCCGTCACAGTTCGCCGCCTGTTCTGTTTTACCAGTCTGCCCAACGTACTACATCCTACCATATGCGATGAGGCGTGATCGCCCAACTCCACGACGTCCGGACGTGATTTTACCTTGGTGTTGCCATGTGTTGAAGACACCACAGCACTGCTTGAACATCCGACAAGCTATGCAGTTCACGACATGCCCGTGCTGAGCCTCCGGGCCATCACAATTTGCCTTCAGCTAGATCGCGTGCCTTCCCCAGTCTATACACTGACAGAACCCTCGCTGATACTACGAGGGTTGACGGAAAAGTAATGCCTCCACCTTCGTTATCTCCTCAACAGCTGGCAGCATTGGTATGAGGCAGGTGCTGGCATGTTCCGCAGCCTCTTCTCTACAGCTCCACTTGGAGGGAAGCCTTGGCATTGAACGGTTGTGTTGTTACAGTATAAGGTATGGAACCCTACGCAGACGGTCGGTCAATGCGATTTAAGCAACATGCAGTCATTGAATTCATGACAGCGGAAGGTGTTACCCCAAAGGAGATTCATCAGAGAATGAAAGCAGGGTTGATATGAGTATTACGCATCGATGGGCGAGTAAGTTTAAAGATGTTGAGGCGGGAACATCTGACAAACAAAGAGTTGGGCGTCCTGTGACAATAACGACCGAGTTTCACAAGCGAAATGTTGAGAGATTCATACAGGACGATCGTCATATCACTCAGAGAGGAATTTCAAGCAAAATCGGCATTTCAAAAGAAGGTATGGGCCACATTTTAGCTTTGATTGGCTATCGGGAGATCTGTGCACGATGGGTACCCCGGATGCTAACTCCTGAAATGAAAGCGCACATACCTGAAATTTGCCAGGAACTCCTCTCACGTTACGAGAATGAAGGTGACATCTTTCTCCATTCAATTGTGACAGGAAACGAAACTTGGGTACACCATTACGCCTCGGAGACGAAACATCAGTCTATGGAATATCGACACAAAGACTTTCCCCAGAAATAGACGCAGCCCTCAGCTGGAAAAATCATGGCCACATTGTTCTGGGACACAGATGGTGTTGTCCATGTTGATTTCCTTGATCGTGGAAGAACAATAAATTCAGAGCGTTGCATCACAACGCTGCGGACTCCGAAACGACGGCTAACAAAGGTCCGAAAGGAAAAGTGAAATGTTTCCCTGCGGCATGACAAAGCCAAACCACACAATTCACGTGCCACCACCGCAGAACTCCAGAGATTGAATCTCACCACCGTACGGCATACTACATACAGCCTACATTTAGCACCGTCTGACATCCATATGTTCCGGATAATGAAAGACGATCTGCGGGGACATCATTAAGCTTCTTATGAAGACGCTGAGAGAGCTGTGAGCCTGTGGTTGCGGAATCAGAGTTTCGACTTCCTAGATGAAAGCTTCAGAAAACTTGTACACTGTTGGCAGAAATGCATCCAATTGGCTGGTGATTATGTTGAAAAGTGAATATTGGTAATTAAAGGTCACATTCTAAGCATTATTTCTGCGTTTGATTTACTGAAACATTCCCATCCAAACCCAATTAACGAAGGTGGAGGCATTACTTTTCATTCAACTCTCGTACATGCACCTTGTGTGTGTCTGGCTAGCAGTCATTCCTCGCCAGGTGGCAATGCTATAGCCTGGACGCGTTTACATCAGTAGTAGGTCGGTGGTCATTAAGTTCTGGCTGTTCTGCGTATAGCTTCTCATCAAGAATCATGAATCCTAGCAGTAGCTAATTAAGTTATTTGTAGCTGCAAAATTTTTAAATGCTAACAGATGTATAGTGACCATAAATTTTTTAATTTCTGTTAATGTATGCATCGTTTGGTTCTTTTATGAATGACTACCAGAGAAACCCGCTGTTACCTACCTGTTTATTATAGCTGCGGCCCTAGGACCATACACGTTGCGTACGGCTTTGTGCTTAACGGGGGGCGTTGATCAAATTGACCAAAAATGTCAACATTCGATTTACTTTTTATTTGTTAATACAACTCATGGACAATAAGGTTCCAAAGTTTCAGTGTTGAAATCGCATCCGAAGGGCCTGAAGATCAATTAAAATAGTGACGCGGCCTCCCTGCCGCGCCCAAGTTTTGAAGCAGCACTTCAATACCAGCTCAGCGAACAACGATTCTGTGTATTACTTTCAACCAAACGTGTGCGGGATACATCTAGAAGGCCGTGATACTTACTCTTTGGTTTTATACATCATCTTTGGCCGATGCTGCACTTCTCAAAAAGTGTGTTCATGGCCAAACCCAAAATCCGAATGAATCTCTAAATTCACTCATATGGAAACGATGCCGTAAAAACACATATGAATATGCTACAGTTGTCAGAATTGGCAACTGGCACTTATAATGCAGTTATTGTATTTAATGATGGGAACGTTGGTAAGATGAAGGAATTAGAAAGAATGGACTAGAAGATAGGAAATATTACTTAGGAAATCCTGAGGAAAGATTTACAGCGCGTCTCTGCAACTGAACAGTCAGATGAAGACGTGGTAAAGGAAAGAAGAGAGACAACAAGAAACCAGAAGAGAAGCCTTGAAGGGAAAGACGACCCAGAGTACAAACGTGGTGTCTTCTGAAGAGGTGACATACGGAAAAAAGTTGGGTTGAACTTTAAATTGCCTTTCCTGCAAGGTTTGTTTTTTAAAGTTTGGGTACCTATTCCTCAGGTTCTATGAATTATGAAATTTTGTACACATATTTCTGCAAACCTAATAAACGTTTTCTCAAGAGCAAATTTGGAAAGTCTGGTTGTAAGCTGAGATATGGATTAAAGTGCTTGGAATTTTGCATGGATTTAAAATTGTACTTGTGGATTTATAATTTAAAAAATTATGAAAATTCTCCTATTTGACCTATTCCAAAAACCTCATGAGAGAAGCTTACAACATATAAAGAGATGAAACTGAGAATTTTTTGTAGAAATCTCTTCAATACTTTCTGAGAAAAATGAACAAACATTATTTTTTGAAAATAAGACTTCAAATTTCATTAAAAAAGTTTAATATATATAATTATTTATATAATCAAAGGATTTTATATGTAAATGTGTTACTTTCATGTAGAGCGTGGTACAAAATTTCATTGCCATATATCCAAAACCGTGGATTTGGTGCATTTCTAATACAGTGTGTGTTTTTTATCAACGTCCCCCCTCCCCCCCTTCAGGTTTACGCCGTCACATCTCCTTAACAATGTGTCGTACAACGATATAATTTTGTAGGTACATTTAGCGGCATATGTAAATACTGTCTGCAAAATGTGTTGCGAGTGGAGCTAGTAGCAAATCTGGACGCCACGCATGATGTGGAAGTTTTTCAACGAACTCACTGTACATGACCTTATATTTCCTGAACCATGTACAAGGACATAATATTGTAGGTAAATTGAGCGATATACGTTGATACTTCCTGCGTAATTTACTCTGAACAAAAGAGTGCAGAAGTAATAAATTTAAGCGTCATGCATGATGCTGCCATTTTTTCGTCTCTTTTTGTCTATGATGTCATAGCTCATGAACTACATGTTGTACAATGACTTAATTTTGCATTTACATTTAGTGGTATATGTATACACTGTCTGCAACATGTGTCTCTAATACAGTTAGTAGTGAAGAAGTAATAAATTATAACGTTGTGCCTTATGCTATGCTTTCATTGAATGATCAGCGTAAAAGCAGTAAGTTATAAACTTTTTACCTTCCGTCATTGTGTTGAGGTTGTCAGGGAGAAAAACTTCCGTAAGGATTTCAAATTATGTGTAAATTTTATTTCAAGTCGCTAAGCCTTCCCATTCTCAAATACTGGATGAATAAAGTCTGGGATTGACACGTCTCGACCTACGCTTCTATTTCGCTCTCACTCCCATCCCTTTTATTGTTAGTTGGTTTTTACCCCCATGGCGACTGTTGCCTGACAGAAAGATATATGTGTACCAAGTATGGTTGTAATCGGTCCAGTGGCTTAGGTTAACGTGTGGAACATACATACACACACACAATGCACATACAGGCATATATATTTATGATATGTATGGCTATCTCTGAGACAAATCAGTGAAAGAGCACAGAAAGTAAGGAAAGACATTCAACATTCGTAGTAGGTTCCTGGACGGATATTTGTATAGCTTTCACGTATCTTAAACGCAGTAATTTCTTTAGCTAATGGCATACAGAAATCTCAGAATGATGTTTGGCGTTTATCTTAGGATTCTGTCTTCAGCGTTGACTCAAACTGTATGAATAAGTACTGCTATTAATTGTGTTGCAGTTCGGACGTTCACACAAACTGGAGGAACGTCATGTAGGCTATCTACGGTCTTGAGTATTATCTTACCTTTGATTTACATGGACAGCGAGGGCCTGAAGGACAGGCTACGCCCACTGGACAGCTGTAACAGACGAGATATCAGTTAAAAATTTCACCAACTGTATAGCACGGTGCTGTTCGTATGGATCTAAAATAACATTCGAAAGTTTGCACGGTAGGAAATGAACTTAGGTGATATTTATTTTTCTGGTTGTGGAATTTGTAATTTGCGTACACCTCAGATAGAAAAAGGGGAGAGGAGGGGTAGAGGAAGGAGAGGACGTGTCTCATGAGGGTCGTGACTCATCCCCCTTACAAATATTCCAACAATGTTTCTAGTTTTAAATACATCAGTTTCCAAATAGAGCAAAAATCCTCAGGAAAATACGAAGTATG
Source organism: Schistocerca gregaria (assembly GCF_023897955.1). NCBI lineage: Eukaryota > Metazoa > Arthropoda > Insecta > Orthoptera > Acrididae > Schistocerca > Schistocerca gregaria. The sequence continues at coordinate 972,203,892 of NC_064921.1, read as the reverse complement.
ACAACTAGGAGTCTCAAAAATGTCAGGGAATCCCAACATTACAAGTTACGTTTAACACAGGACACTTTTCAGTTTTGTGCATGAGAGCCTGCTTATGTGTATTGGCTTGCCGCCTAACCGGTGACAATCCAGCTAGCTGAAATCCTATGTACAGGCTGACCTATCTACTACCAACAACAAATCCGACATGGCTCATGAAGCCACAGGTAGAACTGGTGAACTAGAGGAAGGTGAGCGAGGTACGATGGGAAGGGTAGCCCCTCCACCAACGAAAAAACTAATAACAAAGTGAAAACGACTGAAACAAACAGTAGTCCCTTCATTCGCACGTTCATACAGACGTAGTTTGCAGAGCAGTGTTCACAGTTTTACTGTTTAATGCAATATTGATATTTGTGACTGAAATCTGTAATTTTGCACTGCATAAAATATGGCGTTACAAGAGCTGTGAGATTTTGTTGGTTTTATAATTCTTAAATTAATTGCGTGGCACATGCACTTCACAAATCTTTGGCCATATGCTGTTAAAAGGTTATAACTATTTGAACTGCAATTTTGTGACCATTGTGTTGAATTACGAGGGTTATTTGGAAAAAAAAGGAAAGATTGGTAGCGAAATGGAAAATACAGTGAAAATCTGATGAAGCCTTGCACAGATGCGTTGGGCACTGTGTCTAGTACTCCTGTCAATCGCATCATGTCGCTCTTCTCAGTTCTGAACTCACAGTGATAACATAAAGATGGCTAGAAGTTAGCGTCTCCCTCCAAATATGAGGACCTGGCAAAAGATTTCACCTGAATTATGCAATCCACATACCATAACTGCCACGCGGTTCGTTCTACACGACAATTCTCGGCCGCACTCTGCAGGGGCAATGAAGATGCTCCTGCAGCATTTTTGATGAGAAGTGTTAAATCACCCACAATACAGCCCGTAATTGGCTACACCTGACCTGAGGTTTATCTCTGCTCAAATGAACCGCTGGCTCTGGAGACTATATTTTGACACAGATGACGGGCTGCAGTACAGAGTAGAAAATTGTCGAAAAGCAGTGGCGGCTGTCTTCTATAACGAGAGAATTGAAAAGTTGATACAACGCTACGACAGATGTCTAAGTCAGAGCGGCCACTGTGTAGAGAAGTAGCTGGGAGGTGTAGTTAACCGTTGCAAATAAAACAGTTTTGATTTTCACTGTCGTGCGGTTCTAGGCACTTCAGTCCGGAACCGCGTGACTGCTACGGTCGCAGGTTCGAATCCTGCCTCGGGCATGGATGTGTGTTATGTCCTTAGGTTAGTTAGGTTTAAGTAGTTCTAAGTTCTAGGGGAATGATGACCTCAGATGTTAAGTCCAATAGTGCTCAGAGCCATTTTGAACGTCCGCAGAACCCAAGATACTGTTTCTGGTCTGGGATTGTAGTGTTGGAGTAAGAGTGCGCTGGGCACACAGCCGTAGGTAGCAGCCTGTGAAGGAAAGACGATAGAGTAGGCAGTTTTTTTGGTGTGCTGTGTGAAGACACCTAGTGTCAGATTAATTTAGGTATGTCAATATTTTGGCAATAATAGGGGAGAAGAGGAGTTTGTGGCACTACTTGATTAGAAGAAGGGATCGGTTTGTAGGACATGTTCTGAGGCATCAAGGGACCACCAATGTAGTACTGGAGGGCAGCGTGGAGGGTAAAAATCGTAGAGGGGGACCAAGAGATGAATACACTAAGCAGATTCAGAAGGATGTAGGCTGCAGTAGGTACTGGGAGATGAAGGAGCTTACACAGGATAGAGTAGCATGGAGAGCTGCATCAAACCAGTCTCAGGACTGAAGACTACAACAACAACAACAATGTCAATATTGTTGAACTTGGAAGCAGAAGTCTTCATGTAAGCAAGGTAAATATGTTAAACACAGTAATTATGATTTCTGCTTTTGGCAGCGCATTAATGTAGATGAGTTGACTGATAATTTGTAATTGTTGAGCAACCCCACAATGTACGTAAACAATTATGATAAAAAGGCTAGTTAGAGATTTCACTTTGTAATGTTTCTAAGTTTTGTTAACAGATCTATATTTAATTTGATGATTTGCATTTATGTTGGATTAATAAAGTTAGCTAATACTCGCTGTTTACATCTCATTGCTTGTGAATCAGTTGTGAGTAATGTAACTTCAATTGTCAGATGTTTTTTAAAAAGACAAACTTTACTTGCATTATAATTTTGCTAAAGAAAATCAATATTAGTAATTCACCACAATTAGTACCGCCTCCCTGTGCAACTCATATGTTTCTTAAAGAAGTAGGACTTTCATAAATGTTTTCATTTATCAGACGAAACAAATTCAAGTGCATTTCAAAGTATTACAGACAGCATTGCACATCGCTGAGCCTGTAGCTATCATATTTATATTTTTTTGTGAGGGACCAGAATATATCACTTTCCACCGCTGCTGCTCTAGAGGTGAGACAATTTAAATTATTTGATATGTGCACAGGGACCAAAATTATTAGTTTTAAACAAGGCTATAGGATTCAGTGGCTAAGGTGCTGAATGTATTTTGCACTGACTGTATTTCTTTATTGGTAATGGGAGTTGCATTGCCAAATTGATAGGTGTAAAGTTTTGCTAACAGTAACACAGAGTAAGCACACCATCTGCAGTTAAAAGGCGCCACACGATAAATCGAGTTTTGTATCCATTCCACAGTTGACATTCAATCAACGTCATCTTAAAATGTTTAATTTTATAAAATAACGTTACAACCGCCTTCAGACTTCGAAGTATACCTGCGATACAAATCCACGGTAAGGTGAAACGTGGCTTATAAGATTCAATCCACGTGAAACCCCCAGTGCGATAAGATAGACATTTATGGTCGGTCTGCACCTAAGACGAATACATCTTCTCCTTAGGTAATGTCATAGTGATGGGCGAGGTGGAAGACAAGGATTCCAGAGGTGAGAAATATTACATATGCTGTGAGAGATTCGACGTATCTGAGTCAAGTGACTGTGATGAAGGACAGTCCGTAATCATGCAATGGTTGCAGATATAATGGAAACGGGTAGACTGTTGTATGTTGTGGCACAACGATCTACATTTAAGCATTAAGGATGGGGTTTGGTCGCGAGTGGTGTTTGATTTGCACTCGTTTTACGTCGAGGTGCTTTGGAGGGACGCGTCTCGGGATGAGCCTGTGGTGGGCGTGACTTCTACCGGCTAGTGACAGCTCCCTGTGCTGGAGTGCATAGGGTCCGGTCCGGCAGGTGACCTACTGTGGCAGAGCCATATCCTCCCTTCAAAATTCAAACAAGCGCAGGTGACGTCATTTGGCTTGACTGCTCTAACTTCTTTGAGGTGAGAGTCGAGCTATGGTTCAGCAGCCTTTGGTAGGATGTATATAGCCGTGGCTGGGTAGGCAGCAACGGAACTATTCCTCCTGGGTCGATGCATCGCTTGGAGTTGCTTGGTGGCGCATTAGACGTAACTCAAAGCCACATTTACGAGGGAGCTGCAAGTCTCGCCTGCGAAGCCTAATTACTTTTTTAATTTTGCTGTTTCTTTATAATAGTTTTGCGATTTTATCTTTATTCAATCGCGTTTCGGCTAAAACTCATTTGTGCGAACTGCGAAGCATACCCTGTCTATTTCGCGAATCATCAGAGACACAGTGTGTGTAGGAGAAATCCATGTACAGCAAGCCGTGTTGGGCTCACAGCTGTAACTACCCTGGTCTGATGATTTCGTGTAAACCAGTGAGGGCTTCTCACGCCACTTTTGTTCACAATATGACACTTTTTCCCTTTTATGTGTGACTACATATTTCGTCAGATCGATGAAGCACCGACCCTGAAGTTCAGTCTTCCAACAGAGCTTACACCAGCTGCTGTTACGAAAATTTTAAAACTGTATGTATAACTTCTGCAATACGGTGTCACAGCTCCGTGCAGTATGCAACTTCCATTCACTTCAGGAGTTACTGGTTGTAGGCACGAGCTCACCGTGTCCAACTGTATGATAATCAAGCAGACATACCTTAATGTTTTTAATAATGTCCTTCGCATATGTTTAGCTCTTCACCCAACCTTTCGCCATTTACAAGTGGATTGTCTACGGCAATATACTCTAGAACATAATGCAGCCTACCATCGTGTCACGAATCCTCTACCAACACAGTTAGAAATATCTAAATAGCTAAAGAGAAACGCTTTCAAATTCAAAACACTATTGATAGGAATTGCCCTTTTATGTTACACTGTGAAGCAACAGTATCTTTCACGGAGAGCCACGTAAATGATAAGTACGGTATATTACAGCATCATTTCTGTCACTGGACGTCCTGTACTGCAACTATCCCGCTGGCGTACTCCTGGCCATGGACTTTTGTAAGCGATTGCTGACGTGATGCAACAGCAAGCCTAAAATATCTCAGCAGGCAGCTTGCCCCATTATCAGATCGTTCAGTGCCCAAGTTCCGCTGCACCAATGTAACAGTAACCTACGGCATCGTTCTGTGGACTAAAGCGTCTTTACCGGTCCACTGCCTCGAAGCACTGTTTGTTTCTACACGACATGAACATGGGCTCAGATATACTTCTCCAATCTCCAGAAGTGAATGCTGCTTTCACCTATGCTGCAAACTGCCAGTCACTGTCTTTCAGAGGAAAAAACACAGAACTATTCTCCCATATGTAGCACTCAATGCCATTTGGCTATTATCAGTTTCACCATAATTCATTCACTTCAGAAATAGAGTAATGATGACAGCACCTGAGCATTGCGACTTAATGATGCCGAAAATTAACGATCAATGACTACGAAGAAACCGAAAGGCTCTGTGACGATGACTATCGTGGTCTGTGACGTCTGTTTTGCCGTTAAGTGAACTTTTAAAATAACCCAATACATTGATGTTACTAATCATTCATACAAATGGTCACTAGGCCGTACATAGAAGGAAATTACGATAAATAACGGGCGAAATTACAACGATTTAGTCTTAACTAATAAAAGTGTATGGCTTTATATAAGTCACACTTTATTTTGCCTGCTGGTACTCAATCAAGTTATTCGAAACTGGCTCGAGCCTCTGGTATAGTGGTTATATAACTCGTTGTATTAAATAAACAAATTGAAAACCAGCTGGAAAACAGACTATGTTCACAGCTAAATGTTAAGTGAAGGTAACTGTTACATCAACTCACACCTAATCAGAGTCTAACCAACAAACAATGCTGTAACATCAGCGTCAGTTAGTAGCAGAAAAATTCTAAGTACCCCACTGTCAAACTGAGATAGTCCAGCGTCAGTGAACATAATGAGAGTCCCAGACAAAACTACACAAAAAAAATCAAATACTCGGCTGAACTTTTTCCTAAAAATTAGAGTCCTGAATAGTGCCTAAGCCCGCAGCGAACCCGTGCGAAATAAATCAAAGTGTAGCGTGTGACGATCCAAAATTGGCGCGGCTTAAATACCTCTCAGATTAGCACCGATGTTGTTTCACTCAACTCATCCGCAAAACTTTTCTACTGAAAAACAGCTGCTGCCCTTTTATGGCTTCGATTCACCTCCCCACGAAAAATCCAGCATCTACGTCACTTAATTGCTCTGTAGTTTCACCAGTGTAATTTACAACTTTTGATGCATAACTGCTATCGAAATTCTGACTGCTCCAATAGCTGCGAGCTGAAATTCTAGTCTATGTTCATATTTAACGTTTATTTTTACGTGCGGTAGTTTGCCAAGTAATTAAAGTAAAGCAACTGCAAACTTAGTTGCAGTGAATAAAATAAGTCCACACTCTCTGTACCGTTAAATATTACACCAATATGGATATGGCAGCACCTTCTTATCTGATTTTCAACGTCTTTCTACTGTATTATTCAGAATTAAGATATCCATAACAGTTTTCGGGCTATGAGTGAAACTACGCAAATTTATAAACAATAAATAAAAAAATTCGTAACAAAAAATACAAAACTTAAGAACTAAATGTTGGACATGGTGTGCAGTAACGCCCACCAGTACATATTACCTTTCTGGATACGTACTAGTCTTCTATCAGATTTTATATACATCTTCAATTAAAATCGAATTAAAATGCGTTTCACAACTAAATTAGACAATGTTTGAGAATGTGAGTGTTGGAGAAAACAATTCCTTTATTTCCACATACATTTAGCAATAACTGAACACTACACACATGACTGAATTGTATAGACATGAACAGCACGGAATAACTAACTAAAGCTAAGTCAAAGAATAACTACATCACTGCACGTAAATTAACACCTCACGGAATGTTTATGAAGAACTGTACACTTGTAGGGATCGATTATCAGAAATAGGTCACTACATGACTCCCCCCTTTAATGCTAACGATACCGCAGATTCAATTTCACACGCCGTCCAGCTCTTGTAACTACTTCTTTCTTGAAACCGGACGGTGCGTCACGTGTGTCAGGGAGTGGTGTAGTAGTCCTCGACGTCGGTCTTGGTGTTGCAGTGACTGGTGTTCGCTGAGCGTTGTGGTGTTCATAGGGTACAGGAACACATCTTGTAGCTTCTCCTGTCGTCTCTGGTTTGTGTTCAGTGGTAGCTGTGGTGTCTGTTGCGTCCACAAATGCAGGCTTGATACGGTCCACTGCATCTGTGGTGGGTGTACCGTTAATCATTATGCGGAAAGTATTGGTATCCCTACTGACTACCAGATATGGTCCGTCATATGGTGGCTGCAGTGGTTTACGCACAGCATCATTGCGTAAGAATACATGCGTGCACTTGTCTAGCTCCGCAAAAACGAACGAGTGTCTTCCAAGCTGGTTTCTGGTCATTGTTGGTCTCAATTGGCGTATATGCTCTCTTAATCTTGTGGCGAATTCTGAGGCTGTGATTGTATCATCTGCCATGCTGTGCAGAAATTTTCCAGGTAAGCGTAACGTTTGTCCATACACAAGTTCTACTACTGTTGCTTTCAGATTACTTTTGGATGACGTTTGTAGACCCAAAAGTACGATAGGTAATGTCTCTGCCCAATTCGGTGTTGCGTGACATCTTTGTGCTGCCTTTAACTGTCAATGAAGACGCTCAACCATGCCATTTGATGCGGGGTGGTATGCCGTGGTGCGTATGCGTTTCATATCTAATAACGTAGCCAATGTTTTGAAAACGTAGGCTTCAAATTGTCGTCCTTGATCAGTTGTAATTCTCAGTGGAACTCCAAACCGGGCGATCCAACCACGAAAAAATGTTTGAGCTATAGTTTCTGCAGTGATGTCCTTCATTGGAAATACCTCAGGCCACCTAGTAAATCTGGCAATCACCGTGAGGCAATAACTGTAGCCTTCCGATGTTGAGAGTGGGCCGATGATGTCAACATACACATGGTCAAAACGCTGATTTGGTGGAAGAAATGTGCCTAAGGGTGCCCTGGCGTGCTGTGTGATTTTATTCCTCTGGCACGCCAAGCATTGCTTCTCAAATGCTTTACAGTCTGTGTGCATACATGGCCATACAAATTTTTGTTTGACCAATCTGAGTGTGACTCTTACTCCTGGGTGTGACAGATTGTGCATTGATGCAATGGCCTGTGTTCTGAATTGCTGTGGCACAAATGGACGTATCTTTCCTCTTGCTACTTCACAGTACAACTCAATGTTTGCTTCCGGAAATGTCACGAGCTGCAGCTTCAATCCTTTCTCTTGTTGCAATAGATCACGCAACTCACTATCACATTGTTGTGCATGCGCGAGGGCGTCGTAATCAATGGCCTTTGTCATTGCTTCCACCTGTGCGATGTCATCTACTACAGTGGACACTGCTTCTATGCGAGAAAGTGCATCAGCTGATACATTTAGCTTCCCTTCGACATACACAATGCTGGTCGTGAACTGGCCGATATAATCTAAGTGTCGCAGCTGCCTGAGCGATGCCTTCTCTGGCTTTACCTTTAGCTCACGGTCATATGCTGTCCAACGTTGCTGAGATGGTGACAACTTATGGCTGTAAAATGCAATGGGCTGCCTTAACTGATCAATTTGTTACTGAAGTACGGCACCAATTGCAGTGGACGAAGCATCAACCATGAGAGCGAGTGGAGCATGCGCGACCGGGTGTGCTAATTGCGCGGCTTCTGCTATAGCTTTTTTTATAGCGTGAAACGCGGTGTCCGTCTCGATAGTCCAACGCACACTGTGGTTAGGTTTAGGTGCGCCTTTAAGTAGTTCATTCAATGGTGCAGTTATCAGTGCATGATTGCGAATGAAGCGTTGGTAGAAATTCACTACTCCAATGAATCGTCGTAATTCTCTGACTGTGACAGGGCGGGGGTATTTGTTTATGGCCTCTACTTCAATGTGTGGCGGTCGAATGCCATGTGCATTCACCAAATATCCTAGAAAGTGGACCTCTTTTTCACCAAAAACACACTTGGAAGGATTAATTACTAGTCCACGTGTTCGTAGGCGGTCAAACATTTGTGCCAAATGCTGTAAGTGCTCCTCTTCCGATGCAGACATCATCAATAAATCATCTATATACACATAGCAAAAATCTAAATCTCTTGTAACCTCATCCATAGAACGTTGGAAGGTCTGGGCGGCATTACATAGTCCGAATGGGATTCGGGTGAATTCAAATAGACCGAATGGTGTTGTCACCGCTGTTTTAGGAATGTCTTCTGCAGCTATAGGGATCTGATAGTAAGCTCTAACTAGATCAATGGTAGAAAATATAGTCTTAATGTGAACATTTGCAGATAAGTCTTCTAAATGTGGAACTGGGTACCGGTCTGGAATGGTCCCTGCATTGAGTTGGCGATAGTCACCGCAGGGGCGCCATCCATTTTTCTTTTTAGGCGCGATGTGAATTGGGGATGCCCAACTGCTACTAGAAACTCTGCAGATACCTTGTGACAGCATGCTGCGAAATTCCTGCTTTACCACTTTTAGCTTTTCGGCAGTTAAACGTCTAGGTCGAGCGTGAGTTGGCGGCCCTGGCGTGGTCAAAATGTGGTGGACGGTTGTATGCTTGACTGGTGGGAGAGTAGGCGATTGCTGTGTGATATCGCGCTATCCTTTCAGTGATCGTACATATGGTGTATCGCCTGTGACTGTGCGTGCCTCTAGTGGTGTGATACAACGGACTTTTCCTGTTGTATGCAGACTGCTAGTCAAATCTATCAGTTGCTGGCGTCGCAGAGCTGGCAGTAAGTCATAGAAGGACAAATAATCTGCTCCGATAATAGGCTGTGATATATCTGCCACTGTAAATTGCCATTCAAACACACGGCGTAGCCCAAAGTTAAGGAATAATGTTACTCGACCGTACGTTCTAATTTTGGAGTCATTGGCGGCGTATAGATAACAATCGTCGCAGCTCCGACGTGACAGGCGGTTTGCTGGATATACGGACACTTCTGCGCCTGTATCGACGAGAAACTGTAGTTTGGTTTCGCGGTCTGTCACAAAAAGTAGGCGAATGTTTGCACTGGAAGTTATCGCTGCTACCGTGGCTGCCTCATGTTTCCACTTGCAAGGTGGCGTACACTTTCGTGCATCATTACCATATGTCTTGTGGTACCAGCATACCGTGAGAATTTTTTGAGTATCTGATGGCAACCGAGACAACCATATATTTCGTAGCATACCATCAGTTACAGTGTTACTTGCCAGTGTGCGCAAACGTCGTAAGAGTTGTGATGGAGTGCGATCTCCGAGTTCTTCAGTGCGCAGTAGCTTCTCTAGCCGTTTGGCCTCTGATTGTGAGAAACGCGTTATTAATGCGTTTTTAATGGATGCATAACGATCAGTATCCGGTGGTGCTAGATATTCTGTAAGTGGTGCAACCACATAGCTGTACTTAGTTTCATCAGCCGATATTTGTGCGAGGACGAACTGGCTTTCTAACTGGGCAAACCACAATAGAGGATGATGTAACCAGAATGGTGGACGTTTTATCGTCACCCTGTTAATTGCACTGCTGGGTTCAGGTTGAAATGAGACTGGTGAATCGGTCATTATCGTGCTGAAACGAGCGTGACGCGGCTGGCGCGGAAGTTACAAACGTGAACGTTGCGGAACTTCGTTAAACGCTGGAGCCGACGCGGATGTTAACGTAGTTCGTCGGGTGTCACCAATTGTGGGTGTTGGGGTCACCAAATGTGGGTGTTGGAGAAAACAATTCCTTTATTCCCACAACCAGAGGTTGTACAGAGTTTCAAGGAGAGCATAAGGGAACAATTGACAGCAATGGGGGGCTAGAGGACAAATGTAAGGATGTAGAAGCTTATCTCACTAGGGGTAAGATAGATACTGCCTACAGGAAAATTAAAGAGACCTTTGGAGAGAAGAGAACCACGTGTATGAAAATCAAGAGCTCAGATGGCAACGCAGTTCTAAGCAAAGAAGGGTAGGCAGAAAGGTGGAAGGAGTATATTGAATGTTTATACAAGGGCGATGTACTTGAGGACAATATTATGGAAATGGAAGAGTATGTAGATGAAGACGAAATGGGAGGTAAGATACTGCGTGAAGAGTTTGACAGAGCACTGAAAGACCTGAGTCGAAACAAGGCCCCCTGAGTAGACAACATTCCACTAGAACTACTGACGACCTTGGGAGAGCCAGTCATGACAAAACTCTACCAGCTGGTGAGCAAGATGTATGAGACAGGTGAAATACCCTCAGACTTCCAGAAGAATATAATAATTCCAATCCCAAAGAAAGCAGGTGCTGACAGATGTGAAAATTACCGAACTATCAGTTTAATAAGTCACAGCTGCAAAATACTAACGCGAATTCCTTACAGACGAATGGAAAAACTGGTAGATGCGGACCTCGGGAAGGATCAGTTTGGATTCCGTAGAAATGTTGAAACACGTGAGGCAATACTGACCTTACGACGTATCTTAGAAGAAAGATTAAGAAAAGGCAAACCTACGTTTCTAGCATTTGTAGACTTAGAGAAAGCTTTTGACAATGTTGACTGGAATACTCTCTTTCAAATTCTGAAGGTTTCAGGGGTAAAATACAGGGAGCGAAAAGCTATTTACAATTTGCACAGAAACCAGATGGCAGTCATAAAAGTCGAGGGGCATGAAAGGTAAGCAGTGGTTGGGAAAGGAGTGAGACAGGGTTGTAGCATCTCCCCGATGTTATTCAATCTGTATATTGAGCAAGCAGTAAAGGAAACAAGAGAAAAATTTGGATTAGGTATTAAAATTCATGGAGAAGAAGTAAAAAGTTTGAGGTTCGCCGATGACATTGTAATTCTGTCAGAGACGGCAAAGGACTTGGAAGAGCAGTTGAACGGAATGGACAGTATCTTGAAAGGAGGATATAAGATGAACATCAACAAAAGCAAAACGAGGATAATGGAATGTAGTCGAATTAAATCGGGTGATGCTGAGGGAATTAGATTAGGAAATGAGACACTTAAAGTAGTAAAGGAGTTTTGCTATTTAGGAAGTAAAATAACTGATGATGGTCGAAGTAGAGAGGATATAAAATGTAGACTGGCAATGGCAAGGAAAGCGTTTCTGAAGAAGAGAAATTTGTTAACATCGAATATAAATTCATGTATCAGGAAGACGTTTCTGAAACTATTTGTTTGGAGTGTAGCCATGTATAGAAGTGAAACATGGACGATAACTAGTTTGGACAAGAAGAGAATAGAAGCTTTCGAAATGTGTTGCTACAGAAGAATTCTGAAGATTAGATGGGTAGATCACGTAACTAATGAGGAGGTATTGAATAGGATTGGGGGGAAGAGAAGTTTGTGGCACAACTTGACTAGAAGATTGGATCGGTTGGTAGGACATGTTTTGAGGCATCAAGGTATCACAAATTTAGCATTGGAGGGCAGCGTGGAGGGTAAAAATCGTAGAGAGAGACCAAGAGATGAATACACTAAGCAGATTCAGAAGGATGTAGGTTGCAGTAGGTACTGGGAGATGAAGCAGCTTGCACAGGATAGAGTAGCATGGAGAGCTGCATCAAACCAGTCTCAGGACTGAAGACAACAACAACAACAACAACAACATTTAGCAATAACTGAACACTACACACATGAATGAGTTGTGTAGACATGAACAGCACGGAATAACTAACTAAAGCTAAGTCAAAGAATAACTACATCACTGCACGTAAACTAACACTTCACGGAATGTTTATGAAGCACTGTACACTTGTAGGGATCGATTGTCAGAAATAGGTCACTACAAGAATCTCTATGGAAGGGCACCACTGGGAACTACAGTCACTTTCGTACATTAAATAAAATAAAGTTAGTTAAGATTATCTGAAATACAGTTATAAAAAACTTCTCGGAGCGGTATCTTTTTACAAATATTGATTACAATTTATATATGTATACTGGCGGAATCGTGTTACTCCCCTCTTTACTTAGACGCATCGTCCACTACTATGTTTATTATAATTTACGCTGCAGGTGTATAGATGCGAAAAAGACACACTCTAAAGCAGGAAAAACGATGCACCACGAACCGATTATCCGAATGGCGCGGATATCTGTAGATGTAACGTACACGTACATACAAACAAATGACTACAGTTTCACAAAAAATTGCATTATTTATTCACGAGAAAGAGGTTCACAAATCGGTCAAGTCAATAACGCGTTGCACTCGTCTCGTTCTTATGCAAGCAATTATTCGGTTTGGCGTTAATTGGTAGTCTTCCTGAAGGATATCGTGCCAAGTTCTGTCCAATTGGCGTGTTAAATCGTCAAAATGTCGAGCTGGTGGGAGAACACTGCCCACAATGCTTCAAACGTTTTAATTTGGAAAGAGATCCGGCGACATTACCGGCCAAGGTAGGGTTTCGCAAACACAAAGACAAACAGAAAAAATCTTGCCGTATGTGTGCGAGCATCGTCTTGCTGAAATGATTTCTAATCGCATCAGTGACGTACAAAACACGCCGGTAAAAGCTCCACGGCCTTCTTCATTCTAAACGTGCTTGGCAGTCAGCGTTGAATTACGTTAGTTAAACGTTCGAGCGTAATAGCTACCATATTGTCTGTGTTTTATGGAAGCAACACTTGTACATTAGCATTCGATCTGCATAAAGTATTGTTGGTTCCAACTCCACACTCGGATATGTACTGATGTGTTTTCATGTACATGACAGTAGTGAGGCAATAATGTAATTGTGGCTTGAGGGTGAAGGGTATCGTGAAGCCAATAACGCAGCATCGCGTCAATTTACTGTTCTGAATACCGTCAATGTAACTGGTAACGAAAGGAAACTTGTGGTTTAGAGTGACTACTGCTGTGAAAAAAAGAAAAAAAGGAAAAATATCCTGTGCATTTGTATACATATACATGTTAATAGTGTCTTCTTGCCTGTTTGACTGCGTATAAAAAATTATTTGGTTTCAGACCACACCTTCTTATCTTACGATAGAAATTTTGCTTTAATAGAAAGCGTAAGAAGGTAGTAAAGTGTTATGCATCTGATGTTTTATAAGAAGCAATTACTTCAGCATGCCTTTCTGTACCATTCAACACACTCATATTAGAGGAACAGGACTTTATTGAACTCCAAGCTGCCGGTGACAAAGTAATCACGTAACAAAGCTACACATCAGTTTTGCTGCACAAGTTAACAACACCATATGTGTAATAGTGCACATCAAAAGGACATTCAGTGACACTGAATGTTGGAAAAGTGTAAACATTCTAAACAATGACAAAACTGTTGCCGATTTCATACATACACGACTTTCTGTAGTACAAAATACTTCACGATTGTCAGCTACAAAAAGGACTTCCTTGTTATGGAACCCTTTATACCACACCACCATAGGCAGTTAGTTACTAGTTTGTTTAATAATGCTGCAAACTGACAGCTGTTGTTTCGTATTGTGCACACGTTTTGTAAGGTGTCAGGCAAATCCAACACCTTACATGAAAACCCTGACATGATAAGCAAATCCAGTAGTATGTCACATATCTCCGAATAAATCGTGACATTAAATTAACCAAAGTAATACGAGTAACGAGTGAGCAAATGGAATACCACAGACTAACACAAGAATGCCTAAATGCATGTCGTACCTTCCCACCGTGAGGCAGACGCAGTTCCGAGGGGAGAAACGAGGACAGAAGCCGAGAGCAGAAAAGTGTTTAGCTAGAAAAGGAAGAGGCTGGGCACCCACGCCGCGAGCCTACCTGTACAACTATACAACCCACGTTTTAGCGTGAGGCTTTTTCGCGTCTCAGGTATGTCAAGGACAACCCCCAGCCCATGTTAAAGGCTAGAGCCCTCCAGAAAAGCAGTATAGATCTTACGATAACACAAAAAGGGCCACTACCACCCGCAAGTTTTAGCGTGAGACTTTTTCGCGTGTCTGTTACATTAGGACAATCCTCCAGCCCATGTTAAAAGATAGAGCCCTCCAGAAGAACAGTATAGATCTCACGATAACGCTAAAAGGACCACACCAGATGCAGGTTTTAGCGTGAGACTTTTTAACGTCTCTGTTACGTTGCAAACTTTAAAAACATTGCCCCACCACGAAAAGTATAACGTTTCTCATTGGATAGACAGAATTTTTGTAGGCGGAGCTTAAGGTTAACATTGAGACCCTGATTGGTCAGATGAAAACATAGCCAGATAGTTTTTTTAAACTAACTTCGGTAAATTGTAGTAAGGAGAAGTTAGAGGAGAGTTAGTTCCGAGACGGCGGGCTGGATGGCTGCTGCGCCGGTCGCTGCCGCCCTGACGCTGCCTAGACACCGACAAGGTAATGAACGCACGCGATGCCGCATTTTTGAGCGCATAAGGCTTCACTCAGAACTGCAGAAGTCTCATCTGTTACACCCCTTTTTTCCGTAAAACTAATGGTGATCGTTAATTAAAACTCATGGTGTTCACATTTGCCACTTGAAGAACAGATCTGAAACGCGATGATTTTTCTTTTATATAGTTATTGAGAAGCCACATCAGCCACTGTAATTTACAAGTTAGATAAGTTATTAAAGATAATTGAAGGTCACTGTAGACCATTTTGATAGTTTTCTCTTTTGTGAAACTTAAATTAAACCTAGATTATAGATGTGATATGGCATAGGTCATCCTTTGATCGATTGTAGAACTTGGAAACCCATTTAGGGAATATTCGTTCACATTCTTGTTGAACGCTGTTGGTTTTTTCCATCCTGTATTAAAACATTTCCTTTTATCAATAGTGCAATTTATAAACGATGTTTTGTGATTAGAATAAATTTCCAATGGTAAACTTAACTGCTTTTTCGACGTTATTTTACCAGCTAACTAAAAATAGGAAAGCCTTGAACCCTTTCCACTATATTTAGTTAGAATTAAGATTCTTTTACAGGGAGTGCAGTGGAGCTGACGCTGAGATCATTTAGTATTTGGTTATATCATCGCTAGTCTCACTGAACTCTTCTGAATTCTACATGTCATGTGTGGTCTGGCGTCTCCTTACCAGCAACAGGTCCCAGGTTCAAACTAGTTAATTCCCTAAAAAACACGCTCAGAGCGTCGTTGCGCGAATGTGGTTGGGAGACACGATATAGTACAATCAGACACCACCATGAATGTTTAGAGTTTTAATATGTTCATATTTAGGTACGTTTTGGCAACCAGTATGGCATTATATCTAGTCTGAATAACGTAATGTGTAAGACTCCTGCTTTCAAGTTTTAATTTTCTTTTCCTGGACTATTCAATGCAATTTTCTCTCGCCTTGCTGCATAGTTTATATTTCGTGGGTGATGATAATTGTTAAATACTATAAAAACGTGCGTGCTAATTTCGTTTGTTATACAATATCGTTTTGCTTTGTTATATCTTAAAACATTACTTTTGGTTCTTAGCACGGTTATAACCTTAGGTCCTAAATTCTACTCCAGTCAATGAGATTCCAGGCTTGAATGTGGCCAACATCACTGCAATTGGGCGTGTTGGGGTACAGAGGTCAATGGTAGTTCACTCCGTGAACCTATTCCCATTTCTGTCAGCTGCCTGTTAATGGTCTTTGTGGTCACTGAAACATCAGTTCCACGTCGGATCAATAATAATAATAATGAATACGGGCTTCTAAGTGCTCGGTCCTCACATTCTGTCGTCTCTCTAGGTCGCCGGTCCCTTCTTGACTCTGTGTTCAGCTGCTGTTTACCCATTCGTGCCAAAATCGTAGATCTGGAGCATCGCTCCTATTCAAATGACGGGCGATTACTCCAACTCGCTGGAATACATTGTGTAGTGGGAAGAGAGAGAAGGCACCGTATTAAAACTTGGAGAGAACTTTCGAAGTGATTTATTGTTTCCAACTACAGTGCCCTCATTCCTCTTGGTCTGCATCACAGGGCCCCGCAATGCTGAGGAAGCACCCCAGCGGCCCGTGCAACACAATGCTGTGTCATTCCGGACTTGGACAGCCATAGAATTGTGACGGCTTCAGGATACGCCGACAGTTGGCTCAACAGTCTGTGTCCCTGCCGTCTCAGCGCTGCTCGGTGTGAGCCGCAAGCGGCCAGCTGCTCCTTCTTCCTGCCTGCATGGCTGAGATCAGAGCGACGACAAGCGCCTGTGATCCGCCGTCCAAATCTGCGGCCCTCACCTTGGCATGCCTCCGGCGTGTGTTGGAAGCCAGGGTGACTGCCTGTGGTAGTGAGCCATGGAGTGGCCCACTGCTGTCTGGCTGGCTACGGACGCCGCATCAGCCTCAGGGGGTCGAACCAACAACCCGCTGCGGATTGGAATGCTGGCGTCCCATCTTCTGCTGTGTGTATCCAGTGACACGCCTAGCCATCCAGGAGAGCTGCCACACTTTAATGAATCTTGTTAGAAAACAGCACGTATTTATACTCTGCTGTGTGCCTCTGTTTTGCCAAGTGTGCCGCTTCGCGTCACGTACTCATAACACACTAGGTTGGCCAGTGGGCCCCTTCTGCCTGCGACTTGCTATATGCAAAACAACTACGTATACTCTTTCAGCAACTTGACGGCCCTGTGGTCTCTATACCACTTCGAAACTGATGGTATGGGTAAATCACTCTAATCCGGCTCGCACCTAGCTGTAACTTGTGCTCAGAGTATCGCACAAAACTAACTTTCCCTATCCAAATGGTGGTGCCACTACATTGTAACGAAATTCCCAAAGACTTGAAGTTCTGGTATCGACATGTCCATTGTTTAATATTCGTGCCACCTGTGCGAAGAAAGTGCGCTGTAGCGTCACACATTCATCCATCAGCCGCAAAACGTGCAATTCTCTGTTCTCCGTCATTACCTACATGAATATCAATTTTTGACCAGTTTGTATAATTCATCCATGGTGCGTCATATTTTTTGGCTTGGTTGGGAAATGTATCATACTGTGTACAAGAGAGGCGTGAGGCATCCTCACTGGCTTATAAAAGATCATCAGATCAGGGTAGGAAAAGCTCTGAGTTCGACATGGCTTGATGTCGCACCCAGTGGCCCTGGTCACTATCCAGTTAGACAGATTGTGCTGCGTAGTACGTGTAAACAAATTCTAGCCGAAAAGCCACTGAATAAACATTAAATCGCAGCAAAGTTACATGTAAACAGCGAAATGTAAAGTGTAATGCAGATTCGCAGGCAGTACTGGCAACTCACTGGTAAACTATGGCCTTGCTTTAAGTCTGATGAGCCACCAAACAACTTCAAGCGACCCAGACACCCAAGATGAAGAGTTCCTGTGCTGAAGCATCCAACCACTGCTAGATACATCCTGTGAAAGATTGTTGAACCATAGCGTGACTCTCATCTAGAAGAAATTAGTGTAATCAGGTGACGATCAACATATTTTCCACAAAGCGTTGGGAGGAAAAAGCCTATCGAGCATGAATGCACACATTTGTTTCCGTTTCGTCGTTCTTTTTCTCAAAGAATATGTTTCGGTAATCGATAAATTATGATGAAGTTATATTACAGTACCCTCCGGATATCAGAAAGATTCACTGGAAGCAAAATAAGGAAATGTAGTCCAACAACAATCCCCACACTTGAATACTGCTCCTCAGACTGGGATCCGTAGCGAATAGGATCGAAGATACAATAGAGAAGACCTAAAGAAGAGCAGCTCGTTTCGTTTTGTTACAGGTTCACGTAGTAAGTGCATGATGGAGATGCTCAATTGACGCACCAGTGGTATTCGCTGCAAGAGAGGTATGCTATATCAGGGTAAGATCTACTATTAAAATTCCGAGAGCGTACGCCCCTAGAACAATCGATGAATATGTTGCTTCTTCCTATGAACATCTGGCAAAAAGATCACGAAGATAAAATTAAAGAAGTTTGAGTCCACACGGAGCCTTACCAGCATTTGTTATTCCCACAAACCATAGGCGACTGGAATGGGAAATGACGGAAGCAATAGTGATACACCAAGTAAACTTCGTCACTCACCTTTAAGTGACTTGCGAAGTATAGACGTAGATGATAATGTTCGGCATATCAAGCAGCCCGTATACTTGCAGTGTATACCAAAGACTGCAAATATCTTCAGGACACACAAGGAAAAACAAGATTCTCTTCTTCTAATAAACTTTAACAGAAACTAACACGCAGTAGAAAGCGTGATCAGGAGCCACATTCATTCTGCAGTAGGTGTCAAATAACACATCGAAACATGTTTTGAATATATATAAAGTACACAGATCAGAACAATGCCATAATTTTAGACAAACTGCAAACTAAAATGTCTGTACGCTGTGTTCAGGAAACACGCACGTATACAACATAAAATTGCTGTTTAGCAGATTATGATAACGAGAAAAGGGTGAACATAAACATTTCTTGCATCCTCCACAATGTCACAGACTGAACCATAGTCCCTCATGAGTTCTCAAGAGTTCAACTTTTCTTCTACCAGCCTGACAAATCAAAGGAGTACTGCGCCTTTGAAAGGTCAGTTGACAGGTAATTTTACAAGGTGTAAAAAAGATGTATGTCCAAATTTTCGGGAAACATTCGACACACGTAGAGGAAGAAAATATGTTACGTGGGCATGGGTGCAGAAATGCGTAATTTCCATGTTGGAGCTCAGTTTCTATAGCTCTTCAACACAAGGCAAACAAACGAGAAAAAACGTGTCAGCACAGTGTGAAAACCTTCATAAATAAAATTTTAAAAGTGCCCTTCGTTAGGAACGATACACGCAACAATCCATCGTCGAATTGAATTCCTGATGCATTGATGTATCACTGGAGATCTGTTTTCGTTTTACACCCTTTCACTGTGTTCTCCAATACGGGCAGAACGACTATGTATAGCTTGTACCTGGGTTCTGTACACAAGAGCTTTCAAATGCCCCACAAGTAAAAGTCTAGTGCGTTTAGGGCCGGAGAGCGTGGAAGCCAAGGAATCGTGGAGACGACGGTTCAAGACGTGTTCGGCAATACAGATTTAGTTTTCCCGTGTTTTCCTTAAGCCGCTCGGGGCAAATGCCAGGGCGCTTCGGAAAGGGCACCGTCGATTTCAATCCACATTCATTCATAATCCGAGTTTGTGTTCGACGTCTAATGATCTCGCTGCCTTCTTCCTTCTCTTCATTTCTCTAGGCGTCGAACTTCGACTTCGGAACATTTAATGTGAGAAAACATTTCATGTACTGTTGGTACGTTCTGTTACCGCGTGTTTCCCATGATTCGGATCGTTACGAAGAGAAGTAGAAAATGAGATCCAGCATGAAGAGAAAAAAAAGCACATCCATATTTATCACATTTTATTCCTCTATGAGTGAGGAATGTTTCCTGAACGTTTGGCCATACTTTCTATACTCTGTATTATGGCATATGCGTGTGATGTAACGTTCTAGTAGAATAATAATCGCCGGCCGGAGTGGCCGTGCGGTTCTAGGCGCTACAGTCTGGAACCGCGCGACCGCCTCGGTCGCAGGTTCGAATCGTGCCTCGGGCATGGATGTGTGTGATCTCCTTAGGTTGGTTAGGTTTAAGTAGTTCTAAGTTCTAGGAGACAGATGACCTCAGAAGTTAAGTCCCATAGTGCTCAAAGAAATTTGAACCATTTTTTTAGAATTATAATCATCGAGACAAAATCTGTCATCACACCTAACAACAAACACTTCGAAACTAACCGAAATTTTCAGCAACTAAATTATTTTTCGATACGCGTAAGACTTATTTGTGGTAATCGAACACAATTACCAATCACTTACTGATTTCATAGGTACCGTATAATCCTTCAAAAATTATATTTTGGAATTATTGTAATAAATTCATGTTTAAAAAGTTGAATTAACTTTATTATGTTACATATATATTGTTACCATGGAAAGAAGGTCGATAGCAACTAAAGACCGTAAGAGGATTGTAAATTTCGTGGGGAACCAACTCATTTGGCTATCTAAAAATTATTTCAGGTAAAAACAAAGAAAACTGTTGTGTAATACTGAAATAAAATTAAAGGCGTCTTCTGGCAAGTAATACTTACTCGGCAGGTACTGGAAGACAATAGATACTTTTTAAAAACAAGGCTGTAAGCCAAACACATCAGCTGAATTAATAATACGAAAATGTTAATCGGAATATTAAACTCTCTTTAACTTCGGAAATATGACAGACTTGCAATATCTAAAAGCAATTTTGGTATCAGTATGAAAATTCCTTTAAGACTAGGTTTTTATACATACATATTTTCAGTCGTTAAATCTCGTAGATGTTTTTATTTTGCTAAGATGGAGGACAGGTTGGTGGAAATAACAGTGGACTCCACGTATCTACCATACTGACTTCCATACAAACAAATTAAATATTCAGCAGAAAAACTGAACTAACCTCCGTCCTAACAGGCCTTGAAAGGCCCAACGGTACCAACTGGCCGCCGTGTCATCCTCAACCCACCCACAGGCATCACTGGATGCTGGTATGGAGGGGCATGTGTTCTGCAAATTGCTCTCCCGGTCGCTTTGCCATTTTACGAAACCGGAGCCGCTAATTCTCAATCATGTAGTTACTCCGTTTGCCTCACAATGGTTGAGTGCAGCCAAAAAAAAAAAAAAACCCTCTTACGTTAATATTTCATAAAAAAATACAGATTTAACCTTCGGGCACCTTAAATCCATTGTTGAATTTCTTTTGTATACTTCGTTTTGTCACGTCACATTCCTTAAACTGCTGAGGAAAAGAATTTCTTTAAAAAATTTTTGTAGACCTGAGGGCGAGCTGATACAAAACGTCAATTAGATCTGCTGTGCCTTGAATTTTTGTGAATCTGAAGCAAATATAGATAGGCAACAGAGAACGAACCTGTCCTATGTCAGTCAATCGCAACTTGTATGAATTTTTTATAGAATGAACGCAGAAGACGTATTTAACAATAATGCAGAAAATTACTAAGTGTGACAACACAAATTATTTTCGGGGCTAGAGACCTGGAATCGATTGCAGTCATCAATTTCATCACATTACACTGAAGAAATCCAAATGTTGGATTTTTAGCATGATTAATTGAATACGGTCTCAGGCTTTTTCTTTTTCATCCTAAGCACACATATGCTACCGGCTTATTTATGAATTTAGCAGAGTGTGGGGAAGTGGAGCAAATTACGCAAATCCGATATGCTGTGGTAAACACCAATGTCACTTAAAGCTTGTAAATTTAAAAATTCTAAAGCTATGAAACAAGTCGGGCAGAAGATCGTAATCGGAAAAAAATTAGAAAATGTCGTGAGGAGCGAACACGTGCTATTTCCTGTAGTTCTTTCTACTTTTGACGACAGATGTTGGAGGGAAACGAAGATTTCTAGTGATAGTTCTACAGTAGGAACGTTCTTTAAGCATCTAGAATGGTATGAGTTTTGGAAATCAATATTTAGTGGATTAGACTTCAAGTAAAATTCAGGTTATGTTTCTCTGCTATCGGAATACAATTTTAAATTTGACTTATATAGGTGGAGGTTAACTACACCATTTAATGCACTGAGTTAAAGTACACGTGCTTCTGGATGAAGGAATCGCTGTGCTACCTTACCTTCTGTCGACAGTCATCTTATGTTGGATCTACTTCTGTTATATGGCGAAATTTCGTATCGATTCGAACGTGAGAGGCAGCAGTTAATTGAAGTCAAAATCACAACCGACATATAGCGAGGAAAGTTAAACTCTATGTAGATGCCTAGCAACGCACTGTGTTATTCGGGTATTGTTGCGAGTCTTTTTATATGATGTTAATAACTAATATGTCAGGGTCTTTTGTCTAAAGTATCCGTTACACGCTCGTTCTTATTTTATCGTATACTATATATTTCCATGCACTGCCATGGTTTTCTTACCGAGATTGTTTTCTGTACACTACAATTAGAAATTTTACATTAGAATAGAAAAATTTGGGCGTTCACGAAATGTATATCGCTATGGCAATATTTCAAGTTGTGAAAAGAACGAGGAAACTGTAAGGCCTAGTATGTATGAATCACCAGTGTCTTCTTTTAAGATAACAAGTTTAAAAATCATATCAAAACTGTAACGCGGTTGTGTTCGAACTACGTTGTTGACCTTAGCATCATTACGGAATTAAATTTATGACCTCCATGCACCGCGAAGTACATCCAAATGGGTTAAAAGGCGTCGATTATGCTATACAACGATGCAGACCTCACGAGGCCTTATTGGCACTAGGAATTTTACTATCAGAACGTGGTACTGATCTGAAACTTATGTGTGACATGCACGACACGTGGCTCGGTTGTCGAAAACTCATCCACAGTGAAGACAAAAAGGTAGTATAAAACTTTTTTAAGTCATGGTCAGTCTTCTAATTTGATGCATTCAGCTATTATTTCCTCTCCTGCCACACCCTCTTCATGTCAGAGGGTCATGTAACTCAATCTCCTCAGTTAGTGGTTGGACGTATTTCAGTCTGTTTTCACCTACAGTTTTTGTGTTTTGCTGCACGCTCTAGAATCATGAAAGTTTTTTTGTCAATTCTTAACACATGCCCCATCATCATGTCCATTTCTTCAATGAGTGTGCGCCGTATTTTCCTTTGATTGTTGATTTTCCTCATTTATTAACTTACTTTTCAACTTCGCTGTGTAACACAACATTTCGCGAAATCCATTATTCACTTCCGTGTGCCTGCTACGTAGTCCACCAGACCTACATTTTCAGAAATTTGCAATCGCCAAAACGACAGCTAAGTCAGTTTCCAACAACATCCTTTCTTCCCAGTAATCGTCCAGCTAGGTATGCTGGGGAACGTCTGTTCAGTTTGGAAGTAGAAACGAGGTACTGGTAGAAGTAGTGCTGTGAGGAGTTAGTGAGCTGTGCCTGGGTAGTTCGAAGGGAAAAAACATTGCCCGCGTAAGGTAAAGTTTCTGGTTCGAGACAGAGTCCAGGTCATAGTTTTAATCCACAAGGAATTTTCAAAGCAGCGCAAACTGTGCTGCACAGTAAAAGATTTATCCTTTAATTGAGGTAATTCTGTCTCACTCTAGGTTTCTTAGCATTTGGCTTCGTTGTTTCTATGTCTGTACGTCAAATTTATATGATTGCTATTTTTGAGGATAATGCCCTGTAACTGACCTACCTACTATAGTGTTCAACACTGCAATATCCACAGCCTCAGAGAACTTTAACTGTTCGTCGTTATTCCTGAAAAGTCAATATCCCATTTCCTCACACTCTGATTGTTTCTGCCGATTCTGTTAAACTTCAGCCTACTCTATTAAATTGTGATATGAATCTGTATCTGACCTCGGACTCTATATCAGTTACTAGTTATTCCGCGAAAAATATGTGGAGGGCAGTAATATGTTGCCCGACTACTCTTCGAACGTACGCTGTCGGAATTTCAGCAGTAGCCCTCTGCGTGATACACAACACCTCTCTCTGTAGCAACTGCCAATGTAATGTTTTAGCATCACTACAACGCTCCTCGTTGTATCTTCCCTTAATCTTCTGTCAATCTTACTTTGTAACGCACCCAGACTAACCAATAATATACCAGAAGTGGTCGAAAGGGTGTTTTGTAAAACATTTCTTTAGGGGATGAATTACGTTTCTTTAAGATTGTCCCAATGATTCTCAAACTGGCATCTGATTTTCTTCCCCCTCCTTGAGTCATTGCGGCGCGCCACGAATTAATCTGCTGTGCCAACCTTTTTGCCACTTGCAACCTACATTCTCAGTTATCTGTTGGATGTATTCCTATCTCTGTCGTTCTCTGTAGTTTTTACCCTTTACAGCTCCCTCTAATACTGGGGGAGCTATTTCCCTATGTTTTAAGTCCTACCATACTGTCTGTTCTTCTTGTCAATGTTTTCCACATATTCCCTCCTTCTCAGATTCTGCGCAGAACCTCCTCATTCTTTACCTTATCAGTCCACTTAATTTTCAACGCTCTTTGTTGCACCATATCACAAATGCTTGGGGTTTCTTCTGACCCTGTTTTCCCACAGTCTCTGTTTCACTACCTACAATGCTGTACTCCAAACGTACGTTCTCGGTAATTTCTTCCTCAAATTAATACCTATGTTTGATACTTAGACTCCTCTTGGCCAGGAATGCCCTTTTTGCCATTGCTAGTCTGCTTTTTATGTCCTCCTTTCCCCGTCCGTCATCGGTTATGTACTGAGTAGGTAGCAGAATTCCTTAGCTTCATCTCAGTCGTGATCTTTGATCCTGATATTAAGTTTCTCGATCTTATCATTTCCGCTACTTCTCATTACGTTTGTGTTTCTTCGATTTACTCTCAGTCCATATTCTGTGCTCATTAGGCAGTTTATTCCATTCAGCAGACTTTCACTCACGATAGCGATGTCATCAGCGAAATGTATCATTGATATCCTTTCACCTTGAATTTCAATTCCACCCCTGAACCATTCCTTTATTTTCGTCATTGCTTCTTCGATGTATAGACTAAACATAAGTGGCGAAAGACCACATCCCTGTTTGATCTGAGCACTTCCAAATTGGTCTTCTGTTCCGGCGTATCGAAAAGCTTTGGCACGAAGATGAAGAACACAAGAGCAGAGACGGCTGTGAGATGACGTCAGCCAGTAGCCCACTGACTAGGACCGTACCACGACAGGAGTAGTGTAGACCGGCACCAGCCGAACAGTTATTTGTGATCCATATCCACTACTTAAAAGGACATTGTCTGTAGCGAAGAATGTTACTTATTTGCATGTGGCCGATCACTTGTGACACGTTCTTGTAAAGCCCAAGTTAACTATTGCCAATCTTCTTTACTGTAATAAAACTATTAATGTGATTTGCTTGACTCTTGCATAGCTGTCCGAGAACACGACATACTTTAGGCACACTATAAGCGACGAGTGGGCCGATGCCACGTTGGCGAAGTGTTCCCCGCCAAATTCCGCTCATGGCGGGCACGGATTTTTTTTTTTTTTTGCCGGAACCTTAGTTCTTTCTTTTTCTTCGCTTTGCAGGGGCGTTCATTTGCTTTAACAGTTTCTTCTCGTTTTTGCTAATCGGTGTTTTCAGCTGGGCATTGCAGAAAATTTCTTTGCTTTTGTTCTTATTTTGCTAGCTCGCCTTGGCTTCTTGTTGTATTTCTCTCTTCCAGCAGCTACTGGCCAACGCTGAACGCCCGTCGGAACAAGCACCACGTATAACAAGCACCACCTATTACAGTTGCTGTACCACATTTTCGACCGTTTCGTAAACACAAAGTGTTTGTCTCAGTTCGAGGCCAACATACTAGCTCACAACGTACCAGGTACTGTGAAAAGCCGTTATTTCTTATCCACGGTAGGAAGTGCAGTGTTCCAACCTCATAAACAACTTGTTTCCTAACGCCACTCCGAGTGAACTTAGTTATGAACACCTGATAGCTTCACTAACTTACTATTATGATCAACAAGTGAATGTAGTAGCAGCTAGGTACCAATTCTTTAATTGCAAAAAATGGTCAGAACAAACTTATCCTGAGTGGCTAACAGATTTGCAGGGTATGCCAAGGAAATGCAAATTTCAAAAGTGTTTGCGGTGGTTTGTATGTTATGTTGCATGATGTGATCGTGTACAGTGTACCGGAAGTCAAACTCAGAGAACAAATTTTGAAACAGTGCGATCCATCATTTCAGCAGGTAGTGCAAATACTAGGTCAATCCGATTCAGGTGCCTTGTCGACTAATAAATTTGAGCGGCCAGATATTTGTCGGGTTGAGTCCCTTACTTGCGATCGTCCCATTCGGCGGCAGCAGCAGCTCACCACGCCGAGTAAACAACGTTTCACGCCATGTAACAAGTCGCTACACAGGCGAACAGAATTAGGCCTTGCCCTTGATGTCATTCACAGCACAAACGCACAAACTGTTCCTACCAACAAGCTGAGTGTTACACTCGTGGTAAGAAAGGACACGTGCAATCCCTATGTTTGCAACGGAACAACCATAGGTATCCGGCCCACTAACAAAATTCTAGTCTACATCTACATCTACATGACTACTCTGCAATTCACATTTAAGTGCTTGGCAGAGGGTTCATCGAACCACAATCATACTATCTCTCTACTATTCCACTCCCGAACAGCGCTCGGGAAAAACGAACACCTAAACCTTTCTGTTCGAGCTCTGATTTCTCTTATTTTATTTTGATGATCATTCCTACCTATGTAGGTTGGGCTCAACAAAATATTTTCGCATTCGGAAGAGAAAGTTGGTGACTGAAATTTCGTAAAAAGGTCTCGCCGCGACGAAAAACGGATTTGCTGTAATGACTTCCATCCCAACTCGTGTATCATATCTGCCACACTCTCTCCCCTATTACGTGATAATACAAAACGAGCTGCCCTTTTTTGCACCCTTTCGATGTCCTCTGTCAATCCCACCTGGTAAGGATCCCACACCGCGCAGCAATATTCTAACAGAGGACGAACGAGTGTAGTGTAAGCTGTCTCTTTAGTGGACTTGTTGCATCTTCTAAGTGTCCTGCCAATGAAACGCAACCTTTGGCTCGCCTTCCCGACAATATTATCTATGTGGTCCTTCCAACTGAAGTTGTTCGTGATTTTAACACCCAGGTACTTAGTTGAATTGACAGCCTTGAGAATTGTACTATTTATCGAGTAATCGAATTCCAACGGATTTCTTTTGGAACTCATGTGGATCATCTCACACTTTTCGTTATTTAGTGTCAACTGCCACCTGACACACCATACAGCAATCTTTTCTAAATCGCTTTGCAACTGATACTGCTCTTCGGATGACCTTACTAGACGGTAAATTACAGCATCATCTGCGAACAACCTAAGAGAACTGCTCAGATTGTCACCCAGGTCATTTATATAGATCAGGAACAGCAGAGGTCCCAGGACGCTTCCCTGCGGAACACCTGATATCACTTGTTTTACTCGATGATTTGCCGTCTATTACTACGAACTGCGATCTTCCTGACAGGAAATCACGAATCCAGTCGCACAACTGAGACGATACCCCATAGGTCCGCAGCTTGATTAGAAGTCGCTTGTGAGGAACGGTGTCAAAAGCTTTCCCGAAATCTAGAATTACGGAATCAACTTGAGATCCCCTGTCGATAGCGGCCATTACTTCGTGCGAATAAAGAGCTAGCTGCGTTGCACAAGAGCGATGTTTTCTGAAGCCATGCTGATTACGTGTCAATAGATCGTTCCCTTCGAGGTGGTTCATAATGTTTGAATACAGTATATGCTCCAAAACCCTACTGCAAACTGACATCAATGGTATAGGTCTGTAGTTAAATGGGTTACTCCTACTACCCTTCTTAAACACTGGTGCGACCTGCGCAATTTTCCAATCTGTAGGTACAGATCTATCGGTGAGCGAGCGGTTGTATATGAGTGCTAAGTAGGGAGCTAATAGTATCAGCGTAATCTGAAAGGAACCTAATCGGTATACAATCTGGACCTGAAGACTTGCCCGTATCAAGCGATTTGAGTTGCTTCGCAACCCCTAAGGTATCTACTTCTAAGAAACTCATGCTAGCAGATGCTCGTGTTTCAAATTCTGGAATATGCCATTCGTCTTCCCTGGTGAAGGAATTTCGGAAAACTGCGTTCAATAACTCCGCTTTAGCGGCACAGTCGTCGGTAACAGTACCATCGGCACTTCGCAGCGAAGGTATTGACTGCGTCTTGCCGCTTGTGTACTTTACATACGACCAGAATTTCTTCGGATTTTCTACCAAATTTCGAGACAATGTTTCGTTGTGGAACCTATTGAAGGCATCTCGCATCGAAGTTCGTGCCAAATATCGCGCGTCTGTAAATTTTTGGCTATCTTCGGGATTTCGCGTTCTTCTGAACTTCGCATGCTTTTTCCGTTGCTTCTGCAACAGCGTTCGGACCTTTTTTGTGTACCACGGGGGATCCGTTCCATCTCTTACCAATTTATGAGGTATGAATCTCTCAATTGCTGTTGCTACTATATCTTTGAATTCGAGCTACATCTCGTCTACATTTGCATAGTCAGTTCGGAAGGAATGGAAATTGTCTTTTAGAAAGGCTTCTAGTTACACTTTATCCGCTATTTTAAATAAAATTATTTTGCGTTTGTTTCTGATGGATTTGGAAGAAACGGTATTGAGCCTAGCTACAACGACCTTGTGATCACTAATCCCTGTATCAGTCATGATGCTCTCTATCAGCTCTGGATTGTTTGTGGCTAAGAGGTCAAGTGTGTTTTCGCAACCATTTACAATTCGCGTGGGTCCGTGGAGTAACTGCTCGAAATAATTTTCGGAGAAAGCATTTACTACAATCTCGGAAGACGTTTTCTGCCTACCACCGGTTTTGAACAAGTATTTTTTCCAACATACCGAGGGTAGGTTGAAGTCCCCACCAACTATAACCGTATGAGTGGGGTATTTATTTGTTACGAGACTCAAACTTTCTCTGAACTGTTCCGCAACTGTATCATCGGAGTCTGGGGGTAGGTAGAAGGAGCCAATTATTAACTTAATTCGGCTGTTAAGTATAACCTCCACCCATACCAATTCGCACAGAGTATCTACTTCGACTTCACTACAAGATAAACCACTACTGACAGACACAAACACTCCACCACCAATTCTGCCTAATCTATCATTCCTGAACACCGTCTGAGACTTCGTAAAAATTTCTGCAGAACTTATTTCAGGCTTTAGCCAGCTTTCTGTACCTATAACGATATCAACTTCTGTGCTTTCTATTAGCGCTTGAAGCTCAGGGACTTTTCCAGCGCAACTACAACAATTTACAACTATAATTCCGGCTGTTTCTTGATCCAAGCACGTCCTGTATTTGCCATGAACCGTTTGACATTGCAGCCCACCCCGTACTTTCCCGAGGTCTTCTAACCTAAAAAACCGCGCAGTCCGCGCCACACAGCCTCCGCTACCCGTGTATCCGCCAGCTGAGTGTAGTGAACTCCTGACCTATTCAGCGGAACCCGAAACCGCACCACCCTATGGCGCAAGTCAAGGAATCTGCAGCCAACACGGTCGCAAAACCGTCTGAGCCTCTGATTCAGACCCTCCACCCGGCTCTGCACCAAAGTTCCGCAGTCGGTTCTGTCACGATGCTGCAGATGGTGAGCTCTGCTTTCATCTCGTAAGCAAGACCGGCAGCCTTCACCAAATCAGATAGCCGCTGGAATCCAGAGAGAATTTCCTCAGATCCAAAGCGACACACGTCATTAGTGCCGACATGTGCCACCACCTGCAGCTGGCTCCAGCCTGTGCTCTTCATGGCATCCGGAAGGACCCTTTCCACATCAAGAATGACTCCTCCCGGAATGCACGCGGAGTGCACACTGGATTTCTTCCCCTCCTTAGCCCCCGTATCCCTAAGGGGCCCCATTACGCGTTTAACATTGGAGCTCCCAACTACCAGTAAGCCCACCCTCCACGATTGCCCGGACCTTGAAGGCTGAGAACGGTCCTCTGAAACAGGGCAGGCAGCTGCATCTGGCTCAGCCAGAGACAGTGCCTGAAACCGGTTTGTCAGACGCTCCGGGGAGGCTTTCTGATCAGCCTCCGGGGACGCCTTTCGCTGCCCTCCACGCCTTGGAACAACCTCCCAATCAACCACAGGCGAGGGCTCAGCCCCACTGCGGGCAGCAACCGGGGCAACCACAGCGGCAGACCGATCTGGGGACAGACGGGTCGATGTTGACATCCCCGTGATACCCAAGTCCGGCTCCCCACAGTGGTGCCCATTGGCAACAGCCTCAAGCTGCGCGACCGAAGTCAGCGCCGACTGCAGCTGTGAGCGAAGGGATGCCAAGTCAGCCCTCATTCGAACACAGCAATCGCAGTCCCTGTCCATTCTAATCGATGTTGAACAACAGTTACTGAAACACGAATCCGTGCCTAGATAACGCAAGCAAAACACGCAAAGAATGTATCAACTAACCTGTACAAATGCCTAACGACTGCGCTACAATCTGCTGAATTTACGATTACAGTAACTAAAACTCGAAATTGCACCTCCTATACGAAACTCACACGCAATTTAAGTAAGAATCTACCAAGTAAACACTAAAGCGCGATGCTACAACTGTCAAATACTATAATACGCTCGAAATATGAATGAAACAATACAAGTACCCAAAAACAAGCAAAGAAATTAATTAAACTATCTAACAAAAAAGTAAGCTAGGATTATACGACTTGCTGCTGCAGCTGCTTATCCAACGGCGGCAGGGAGCACACTGGCTGTTACCAACCGACACTGGCTGTTCAAAACAAAAACAGAAGACAGACGACTACGCGAATTTACACTATTCAGGTACTAAGGCGCGATGCTACAACCCTCAAATACTATAATACGCCCGAAATATGTGAATTAAACAATGCAAGTACCCAAAAACACTCAAAGAAATAATAGTCACAACTCACAAGGACCATGTCATTAATGCAGTTTATTCAAAGTCTGGAACAGGCAAGCATGTGCAGGGGGTTTCAAAAATGACCGGTATATTTGAAACGGCAATAAAAACTAAACGAGCAGCGATAGAAATACACCGTTTGTTGAAATATGCTTGGGACAACAGTACATTTTCAGGCAGACAAACTTTCGAAATTACAGTAGTTACAATTGTCAACAACAGATGGCGCTGCGGTCTGGGAAACTCTATAGTACGATATTTGCCACATATCCACCATGCGTAGCAATAATATGGCGTAGTCTCTGAATGAAATTACCCGAAACCTTTGACAACGTGTCTGGCGGAGTGGCTTCACATGCAGATGAGATGTACTGCTTCAGCTGTTCAATTGTTTCTGGATTCTGGCGGTACACCTGGTCTTTCAAGTGTCCCCACAGAAAGAAGTCACAGGGGTTCATGACTGGCGAATAGGGAGGCCAATCCACGCCGCCTCCTGTATGTTTCGGATAGCCCAAAGCAATCACACGATCATCGAAATATTCATTCGGGAAATTAAAGACGTCGGCCGTGCGATGTGGCCGGGCACCATCTTGCATAAACCACGAGGTGTTCGCGGTGTCGTCTAAGGCAGTCACGAAGAATGTCCAGATAGCGTGATGCAGTAATCGTTTCGGATCTGAAAAATGGGCCAATGATTCCTTTGGAAGAAATGGCGGCCGAGACCAATACTTTTTGAGGATGCAGGGACGATGGGACTGCAACATAGGGCTTTTCGGTTCCCCAAATGCGCCAGTTCTGTTTATTGACGAAGCCGTCCAGGTAAAAATAAGCTTCGTCAGTAAACCAAATGCTGCCCACATGCATATCGCCGTCATCAATCCTGTGCACTATACCGTTAGCGAATGTCTCTCGTGCAGCAATGGTAGCGGCGCTGAGGGGTTGCCGCGTTTGAATTTTGTATGGATAGAGGTGTAAACTCTAGCGCATGAGACGATACGTGGACGTTGGCGTCATTTGGACTGCAGCCGCAACACGGCGAACGGAAACCCGAGGCCGCTGTTGGATCACCTGCTGCACTAGCTGCGCGTTGCCCTCTGTGGTTGCCGTACGTGGTCGCCCTACCTTTCCAGCACGTTCATCCGTCATGTTCCCAGTTCGTTGAAATTTTTCAAACAGATCCTTTATTGTATCGCTTTTCGGTCCTTTGGTTACAGTAAACCTCCGTTGAAAGCTTCGTCTTGTTGCAACAACACTGTGTTCTAGGCGGTGGAATTCCAACACCAGAAAAATCCTCTGTTCTAAGGAATAAACCATGTTGTCCACAGCACACTTGCACGTTGTGAACAGCACACGCTTACAGCAGAAAGACGACGTACAGAATTGCGCACCCACAGACTGCGTTGTCTTCTATATCTTTCACATCACTTGCAGCGCCATCTGTTGTTGAAAATTGTAACTACTGTAATTTCGAAAGTTTGTCCGTCTGAAAATGTACTGTTGTCCCAAGCATATTGCAACAAACGGTGTATTTCTATCGCTGCTCGTTTAGTTTTTATTGCCGTTTCAAATATACCGGTCATTTTTGAAATACCCTGTAGTTTCTTCAGTGATACGCCAGTCAAACAAACTTTTTGTACCATTACTTCTTTGTGGCAAGCATGTGAAATTTCAGATGGACACGGGTGCCTCCGTCACATCGCTAAATCGTCACCACACATATGAACCGTTAAGCTCCCCATGCTTGTCTACAACTAGCACACAACTGATAGCTTATAGTGGACAAGACTTCCCATTCCCGGAACATGTACTTTCCTTGCTACGTATCGCTTGCGTACGTGAACAGTGACTTTTACAGTGCTACAATCACGCTATGTTGAGAACATAGCCGGCCGCAGTGGTCTCGCGGTTCTAGGCGCTCAGTCCGGAACCGCGCGACTGCTACGGTCGCAGGTTCGAATCCTGCCTCGGGCATGGATGTGTGTGTTGTCCTTAGGTTAGTTAGGTTTAATTAGTTCTAAGTTCTAGGCGACTGATGACCACAGATGTTAAGTCGCATAGTGCTCAAAGCCATTTGAGAACATATTTGGTCTCGATTCTTTTGATTTGTTTGCCTTTGACTTTCAGGACAATGTGTTATCAGTGTCTGCATTCCATGCAAAAGACAGTTGAAAGAATTGCTAAATTGCTAAGAGAATTCCCGGAATTTTTTTCTAATGGTGTAGGCAAAGCTAACAATTGTGTTGTACATATTACGCTGAAAGACAATTCTGCCGGCCCAGAACTGTTCCCATTGCATTATGGGACAAAGTCGCTGCTGAACTTAAAGAATTACAAGGTAGTGGAGTTATTGCGCCCATGTCAGTTAGTCAATTTGCAAGTCCACTGGTCTTGCTCCCAAAACCTTCAGGTCGCATTCGCCTCCATGTTGACTTTAAGTCTACGGTCAACCCACAAACTGTCGTTGATACTTATCCATTGCACACCCAGAGTATCTCATGTGCAGATTAGATGTTGGACGATACTTTTCAAAAATTAATTTGTGCGTCGCATATCTTCAAATACCGCCCGATGAAGAATCTCAAAAAAACGTGTGTACTGATACTCATTTGGGGTTCTTTAAATATTTACGTTCGCCTTTTGGCAGTGCTTTCGCACCCACCATTTTCCAACGGTATTTGGAACAGCTGACTGCACAAGTGCCAAACCGTTTAGAAAATTTGGTTGATATTGTAGTAGCAGGTCGTAAACCTGAAGAACATTTGCAAATTTAACTACTTTGTTGAGACAGGATTAAAGTGTGGACTGGACAAGTGTGATATTTTAAATCTGAGTTGCAGTATCTTGGTAAAGTCAGAAACAGTTAAGTTGTACACCCTCTTCAGTAGCATTTGTTAGCCATACAAGACTTGGCAGTTCCTCACAATATAACAGGATTTCAGTCGGTTTTTAGGGAAAATGAACTATTGCATTTGGTTCATTGCGAGTGTTGCACAAATCGGAGCTCCATTGGAATAGCTTGCGTCGCCAGAATGTCCCCTTTGTTTCGAAAGATGAGTGTCAAATAGCTTTTAAAAAACTCAAACTAGCATTTCTCAGAGGTCGATACTTAGTTCACTTTGATCCTGGCATATCAGTTGTATTTCAAGTTGACGCTTCCTCTTAAGGGATCAGTGCAATGCTTTAGCACGGAATTGGTGGTAAAGGCAGACCTATTGCTTTTTCATCAAAAGTGTTGTCCAAAGCCCAGTGTAACTATTCACAAATTGAGAAAGAGGGTCCGCAGCTCGTGGTCGTGCGGTAGCATTCTCGCTTCCCACGCCCGGGTTCCTGGGTTCTATTCCCGGCGGGGTCAGGTATTTTCTCTGCCTCGTGATGACTGGGTGTTGTGTGACGTCCTTAGGTTAGTTAGGTTTAACTAGTTGTAAGTTCTAGGGGACTGATGACCATAGATGTTGAGTCCCATAGTGTTCAGAGCCATTTGAACATTTTTTTTGAAAAAGAGGCTTTGGCTATTGTGTATGGTGTCACCAAATTCCACCACTATTTGTATGACAGAAAATTGTACTTAGTAACGGATCACACGCCATTCTGCTAACATACATTCGCACATCTTCGCCTCGTTCCTTGCATAGCATAAAGAACTTTTCAGTGCACCGATACTTTGGACGTCGGAATAGCCTATCTCTAGAGAAAGGTGTAATTCTTGTTCAAAATGACAGTCGACAGTCATGTGTGTTGATCCCTAAAGCGTTGCAAAATGAAGTGTAGCAATTTCTTCGCCACGGCTACTGAGGGATTGTTCGTGCGGAACAGTTAGCGCGTCAACACTGTACTTGGCAGTGAGTGGACACCCAAATAGAACAATTGACGTCACAGTATTACGCATGTGCGGCAAATCAGTCCATTCTGTCACAAAAATTCTGTGCTCGGCCTAAGCCGCAGTCACCATGGCAACGTGCTCACATAGACTTTGCGGGAATTTTTTTTTGAGATACTCGTTGGTTGATTGTGGTAGATTAGGACAGCAAGTTTCTTTTTGCTGTACTAAAGAACTCGGCAATGTCACGTAGCACAATGCAGGTGTTGTCCTTTATTTTCTGCCTAGAAGGTATACCTGAAGTGCTAGCGTCAGACAACGGCCGTCAGTTCACGTCAAATGAATTTGAAACATTCTGTGAACGCAATGGCATACAACATCTAACTAGTGCATCGTTCCATCCACAGTCAAACGGCGAACCGGAACGTTTTTTATGAACCTTCAAGCAGCTGATGGCCTAACGTCGCTCCGCACACACCAGGGATCACGTATTGAAGCTGTTTCTTGCCTCATGTCGTTCGCACCTACGAGGTGGACCATCGCTGGCTGAACTGCTTCACAGCCGCCGCCATCGGACCCTGCTCCTACCTCCTCAGCATCCGGCGCCGAAGGAAAACCGCAAGTATCTCTTCGCGCCGCATGATATTGACTCCTACAGGGATTTACGCGGCAGCAGAAGGTGGACGAAAGGTGAGATGGCCTGTCGACATGGCGTTTGCATGTACAAAGGGCGTCCAAAAAGTTTTGCACAGTCGTCTCTAAGATTTTTATTCTTTGCCCGAGGAGAATGAAATTTTTGTGAACATACTTGGAACATTTAGCTGTAGGTTGGTATATAAAAGTCTTTTCTTTTATTTACAAGTGAGCCATAATCGACTATGAAGTAGATGTCAGGAAGCAACGACTGTCGGTTACGGAGTTCCTCTTCAAGACCGGCGATGATTCTGCCACATCGATTCACAGGAAGTCGTTCCCTATTTATAGGAAGGAGGTAGTGGATCGCAGCAAAATCCAGCTGTGGTTGCAGAGGTTTAAAGAAGGTCATTTCTTCGCCTCCTCCCCTTCCTCCTTTCGTCCTACCGGTAGAGATGGACCCGCCCACACCGCAGCAGTCGCCGCATTCTTCACCTGGTTCCTGGCATAGGAGGTGGACGCGTACCCTTCTGGTCGTTTTCCAGGCGACGTTTCCGCCAGAGCGCAGGCCGATTGGCGGGGTAAGACCAGAAGCTTGATGTCCCCTGCAGCCACGCTTCCGGTCCCGCGTGGCGACCACCCTGCCTCCACCACCGCGGTCGCTTTGGGGGCGAGGGGGGGGGGGCGGGAGAGTATGTTCCGGCATGTTGACAAGCGCCAGCACGAAGATGAAGACGATAGGATCAGAGAAGGCTGTGGGGCTACGTCAGCCAATAACCCAGTGACTAGGACCGCACCTGACAGCCTCGGCAGCACAGTAGTAGACCGGTGCCAACGGAACAGTTATTAGTGATCCATATCGATTGCTTACATGGACATAGTGAAGAACATTACTTATTTGCATATCGCCCATTGCTTGCGACTCCTTCTTGTAAATCCCAAGTTAAGTATTATCAATCTTCTTTATTGTAATAAAAAGTATTAATGTGATTTGCTTGAATTGTTGAATAGCTATCCCAGAACGCAGCACACTATAAACGACCAGTGGGCAGGACCCCCACATTGGCGACGTGTTCCAGGCCAAACCCTGCGCCCTTCATTACATTTTTAATAACCAATTTAATGGCCAACCCTTTCTTAATGCCTATCATTCCAGTGGTATGGGATTCTATGTATCACGTCTTTCAGTAAGCAATAGATGCTAAAAATTCAAATGGCTCTGAGCACTATGGGACTTAACATCTATGGTCATCAGTCCCCTAGAACTTAGAACTACTTAAACCTAACTAACCTAAGGACGTCACACAACACCCAGCCAGCCATCACGAGGCAGAGAAAATCCCTGACCCCGCCGGGAATCGAACCCGGAAACTCGGGCGTGGGAAGCGAGAATGCTACCGCACGACCACGGGATGCGGGCTGCTAAAAATTGTCAGAACATTTTTTGCTCCTTCTTCCACTTGAAAAAGGCAGAAATTATAGCTTAATTGATCAAAAATAGTTTTAATTGTAAGGTCTTCTGCCACCTTTGTATACTATTAATGTACATATTTGCAAAACTGTAACCATACAATGATGCCAAAGTCCTAGCTGATAACTTTGTGTTAAACTGTAAGTCGAAGCAATTAGTAATTGTACTAGCAGGAGAGCCATATCGTGCTATGTTGATCGTAAAATCATCTGGCGCAGATATGGTGTATAATCGACATAAAACCAGTTTATAATTATTCAAGTTGTGTACTTGAGAGAACTTGCCTGTGGTTGATTGTGGAGTGTGTATTCCGTTTCCGTCCCTGTTATACCATTGCATGCTGCACGTTTCAGTGTTTGCTATGGGTGCTAGGACCAGTCTTGACAGGTGATAGTTTCCAGAAGTTTTTCTTAGGCTTGCACCACTACCATTCTTCCAAATCACAATCCAAATCACAATTATACCGTAAGGGGAACATTATGAAAGGTTACAAGTCTCCTTCCATTTAAATGATAAATTCATTTCCCCATAGCCACGACTGGCGATAGGCGGTACACTTTAGTTTTATCATATTAAAAGTGTAATGATTCTATTTTTTTAATGCTCGGGAATGTATTTTATAAAACTGCAGTGGTGGTCGGTCAAGGCTTTTAGTGGGTGAGGACCGCTCAGTTTGAATACAACTCTGGGAGAGTTGGGGAAAACCACACGGACTTCAGAGGCTTTCTTCTGCCTTATGCGTGTCACGGAGCCACTTCGCTCCTC
Source organism: Schistocerca gregaria (assembly GCF_023897955.1). NCBI lineage: Eukaryota > Metazoa > Arthropoda > Insecta > Orthoptera > Acrididae > Schistocerca > Schistocerca gregaria. The sequence goes on along the minus strand of NC_064921.1, from coordinate 972,166,364 downwards.
TGTCAGTCAGTATAAGGTGGGTACCACGGTACTTGGCACAGTTCGTCTCTGTAGAAGGCTGAGGGAAGTAAAGTTAAGTGCTGCCTGTGATCTAACAATTTATGGTGAGAAACCACAAGTCTTGGAACATATGGGCCTACCACGTGCGAAGGAGAAGCATCACAGCGTTCCTGTCACGTTGGTTAGAATTCTGAAAATTCAGAAGTGTATAAATTTGCCTATTACCTACTGACATCAGATGGGAATTTCTGGAGCACTGTGGCGAGGAAGACATTTTCTGATTGGCTAGCGACTGGAGACATTCTGTCGTGCGAATTTGTTAAACATGGCAGTTTTCACGCCATTGGCAGAAAATAGAAACGTTTTCTGATTGGCGGTTGTGGCGAGAACGGCGCAAACAGCAGAGTCGGAAGCAAGGACACATGAAAATAGTCAGTCTTTGTTTGGATGTGGAAGGTGAATGGTTCTTGGTTTTAGACATCGAGGACGCTAAGTTCAGACGGTGTATGGGACTTCATGGTGTCGGAATCCTGACGAGATTCTGGTTCTTTACAGTGACCACGCAGAGACGGCTTACTGCCACAGCGTTTAGTGAGAGTATGCATCGGCACAGGCGGGGCTTTGACGTTTGCAAAGGCGACGTACTGTTGCCACGCAAGGGTTAATCCCCCAGTTGCAGTAACAGTATCGTTATCATTTATTATTCAGTCAATGCTGGAGTGACTAATACATTTGATGGGTTGCATTCGTAGTAGTGATTGAATGAGCAGCTAGGATACGATAATACTCTCCCCCAACTGCTTCATACCTTATTGCAATCACTTTTTTGATTCATGTCACTGAGTCTTAGGCTGTGTCATTGCTTTAATCGTATAACAAAAGTCAGTTTAATTTTATTTATATTTCATTTGAAGTAACTAATAGCTTCATTGCATTCATTATTATTATTGTTATTATTATTATTTGTCAACTGTGTAAAAATAGTCATTCAGTAAGTTTTTATAGCATTTCTTCACCTCACAATTTCATGTTAGGGTCATTTTTGAGATAGTAGTTCTGTTGGGCAATTAGAAATTAGCATCAGGTCTGAAGGGGTGTGTGACGAAATCGAGTCGTTCATTTATTTCTAAACCTCATACTGCAGGGTTTTGCAAATTGATTTGAATAATTAAAGAGAGTGTTATTAATGAAAAATTTGGAATTTATCAAAATTGTTATTGTCTCATGAAATAACACGGTCGCAGGTCCAACTAGAGACAAATGTTATGAAAGTATGTTAGGTAAAAATACGAATTTACGTAACAGTTACTGAAAATTGTACAGGTAGTCACGTGTAGCACTGTGTTTCGGGCATGACGCATGTGAGAGCTTAGTTGAAATAGTAAGATGTTATGTAATATTTGATAGGCAATCTGAATGTCACTGAACACTATGTAATAATTTAAAATCAAAAGTAATTTAGTAATTGCAAATCGTAATGTGGTAATGATTAAAAGCTGTTGCTTCACTTTAATGTTAACTGTCTCCACGTTTCGCTAAGCATTACCTGTCAATAATAGATAATAATAAAAAAAACATTACCAGAAACATAACGTCTATACAAATCACACGAATATAAGATATAAATAAATGTACACAATTATATAATGCTGTTAAATAGTAATTTGATTTTTGCCTTGTGAGAAGAATTAATTTAAATCATTGTTAGTGCTTTCTCACAAGTACATCTACATCTACATAGATACACCTCAAGTCACCTTATGGTGCGTGGCGGAGGGTACCCTGTACCACTACTGGTCATTTCCTTTCCTGTTCCACTCGCAAATGGAGAGAGGGAAAAACGACTGTCTATGTGCGCCCTAATTTCTCGTATCATATCTTCGTGGTCCTTACGCACAGTGTACGTTGGCGGCAGCTTCAAATTCCGGTTCTCAAAATTTTATCAACAGAGTTTCTCGAAAATAACGTCACCTTCTCTCCAGGTAATTGTATTTGAGTTCTCGAAGCATCTCCGTAACACTTGGGTGTTGTTGGAACCTACCGGTAGCAATTTTAGCAGGCCGCCTATGAATTGCTTCGATATCTTCCTTCATTCCAAACTGGTACGGACCCGAAACACTCTAGCAGTACTCAAGAACAGGTCTCACAAGTTTCTGTACAAGTTGATTAACGAACGCAGTGAAATACAAAAGTTTTGAAATTGTACTTTCAATTATTTTTCTTGTTGCGGCCTTCAGTCCGAAGACTGGTTTGTTGCAGCCCTCCGTGCTACTTTATAATGTGTATGCCCGGTCAAATCCAATCTCTATCCTGCTTACAGTATTCACCTCCATTCGTCCCCCTACGATTTATACCCCTCACAGGTCCCTCCAGTACTGAATCTGTGATACCCTGGTGTCTCAGATTGTGTCCTATCAACCAACTCCTCCTTTTAGTCAAGTTATACCACAAGTTTCTGTTCTCCTCCATTCTGCTCAGTACCTCCTAATTGATTACCAGATCTACCCATGTAATCTTCAGCAGTCCTGTCTGGCACGACATTTCCTAATGTTCTATTCCCTTCTTTCAGATCATATAGAATTGAGAACCGGCAATTGAAGCTGACTGTCGAACGTTTCTACTGCCGCCAACGTACACTGCACGTAAGGACCACGAAGATATGATACGGGAAATTAGGGCTCATACTAATATATGATCTGAAAGGAGTGAATAGAATGTATAGAATGGCTATACGCTGCAGACAGCCGACCAAGTGTAGAAGACCTTGGGATACAAGAAGAAGATAAAGTTACAGATGATGACAAAGGAAATCCAATACTAACTAGTGAGATTGAAGAATCTATGAAGGAGATGAAAATTGGAGTCTAGTTAAATTGAAAAGAACCTGCAAAGGACAGAAGAGAGAGCACATAAATTTCGAGAAACTGAAAGACAAATGCAATTGTAAAAATTAGAGAATGCAAATTCTGAAATCATGATGCAAGGACAGGAGACGGAATGCACAGAAGGAACATGGGATCTTTTTAAAAATGGTATCAGAAAGGCAGCTAAGGAAACGCTTGGAGTCAAGAAGAGAAAAAAACTAAAGAAAGAACGGGTAACACCAGATATGGCCCCCAGGGGCTCAGCATTTACTTGCTGAGTACGGGCTTGGCGACCCCGGGGTCCTGAGCTGGGGACTGGTCAGCGCCGCCAGTCTCCTGTCACCGTAATCCCCGGACAGGCTTCAGCGACCACCGTACGGCGCGGCGGTCAAATGTTGTGTGCTGCGGGGAATGGTAATCTTGGCTTGACCGCCCGGATTGCAAGGAAGGCCAACCTCTATAAAAACCCCTCAGTCTTTCGGTGTGCTCCGCGCCTAGAAGATGCATGGCTGTTGGGGTGGAACAGTCGTAAGCGGGCAACCTCTGGGGCACCTGCCGCACCCCAGTTGTATAAGGCTTACTCAGGCATGCGGGGCTCTGTCTGAGCGGACCTTTAGTTCCCTAGCTGCTCGTGGGACCACAATGGACCCTTCGACCTCTACATTTCCCCCTACCAGTGGCTTGGGTGGGCCACTGGTAGGAAAACACACCCCATCGAAAAAGCGGCTACGCGCTGCGAGTTCTCCAGCGCCTGGTGTTGCTAGAGATTTAACAGACTGTCGTAACGGAGCACATGCTGATAATCAGAATGTGATTTTGATTATTAAACGGAAGGAGGGTCGCTTTCAGAGGGTTTCTCCCTTTTACATCCACAAGGGTCTTGAGGGAATTGCAGGAACACTGAAATCTGTGAAGCGACTGCGCAATTGGACTGTGTTAGTTGAGACTTCTAGTTCCCGTCAACTCGCTTCCCTTCGGAAAGCAACCTGTCTAGGAGAGTACGCTATCGAGACCGAGCTCCACTCCACTTTGAATTATAGTAAGGGTGTTGTGACGTGTAGGGACTTGGTGGATATCCCCATAGACGAGTTAATATCTGAGTGGGCTGACGAAGGTATTGTTGACGTGCAGCATATTATGAAACGAGTCGATGGGGACCTCGTCGAATCTGACTCGTTTATTCTCACGTTCAGTTGTCCGAGACTCCCAGAGCATGTTAAAGTGGGGTTATTACGTTTGCCAGTACGGCCATATTTCCCGAACCCAATGCGCTGTTTTAAATGTCAGCGCTTTGGGCATACTACGTTGGGGTGCAATGGGATAGCCACTTGTGGTAAATGTGGTCAGCCTGCCCATGACGGAGCCGATTGTTCAATGCCTATGAAGTGCGTGAATTGCCCTGGGAGTCACCCAGTCTGGAGCCGGATCTGCCCCATCTATCTCGACGAACGGAAGGTACAGGAGATTAAAGCATCTAAGCGCATCCCCTATGGTGAGGCGAAGAAGATCTTTAAGGCCATGCAACCTCCTGTGTTTTCAACATCTTTCGCTTCCGCTGTGAAAAAAACCGGTACAAATGGTTACGCAAACGGAGGTTGCTAGTGTTAGCAGTAATACCTGCGTTTGCCAGTGAGCTTGTGTTGCTGCGGTTGTTTTGCAACCTGCGGCTCTCCCCGCTACGTCGAACAAGGCCGTGGTTGCTGACATTGGGGTACTTCCTGCCTCTCCCCATATGGCGCCTTCTGCCCAGGCGAGTAAAGCTCCAACTGTTGACAAGACTCTGCATTCTAAGCCCCCCAAGACAAAGCCGCAGAAGCCGAAGGTTTTGCCACCTGAGGAGACTAGTCAGCGTCGGTCCGATGACGAGGCCATTGTACTGTCTGACATCTCCCGTGGGTCGTCATCGGAGCTTATGGACATTGATGTCGACCGGAGGCGATCTTCTCGCCCCAGGAATAAATCTCCGGCCAGTACGGGCCCTCCTCCAAAGCACAGGGGCAGGGTGAAAGTTCAGCCAGCCTGATCACTGGCTCCTATATTACAGTGGAACCTGAATGGGTTCAGGACCCATGTGGCCGAATTACAACTCCTTATACGGGAGTGCCCCTTGTGCTTATGTCTCCAAGAGACACATTTTCGGGCCACTGATGCTCCTTCTTTACGGGGCTATACTGTATATCGAAAAGATGATCTGACGGGGGAAAGGGCAAAGGGTGGTGTTGCGGTTTTTGTCCGTGACATGCACCCATCATCTGAGCTCCGTCTCGTCACCGACTTGCAAGCAGTTGCGGCTGACATTCTTGTGGGTCGGAGGCTCACAGTCTGTTCAGTTTATTTACCGCCTGAGGATGTAATGGACTCTGAGGCTCTCACAGACCTTGTTAGAAAACTCCCCCGCCCATTTCTTCTTCTGGGGGACTTCAATGCTCATAATGTCTTATGGAGCTCTCCGACTACTTGCTCCACAGGTCGCATTCTGGAAAACCTCATGATGTCTGAAGAACTGTGCATCCTCAACTCTAGTGCTCCCACTCATTTCTGTACTGCTTCCGGGTCGTCATCGGCTATTGACCTTTCCTTTTGCTCTCCAGCACTCGCGGATTCTGCTCTGTGGGAGGCTGCAGCTGACCTCCATTCTAGTGACCACTTCCCCCTTTGGATCCGCCTCCTGGATGCGGCTGTGGCATTACCAGTGCCGCCCCGGTGGCACCTCTGCAGAGCTGACTGGACACTTTTCAGCCAACTGGCTGTTTTGGAACACCGTGCCAGCGTCTACGAATGGGTAGACCATGTTACAGCCGTGATCTCCCATGCTGCTGAATTGTCAATCCCACGGTCATCCGGTCATCCCAAGAGGCGTCCTGTCCCTTGGGGGACCACTAAGTGCCGCTCAGCCATCCGAGCCCGCCGTGCAGCTCTGCGCCGCTTCAAGTGCCGTCCCTCAGCTGACAATCTTGCGGCCTTTCGGGTGGCAAGGGCCACAGCGCGGCGAGGGATTAAAGAGAGCAAACGTCGGTCATGGCAATCGTTCTTGAACTCCATCTCTCGCTCCACTAGTTCTACGAAAGAATGGGAAGCCATCAGGAGGATTTCCAGGAAACTCAGTCAACTACCTGTCTCCTCATGTCGCGCCGAGAGACATTGCCCAGACACTGGCCATGCATTTTGCGGAGTCTACCGCCACTATTAACTGTTATCCAGACTTCTGCCGCTACCGCACTGCCATCGACAGGGGTCACTTGGACTTCCGGTCTCTAAATTCTGAACCCTATAACTGCCCCTTCACAATGTGCGAACTGGATTTGGCGCTGTCTGTGGCTCATGATACTGCGCCTGGTCATGATCAAATCCGGTACAGCATGCTGTGGCACTTGTTGCTGTCATGCAAGGAAGTTCTCCTGAACTGTTTTAATATGACATGGTTATCCGGCACGTACCCTGACTCGTGGAGGGAGGCGATTTTGATTCCCCTCCTCAAACCAGGGAAGGACCGAACGTATACCAGTAGTTATCGCAGTATTGCTTTGACGAGCTGTGTTGGGAAGACGTTGGAACACATGCTGAACCGACGCCTGGTTTGGCTGCTCGAGACCAGGCAGCTCCTTAGCCCCTCTCAGTGTGGCTTTCGGAGATGTCGTTCCACTATAGACAACTTGACCCTGCTTGAGGCCGCCATCCAGCAGGTCTTCCTACGTAACCAGCATTGTCTAGGTGTCTTCTTTGACATTAATAAGGCGTATGACACTACTTGGCGCCGCCTTATCCTCAATCAACTCCTGAGTGGGGCTTTCGTGGCCGTCTCCCAATCTTCATTCGGTCCTTTCTTTCTCACCGCCTCTTTCGGTATCGGATTGGTAATGTGCTATCTGATCTGTACGTGCAGGAGAATGGTGTTCCTCAGGGAAGCGTTTTAAGTGCCACGCTCTTTGCCGTCGCTATTAACAGTATCACGTCCATTATCCGGAGTCCTGCCCAATGCTCCTTGTTTGTGAACGATTTTGCTGTTTTCTGTTCTTCCTTCAGTCTTGTCACTGCTAGTCGGCAGTTGCAGCTTACGATAAAGCGCTTAGAGACATGGACTGCAAAGACGGGTTTTACCTTTTCTGCAGACAAATCTGTGTGTGTTCATTTTAATTGTTCTCGGCGTCCTTTTACCTCCCCTGAATTGCGTCTGAGGGACACCGTTCTTCCTTTCAGAGACACTGTGAGGTTCCTTGGCCTCACTTTTGATTCCAAGTTGTCGTGGTTGCCTCACCTTAAAGACCTCAAGGTGCGGAACCTGAAGGCACTGAATATTTTGAAGTGTCTGAGCCATCGGTCCTGGGGAGCAGATCGGGCGTGTCTGGTGCAGTTTTATAGGGCTTTTGTCCGATCGCGTCTTGACTATGCTTGCACCGTGTATGGGTCAGCAAGGCCTTCGTATCTGAAGATCCTTGACGCAGTACACTATGAGGGTATCATGCTGGTCACTGGTGCCTTCTGTACCAGTCCCATCCCCAGCCTGTGTGCTGAGGCAGGGGAACCGCCGTTCGCCATCCGGCGGAAACTCCTCATGGTGCGACGGGTGTGTCATTTCCTTGCCTGTCCTACCTCCCCTGCATACCCTACCGTTGCCCGACCGCCTATGAAACGTCTCTTTTCCAGTCGTCCCAGGGCAACGAGACCATTTGGGATTCGTGCCAAGCATTTGCTTGAGTCCCTTGGTGTGGAGCGTGTGGCCCCCCAACGACAAGGTTTTACTCGCCTGCCTCCATGGTTGCTCCAGAGGCCCAGCATCCTTCTAGACTTGTCGGAGAACCGGAGGAACTGCACTCCGGCGTTTGTTTTTACTCCCTTATTTTACGATATTTTAAACCCGCATCCGGACCATGTACCTGTATTCACAGATGGCTCTAAACAGGGAGACTCTGTTGGTTGTGCTGTTGTTTTCCCTGATCGAGTCGTCAAGTTACGGCTTCCTGAGGCGTTTACCATCTTTGATGCCGAATTGATTGCAATCTTGCGGGCATTGGAGCAGATGAGATGTGATCCTAGTCTTAAGTTCCTCATCTGTTATGACTCCCTGAGTGCCTTTCAGACCGTGCAACACTTGTACCCAGCGGATACAGTCGTCTGGAACATCCATGATGCCCTACTCCACCTACAACGGCAGGGGAAGGAGGTTTCTTTCTGCTGGGTGCCGGGGCACGTGGGTATTAGAGGATCGAACTGGCGGATGTGGCTGCCAAAGATGCACGTTCCCTCCCTCACGTTGTTGAATGTGCCGTCCCCCTCCATGTTGTTACCTCCCTTTTGGGTTTTCGTGTTATGCGTCAATGGGAAGAGGAGTGACTGGCAATTGGTGACAATAAGCTGCGTCTGGTAAAGGCCACTAGACGACAAGTCATGCAGGCGGGATGAGGTTCTCCTCACTCGCCTCCGCATCGGTCACAGTCCCTTAACGCATGGTAATTTAAAATCCGGCGGGAGGACCCCCCAATCTGCAGTGCTTGAGGCGCACAGATAACTGTCCGCCACATTTTACTTGACTGTCTTTTATTCTCTGACCAGAGGGCGGTGGTTTCTTTGCCACCGGATTTGCCTTCTATTTTGCAAGACGACGCAACGACTGTGGTTAAGGTCTTACGGTTTTGTGTCCAGTCCAATTTGTTGCCTCGGATTTTAGGGAGAGGGTTTTAATGTGCTGCTGGGTGACTGGCTCACCCAAGTTTTAGGTAAGAGGTCCGAAAGTCACGATTGCCTCCTTGTTTCCCTTCGGTTTCCTTTCCTTTTTTAGTGTGTTCCTTCTCCTCTTGTTTTGCCTCTGTATGTGGGGATTTAGAACTGCGTCAGGTCTGCGTCTTTTAGCCATTCTCCTTTATCGCTGTTCGTCTTAGTCCCTTCACTGCATGTGTTCCTGTTTTTATGCGCTTGGGCGCTGATGACCACGCTGTTTAGCGCAAGTAAACCTCAAACACACACACACACACACACACACACACACACACACACACACACACACACATACACCAGATATGATGACAAAGATGGATGATCGCAGCAAATGGAAAACTGTAAACACAAAAGAAGGGGAGCGAAACTACACGAGGTTAAATAATGAGTTAAGAAGGGAGACAGAAAAAGCAAAGGAGAAATGGCTGACAGAAAAGTGTGACAAGATAGAGAAATTAGAGAAAGAAGGAAAATATGATTTGATGTACAAAGAAGCAACGGATTTGACATTCAGGGAAAAGACAAGCGACAATGGACTGAAGGAAGCGAAGGCAGCAGACAGTAAAATGGTGAGTGAACCCCAACAAATAATCAGAAGATGGGAAGAATGTATAGAATGGCTATATACTGCAGGCTCCGACCAAGTGAAGAAGACCTTGGGATAGAAGAAGAAGATAAAGTTGCAGATGATGACAAAGGAAATGCGATACTAACTAGTGAGATTGAAGAATCTACGAAGGAGATGAATGTTGGAAAAGCGATGGGAATTGATCTGATTCCTGCGGAACTGTTAAAGTCATTCGAGAAAGGAGGGAAAAGGGAGTTGGATGAATTGTGTAATCAAATATACATGACAGGAAAACGGCCAAAGGACTTTACAGAAAGTATCTTAATACCTATAGAAAAGAAAAAGAACAACAAAAAGTGTGCTGAACATAGAACAGCCAAAGTCTTGCTGAGGACACTCAACAGAAAGCTATACGGAACGCATAATAGGAGATGAACATTTGGTTTCAGACGAGGAGTGGGAAATAGACATGCCATTGGCCTACTGAGAGTGATAGGGGAGATGTACATGGAGAAGAAAAGGAAAATGCAAGTTGTGTTCATTGATCTTGAGAAGGCTTTTGACTGTGACAGATAGGACAAACTGATGGAAATCCTAAGAAAACATGGAGTTGACTGGAGGGATAGACAGCCAACTAGATATTTATATTTGAACCAGAGAGCAAGAGCGAGAATAGGAGGTGTGGTGAGTGAAGAAATTGATCTGGGAAGAAGTGTAAGACAACGCTGTTGTTTATCACCAACACTGTTCAATATCTATCTGTAGGAAGTTATTAATGAAAGTTTTGATGGAAGGAGAGGAGTTTGTCCAGGGGGTCGGAGAGTGGAGTGTATAAGATTTGCAGACGACATGGTTGTGATGGTAGAGAGTGTAAGAGAAAAGGAACGAATGTTAGATTATCTAAACACAAAGTTAGAAGAATATGGAATGAAGATTAAGAAGAAGAAAACGAAAAGCATGGTAAATGGAGGAAAGAGGAGAAAATGCCATATGAAAATATGGGGAGAGGATATTGAGCAAGTGAATAACTTCAGTTGCTAGGAAAGTGTAATAATGGATGATATGTATTGCTCAACAGAAATTAGAAAAAGAATTGCAATGGCAAAAGAAGGATTCAAGAGGCAACAGGAATTACTTTGTGCACCACTAAACAAAGGCCTGAGGAAACGACTTGCCAAATGTTACATCCGGAGCATTGCACTGTATGGTGTGGAGACCTATATACTGACGAAGGAAGATGAAAGAAGATTGTAGGCACTAGAGATGTGGATATGGAGAAGAATGGAAAAAGTGAAATGGGATATTCGAGTAAGGAATGAAGAAGTATTAAGAAGAGTTGGAGAAGAAAGAAACTTGCTGAAAGTCATCAGAAAGAGAAAACGGAGCTGGACTGGGCTGATTATTGAAGGACGGAATAGAAGGAATGGCGGAGGGAAAAAGGGGAAGAGAAAATATAAAATATCAAATGCTGGACACCGCTAAGTACATACACTTATTTTTGGTCCCACTTTTATAGTTATTCATGTCCAACTCACATTTTTCCAACTTGCAACAACTCTCTTTGTCCGAGCTCTCGTGTACCAACGAAGTTAGTTCCTTGCTGGCAATATCTTTGGTTAGAAATCATTTTTTTATTATTATATATTTTGCCTTTAGGATAGTGTTTAACTTAAATGTTACGTGAATATTAAAGCTTTTCTTTTTTATTTCTTCTTTTTATCTATGCAGAATGTCTTCATTTGTCTACTGTGTTCCTGTTTCCTTAGCTTTGTCAATATTTTCCCTGTTTTTCTCCTTTTACTTCAAATTCTGTTTTCATAATCTCGTCTCTGAGTCCCTACCTTTCATCTATCGTTTCCTTAGTGATTACTACTTGTCTTAGGTCTTCTGCTTAATGACACCAGTTGCTGTTTTGAATGAGCTGTGTACTAAGTAATCTATTTTTTCATAGAATGTTGGTCAGCGTTAGTCACACCATTTGTGTGCAGTGTTCCTAAAATTTTTCTTAACACCTTCCGTTCTATTTTTTCTGTCTCTGTAATGCCTAATGTTCCGAGTGCGGTCATTCGTAATGAGTGGAGTGCTTCTGGTAGTATAAGTGTATTGTAGTGCTGAGTTCGGCCCGTTCTGATGTGTTTCCTTTACTGTAGTGTGTCCATGTCAGTTTGTACGCTTTCTGAAATTTTTCTCTTCGTCCCACTATGGATGCCTTGTTTGATACTGCTATCTGTATATATTTCCCTAGATACTTGACTTTTTCCACCCTTTAAACTTATTCGTACTTTATGTGCATGGCTTGTGTGTTGTATTTCTTTCCATGTACTGCATTTACTCGTATTGTATCTGTAAAGCTGCTTTGGAACAGAAATATCACGTAAGTTTTCCAGCGCTTCTTGTACTAATATGTCAAAAATCCGCCTCAGTTGCGAAATGTTACATGCCTGAATAAGGCACGGTCAAACATAAAAATCTAAAGTACCGTGGTACCGTGTCAAGCTACATTACTCAGCTGTCAGTTCCAACGCAGCGTCCAATGCTAATAGACCGCTTTACTACGAAGTGGAGCCGGGGCCTTTCCTCAGCTAAGTAACGTAGCTTGACATCGTACCACGATACTTTAGCCTTTTATGTTTGACCGTGCCTTATTCTGGCATGTACTAGTTTATTTTATGCTTCTGAAGAAGGCTAGATTACTCTAGCTGAAACCCGGGTAAAGGCCAGTAACATTTCGCAACTGAGGCGGATTTTTGATATATTACACAGTTGCTGGCCGGACTGCTACACGTTAAAAATTGTTAGACTTCTTGTACTACTTGTCTACTGTTGCTGACATCTACACATGCCAGTCATTATTTCTTTTTCCTAACCGAATCCCTGTAATTTTTTCTTCCAATTATTATTATTATTTTTTATTGTTTTACCATTATTGTTATTTTTATTGTCACAATACATATAGCAAAAATACTGTTTTTGCCAATGTGGCTATTATATTTCTTAGAATGCTGTTTCCAATTATTTGTATAAATTTGCGCTACAATATTTCAAATAATTATTGTTTCAAATTAAATACGAAATATATATTAGAGTGCTGAAATCAATATGAAAAATGCGGAAAGAAAATAAAGTGAAAAATGAGCAACACTGTATTGTAGTGTTATAAAGGTATTTGTCACAATGTTGCTCATGCAAAATGTTACTGTTAATTACCAATCAGAAATCGGCCAGCGCTCAAATTTCACGATTCCTTGAATCTCGTTGATTGTCTTGTGGTTGATGTGATTAATGAGATATTTACGATTCTGAACACATCTGATTATACGGTTATAACTTCCAAAAAATGCAAGAGAACATGGAACGACTCGAGAGAGGACAGCAGGAACAGCGGCGGACCCGCGCACCTGTTCCCACACGGGAGGCAGCAGCTCGGCTCCGCGCCCCCGTGCACAGCTGAATGCGAATAAATTTCCCGCCGTCTCCTAAGTAGCAAAACAACCGTCGTTTTGAGGGGAATTTTGTTACTCCGGCAGCGGGACGGCTGAGTTATCGCAGCAATTTCCAGCTGGCGATTTATGAGTCCCGCGAGGCCTGCTCTGAGGTGTGGCGCAGCGGCGAGCCGGCGGTCCGCCTCGCAGTTCGGCCCCTTGTCGAAGCTGCGGAGGCCGCCACCTGCCGGTGGGTGCGTGCGTGCGTGCGTGCGTGCGTGCGTGCGTGCACCCACAGACGCGCGAGCGGCGCAAGTCGCATCACCAGTTCTCGATTAACCACGCGGTCGCAGACTTACACGATACACTTATAACGGAGATACTGCCTGGTACAAGTAGTGGCTCGAACGGTAGACCTCAATTTATTGGTGGTACTCCAGCAAAATGGAGTCAGCCGATAGGTTTGTTCACACCTGGAGATGGTCACAGAGATTCTGGACAACCGGAACTGGAAGTCACTTGAAGATGTACGCCAATTGTTCTGCGATAGCCGATTTACAAAGTTAAAAGGGTCAGTATTAAGGCTGTCTCTATGACTATGCTTTATTCATTGTACAGGGTGAAAAGAATTTAAACCGACAAACTCTGGGAGGTTGTAGGGAACAGTAAAACAAATATTTTTCCTTAATGTCATTTTTTCTCTGAGGAGTATTTAAACTGGTAGAGAAAGATTTCTCTTAATTAAACCAACAAACCCTTTTCTATTTTTTATGACCAAGAGACAACACATTAACACAACCCAATTTCAGATCGGTAGATTTTCAAAAATGCCTCCATTGACACGTAAACACAGGTTACACCGTCGGAGGATCATGTTCTGTCTGACACGGGCAAAAATCCCAGGAGTATCCTGAATTGTTCCTGCTGCTGCTACTATCTGGGCAACCAGATCCTCTTCTGATGCAACAGGAGTTGCGTAAACAAGGTTGCGCATCTCTGCCCACACAAAAAAGTGCAGAGGAGACATATCTGGGGATCCAGCAGGCCATGGTACAAGACCACCTCTGCCAATTCACGTTTCTGGGCACCGTCGGTCCAGGAATCGACGCACACGACGACTGAAATGTGCCGGCGCCCCGTCATGTTGGAGCCACAAGCGTTGTCTTGGAGGGAGCGGGACGTCTTCCAGCAATTCTGGCAATGCTCTGGCGAGAAAATTGTAATAGTGCCTGCCACTTCATGGCATAGGTAGCAGATGCGGCCCAATTAAACAGTCCCCAACAACACCGACCCACACATTAACGAAGAACCGCACTTGATGAGCGCTAGTAACTGTGACATGTGGGTTATCCTCACTTCAAACATGCGAATTGTGCATGTTGAAGACTCCATCACAACCGAACGTTGCTTCATCGGTAAACAACACAGAGAGTGGAAATGTAGGATTCATTTCACACTGTTCCACGTACCATTGCGAAACTGTGCCCTGGGTGGATAATCAACTGGTTCCAGGTTGTGGACACGCTGTAAGTGAAATGGACGTAACAATTGCACTCGAAGGACTGTTCTTACTTTCGTCTGATTCGTCCTCACGTTACGTGCAATTGCACGAGTGCTGATTGAAGGATCCCGCTCCACATGCTGCAAGACAGCTTCCTCAGATCTACCCGGTCTCACGCAGACGTTGGTACACAGCAGCAAATGTCATATGTTGCGGAATTCGACCATTAGGACATTGTTGTTGATGAACCCGCTGTGCAACTCGTCCGTTGTAGTGCGCTACGTAGTACGCGCCACCCATATCAGTGCACTCATTCGAGGTGTATCGCTCCATTATTAAACAGAGACAATGCACTACTACACTGGTGGACAGCACTTGCCTACAACTGAAGAGTGTAATATGCCCTCTAACAACTGAAGAGCGTAACGCCCCCCACTAGATTACATAATCCTCATAGGAAAAAATGGCATTAGGGAAAAATATTTCTTTTGTTGTCCCCCACAACCTCCCAGAGTTTGTCGGTATATATATATATATATATATATATATATATATATATATATATATATATATATATATATATATGACTCTAGTTGTTGTTGTGGTTTTCAGTCCTGAGACTGGTTTGATGCAGCTCTCCATGATACTCTATCCTATGCAAGCTTCTTCATCTCCCAGTACCTACTGCAACCTACATCCTTCTGAATCTGCTTCCTGACACTTAAATCTATACTCGATGTTAGCAAATTTCTCTTCTTCAGAAACGCTTTCATTGCCACTGCCAGTCTACATTTTATATCCTCTCTACCTCGACCATTATCAGTTATCTTGTACCCCAAATAGCAAAACTCATTTACTACTTTAAGTGTCTCATTTCCTAATCTAATTCCCTCAGCATCACCCGACTTAATTCGACTACATTCCATTATCCTCGTTTTGCTTTGTTGATGTTCATCTTATATCCTCCTTTCAAGACACTGTCCATTCCATTCAACTGCTCTTCCAAGTCCTTTGCTGTCTCTGACAGAATTACGATGTCATCGGCGAACCTCAAAGTTTTTATTTCTTCTCCATGGATTTTAATACCTAATCCAAATTTTTCTTTTGTTTCCTTTACTGCTTGCTCAATATATGGCTTTAATAACATCGGGGAGAGGCTACAACCCTGTCTTACTCCCTTCCCGACCACTGCTTCCCTTTCATGTCCCTCGACTCTTATAACTACCATCTGGTTTCTGTACAAATTGTAAATAGCCTTTCGCTCCCTGTATTTTACCCCTGCCAACTTTAGAATTTGAAAGAGAGTATTCCAGTCAACATTGTCAAAACCTTTCTCTAAGTCTACAAACGCTAGAAATGTAGATTTGCCTTTCCTTAATGTTTCTTCTAAGATAAGTCGTAAGGTCAGTATTGCCTCACGTGTTCCAGTATTTCTACGGAATCCAAACTGATCCTCCCCGAGGTCGTCTTCTGCTAGTTTTTCCATTCGTCTGTAAAGAATTCGTGTTAGTATTTTGCAACTGTGGCTTATTAAACTGATTGTTCGGTAATTTTCACATCTGTCAACACCTGCTTTCTTTGGGATTGGAATTATTATATTCTTCTTGAAGTCTGAGGGTATGACTGTAGTAGGGGCCTAGAAACAAGAGTAGACCAATTACCGCCGGTTCCGAAGTGTTTAAACAGTTATTTAAATGGCTCTGAGCACTATGGGACTTAACATCTGAGGTCATCAGTTCCCTACCTAGACTTAGAACTACGTAAACCTAACTAACCCAAGGACATCACACACATCCACGCCCGAGGCAGGATTCGAACCTGCGACCGTAGCAACAGCGCGGTTGCAGACTGAAGCGCTTAGAACCGCTAAACAGTTATTTTTCCCGTGCTTCACACGCGAATCAAATCGGAACAACGTCTACTATCGTTGCGCCATGAGGTGCCTTCTATTAGAGGGGCGAAGGTCACAGTACAAGAAAAGTGTCGTGTCTATACACACAAAACGAGTAGCGAAGTCCTAGCACGAAGTACCATCCGCCTAATTTTTAGCGTAATAGTGGAAAAATCTGGCAGTTCAGGACCCACCCGATATGCCGAGAAGGCGCCATGACTTCTCCTGGGGCTGTTGTGGCACGTTGCGAAGTACCCCTGCCACGTACTTCGCAGCGGTTTGTTATTAATGCGGATGTAGATATTGCTCAAGGCTGGTGAGATATGAAGCTGTTCTGTTGACAGTATGGCATCCGGATAAGGCACTCCAATCAAACAGAAGAAGAAGATGTCGTTGTTAAATTCACGTTGGCAGCCTGGCGCACACTAGTTAGGGAGTTCATTCTCGGATCTGAGCAAAGCAGAGCCTCTTGATGGGTGTAAACAACTGGTTAGTCACTCACATACTGACAGGCATTCGGATTTCTCCAGCAATCTCGCCTGTGCTGTTCTTTTTGCCAGTATGTTACACATTCTGTCTACTATCTACACAGTCTATGTACAGGGAGACAATCCTGGAACTAGATGAAATAAAATCGTCGTAACTTGTGAACGGTTTGCTTTTGGATGTTCAAACTGCACCGTTGGCCGCGGGGCACGATAGGAATTACTACGCTCCAGTATGGTTTGGTTTGGTGACGAAACCCACTTTCATTTGGATGGGTTCGTCAATAAGCGAAACTGGCCCATTTGGGGGACTAAGCACATGCATTTGGCATTCGAGAAGTCTCTTCACTCGCAACGGGCGACTATGTGGTGTGCAATATCCAGTCGCGGAGTAATCGGTTCGATATTCCTTGATGGCATGGTGGCTACCGAATGGTACGTGATGGTTTTGGAATATGATTTCATCCCCACTATCCAAAGCGACCCTGATTTACATAAGATGTGACCCCTTGGAAGCTGGAGAGTGTTTGATGTCCTGGAGGAGCACTTTAGGGATCGCATTCTGGCTCTGGGGTACCCAGAGGACGCTGGCATAGGCCTCGATTGGCCGCCATATTATCCGGATCTGAACACATGTGACTCCTTGTTTGTGGGGCTGTATTAAAGACAAGGTGTACAGCAATAACCCCAAAACGATTGCTGAGCTAAGAACAGCCATTACAGTAGCCCATTGGCGGCATCGATATTCCGACACTTCAGCGGATCATGCAGAATTTCGTTATTTGTCTGTACCACATCATCGCCCATGACGGCAGGCACATCGAACATGTCGTGACCCAAATCCGATTATCTGTAGTGACATTTACATTTTGAATAAAGCGTGTGCACACCGTAGTTTGTAATTAATTTACGTTTTATTTTTATATAGGTTATTAATTGTCACGCTGTATGAGAGGTACTATGCTCTAGGGACACAAGGAATTGAAATTAGTTCTTTAAGCACGATATTTGCGCAGTAACAAGAAATTTGTAGACATATAGCAACTAATAACGCAGATATTTTACAGTATCATGATTACAATTAGGATAGTTAGATTGGTTGGTCTGGAGGATTTCACGATCGGACGTCACCAGAAGAGCAGCAGCAGTGCATCAGGTGAATCTCCCCCCGTCCCATCATCTGACTGCAACATCACTACTACTATTTTAAGCAACCACAAAGTTTAAGAGCACTGGAAAATTGACTCTATCTCCATGTTAGATGACGCTGTCCGCTGTTTTCGGCTTTATGGTTAAATATACGCTAGGGACTCACTTATATATGACTCCGTCTCAATTGTGAGTCTGTTGACTAGTTACTGGTTCACCACCTACGCACTAGATCACCAGTCCTGCTAGCACCTATCTGTGTTTATCCTTCTCATGCGTGTAATGAAGTATGCGACACTATAAAGTGGCGATTTGAAGACTGTAAATTTGTGGCATAAAACTGAAATAACACATAGTACAACAGTTTAAAGAAACTCACACTGACAACATACATATTCAGAACGATCGCTTTTATAAGTCGTAAGAAAATCACGACCTGTCACTTATCGATTATGTTACCTTTGGCAATGATTTGTAATGCAAAAAATGGCGTTTCACTGTGTTCGGAGTTCATGTTAAGCTGTAGGCCTTCCAGTAGATAGACTGGCGGGTAGGTTTGTTTAACATGTCGGAGGACATAGACACACACTGTGCGGTGCTGACTAGCTTTTCGATTGATGAAGGCCTTACATTTTTAACAAGCTACGAATGTTACTGAAACAATAGCCCCTCCAACTTATATAGCTGGTATGTGCGGAATGAAACGTGAGGGACAACTAATTTTTATCCATCCTGTAAAGGAACGGATGTCGATGAGAGTGTGTTTTGTCAGTGTAGATATTTTGTGAGAGAGCGCATCAGAGTAAAGAATAATATGCCACTCTGTAAACATAGTAGCTCTGTTTTTTATGCTTCTTGTCTCGAAATACATTCCGCCCCAAGAGATACGTCTGGTGAGTAGGAATTGCGCACCACTAATTATCATCCCCTTGCCGGACAAATATTGAGAATAAAAATTTCCTCTGCTGTAGGGGCTATGTATACGATCGCGTACCCGGAATAATACAGACTTCGCATGCTATGCTTTTTGTTTCGTTACTTTATCACACCATTTACGTACCTCTAAAATCTATGTTTGAGTTTATCATTTTATTCTGGAACTGAACACCCCGTACAGTGGCTGTCAACGACAGTCATTTTCAGACGATTTACAGCCATAACAATTTTGTTAATGGCACTCGAAATCTTATTATGAGATCTGGTTTCTTCCGCTTGAAATGTGTGTATATATTTTAAAAAGCTTCAACCACCCACGCAGGCAGTCATAAGGAAACCATGATATTCTAGTGACTTTAAAATGAAATATTTGATAGCCATGAAAAAGTTTGTGACGCTATCAGACTCGAAGAAACACCTTCGAAGTAGTCACACATCGTACACTTTCATTTAGATTAGCGCTATGGTATGAAACTTGTCTGCATACGTCAAAATAATACAGAGTACATAAGCGAAAATCTTCGTAAATGCAACAGCTTGTCCTAACATGAGCTAGCTTCTCGCTTATGGCCGCTTGTTGTGCCATGGGCATTTTAAGGTATCAGTTAAAAGTGAATGCAGTAGTTAACTATCGGAAAAAAAGATTTAATAGTGCTGCGATATTTCTTGTACTTAAAATGATTATAATAAACTGACACAGTGCTATTACACCTAACACACCAGCGACACAGCAAAATTTGTTGTCTTACCTTATTCAATTCCTGAAAAACTAGTTAGCATGCAAAGAGATAGTGCCTAACTCTATCGTTAGACTCCAGCTATGGCTCAATGTGCGTGAACTTAATCATCCAACCGCAAGATGATGTCAGGTCCGACACGTCTTGTTTGTTTCAGTTTGCATAGGAAACAGCACTAGTGCTGGGCGCTACGACCTTGTATCACTCCATCAGGCAGTAGTTCTCAAGACAGCGACGTGGACAGGTAATTCATTGACCTTCAGTTTGTCCCGTAATTTCGGTACTGTTCGGGCGAACCCTGCCCCGGTATCGCTTACGACACCCCCAGGTGATCGACGTTATCATTTTTCATCCTGTAGGAGAGGCCTAAAGAGCTATTTCTGGATTATTTGCCGTTGTTTTGCAGGTCACTGTGGCAGAACAACAACGGTTTACTATGGAAGACGAAAATTCATCAACAATTTTTACGGCAACAAGTTGAAGGTACAGATAACGAACTCCAAAGTATCAGTGACTCGTGTAGTGAAACGAGGGATGAAATCTTACAAAATAATGATGATGTGGAAGACAATGCTTCACTCTATGATGACGCTATATCAAATTTTTCTGCAAACAAAATGTTTTCCACTAGTGACCTGCTAAATATAGAACTTGGGTGAGATTTCCAAACTATATGGCCAGATAAACCTCTTGCAAGTATGTTTTGACGTGTTCCTCGAAAAAACATAATTACACATCTCCCAGGACATGTATGTAGGGCAAAATGCCTTTTCAGAGTGAAAAGATTTCGCTGTTTATCAACGATGGAGTGATGAACTGTTGGCAACGGTACATCAGAGAAATACAAGTCAAGAAAATAGTACATTAGTAGAATCGATTCAACAGAGAGCAAAGGTGGGGTCCTAAAACATTCTTGATTGACCATAACGGACATGTTTTCTCACATTTATGATCCACCTTTGTTTCAGTGCACGATGACAAAATATAGATCTGAATTTCTACCGAGTGCATAGTTTTTATACAAAACCTGTGAGAGATCTTAGGCAAGAAAACGATAAATTTGCTACATTCCGGGAATTCTGGAATTTGATCAGTCAAGATTGGCGGTAATACCACAGCCCTTTAGAAAACATCTGCGCTGATGAAACACTTTTGTGCTGTAGGGAAGATACCCTTATCTTTAACACACACACACACACACACACACACACACACACACAAAATGGAAATGCCGTGTGGCTACGGCCCCCCGTCGGGTAGACCGATCGCCTGGTGCAAGTCTTTCGAGTTGACGCCACTTCGGCGACTTACGTGTCGATGGGGATGAAATGATGATGAGAGACACACAACACCCAGTCATCACGAGGCAGAGAAAATCCCTGGCCATATATATATATATATATTTCTTGAATCACGATAACGCATACGCACATTCATCACTGAAATGCCTCATTCTCCATACTCTCCAGACCTTGCACCTGCGGTGTTTTTTTCATTTCCAGAGAGTTGAAAACCCCTTTGAATTGACGTAGATTTGCAACGAAGGACGAGATAAAAGAAAATTGGGCAGAAAGTGCTTAGCGCGATCCAGCAAGAGGCATACCAAGATTGCTTCCGGAAGTGCTTGGGAGTGGTTTATCAATTGAGCAGGAGAGTATTTCGAAGGAGACCATACACAACAAGTAAAAGGTGAGCGTAGAAAAATTTTATGGACCAAGTTCCGAAATTTTTTGAATGACACTGTGTAAGCGATAATAAGTTCAGAATAACTGTTGCATTCACACACAGCCGGATCAGTGTATATACCTCATAAACTAGATAAATATGATCTTAAGATAACTGCAGTGTATGATACGAGAACGTTTTATTTTTGTGTGGGGTGGGGGTTCCTTATGTTGCCAGTGAGGGTAGACCAGGAAGTACCTTAAAAGTGGTTCCAATGACTCTGAGCACTATGGGACTTACCAACTGACGTCATCAGTCCCCTAGGACTTAGACCTACTTAAACATAACTAAGCTAAGGACATCACATACATAAATGCCCCAGGCAAGATTCGAGCCTGCGACCGTAGCGGTCGCGCGGTTCCAGACTGAAGCGCCTAGAACCTCTCGGCCACAGCAGTCGGCTAATTACATTACTCTTGCCAACACAGTATGTTATAAATCTTACTGATCCTTGAAAGGAGCCAACAAATTTTGATGAGCGACAACTGATTCTTCTCCTGTGAATTAACAAAAGAATTTGCCGTTCCGCGCTGACCGAGCGGTTCTAGGCGCTACAGTCTGGAACCGCGCGACCGCTACGGTTGCAGATTCGAATCCTGCCTCGGGCATGGATGTGTGTGATGTCCTTAGGTTAGTTATGTTTAAGTAGTTCTAAGTTCTAGGGGACTGATGACCTCAGAAGTTAAGTCCCATAGTGCTCAGAGCCATTCTTTAGACGATGACCGGTTTCAGTCTGTAATGACCATCCTCAGATCTTTTTTACACCTTGGCCGTATCAGTTTAGGACATGGTGTAAAAAAGATCTGAGGATAAAAACTCACTTTAGGTGGTACGCTATGGAAGAACAAAAAAGAACTTACTCCTTCCATGGGTATGATGATCGTAAGATGCTTGTTTCTTTCTGTCCGAAGAAAAATCATAATTTGACTAAATGGGGCGTGGAGGTTTCTGCTAAATTACGCGTCAAAGAGAAAGAGGAAGCCAGAAATAATAATGTAAGTAGTTAGAACAACGACTTAAGATTATTAGATTGAGTCAGTTTTCGACCATCGCCAAGTAAAGCCTGTGACCCCTGTTAATAATGTGTAGTGAATAGGTGCACATCTAGGTTGGAACTTGATATTATTCTTGTGCGTGCCTTCAGCACTTGAAAAAACTGTGTTGTTTGTAATCTGGAATAACTCTACATCGTGATTTCGCGGACTTTATTGATGTTTCGCTTGCTTTTATGACTGAACTGTGTACCTTTCAAGAGTACTGTATATTGCTACTTGTTATTAGGCTCTGATGGGCAGGTTGCGTGCTTGACATGCAGGTCGGTTAATAAGTTAACTGCACTAAATTTCCTGTAAGGGATCCAATAAATTAATAGTGAACTTGGAGCATTTCTAGTTAAGGCTGCTGGTGCATTGAGTTTTCCGTGAGTTAAACACGGTCTGGGTTAGTATTTATATGTATCTTCTCGAAAAATATTGTTTGTATTGCATTTGTTTGTGAGTGGTGTTTCAGTGGAAAAACGTGATATTCCTGTTACCCACAGTTGCGACTGATGTTTGTTTTTTTGATTCTATGAACTGTCAATAGATGTATTTATCCTCCATTTGTCGAACAGTGACTCATTTGATGTGATATCATGTGTCGTTATCACTCCACATGTGTCTGAGAGTTGGCATCGTAGTTGCGAATTTCTGTCAGACGCCGATAGCGGCCGTGCAGGATCCTATGGGCCCAATAGAGCACGCCCGCTGAGTCATGCCTCCAGTAACTCCATACCACGAGTGCCCTCTGTCGCCGTGATACAGGACAGCTGGCGGCAGCCACACACACCACTCGCACCTTTGGTGGGGGACTTTGCTGTTTGTACCATTAGACTTACAGTAGGCTGCAGGGAACAGTGTTTTAAATAAACTTTCAGTTTTACCACAAACAATTTGTCCCATTTGCGGTTCAGTATTTATTTATTTGTGCCCTTACAGGAAAAAGGCTGCACGCGAGTTATTAGATGAACTTAATGTGAAGCTTGTAACCAATGCACCAACTACTGAACAGTTTTAAGCCCCAGACTTTAGTGCTGGTATGCACTCAGTTCAGCAATAGTTCAAAAATGGTTCAAATGGCTCTGAGCACTATGGGACTTAACATCTGAGGTCATCAGTCCCCTAGAACTTAGAACTACTTAAACTTAACTAACCTAAGGACATCACCGAGCGAGGTGGCGCAGTGGTTAGCACACTGGACTCGCGTTCGGGAGGACGACGGTTCAATCCCGTCTCCGGCCATCCTGATTTAGGTTTTCCGTGATTTCCCTAAATCGCTTCAGGCAAATGCCGTGATGGTTCCGTTGAAAGGGCACGGCCGATTTCCTTCCCCATCCTTCCCTCACCCGAGCTTGCGCTCCGTCTCTAATGACCTCGTTGTCGACGGGACGTTAAACACTAATCTCCTCCTCCTAAGGACATCACACACATCCACGCCCGAGGCAGGATTCGAACCTGCGACCGTAGGGGTTGCGCGGTTCCAGACAGAAGCACCTAGAACCACTAGGCCACACCGGCCGGCTCAGCAATAGTCCGATAGTTTTTATACCTTGGCTAATCCACTCAATCCCTGTTTTATGCATGTGATTTCATTCTGCACCTTCTTCACCGGGCGCTGGGATGTGAATTGCTAACAAAAAGAAATGCCCCTACGGATTGCTCAGACATGACGGAATGAACCGATAGACACGTCAGAAGTCATGGCACATCACCCAAGTCAGGCGACAAAGAGAATATTTGAATTAATCTACCGCGGTAATTAAATCGGGATCCATTGAACCTTTCGGCTCCAATGACGTAAATAGAAAAGTCGAAGTGGCTGCTTTAATATTAAAGCACACCGCGGAAGGCTATGCTCCTCTATTATTGATAGAATTTTAAAACAGCGTAGCGTGTGCCCGGGAAACTTTTTAATTCAGTGCGGCTCGAATGCGAAATTTTTGGGGGCGGCCCCTGCGAGACCGGGGCGCTCCGAGCGACGCCGTGCCGCCCGCCAGAGTTGATTAAGCCGCCTACTGCGTGGCCAGCCACCCAGCCTCCCGCACCTCACCTCACCAAGCCGCAGCCCGCGGGCCCGGCGCGGCCTGTAAACAAGCGGGCAACCGGGTTAGCCCGTCAATTACTTCGAGAGCGCTGTGCGGAGCAACAATTTGGTCGCTACTCTTCAGGACAGAAATGAAGAAAATAATCTAAGGTGCTGCCGATCTCAGCATACTCTTCTGGTTGTCGAATAAAGACATGGGGTTGGCATGAAAGTCTACGATGCTGTCTGTCGTGTGCGTACTGTAAGACCTTCGGTACACACACCTTCGCTCTAGCGAAGTAGGCGAGTGTCAACAATATGTCTCGTGGTCTTATCGTTGCGTGTTTATCTTCTGCCGTTAGGTCAGACGATAAAAATGCCACTTGCACGCTTAGAGTAGCAGATTGACAGTGACCAACTTTAAACAGAACTTGATTAATTTTCACACACATTTATTAAAATAATAAAAAGACACAGACCTTACATAACTTGATTCTGGATGCTGTTTGCAATTGACAATCTGAAGTTCCTTTGGTCTTCGTACGTCAATCTTATTCTCTCATAGCTCTGATACTTGACAAAGTGTCTATTCATTTATCTTCATGGCTATGAACAGGAATATGGTAATCTTATTAGGCGCAGACTGAAACTTGACTATAGACTGGTACAGACTAATGCAGACAAATGCAGACTGACTAATCGGAGGTCTGTACACTCGTTATAATACCTCGCACGTTCATGTATCACTGCGCGAGTGTGATCTGCGAGGAGAAAAGGTTCTATGTTAGCAGAAATCTCATTGGGTGCATTACATATTAATACGCTGATCGGCGGAAGCAGAATTTGGTCCGTCTCTAAGACAGCGCCATCTCGTAGTGCGAAGACGCACGAGCGCTGCTCCTGCGCTGTTGTGCTTAGCGGGGCGCGCTCTAGTGGGAAAGTTGTGTACGCGCTGACTACGCGGTACTATGTACCCAACACTGTCGAAAGATGGCTGCGTATTAGTGTGTCCATTCATTTGGGAACTTCCGCAAAAGTCGTACCAAGTTCCACCACAGACCGTGCCCTGAATCCACACACTGTTGTCATAGACAGGTGTACAGCAGACATTACGTCACACACTGGTCTGCGAATATAACTGGAATCTTTTACTAGCAGACGATGATTATTTCGTTATGCTGCCATAGTAGACACTCAGTCTAAATGCGAATCGTCAACCTCACACTAACATGCAGACCACGGATAAATTTTGCTCCATTCCGAAGTTAATAACTAACAGCCCTATACCACATCGACCATATTCGATCAGAAACGCATAAAGCAGAAGTAGATTACAGCAGATCCAGCCACAAGCGAGTGTTGATGCTATGACTTAGGCCAGTATTACACTATAAAATTTCTTTTTTATTCCAGTCTAAGATCACAAATGAATTCTTTAGACGATGACCGGTTTCAGTCCGTAATGACCCTATTCAGATCTTTTTTACACCATGTCCTAAAGTGATACGGCCATGGTGTAAAAAAGATCTGAGGATGGTCATTACAGACTGAAACCGGTCATCGTCTAAAGAATTCATTTGTGATCATAGACTGGAATAAAAAAAGCATTTTACAGTATTGGATCACTGTTTGCACAAGCGATTATGTCGCAGTTGGTGAGACTATCAAATTTCTTTGTCAAAGAAATTTGATGGTGTAATAGGGAACTTTGTTAAATCTTGTCTGTCGTCAAACAAATTTGATCAAATCTAGGGCCTCGCTGTGTATTTGATCAAAGAAGTGGCTTGTCTTTTGTTCACTACACTGTGACATGTTACCACATGGAGCGCTAGCATCACTGCAGCGTTCTGTCATCTGTAGTGATTTTATAAACATTGCCGGATAACACAATTGGTGTGTACCGACAACTAAAAATTAATAGAGATGTATGAAGCTGATAACGCTCTGTACAACGTGAGGCACCCTGAATACATAAATACATTAAGAAGATTGGAGAACTGACTTAGCCAAAACTAACCTAACCTGTAGCAAGGAACCGGAGTGTTACAGTGAGCCTGTCTTCTGCCCCTGAGACACGAGACACAGAACTGCCACGGCCGCAGCGTCTGCCGAGCCATGAGACATGTCGACCCAGCTCTTCTACAGATGGTCACCATCATGGCGTCACCTACTGCGGATCAGTTCGGCATCAGTGGAGACGTCAGTCACACCTCGACCGCCGCCGCCTTACCTACTAAGTCTGGGGATTTTAATGTCAGAGGCAGAGGCGCTACGATACTGCTCAGCCATGTTGATACCTGTCAATATTGCTGGACATCGTACCCACACACATAAACACATGTCGGAGGCAAGAGGATGCCCCAACCACGCTGCCGCTACTTTTAATGAATTATGGCACTGGGGCATAAAAACGAATTGGAAAACCACAAATCAATCTTCCTGACTCTGACCTTCTCGAGTCCATACTTCGAAGTTTCCGAAAGTATCGTATCCACTTTAATTTTTGGCTATGGCCTGAATACTTACACTCTTGGCATAAGGTGGTCTGCAGGAGACATTACGTCAGACACTGTTCAACACATTTAATCAGAAGCATTCATTTGTAGACCCAGATTAATTTGTTACAACTTCAACTGTCCAATCCAAATAAAGGTCGCCAACCATTTTTACAAGCACTGAAAATTAGAAGTTTTCACCACCACAAAAATCAATAACTTGTAGCTTTGTAGCAATCTAGCCACTTTCAGGGAGATTCCAAGATCTGCCCCCCAGGGGCTCAGCATTCACTTGCTGAGTACGGGCTTGGCGACCCCGGGGTCCTGAGCTGGGGACTGGTCTGCGCCGCCAGTGTCCTGTCACCGTAACCCCCGGACATGCTTCAGCGACCACCGTACGGCGCGGCGGTGAAATGTTGTGTGCTGCGGGGAATGGTAATCTTGGCTTGACCGCCTGGATTGCGAGGAAGGCCAACCTCTATAAAAACCCCTCAGTCTTTCGGTGTGCTCCGCGCCTAGAAGATGCATGGCTGTTGGGGTGGAACAGTCGCAAGCGGGCAACCTCTGGGGCACCTGCCGCACCCCAGTTGTATAAGGCTTACTCAGGCACGCGGGGCTCTGTCTGAGCGGACTTTTAGTTCCCTAGCTGCTCGTGGGACCACAATGGACCCTTCGACCTCTACATTTCCCCCTACCAGTGGCTTGGGTGGGCCGCTGGTAGGAAAACACACCCAATCGAAAAAGCGGCTACGCGCTGCGAGTCCTCCAGCGCTTGGTGTTGCTAGAGATTTAACAGAATGTAGTAACGGAGCACATGCTGATAATCAGAATGTGTTTTTGATTATTAAAAGGAAGGAGGGTAGCTTTGAGAGGGTTTCTCCCTTTTACATCCACAAGGGTCTTGAGGGAATTGCAGGAACACTGAAATCTGTAACGCGACTGCGCAATGGGACTCTGTTAGTTGAAACTTCTAGTTCCCGTCAAGTCGCTGCCCTTCGGAAAGCAAATTGTCTAGGAGAGTACGCTGTCGAGACCGAGCTCCACTCCACTTTGAACTATAGTAAGGGTGTTGTGACGTGTAGGGACTTGGTGGATATCCCCATAGACGTGCTAAAATCTGAGTGGGCTGACGAAGGAATTGTTGACGTGCAGCACATTATGAAACGAGTCAATGGGGACCTCGTCAAATCTGACTCGTTTATTCTCACATTCAGTTGCCCGAGACTGCCGGAGCATGTTAAAGCGGGGTTCTTACGTTTGTCCGTACGGCCATATTTCCCCAACCCAATGCGCTGTTTTAAATGTCAGCGCTTTGGGCATACTACGTTGGGGTGCAATGGAATAGCCACGTGTGGTAAATGTGGTCAGCCTGCCCATGACGGAGCCGATTGTTCATCGCCTGTGAAGTGCGTGAATTGCTCTGGGAGTCACCCTGTCTGGAGCCGGATCTGCCCCATCTATCTCGAAGAGCGGAAGGTACAGGAGATTAAAACATCTAAGCGCATCCCCTATGGTGAGGCCAAGAAGATCTTTAAGGCCATGCAACCTCCTGTGTTTTCCACATCTTTCGCTTCCGCTCTCAAAAAACCGGTACAACTGGCCACTGTTGCTACACAAACGGAGGTTGCTAGTGTTAGCACTAAAACCTGCGCTTGCCAGTGCACTTGGGCTGCTGCGGTTGTTTTGCAATCTGCGGCTCTCCCCGCTACATCGGACAAGGCCGTGGTTGCTGACATTGAGGTACTTCCAGCCTCCCCCCATATGGCGCCTTCTGCCCAGGCGAGTCAACCTCCAACTGTTGACAAGGCTCTGCATTCCAAGCCCCCCAAGACAAAGCCTCAGAAGATGAAGGTTCTGCCACCTGAGGAGACTAGTCGGCGTCGGTCCGATGATGATGCCATCGTGCTGTCTGACATCTCCCGTGGGTCGTCATCGGATCTTATGGACATTGATGTCGACCGGGGGCGATCTTCTCGCCCCAGGAATAAATCTCCGGCCAGTACGGTCTCTCCTCCAAAGCACAGAGGCAGGGTGAAAGTTCAACCACCCTGATCACTGGCTCCCATAATACAGTGGAACCTGAATGGTTTCAGGACGCATGTGGCCGAATTACAACTCCTCATACGAGAGTGCCCCTTGTGCTTATGTCTCCAAGAGACACATTTTCGGGCCACTGATTCTCCTTCTTTACGCGGCTATACCGCATATCGAAAAGATGATCTGATGGGGCAAAGGGCAAAGGGTGGTGTTGCAGTTTTTGTCCGTGATGTGCACCCCTCATCTGAGCTCCCTCTCGTCACCGACTTGCAAGCAGTTGCAGTTGACATTCTTGTGGGTCGGAGGCTCACAGTCTGTTCTGTTTATTTACCACCTCCGGATGCGATAGACACTGAGGCTCTCATGGACCTTATTAGCCAACTCCCTCGCCCGTTTCTTCTTCTGGGGGACTTCAACGCTCATAATGTCTTATGGGGCTCTCCGACTACTTGCCCCAGGGGTCGCATTCTGGAAAGCGTCATGATGTCTGAAGAACTGTGCCTCCTCAACTCTGGTGCTCCCACTCATTTCTGTACTGCTTCCGGATCGTCATCGGCTATTGACCTTTCCTTTTGCTCTCCAGCACTCGCGGATTCTGCTCTGTGGGAGGCTGCAGCTGACCTCCATTCTAGTGACCACTTCCCCCTCTGGATTCGCCTCCTGGATGAGGCTGTGGCATTACCAGTGCCGCCCCGGTGGCACCTTTGCAGAGCTGACTGGACACTTTTCAGCCAACTGGCTGTTTTGGAACACCGTGCCAGCGTCCACGAATGGGTAGACCATGTTGCAGCCGTGATCTCTCATGCTGCTGAATTGTCCATCCCACGGTCATCCGGTCATCCCAAGAGGCGTCCTGTCCCTTGGTGGACCACTGAGTGCCACTCAGCCATCCGCGCCCGCCGTGCAGCACTGCGCCGCTTCAAGTGCCGTCCCTCAGCTGACAATCTTGCGGCCTTTCGAGTGGCAAGGGCCAGAGCGCGGCGGGTGATTAAAGAGAGCAAACGACGGTCATGGCAATCGTTCTTGAATTCCATCTCTCGCTCCACTAGTTCTACGAAAGTATGGGAAGCCATCAGGAGGATTTCCGGGAAACTCAGCCAGCTACCTGTCACGGCATTGCTGCATCAGGGATGTCTCCTCACGGCGCCGAGAGACATTGCCCAGACACTGGCCATGCATTTTGCGGAATCTACCGCCACTATTAACTGTGATCCAGATTTCTGCCGCTACCGCACTGCCGTCGAAAGGGGTCATTTGGACTTCCGGTCTCTAAATTCTGAACCCTATAACTGCCCCTTCACAATGTGGGAACTGGATTCTGCGCTGTCTGTGGCTCATGATACTGCGCCTGGTCATGATCAAATCCGGTACAGCATGCTGCGGCACCTGTCACTGCCATCCAAGGAAGTTCTCCTGAACTGTTTCAATATGATACGGTTATCTGGCACGTACCCTGACTCGTGGAGGGAGGCAATTTTAATTCCCCTCCTCAAACCAGGGAAGGACCGAACGCATCCCAGTAGTTATCGGAGTATTGCCTTGACGAGCTGTGTTGGGAAGACGTTGGAACGCATGGTCAACCGCCGCCTGGTTTGGCTGCTCGAGACCAGGCAGCTCCTTAGCCCCTCTCAGTGTGGCTTTCGGAGATGTCGTTCCACTATAGACAACTTGACCCTGCTTGAGGCCGCCATCCAGCAGGCCTTTCTACGTAACCAGCATTGTCTAGGGGTCTTCTTTGACATTAATAAGGCGTATGACACTACTTGGCGCCGCCTTATCCTCAATCAACTCCATGAGTGGGGCTTTCGTGGCCGTCTCCCCATCTTCATTCGGTCCTTTCTTTCTCACCGCCTCTTTCGGTATCGGGTTGGTAATGTGCTATCGGATTTGTACGTGCAGGAGAATGGTGTTCCTCAGGGCAGCGTTTTAAGTGTCACCCTCTTTGCCGTTGCTATTAACAGTATCACGTCCACTATCCGGAGTCCTGCCCAATGCTCCTTGTTTGTGGACGATTTTGCTGTTTTCTGTTCTTCCTCCAGTCTTGTCAGTGCTAGTCGGCAGTTACAGCTTACGATAAAGCGCTTAGAGGCATGGACTGCAAAGACGGGTTTTACCTTTTCTGCAGACAAATCTGTGTGTGTTCATTTTACTCGTTCTCGGCGTCTTTTTACCTCCCCTGAATTGCGTCTGAGGGACACCGTTCTTCCTTTTAGAGACACTGTGAGGTTCCTGGGCCTCACTTTTGATTCCAAGTTGTCGTGGTTGCCTCACCTTAAAGACCTCAAGGTGCGGGCCCTGAAGGCACTGAATATTTTGAAGTGTCTGAGCCATCGGTCCTGGGGAGCAGATCGGGCGCGTCTGCTGCAGTTTTATAGGGCTTTCGTCCGATCGCGTCTTGACTATGCTTGCACCGTGTATGGGTCAGCAAGGCCTTCGTATCTGAAGATCCTTGACGCAGTACACCATGAGGGTATCAGGCTGGCCACTGGTGCCTTCCGTACCAGTCCCATCCCCAGCCTGTGTGCTGAGGCAGGGGAACCGCCGTTCGCCATCCGGCGGAAACTCCTCATGGTGCGACGGGTGTGTCATTTCCTTGCCTGTCCTACCTCCCCTGCGTACCCTACCGTTGCCCGACCGCCTATGGAACGTCTCTTTTCCAGTCGTCCCAGGGCAACAAAACCATTTGGGATTCGTGCCAAGCATTTGCTTGAGTCCCTTGGTGTGGAGCGTGTGGCCCCCCAACGACAAGGTTTTACTCGCCTGCCTCCCTGGTTGCTCCAGAGGCCCAGCGTCCTCTTAGACTTGTCGGAGAACCGGAGGAACTGCACTCCGGCGTTTGTTTTTACCTCCTTATTTTACGATATTTTAAACCAGCATCCGGACCATGTACCTGTATTCACAGATGGCTCTAAACAGGGGGACACTGTTGGTTGTGCTGTTGTTTTCCCTGATCGAGTCGTCAAGTTACGGCTTCCTGCGGTGTTTACCATCCTCGATGCCGAATTGTTTGCAATACTGCGGGCATTGGAGCAGATGAGATGTGTTCCCAGTATTAAGTTCCTCATCTGTTCTGACTCCCTGAGTGCCCTTCAGACCATTCAACACTTGTACCCAGCGGATACGGTCGTCCAGAACATCCATGATGCTCTACTCCACCTGCAACGGCAGGGGAAGGAGGTTTCTTTCTGCTGGGTGCCGGGGCACGTGGGTATTAGGGGAAACGAACTGGCGGATGTGGCTGCCAAAGATGCATGTTCCCTCCCTCACGTTGTTGAATGTGCCGTCCCCCTCCATGCTGTAACCTCCCTTTTGCGTTTTCGTGTTATGCACCAATGGGAAGAGGAGTGGTTGGCAGTTTCTGACAATAAGCTGCGTCTGGTAAAGGCCACTACGCGACCATGGCGTACGTCCTACCAGTCATACAGGCGGGATGAGGTTCTCCTCACTCGCCTCCGCATTGGACACAGTCCCTTCACGCATGGTTTTTTACTCCGGCGGGAGGACCCCCCAATCTGCAGTGCTTGTGGCGTCCAGATTACTGTCCGCCACATTTTACTTGACTGTCTTTTATTCTCTGACCAGAGGGCGGTGGTTTCCTTGCCACCGGATTTGCCCTCTATTTTGCAAGACGACGCAGCGACTGTGGTTAAGGTTTTACGGTTTTGTGTCCTGTCCAATCTGTTGCCTCGGATTTTAGGGAGAAGGTTTTAATGTGCTGCTGGGTGACTGGCTCACCCAGTTTTTAGGTAAGAGGTCCGCCAGTCACGATTACCTCTTTGTTTCACTTCGGTATCTGTTCTCTTTTCCTTGTGTTTCCTTTCCTTTTTTAGTGTGTTTCTTCTCCTCTTGTTTTGCCTCTGTATGTGCGCATTTGGAACTGCGTCAGGCCTGTGTCTTTTAGCCGTTCTCCTTGTTCGGCGTCCGTCTTCGTCCCTTCACCGCCTGTGTTCCTGTTTCTATGCGCTTGGGCGCTGATGACCACGCTGTTTAGCGCCCGTAAACCTCAAACACACACACACACACACACCAAGATCTGACCAAAGTCTTAGAATACGTGCATCACTAACAGTTCATACGCCATCTCCATGTGGCTCCTAGTAGCCTCTACTTTATGGTTACTGCCTAGTACAGTCGTTCTTCCTAACAGCAGTCTATACGAGCAAACCAGTTGCGTCTTTACCTGTAGCCATTCAACTTTGTGTACTTGGGCTACGGACGGTTCTGTTTAAAAAGGAGTAATTAGATGTAGTCATAGAGTGAGGCACAGATACATGCTTTCATGCTCCACAGCTAATTAGATGCAAATAATAATCTGTAGCTGTGATCTCAAATAGTCGATGCACTGGCCACAATAGCAAAATACACTCCTGGAAATGGAAAAAAGAACACATTGACACCGGTGTGTCAGACCCACCATACTTGCTCCGGACACTGCGAGAGGGCTGTACAAGCAATGATCACACGCACGGCACAGCGGACACACCAGGAAACGCGGTGTTGGCCGTCGAATGGCGCTAGCTGCGCAGCATTTGTGCACCGCCGCCGTCAGTGTCAGCCAGTTTGCCGTGGCATACGGAGCTCCATCGCAGTCTTTAACACTGGCAGCATGCCGCGACAGCGTGGACGTGAACCGTATGTGCAGTTGACGGACTTTGAGCGAGGGCGTATAGTGGCCATGCGGGAGGCCGGGTGGACGTACCGCCGAATTGCTCAACACGTGGGGCGTGAGGTCTCCACAGTACATCGATGTTGTCGCCAGTGGTCGGCGGAAGGTGCACGTGCCCGTCGACCGGGGACCGGACCGCAGCGACGCACGGATGCACGCCAAGACCGTAGGATCCTACGCAGTGCCGTAGGGGACCGCACCGCCACTTCCCAACAAATTAGGGACACTGTTGCTCCTGGGGTATCGGCGAGGACCATTCGCAACCGTCTCCATGAAGCTGGGCTACGGTCCCGCACACCGTTAGGCCGTCTTCCGCTCACGCCCCAACATCGTGCAGCCCGCCTCCAGTGGTGTCGCGACAGGCGTGAATGGAGGGACGAATGGAGACGTGTCGTCTTCAGCGATGAGAGTCGCTTCTGCCTTGGTGCCAATGATGGTCGTATGCGTGTTTGGCGCCGTGCAGGTGAGCGCCACAATCAGGACTGCATACGACCGAGGCACACAGGGCCAACACCCGGCATCATGGTGTGGGAAGCGGTCTCCTACACTGGCCGTACACCTCTGGTGATCGTCGAGGGGACACTGAATAGTGCACGGTACATCCAAACCGTCATCGAACCCATCGTTCTACCATTCCTAGACCGGCAAGGAAACTTGCTGTTCCAACAGGACAATGCACGTCCGCATGTATCCCGTGCCACCCAACGTGCTCTAGAAGGTGTAAGTCAACTACCCTGGCCAGCAAGATCTCCGGATCTGTCCCCCATTGAGCATGTTTGGGACTGGATGAAGTGTCGTCTCACGCGGTCTGCACGTCCAGCACGAACGCTGGTCCAACTGAGGCGCCAGGTGGAAATGGCATGGCAAGCCGTTCCACAGGACTACATCCAGCATCTCTACGATCGTCTCCATGGGAGAATAGCAGCCTGCATTGCTGCGAAAGGTGGATATACACTGTACTAGTGCCGACATTGTGCATGCTCTGTTGCCTGTGTCTATGTGCCTGTGGTTCTGTCAGTGTGATCATGTGATGTATCTGACCCCAGGAATGTGTCAATAAAGTTTCCCCTTCCTGGGACAATGAATTCACGGTGTTCTTATTTCAATTTCCAGGAGTGTATCTCTATTCTATACCATACCTACGTGCACGAATAAATCGCTCACATACTTGTATCGTTACACCACCAATGATATCCACAACAAAAGTACAGGAGTACCATTTAAATTCAATATGGGAAGTGTCACACAAAAACACTGCACTCAAATTTCACACAAACGGATCTCATTAACTAGCTTCAATGAAAACTTCTCCTAGTCTGTCTCATTCACTAAAACTCCAACCACACAACCAGATTCTTGCCTTTCCTATCAAGCTTGTGCCTGCTCACTAAACTGCAACATTTTCTCACCAAAACGATAAAAACATTTACACACTCCATACGCTACACTCGAGAAACGCTCTTGACAGTTCTCTCAGTCTTGTGTACCAGGAGAAGCACTTCTTGGATCATTGAATCGCTGAACACAGAAACCGGAAAGACCTTTCGATCAGCAGTTCCACTCCAAAGACTCCACAAAACCCACTACCATGAGATCTGCATGTTCCGTCGTGAAGTCGAGCGCCGGCACGACAGTCGGGAACGATAGAGCGGAGAGGGCTGTGAAAAAGACGTCAGCCAGCTGCACGCGGACCTACCCATCTCAGAGCCCTCTACGCGAAGAGAACATAAGCGCTGCACCCGACTGCCCGCGTCCAATTTCTACGAGTTCTACAGAAGCGCCAAGACCAGCGACCAGATGAGAAGCATCCATTGTATTTCTTCTCTTGTATTACGAATACTATATCCTGAGGAGATTTCTTGTTTGTCTGTCACCCTTTGCTCGCGACACATCTGTATTTCTCAAAGTTAAGTATTGCCATTTAATAGGGTTGTCCAGAAAGTAAATTCCGATCGGCCGCGAAATGGAAACCACAGTGAAAACCAGAAACGTTTTATTTGCAACAGTTACGTACACTTTCCACCTGCTTCTCTACATTGTCACCGCTCCAACTTCGAGTTTTGTCGTAGTGCTGTATCAACTTTTCAGCATCCTCGTCATAGAAAGCAGCACTCTTTGCTTTCAGCCAGTTATCTGCACTGGTCTGCAGCTCGTTGTATGCCGAAAAATTTTGTCTTCATAGCCGGCGTTCCTGTGAGCAGATATATGAGACTCAGGGGGAGCCAATTACGGACTGTATTGTGGGTGATCAAACACTTCTCATCGGAAACGCTTCAGGAGCGTCTTCATTTCCCCTGCAGTGTGCGGCCGAGGATAGGCATGTAGCAGGAACTGCTCGACAGCTGTGTTATGTGGGCTGCATGTCACAGGCGAAATCTCTAGCCGGGCCCTCATACTTGGCGGTAGACGCTACTCCCTACGCATCTCTATGTGCTCACTGTTCACTCAAAACTGAAAAGAGCGACGCGACACGATCGACGGGCACACTAGAGACACTGCCCAACACATCTGTGCAAAGCTTTACCAGATTT
Source organism: Schistocerca gregaria (assembly GCF_023897955.1). Taxonomy (NCBI): domain Eukaryota; kingdom Metazoa; phylum Arthropoda; class Insecta; order Orthoptera; family Acrididae; genus Schistocerca; species Schistocerca gregaria. The sequence continues at coordinate 972,130,585 of NC_064921.1, read as the reverse complement.
TTCCAGTGGTTTCCACGTCGCGACTGATCGGACCTTACTTTCTGGACAACCCTCGTATTTCTGTAAATAAAATTCATTCATACTATTTGATTTAATTGTTTTCTAGCGATCTGAGAAATCAGATTTCCTAGGCACTCCATATTTGGCGATCAGGCAGTATTCAACACTGTCGATCGACTATAGCGAGCCGGCCGGGGTGGACGAGCGGTTCTAGGCGCCACAGTCTGGAACAGCGCGACCGCTACGGTCGCAGGTTCGAATCCTGCCTCGGGCATGGAGGTGTGTGATGTCCTTAGGTTAATTAGGTTTAAGTAGTTCTAAGTTCTAGGGGGCTGATGACCTCAGAAGTTAAGTCCCATAGTGCTCAGAACCATTTGAACCATTTTTTTGACTACAGCGATTTCACTGAGTTTCAGACTACTGCACGAAATCAGTTAATGTTTAGACTTTCCGGGCAATCAGAATCAGCAGGATGTAGGCATTTCCTGCTTTCATTCGCAAAACACAAAATAGCCTGCACGTTGACAAGACATAAGAATTGCGAATTTAGGTTTGTGGGGAAAAATAAAACTAGATATCTGCTAAGACACATCAAAAACATCATATGCTGAACACCACAGGCCTCTGCTGCGATATGTGAAGAAGAAGTTCTACAGTCAGTATTGTCTGTCTGGATTCGCTCCATAGTATGTATCAATGCTCATAGTTAAGATTCTGAACTTTTTCTATGACAATCATACTAAAAAATACAAAACGAAACATATCTGGGTATTTAGTTGAATTTACGGCTTTTAGATTAGACTGATTTATCATGTAACCGAAGTTTAACGCGTTCGTTTTAGCACTCATGTGGATGACCTCACACTTTTCGTTATTTAAGGCCACTTTTCGCACCATTCCGATATTTATTCTAAATCGTTTTGAAGTTTGTTTTGATCTTCTGATGACTTTATTGGTCGATAAACGACAGCGTCATCTGCAAACAACCGAAGAAGGCTACTCAGATTGTCTGCCAAATCGTTTATATAGATAAGAAACAGCAAAGGGCTTATAACACTACCTTGGGGAACGCCTGAAATCACTTCTGTTTTACTCGATGACTTTCCGTCAATTATTACGAACTATGACCTCTCTGACAGGAAATCACAGATCCAGTTACATAACTGAGACGATATTCCATAATCACGGAATTTCAGTACGAGCCGCTTGTGTGGCACAGTGTGAAAAGCCTTCTGAAAATCGAGAAATACGGAATCGATCTGAAATCCCTTGTCAATAGCACTCAGCACTTCATGTGAATAAAGAGGTAGTTGTGTTTCACAAGAACGAAGTTTTCTAAACTAATGGATGAGGGAATACCTGGCAAACAGTATCCCGTTTTATAGATTCCCTGATGTCAGTGTTGGCGTGACTTTCCACTGACCGGAATGCCATCTTTCGTGGAGAACACGATCCTACGGACATCTGTTGACAATCTGTATTATTATACCGTGAATTAGATACACGACAGAGAAATAGCGGTTTGCTGCTTTAATTTTGGACACCACTGTAGATATTCAGTATTTGGTGCTACCTTCCTTTCAGAAATTCATTAAAAATCGTGCTGCACCATAAGAATCTCATATTAAAACTTTTATTCTCGATTGTTATTGATTATCACGTAAACGAAGAATATCGATCGCATCAACTGTGTGGATACGTCACGGATGTATCCACACACATGCTTCAATTGATGAACTCCTTTCGATTGATAGCCGGCCGGTGTGGCCGAGCGGTTCTAGGCGCTTCAGTCTCGAAACGCGCGACTCCTACGGCCGCTGGTTCGAATCCTGCCTCGGGCAACGATGTGTGTGTGATGTCTTTAGGTTTGTTAGGTTTAAGTAGTTGCCCGCATCTCGTGGTCGTGGGGTAGCGTTCTCGCTTCCCGCGCCCCGGTTCCCGGGTTCGATTCCCGGCGGGGTCAGGGATTTTCTCTGCCTCGTGATGGCTGGGTGTTGTGTGTTGTCCTTAGGTTAGTTAGGTTTAAGTAGTTCTAAGTTCTAGGGGACTGATGACCATAGACGTTAAGTCCCACACTGCTCAGAGCCATTTGAACCGTTTTTGAATCTTGCGCCTGATAGTCGTTACAGTCAAAACTGCTAGTAATAAAAAATATTTTCATAGCGACTGAAGATGCTCGAACACGGGTTTCGATTAACTAAATCCTTATTCTCCGTCATTGTTATTTTATTATCTCTGTATGGACCATGTTGCATCAGGTAGTAATTTTAGATTTGTTTTTCTAATCTTCTTCATTCCGAGGGCTACTTTTATTTCTTCATTCCACTAAGTCTCTGGTATTTTTGGAACCTCACTCACTCACTACATCTACATCTACATACATACTCCGCTATCCATCATGGGTGCGTGGCGGAGGGTACCTCGTACCACAACTAACCTCCCTGTTCCACTCCCAAAAAGAACAAGGGAAAAATGACTGCCTATATGCCTCCGTACGAGCCCTAATCTCTCTTATCTTATCTTTGTGGTCTTCCCGTGAAATGTAAGTTGGCGGCAATAAAATTGTACTGGAGTCAGCCTCAAATGCTGGTTCTCTACATTTCGTCAGTAGCGATTCAAGAAAAGAACGCCTCCTCTCCTCTAGAGACTCCCACCCCAGTTCCTGAAGCATTTCCGTAACACTCGCGTGATGATCAAACCTACCAGTAACGAATCTAACAGCCCGCCTCTGAATTGCTTTTATGTCCTCCCTAAATGCGACCTGATAGGGATCCCAAACGCTCGAGCAGTACTCAAGAATAGGTCGTATTAGTGTTTTATAAGCGATCTCCTTTACAGACGAACTACATCTTCCCAAAATCCTGCCAATGACCCGAAGACGACTATCCTCCTTCCCCACAACTGCCATTACATGCTTGTCCCACTTCATATCGCTTTGCAATGTTAAGTCCAAATATATAATCGACGTGACTGTGTCAAGCGCTACACTACTAATGGAGTATTCAAACATTACAGGATTCTTTTTCCTATTCATCTGCATTAATTTACATTTATCTCTATTTAGAGCTAGCTTCCTTTCTTTACGCCAATCACAAATCCTGTCCAAGTCATCTTGTATCCTCCTACAGTCACTCAACGACGACAACTTCCCGTACACCGCACTACGTGCACTACCCAACAATTTAACTTCTATAAAGTGAAGGGGGATCACTGGTATCAGCTGCAGTGGGACATCAAGCGGAATTAGTGGCGATGAGCGAAAATGTGTACTGGACCGGGGTTCTAACCCGGTATCGCCTGCTGACTGGGCAGGTGCGGTAGCCAATGCGGCATTCGGGACACATAGTTATCGCAACTGCACGGACCATCTCGGTACGCCTCACGACCAGTCCACACTGTCCGCAGACCCTGTCCATTATACCCCTGTTTGCTACCCTGTAGATTCCCACAGAAGGTTGGTCGTATTTGTGCATTAGCAGTGAAATGGTTCAAATGGCTCTGAGCACTATGCGACTTAACTTCTGAGCTCATCAGTCGCCTAGAACTAATTAAACCTAACTAACCTAAGCACATCACACACGTCGATGGCCGAGGCAGGATTCGAACCTGCGACCGTAGCGGTCGCTCGGTTCCGGACTGTAGCGCCTAGAACCGCACGGCCACTCCGGCCGGCCATTCGCAGTGAAGAAAGTGGATCCATTGCCAACGATGCTTATCAGTTATCTAAATGCATGATGTCTGTTCCTGTGAAAGAACAGACACCACACAGATTTCGCTTAATATCCCGCTGTAGCTGATAGCAGTGATCCCCCTTCACTTTAAACATCGTGTTTCACATCTGCATGATCTTCGTGGTCTGTATTCTTTCGAAGGAACAGACACCATACATTAAAAAAAAAATTAGTTTAAACTCTGCCTGAGCAGATTACTGTATTCAACTTTCAGTGCACCTACCTGGGATTTCTGGTGGGCATTTTTAACTTGTTAAATCCATGGTGCATATTTTCATAATGTTCATAACATTTTAATCTTCGTTTATTAATGTCTGCTATCAAATTTTATACTTCCTCTGTTTTTTTTTTTCATTTTATTCCCAAGTGTTTACCTCTTAATCCTTTAAGATAGTCTCTGTATTACCTTCCTAGATGAGAATTAAAATTTCTCTCGCCTACAGAGATTATGATTTCATCTCAGTGTTGTAAAGTTTAGGCTTCGTAATTGTGGACAAGCATTTTTTGTTGTAGACATCACGCTCTCTTCATTTCTCTGTAACCGCGTTTCCTGTGCCTCATTTTTTGTCTCGTTGATTCTATGATCTTACCGACATACTTGAAGTGTCTGACATTCTTATAATCGTCTTCATGTATTAAGCCCTTCGATATTTTGTAAATTTCATAGTTGATTTACAATTTTCTCTTTGGTCAATCCATTTTGTAGAACAGTCAACGCTTATGCCGGTAGAGCGATTTTGACAAGGGTTACGTGAGCGGTCCACAACTGATGATGTTCTAAAATTTTGTCATTTGAGGTTTTATCAGTGGTATATTCATCCCAATACATCATTGGTACATGTTTATGTTACGTTTAGTCTCCTTTTCTTTCCGTAAGCTCTGTTAATGTTATGAATTATATAAGGTATTCTATGACATTACATCTAGATGAGTGAGAATTACGTAACTAACAAAAGTATAGACTTCAGAATGGAACCCGTCTCGAACATTAGCATCAGCCGATCTTTTGCTGGCTTCACCGTTAGCACTGAACGAGATACTCCTGTTCCCACTCCACTTCTTTTCTCACAACAGCTTCAGCGTCTTTGCTAGAACAGTGCCAAGACTGTAACTTGTGATGAGAGCTTTCCTGCAGAAAGCTCTCTCGCAGCAGAGTATGTACGGAGGCAAAGTGCTCCGCCGGGACAACTCCGCCCCGTGTTGTGTGTCCCCAGAATTCCGGCGCTGTATTTGCACAGAACTTATCAATTACGTGGGCGGCGCCTCCCACAAGTGCCAAGTGGCGGCGCCTGAGCATGCGCACTACGCCTCACACTGCCTGCCTCCCCTACTTCTCAGCTCCACTCTGCTCTGCCATCCCCATCCACTCAAAGCTTCAGTCGCCGAATTTACGCCCGAACATTCTTTCGTCTAATTTTCTTACACCGTTACCGTGATTTTAAACATCGTTAGAGAATCCCTCCTCACTGATCTTTATTTGATGTGAAGTCTCGCTCGCTCATATTGATACAGGCCACTGACACCTTACAATGGACGACCCATACGTTTGCGTTTCCTGTACCGATACGACGGGTCTATTGTGACGAAGTAGATTTTATGCTCTGACGACAGGGAAGCTCTAAATAACTGCGGACCTGCCGACGGGGCGATTGTAGCAAAACTTCTACATACACCGAGGGCTTTCACTAGTGATCGTTGCATTTGCTGGTGACTCTTCGGTCTGTTTGGTCGTGGCTCATGAAACTTCTGTGCCGACGCTTCGTCCAGAATTGCATTTTAGTCTCGTCGAGTGACCCGTCGGACATTGGAGAACGACATAATTACCATGGAAAGCTTTCGCGTGATCGGCTAAGGTACTCCTTGTCATAGATAAAACTTCTACAACTAAATCTCCATCTGCATGATTACTCAGGAATTCACAGTTAAGAGACTGGCAGATGGGACATCGTATCATCATTACACAACTTCACTACTATTCCGTTCTCGAACAGAGTGCAGGAAAAACGAACACTTAAATATTAGCTTGCGGTCTCTGATTTCTGTTATTTTATTATAATGATCATTCCTCCCCATGCAGGTGGGCGCCAACAAACGTTTCGCTATAATTCAAAACGAACTGACTGTTTTTAAATATTTTCAGTGTCCTCCGTTCAATCTATCTGATGCAGATCCCACACTGCACAGTAGTACTCAAGAAAACGGCAGACAAGCGTAATGTAAACCTCCTCTTTAGTAGATCTGTTACATTTTCTAAGTGTTTTGCCAGTAAATCGCAGTATTTGGCTTGCTCTCCCCACAATAATGTCTGTATGATCGTTTCCACCTAAGTTATTCCTAATTACAATCCCTAAGTATTTAGTTGAGGTTACTGCCTTTACATTTGTGCGATTTATCGTAATTGAATTGTAACTACTGAACTGTTCTCTGACAGAAATAAAACTTACCATCAATTCTGTACAGCAGCTGTGCATATACCACTATGTGATCATGGTATCTGTTCTTTCGGCCATGTCCGAGAAAGTGAGTCTCTCGGAAAGCGTGCCAGAGATAAGTCCCTGCAATAGCACTATTCTCTGTGTCCTCCTTAGCTCAGCCGGATAGAGCGTCTGCCATCTAAGCAGGAGACCCCGGGTTCGAATCCCGGTCGGGGAACAATTCTTCAACTGCCCCCATTGATATTTATCAACGCCTGTAAGCCACTACAGGTCTGGATTTCATTGTATATTCATATACCACTACGTTTATTTTCAGTTAAAATTGTACCTATGTTTAGACAGGGTATTTCAAACTCTAGGGTTGATAGAGCAGGTAATAGGAAATCACATTCGTTAGAGACTAAATGCTCGTTGACGCTTCCTGGCGACGCTAGGAGCCTTTATATCGAATTCATTGCCTCCAGGATTAAGAGATTTCGCCGAACTAGCATGATCTGTGCTAGAAATTTGTTAGTTAGACGTTCCATAATTTATCCAATCGACTGTTTGGTCGAAATGATGTGGGACGAGTCAGTTTACAGGATATGTGTACATGATTAACGTTAACATTACTGAACACATTACTTTTCTTAGTCCTACTCGGGTCACTACACTTCTAAGCAAGCTTTCATTTACTGCCTACCAATTTTTAAATGACAATTAGTCAACGGAATAGCTGGAATGGTCTAGGAGAAGTTATTTTAAGTTATATTTAAAACTTTCTTAGCTTCCTGCCAGGCGTCTCATGGTATTGACAAATAATCATATATTTCAGTTTCTGCATATTCAACTCCTTTCTTAGCCATGGGCAATAAAGATCACTTTTCCCTCTAGTGTTATAGGGATGGTTCCTTTCAAATTGTGCTGGATTATTTATGACTAATTTCATTACGAAGTATATGTATTGTGACGACAGTGTTAACATTGTGAGTTGGTTTCACCTCCGCTTTCTAAATAAGTACCGAAACAATGAAGTGATTGGCAATGTACGTAATTGTCCCAGACTGGTGTTGGGAGCAGCGTAACTAAAGATGTTGACCAATGGAATTTCTGAAGATACAAATTCCATATTACATTCTGATAATCACTCTATGCTGTGAAATAAGTTAAAACTACCGGACTTCTTATTATAATGACGGCAGGTTTCGGTTGTACAATAAAAGAAAAAAGATATTAAAAATTAGTAACAAAGTTGCGCCAATGGGGGATAGGTGTCTCATCGAAATGTTGCGTCTCTCCCACAAAAAGCTGAAAAATGGAGCTACCGATACAATGATTATTAAGATAAATATTTGGACTGGTACTGTAATAAAGTATCTAAACACAGTTTCACTAAAACTTAGTTCACTGTGTTACAAATTATACAGAACTACAGAGTCTGAAGCGTACTTGACATAATCTGGGAACTAAAAGACAAAAACGTGCAGCCAGGCGTCTTATAGATGCCCTCGTTTATTAGTACAATTAATATTGGCATAAGGACTCTTGGGTCCTCTATCAAAATATCAATTATATGTTCCTTTACACAAGCATATATAACCTTTTACACACAAAAACTAATATTGATGAAGGGGTCTTACAATGTGCCTAGCTCCCTGGAGAGAACGTGGGTGAAATATACTTTCTTCCTAAGTGATGACGTACCCCAGAAAATTATTCCATGAGGCGTTACTGACTGGAAATATGCAAAATGTATCTGGAGGTTAATTCATTTGTTTCCAACATTAGCAGTTGTACAAAAAGCAAAACCAGCTGAATGTAATTGTTTGAGAAGCTAAGTAATATACTTCTTCCATTTCAGGTTTTCATCAATATGTATACGTCAAAAATTCTAGCATTCTAATCTATATACTGACTTCGTTAATGTGCTAAATCAGTTCTTGGTATGACTCAATTTCTTGTCCAGGACTGTTTATAGTGTGTTTTTCAAAATTTAGGGAGACTTTATATTTCTTTGAAAGCTTTGTAATACCCCGGCTCCCAGAGATCCTGAAGATGGATGTTGACTGTGGATATTGTATCATAGACACCGTCCGTTTGACTGTTCAGAGCTGTCACTAAACCTGCCCAAAGATGTAATCAACCATGTACGAGCACCGCCTATTAGACGGAGGGGTCCGACAGCCGATTAGATCCAGTCACTCCACCAGGAAGGAGGAACAGGGCTCGTGTTGTCTGTAGTTCAACCATACCTAGACGGTCAGTACCGCGGTTCGATCGCGTCCACATTGTTACCTTGCGCCAGGAAGGACTCTCAACAATGGAAGTGTCCAGGCGTCTCGGAGTGAACCAAAGCGATGTTGTTCAGACATGGAGGATATACAGAGACAGGGCCTATCGATGACATGCCTCGCTCCGGCCACCCAATGGCTACTACTGCAGTGGATGACGGTTAACTAAGCATTATGGCTCGGAGGAACCGTCACACAACGTCACCATGTTGAATTATGCTTTTCGTGCAGCCACAGGACGTCGTGTTACGACACAAACTGTGCGCAATAGGCTGCATGATGCGCAACTTCACTCCCGACGTCCATGGCGAGGTCCATCTATGCAACCACAACATCATGCAGCGCGGTACAGATGGGCCCAACAACATGCCGCGTGGACTGCTCAGGACTGGCATCATGTTCTATTCACCGATGTGTGTCGCATATGCCTTTAATTAGACAATCGTCGGAGACGTGACTGGAGTCAACCCGGTCAGGCTGAACGCCTTAGACACACTGTCCAGCGAGTGCAGGAAGGTGGAAGTTCCGTGCTGTTTTGTGGGGCATTGTGTGGGGCTGGCGTACGCTGCTGGTGGTCATGGAAGGCATCGTAACGTCTGTATGATACTTGAATGGCATCCTCCGACCGATAGTGCAACCAAATCGACGAGGTATTTGTCTTCAAGGGCGACAATTAGTGCCGCCATCATGCACATCTTGTGAATGACTTCAGGATAACGAATCCCTCGATTAGAGTGGCCAGCATGTTCTCTGGACATGAAACCTATCGAACATGCCGGGGATAGATTGAAAAAGGCTGTTTATGGACGAGGTGAGCGACCTACCGCTCGAGAGATCTACGCCGAATCACCGTTGCGGAATGGGACAATCTAGACCAACAGTGCCTTGATGAACTTGTGGATAGTATGCCACAACGAATACAGGCATGCTTCAATGGAAGAGGACGTGCTACTGCGTAGTTTGGAGTACCGGTGTATACAGCAGTCTGGACCACCACCTCTGAAGGTTTCTATGTAAAGAGGTACAACATACAACGTGTGCTTTCCATGAGCAATAAAAAGGGCGGGAATGATGTTTATGTTGATCTATATGTCAATTTTCTGTACAGGTTCCGGAACTCTCGGAACCGAGGTGATGCAAAACTTTTTTTGATGTTTGTATCATTTAGCATCTCATGTGTTTCTTTCTCTCTAATGGGATTTATTATAATGCTAGTGTTGTATGCAAAAAGTACCATTTCTGCTGAATGTCAAGTAGGAGGTGATTCACATATATGAGGAATAAGAGTGGCCTGAAAATTGAACCCTGTGGGACTCCCTTCTCAACCTTTCCATTCTGTTTGTTAAGTAGGATACAAAATGTTTGTGTGTAAAGTGATCAGTTCCACAAAACGTGAGGTTTTTCCAAGAGAGTAGCATGTGACGATTATCTGGTATTGCCAGCTGTATTGAATGTGACCTGAGAATCTAAACATGGTTCTTCTACTTACTACAGAAGTTTCTTAGCCCAGATCACATGTACGTAAACAAGCATTTTTTGTAAACATTCTTCTGGTTAGTTTGATACTGCCCGCCGTGACTTTCTCGCCTGTGAAACCTCTTCATCTCACATTAGCACTTGCACCCGTAGGTCTCATTTATTTGTTGGATATATTGAAATATTTGTCTTCCCAAACAGTTATTACCCTCTACTGCTCTCTCTAATACGTTGATGTCATAACACCTATGCAACAACACTATCACTTCTTTCCACCTTTATTCTCCATATTATATTCTTTTCCTCGATTCTGCGCGGAGTCTCTTCATTATTTATCCTATCAGAGCACCTAATTTTCAAAGTCCTTTTACGACCAAAATATATCGTTCTTCTATAGCACCACATCTCAGACGCTTCGAATCTCTCTTTCTCCATGATTCATACTTTAAGGTGCTGTGCTCCAAACTTACATTCACAGATATGTTTTCCTCAGTTTAAAGCCTACATTTGATAGTAACAATCGTCTCTTGACCAGGAATACAATATTTGCCTTCGCTAGTCTGCTGTCTTATATCCCTCTAGCTACGTCCGTCCCGTGTTATTATTGCTTCCCAGGTAGCAGAACTCCTTCATTTAATCTAATCTGCGGTCAAGAATTTTGTCGTTAAATTTGTTGCTAATCTCATTCATACTATTTCTTCTTACATTTCTTTTTTTCTTTTCACTCAACTATTGTGGTCTCATTAGACTCTTCATTTCATTCAACAGGTCCTATAATTCGTCTTCACTTTTATTGAGGGTAACAATGTCATCAGCTTATTTCATCATTGGCATTCTTCCACCCTGAATAGCAGTTCTGCTCTTGAAAATTTGATTTACTTCCGTCATTGCTTCTTCCATGCGTAGATTGAATGGTTGGGGCGAAATACTGCATCCCTCCTCACACACTTTTTAATATGAGCACTTCGTTCTTTGTGATCCATTCTTATTGTTCCACTTGGTTATTATGCATATTGCGTAATACCCATGTACTAACCGTTACCCCTAGTACCTTACAGGTATTTTCCTTAGAATTTCGGATATCTTGCACTATTTTGTGGTATCCGATGCACCTTATAGGTAGTCAAATCGTATGAACGTGTGTTGTCTTTTTCTAATTCTTGCTTCCATAATCAAGCTCAACGTCAGAAATGCTTCACCGATTCCTTCGTCTTCCCTAAAGGCAAAATGATGGTTAACTAACGGGTACTATACTTTCTTTTCCACTCTTCTGCATGTTAGTCTGTTATGCCGTTTGGTCCATGGAGCGCTCCACTTTTGACCACATGACACTGATCACCTGTTTCGAAATATTAAATTGACGACGTTTCTTTGATACTTGTCTCGGAATTAAAGTTCAAGCAGAAGAAATAAATACATTGACTTTGTCGCTGACATTGCAGTTCTGTCATAGGTGACAAAGGGCTTCGAAGAGCAGTTGAACGGCCGGCCGGAGTGGTCGTGCTGTTCTAGGCGCTACGGTCTGGAATCAAGCGCGTGCTACGGTCGCAGGTTCGAATCCTGCCTCGGGCTTGGATGTGTGAGATGTCCTTAGGTTAGTTAGGTTTAATTAGTTCTAAGTTCTAGCGACTGATGACCTCAGAAGTTAAGTCGCATAGTGCTCAGAGGCAGTTGAACGGAATAAACAACGTATTCAAAAGAGGATACAAGATGAACAAGAGTAATAGGATACAGTCATAATACAAAAGACTATGCCCAAGGAACTGACTAGGAAATGCGACACTAAAAGCAGTAGATGAGCTCTGTTACTTGGGCACCATAATGTGTTACGATAGGCGAAACAGAGAGGATATACAAAACACAACTCTATTAACATCGAATACAAATTTAAATGTGGGGAACTATTCACTCAAGATATTTGTCTCAAGAACAGCATTGTTCCGAAGTGAAGAAAACTGTTTAGAGAAGAAAACAACAGAAACTCTCAAAATACGAAGTTACGCGAGAATGCTGAAGATTCGATAACTAATGAGACGTCCTCATGAGAATATTCTGGATCGAAACGGGGAGAAAAGAAATTTACTGGTCAACTCGATGGCAAAAACGAATCGACTGATAGGAATCATCTGAGACAACAATGAATCTTCGATTTGGTAAGAGAGAGTAATAACTGCAGGGGGCGACCGAGATTTGACAAGAGTAATCATGTTCAAGTAGATTTCGGTTGCAATATCTGTGTTGAAATGAAGACATTCCCAGGATAGGCTAATGAGGATGGTTGCTTGAAATCAGTTTTCAGGCTCAAGATCCCAACAAAAATACACTACTGGCCACTAAAATTGCTACACCAAGAGGAAATTAAGATGATAAACGGGTATTCATTGGACGAATACATTATACTAGAACCGACATGTGGTTCCATTTTCACGCAATTTGGGTGCCTAGATAGTGAGAAATGAGTACCCGGAACAACCACCTCTGGCCGTAATAACGGCCTTGATATGCCTGGGCATTGAGTCAAACAGAGCTTGGATGGAGTGTATAGGTACAGCTGCCCATGGAGCTTCAACACGATACCACAGTTCACTAAGAGTAATGACTGGAGTATTGTGACGAGCCAGTTGATCGGCCACCATTGACCAGACGTTTTCGATTGGTGAGAGATCTGGAGAATCTGCTGGCTAGGGCAGGAGTCGAACATTTTCTGTATCCAGAAAGGCCCGTACAGGACCTGCAATATGCGGTCGTGCATTATCCTGCTGAAATATAGGGTTTCGCAAGCATCGAATGAAGGGTAGAGCCACGGGTCCACTGTTCAAAGTGCCGTCAATGCGAACAAGAGGTGACCGAGACGTGTAAAAAATGGCACCCCATACCATCACGCTGTGTAATACGCCAGTATGGCGATGACGAATACACGCTTCAAATGTGTGTTCACCTCGATGTCGCCAAACACGGATGCGACCATCATGATGCTGTAAACAGAACGTGGATTCATCCAAAAAATTAAGTTTTGCCATTCGTGCACCCATGTTCGTCGTTGAGTACACCATCGCAGGCGCTGCTATCTGTGATGCAGCGTCAAGGGTGACCGCAGCCATGGTCTCCGAGCTAATAGTTGTCTCTCAAACGTCCCCATCTGTTGACTCATGGATCGAGACGTGGCTGCACGATTCGTTACAGCCATGCGCATAAGATGCCTATCTCGACTACCAGTGATACGAGGCCGTTGGGATCCAGCACGGCGTTCCGTATTACCCTCGTGCACCCGTCGATTTCATATTCTGCTAACAGTCATTGGATCTCGACCAACGCGAACAGCAATGTCGCGATACGATAAGCCGCAATCGCGATAGGCTACAATCCCACCCTTATCAGTGTCGGAAACGTGATGGTACGCATTTCTCCTCCTTACATGAGGCATCACAACAACGTTTCACCAGGCAACGCCTGTCAACTGCTGTTTGTGTATGAGAAATCGGTTGGAAACTTTCCTCATGTCAGCACGTTGTAGGTGTCGCCACGGGCGGGAACCTTGTTTGAATGCTCTGACAAGCTAATCAGTTGCATATCGCAGCATCTTCTTCCTGTCGGTTAAATTTCGCGTCTGTAGCACGTCATCTTCGTGGTGTAGCAATTTTAATGGCCAGTAGTGTATGTAAGGGCTGACAAGAAGAGTCTCAACTGTTGATCTTTAGATTCGTATGTGAAACTTTAGGTTTTAATGTTAGATTAGGAACAATGCTTCGTTCTACAAACAAAGTCAGGTGATTTCTGGATACGTTATTTCTTGATGGACTGCATCACGTACTTGTACGACGAAGATCAGCAGTGCACAGTAGCGAGAAAGCCGCTAGCGTCCCGGACGGATGCTGGCGTGGTCCCAGCGCAGCCCGCACAGCGGTTGCCCCTCGTGGGTAACTCAGCTTGAAGCGGTGCCAAGGCGCCTTGTCCCTCTTGACTCGGGGAATCAATTACAGTGATACCCAGCAGGGATGCTAAATCGACAGCAGACACGTAGAACATGTGACATTGGAGCAACAGTCGTCCTTCCACAGCAGCTAGTGATAGATACCGCACTTTAGTAGTGTACAGGCTGGGGAGTTAAGCTGCAAAGCTGCACCACGTCTAGGTGTTTACTCACCAGAAAATCAGATCGAGTTTAGTTGCTAGAACGCCTACCCGGTACTATTTTGTCTACGAGTTCAAAGCTTTGCAGCCGTCTCGTCGAATGGGAGACCGTCATATCGAGGTCACAATAGTTTCCATGGAAGGAAACAACAGAAGATTTCCAGATGTTGTCGTTATTTCGAACATTTCTTTTTATGCAGCTCTCCACGCCAGTCTATACGGGTCAAGCTCCTTCATCGCTACATAACTACTGCTACCTGTACCATTGTGAACTTGCTTGCTGTCGACAAACATTGGTCTACTCACTTTCCTTGATACTTCAGGATACGTCCTGTCGAGCGACCCCTTCTTTCAGTCAAGTTGTGCCATTAGCTTTTCTCCGCATTTCAGTTCAGTACCTCTGTATTAATTATCCGAACTGTGCCATCGGCTGTTCAGCATTCTTCTGTAGCATCACATTTCAAAAGTTTCTGTTCCCTTTTTTCCTGGACACTTCACTTCCGTAAAAGGATAGGCCCCAAAGACGCATCTTCAGAAACGGCTTCATAAAACTTCAATTTGTGTTCGATGTTAACGAGTTTCTGTTTTTCATACTTGCTATTGGCAGTCTGCATTTTATTTCGTTTCTACTTTTGCCACTTTTAGTAATTTTCCTGCCCAAATAGCAGAACTCATCTAATGCTTCTAGCATCTCCTTACCTGATCTAATTTCCTCATTCCATTATTCTTTTTTAAATTACTTACGAGTACTTTCATATTACGATCTTTTAACTGCAATCCACCTTCAAGAGGATTGTAACACCATCGCAAAACTTCAAAGTGTTAATTTATTCTTCCCGATCATTAATTACTTTTCCAAATTTATGTTCGTTGACTGTATTGTTTGCACAATCTACAGATTGAATGAAACGAGGGACACACTACAGACCTGTCTCGCCCTTTTCTAAAATTACTGCTATTCATGTACGTCGACCTTTATACCTGCAGTATGGTTTTCTGTCCAAGTTGTAGACAATCTTTCGCTCCCAGTGTTTTGTCTCTTTCACCTTCATAATTCCAAAGAGAACGTTCCTGTCAATGTAGAGATTCTATAAATGAAGGTTTTGTCTTCCGTCTTCCGTCTTCCTTCAACCTATCTTCTAATATAAGTCGTGGGGCCAGCGCAGCCTGTCGTTTTCGTATGGTTCATCATAGACTAATCCATCCTTCCTGAGGTTGACTTTAGTTCTTCTGTAAATAAATATTGCCATAATTCTGCATCGATGAGTTATTAAACTGATGATTTCCTAAAATTCACACCGGTCAGGACGTATCTTCGTTGGAATAACAATTATTATATTCTTCTTAAAGCATGAGGGTACTTCGTCTGTTTTGCGTACCAGGTCGAATGGTTTTGTCGGGTTACTCTCGCCCAAGAATCTCAAGTACTCCGAATGTATATCATGTGCTGCCATGTTTCCACTAATACGTATCTTTGAGAGCTATGTCAATTTTTGCTCGGATTATTGTATTATCCCCCCCCCCCCCTCATTTTCATCTAGTTTCCCTTACCTTTCCATAACGTTATCTTAAGGTTCCTTTCCTTTGAATTACCATTCTCTCTGTTTCTTTTCTCGTACCTTGCAGCCTTCCCATTTGGGCTAGTACGGTTTTATCACAAGAGGTCTTGTTATACATACACCAGCTTCTCTTTTCTCCTAAAGGCTGTTTTATATTCCTATAAGCACTCCGTCTTCAGACCACGAGTGGCCCATCGGAACAATCCGACCGCCATGTCATCCTCAGATGAGGATGCGGAAAGGAGGACCGTGGGCACTCCGCTCTCCCGGTCGTTATGATGGTATTCTTGACCGAAGCCGCTACTGTTAGATCGAGTAGCACCTCAGTTGACATCACGGAGGTCAGTACACCCCGAGAAATGGCAACAGCGCATGGCGGCCGGATGGTCACCCATCCAAGTGCCGGCCGCGCTCAACAGCAGTTAACTTCGGTGATCACACGGGTGTATCCACTGCGGCAAGGCCGTTTTTATTTTCCTATAGAAGGCATCTCAATTTCTCATAGTTATGAAGGATTCTACAGCGGTGGATATCTCTTGAACTATCAACGCCTCGCCTTTTCCCCTTCCGCTCAGGTTTGTTAGTTTAGACATCTCCTTTGACTAATGGTCGTCCTCCATTTTCTTCTTTCGTCGATTAAGTTCTGTGTCTCGTTTGTTGCTCTAGGATACGCACTGGGCCTTATCTCTTTGACAGATTGTATCGCTGCTTTTACTCTCCAAGCTCGCTATGCTCCACTGCGTGTTCGTCACCATGTGTCCAACAATAGTTGCCTAAAGACCTCTTTGAAACTTTCAGCAACCTCTGGATCTTTCAATTCCTTAATTTTCTGCCTTTATGGAATTTCTTCAGTTTCACTCTTCAGTTCACAATGAGCAAATTGTGGTCATAGTCCACATTTGCCTAAAGAAATGTTTTCCAGTGTGAAATCGCGTTTTGAAATAATTTTCTTAACACTAGGAAAAGGAAGAGAAGGAAACATAGTAGATGAATATGGATTGGGGGTAAGAAATGAAAGAGGAACCCGTCTGTTAGAATTTTGCACAGAGCATAACTTAATCATAGTTAACACTTGGTTCAAGAATCATAAAACAAGGTTGTATACATGGAAGAATCCTGGGAATACTAAAAGGTATGACATAGATTATATAATGGTAAGACAGAGATTTAGGAACCAGGTTTTAAATTGTAAGACATTTACAGGGGCAGATGTGTACTCTGACCACAATCTATTGGTTATGAACTGCAGATTAAAATTGAAGAAACTGCAAAAAGGTGAGAATTTAAGGAGATGGGACCTGGATATACTGAAAAAACCAGAGGTTGTGCAGAGTTCCAAGGAGAACATAAGGGAACAATTGACAGCAGTGGGGGAAAGAAGTACAGTAGAAGAAGAATGGGTAACTCTGAGGAATGAAGTAACGAAGACAGTAGTGGATCAAGTAGGTGAAAAGTACGAGGACTAGTAGAAATCCTTGGGTAACAGAAGAAATATTGAATTTAATTGATGAAAGGGAGAAACATAAAACGCAGTAAATGAAGCAGGCAAAAAGGAATACAAACGTCTCAAAAATGCGATTGACAGGAAGTGCAAAACGGCTAAGCAGGGATGGCTAGAGGACAAATGTAAGGATGTAAGGGGTAAGATAGATACTGGCTACAGGAAAATTAAAGTGACCGTTGGAGAAAAGAGAACCACTTGTAAGAATATCAAGAGCTCAAATGGAAACCCAGTCCTGACCAAAGAAGGTGAAGCAGAAAGGTGGAAAGAGTATATAGAGGGTCTATACAAGGGCAATGTACTTGAGGACAATATTATAGAAATGGAAGAGAAGGTAGATGAAGATGAAATAGGAGATACGATACTGCGTGAGGAGTTTGACCGGGCACTGAAAGACCTGAGCCGAAACAAGGCCCCGGGAGTAGGCAACATTCCATTAGAACTACTGACGCCCTTGGGAGAGCTAGTCCTGACAAAACTCTACCATCTGGTGAGCAAGATGTATGAGACAGGCGAAGCTTACAGACGAATGGAAAAACTGGTAGAAGCCGACCTCGTGGAAGATCAGTTTGGACTCCTTAGAAATATTGGAGCACTTGAGGCAATACAAACCTTACGACTTATCTTAGAAGAAAGATTATGGAAAGGAAAACCTTTATTTCTAGCATTTGTAGACTTAGAGAATGCTTTTGACAATGTTGACTGGAATACTCTCTTTCAAATTCTATAGGTGGCAGGGGTAAAATACAGTGAGCGAAAGGCTATTTACAATTTGTACAGAAACCAGATGGCAGTTATAAGAGTCGAGTGGCATGAAAGGGAAGCAGTGAATGGGAAGGGAGTGAGACAGGGTTGTAGCCTGTCCACGATGTTATTCAATCTGTATATTGAGCAAGCAGTAAAGGAAACAAAAGAAAAATTCGGAGTAGGTATTAAAATCAATGGAGAAGAAATAAAAACTTTGAGGTTCGCCGATGACATTGTAATTCTGTCAGAGACAGCAAAGAACTTGGAAGAGCAGTTGAACGGAATGGACAGTGTCTTGAAAGGAGGATATAAGATGAACATCAACAAAAGCAAAACGAGGATAATGGAATGTAGTCGAATTAAGTCGGGCGATGCTGAGGTAGTTAGATTAGGAAATGAGACAGTTAAAGTAGTAAAGTAGATTTGCTATTAGGGGAGCAAAATAACCGATGATGGTCGAAGCAGAGAAGATATAAAATGTAGACTGGCAATGGCAAGGAAAGCGTTTCTGAAGAAGAGAAATTTGTTAACATGGAGTGTAGATTTAAGTGTCACGAAGTCGTTTCTGAAAGTATTTGTATGGAGTGTAGCCATGTATCGAAGTGAAACATGGACAACAAATAGTTTGAACAGGAGGAGAATAGAAGGTTTCGAAGTGTGGTGCTACAGAAGAATGCTGAAGATTAAGTGGGTAGATCACATAACTAATGAGGAGGTATTGAATAGAATTGGGGGGGGGGGAGGGGAGTTTGTGGCACAACTTGACGAGAAGAAGGAACCGGTTGGTAGGACATGTTCTGAGGCATGAAGGGATCACAAATTTAGCATTGGAGGGCAGCGTTGAGGGTAAAAGTCGTAGTGGGAGACCAAGAGATGAATACACTAAGCAGATTGAGAAGGATGTAGGTTGCAGTAGGTACTGGGAGATGTAGAAACTTGCACAGGATAGGGTAGCATGGAGAGCTGCATCAAACCAGTCTCAGGACTGAAGACCACAACAACAACAACAACAATGTCATCTTAAACTCACTGTGTATCCAGGTCTCTACCACATATACAGCCTTCTCAATCATTCTTAAATCAAGTAATCAAACTCTGCTCTTACAACTTCTACCAGTCGGTTTTCCCTGTCATTCCTTGCCCCCAGTCGATGTTATCCTACTGATTTCCTTTTCCTACAGTGGATTTATAGTTCGCTAGTACAATTGAATCACTAAATGCAAAACCAACATTAGTTCAAAAAAGTTAATTTTTCAGGAGAAGCAAAAAACTGTATACAGGCTAAATAATGGACAGTAGGATAAATCCATTAATTTTAATATTGACTGTGTATGTTAGGTAAGCATTAACAATAAGACAAAGTACTTTAAATGTAATAACTTTGCATGAACGATTTTTTTAATTGTATGGACTTATGTTGTTATTGCAGGATGAACATTTTGGACTGACATATTAACATCAACATTTGTTTATGTTATTAAAAATTAGTTTATTATATAAATTTAATATAAAATATTAGTTATACATTGTCTAATATTGTTTTACAGAGAAATTGAAAAATATTGTTCATGTATGCACACACTGTATAGAAAGACTAAAGATATTAGGAATTAAATTTGTTATTTCACCTAACAGGGCAATGAAGGATTAACACTAAATTATACAGGTTATTTTACACAAAAAATTATTATCAATCATCTTAAGGAGTGTCCACACAAGGCCACTCAGTCAATTCCAGATAAAAGTCTTTGTGCTCATCAGGAATATATTGCATTAATTGTCCCACATCTTTCAATTTTTTTTACATTGATTGCAACTTTTTTATTATATGAAATTTCTGCATGTTACTTTTGTTCGGCCTGTAATGAATGTCGCAATGAAAAGCGTTGTTTTACGAGACAATCAATGTGACAGTAACAGTCAACTTTACCTGGAAACATTTCACTGTGATGGTAGCTCATAAATGAGGACATTGTGAATTTCACTTTACTGCTTTTGTCCACATTCGTCCCATAACTGTTGTCAGACAAACAGGATCGGTTATAAAATTTGGGACACCATTTTTTGTAACGCAAAATCTCTTCTGTGGTAAAAGCTTTACTTTAATATTTTGTTTTTTGGATGATGTCACCATACATTGAACATACTCATACAAAGAATATATACTGTCTTTTCTTATCACCCGCTTTATGGAAGCAAATGTACGATCACATGGTAAAAATGAATGGCCACGCACAGGAAAATGCTGGAATACATCTTTGAATCTGCCAGAACTTACAAGGCGGTTCATTACCCTAACCCCCGTGTTGTTCTTATTTTGCGCAGGGCTCTCATCTGAGAACAGGTGTATTTCAGTAACACTATCAGGTATCTCTGTATTGGTGTAATCAACCAAAAATGAGCATACTTCGTTAGGTCCTTTGTGGACTGTACCTTCGTGGTACAGATATACCTTGGATTTGTTGCTCTTTATGTCAGTAATACAGAATGCATTAACGTTAATTTGCCGTAAATAAAAAGCTTCCTGTACTGGGAGCTTAGGCAACTGCAGATTTTGCATATAATCGAAACACAATGCTACCACATGCTCATTTTCTGCACAATTCTCCTTAACGGCATCAATCTTAAAATAGAATTTTTTGCTTCTTCTTTTATGCACCATGAGTTCCGCTACAGCCACACGCTTTTCAGTATCGTTCAATGATGGACTCTTAATCTTCACTGGAAGTGACTCACAAGAGCAGCAAGTATCGATCTGCTATCGCCCAAATATTAAGTTAAAAAGCTCGTTGAAAACCCTTAAATAAATTCCGTATGACACTCTGGTATGAGGTTATAATTTCATGAACAGTTCGTACATACTTTTTACAGATAATCCAGGCTTTAAGTAATACTTTTCTTTGCTTGAATAATGTGAGATTTCCGTAGGAAATGTTTTAATATGCTCCTCAATTATCGATAGGACTTCCTGTGGTGTTGATGCATTGGTTGAAGCAGTACATCCTCTACTGTCACATGGGTGAACATTATTTTTCACACAGTTACAAATTCGTCGCACAAATTCATTTGTAATGCCAAAGAGGCTACAAAATGCCTTTTTGCACACTTCGACCCGCCCTGCATCTCCAGTTCCCACGTGATATCGATAATTTAGTGCTCTTGGCTTAGGCTGGCCATCACTTTTCCGGGGTCTTCTGCGTACCACTTCTTCAAAACAGATATATCTATCTGTTCATGTTCAGAGATCCTCTTCAAACACAGTTTCTTACATCTGAAACATATTAATACACGAATACCAATGTCAGGAAATGTAAAAGGGTTGCAAAAAATTATTTACGTAAAGTCAATTATTTTTTATTGATAGAGTAAATTATCCATATGATATTTATGTACCATAAAACTTAGAATTGATGGGAACCTCTAACAAGTAAAAAATACACAGACAAGAGATCAATTCACATAACCTTTGAACTTACCCACAGTCAGGTCCTATTTTTACCGCATTAATTTCTCTTCCACTGTGATTCACGTAACCAATTCCCTTCGTGTTGGCAGCTTTTATGACATTTCTTTTATATAGTTCTGGTTGCGCACCTCTATTCTTCGACATTGTACATAGATAATCCAAAGAAACGAGTTCTATAAACAAAACTAAACGACGATGTATACGCAGCTGTTACAACAATGCACACAGGTAACAAGGTCACAGGCGTCAGATGTGCTGCCATCTGAAATGCATTCTATTCACTACATGAAACACGATCCGAGCATGTTCGTTTGGCGATATCATCTGCCATTTCTTGCAATAATAACATAAGTCCTGGACTCGTGTTGTTACTGCAAAAAACACGAAAAACTGTGTGTCTGTAAAAGCATTAATATGTGTGGGACAAGTGTGATTTTTGCATAGATGCTGCATCTAAGTATTCCGATGGCTTCTCTGCATATATATAATTTTTGCCAAAAAGTGGACATGCATTTTTTTACAATTACCGATTCAATTATGTTATGATCTCGCCTGACTGTTTGAATAATTTATTTTATGTCATAGCATATTCTTTCAGTATTTTTATTATATGTAGAGCAGGTAGGCATATTACAGCACGCACAGAGGCGTTTAATCATTATTCCGTTGTTCCAAACTTGAATGGAACGGGAAGAAGCCCTAATAACATGTAAATGGGAAGTTCCATGTGCCATGCACTTCTTAGTGGTTTGCAGAGTATGGATGCTGATTTAGATACACTTTTATCTGTCTTGGCTGCTTGACTACGATAATGCGTTCACGGTTCTGTTCATATAGCTCACCGGCTCTTGTATTTTCATATTCATTGTTACACCTACTCTAGCAATACCTCTATTTGATTTTGTGTTGTTTAATGTAACAAAGATGTACTGAAATTAAGCTGGTAACTCTTATCCGTAAAAAATTCAAAAATCAGTTTAGGTTACAATTATTTGGCCTTAGCTAATTTCTTAATTTAGTCAGTTACATGTTTCTAGATCATATTTGAAACACCTTGAGAGTTTATAAAAACCGTAACAGTTTACTCCCAGTACGTTTAATTAATAGAGGAGGTGCTCTAATTTTTTATAGGTGCATACTCTTCTCCTTGCTGTGCAAGAGTAAGATTAAGTTGCGGATAGTGTAACCAATCGTTAAACCTAGTGTGATATTTATAAATGATATCTTTATTTTCAAATATTTTCCTACCCCCATGAACCATGGACCTTGCCGTTGGTGGGGAGGCGTGCGTGCCTCAGCGATACAGATGGCCGTACCGTAGGTGCAACCACAACGGAGGGGTATCTGTTGGGAGGCCAGACAAACGTGTGCTTAATGAAGAGGGTCAGCAGCCTTTTCAATAGTTGCAGGGCAACAGTCTGGATGATTGATTGATCTGGCCTTGCAACTCTAACCAAAACGGCCTTGCTGTGCTGGTACTGCGAAGGGCTGGAAGCAAGGGAAAACTACAGCCGTAATTTTACCCGTCGGCATGCAGGTTTACTGTAAGGTTAAATGATGATGGCGTCCTCTTGGGTAAAATATTCCGGAGGGAAAATATGCCCCATTCGGATCTCAGGGCGGGGACTACTCAGGAGGACGTCGTTATCAGGAGAAAGGAAACTGGCGTTGTACGTATCGGAGCGTGGAATGTCAGATCCCTTAATGGGGCTGGTAGATTAGAAAATTTAGAAATGGAAATGGATAAAGTTAGTTATAGTAGGAATTAGTGACATTCTGTGGCAGGAGGAACAAGACTTTTGCACAGGTGAATACAGGGCTATAAATACAAAATCAAATTAGGGTAATGCAGGAGTAGGTTTAATAATGAATAAAAAATAGAAATGCGGGTAAGCTACTACCAAAAGCATAGTGAACGCATTATTGTGCCCAAGAAAGACACGAAGCCCATACCTACTACAGTAGTACAAGTTTATATGCCAACTAGCTCTGCAGATGATGAAGAAATTGATGAAATGGATGATGAGATAAAAAAAAATACTGAGGTAGTGAAGGGAGACGAAAATTTAATAGTCATGGGTGACTGGAAGTCGAGAATAGGAAAAGGGAGAGAAGGAAACATAGTGGTTGAATATGGATTGGGGGAGAGAAATGAAAGGGGAAGCCGTCTGGAAGAATTTTGCACAGAGCATAACTTATCATAGTTAACACTTGGTTCAAGAATCATAAAACAAGGTTGTATACATGGAATAATCATGGAGATACAAGAAGGTGTCAAATTATACACTCCTGGAAATGGAAAAAAGAACACATTGACACAGGTGTGTCAGACCCACCATACTTGCTCCGGACACTGCGAGAGGGCTGTACAAGCAATGATCACACTCACGGCACAGCGGACACACCAGGAGCCGCGGTGTTGGCCGTCGAATGGCGCTAGCTGCGCAGCATTTGTGCACCGCCGCCGTCAGTGTCAGCCAGTTTGCCGTGGCATACGGAGCTTCATCGCAGTCTTTAACACTGGTAGCATGCCGCGACAGCGTGGACGTGAACCGTATGTGCAGTTGACGGACTTTGAGCGAGGGCGTATAGTGGGCATGCGGGAGGCCGGGTGGACGTACCGCCGAATTGCTCAACACGTGGGGCGTGAGGTCTCCACAGTACATCGATGTTGTCGCCAGTGGTCGGCGGAAGGTGCACGTGCCCGTCGACCTGGGACCGGACCGCAGCGACGCACGGATGCACGCCAAGACCGTAGGATCCTACGCAGTGCCGTAGGGGACCGCACCGCCACTTCCCAGCAAATTAGGGACACTGTTGCTCCTGGGCTATCGGCGAGGACCATTCGCAACCGTCTCCATGAAGCTGGGCTACGGTCCCGCACACCGTTAGGCCGTCTTCCGCTCACGCCCCAACATCGTGCAGCCCGCCTCCAGTGGTGTCGCGACAGGCGTGAATGGAGGGACGAATTGAGACGTGTCGTCTTCAGCGATGAGAGTCGCTTCTGCCTTGGTGCCAATGATGGTCGTATGCGTGTTTGGCGCCGTGCAGGTGAGCGCCACAGTCAGGACTGCATACGACCGAGGCACACAGGGCCAACACCCGGCATCATGGTGTGGGGAGCGATCTCCTACACTGCCCGTACACCTCTGGTGATCGTCGAGGGGACACTGAATAGTGCACGGTACATCCAAACCGTCATCGAACCCATCGTTCTACCATTCGTAGACCGGCAAGGGAACTTGCTGTTCCAACAGGACAATGCACGTCCGCATGTATCCCGTGCCACCCAACGTGCTCTAGAAGGTGTAAGTCAACTACCCTGGCCAGCAAGATCTCCGGATCTGTCCCCCAATGGGCATGTTTGGGACTGGATGAAGCGTCGTCACAGGCGGTCTGCACGTTCAGCACGAACGCTGGTCCAACTGAGGCGCCAGGTGGAAATGGCATGGCAAGCCGTTCCACAGGACTACATCCAGCATCTCTACGATCGTCTCCATGGGAGAATAGCAGCCTGCATTGCTGCGAAAGGTGGATATACACTGTACTAGTGCCGACATTGTGCATGCTCTGTTGCCTGTGTCTATGTGCCTGTGGTTCTGTCAGTGTGATCATGTGATGTATCTGACCCCAGGAATGTGTCAATAAAGTTTCCCCTTCCTGGGACAATGAATTCACGGTGTTCTTATTTCAATTTCCAGGAGTGTATAATGGTAAGACAGAGATTCAGGAACCAGGTTTAAAATTGTAAGACATTTCCAGGGGCAGATGCGGACTCTGACCACAATCTGTTGGTTATGAACTGTAGATTAAAACTGAAGAAACTGCAAAAAGGTGGGAATTTAAGGAGATGGGACCTGGATAAACTGAAAGAACCAGAGGTTGTACAGAGTTTCAGAGGGAGCATAAGGGAAATATTGACAGGAATGGGGGAAAGAAATACAGTAGAAGAAGAATGGGTAGCTCTGAGGAATGAAGTAGTGAAGACAGCAGAGGATCAAGTGGGTAAAAAAAACGAGGACTAGTAGAAATCCTTGGGTAACAGAAGATATATTGAATTTAATTGATGAAAGGAGAAAATATAAAAATGCGGTAAATGAAGCTAGCAAAAAGGAATACAAACGTCTGAAAAATGAGATCGACAGGAAGTTCCAAATTTCTAAGCAGAGATGGCTTGAGGACAAATGTAATAATGTAGAGGTTTATCTCACTAGCGGGAAGATAGATACTGCCTACGGGAAAATTAAAAAGACCTTTGGAGAAAAGAGAGCCACTTGTTCGAATATCAAGAGCTCAGATGGAAACCCAGGTCTAAACAAAAAAGGGAAAGCAGAACGGTGGAAGGAGTTTATAGTGAGTCTATACAAGGGCAATGTACTTGAGGACAATATTATGGAAATGGAAGAGGATGTAGATGAAGAAAAAATAGGAGATATAATACTGCGGGAAGAGTTTGACACAGCACTGAAAGAGCTGAGACGAAACAAGGCCCCGTGAGTAGACAACATTCCATTGGAACTACTGACGGCCTTGGGAGAGCCAGTCATGACAAAACTCTACCGTCTGGTGAGCAAGATGTATGAGACAGGTGAAATACCGTCAGACTTCAAGAAGAATATAATAATTCCAATTCCAAAGAAAGCAGGTGTTGACAGATATGAAAATTACCGAACTATCAGTTTAATAAATCACAGCTGCAAAATACTAACGCGCATTCTTTACAGACGAATGGAAAAACAGGTAGAAACCGACTTCGGCGAGGATCAGTTTGGATTCCGCAGAAATGCTTAGAAAATAGGTAAAGGTAAGGCAAACCTATATTTCTAACATTTGTAGAGTTAGAGAAAGCTTTTGACAATGTTGACTGGAATACTCTCTTTCAAATTCTAAAGGTGGCAGGGGTAAAATACAGGGAGCGAAAGGCTATTTACAATTGGTACAGAAACCAGATGGCAGGTATAAGAGTCGAGTGGCATGAAAGGGAAGTAGTGGTTGGGATGGGAGTGAGACAGGGTTGTAGCCTGTCCACGATGTTATTCAATCTGTATATTGAGCAAGCAGTAAAGGAAACAAAAGAAAAATTCGGAGTAGATACTAAAGTCCATGAGGAAGAAATAAAAACGTTGAGGTTCACCGATGACATTGTAATTCTATCAAAGACAGCAAAGGACTTGGAAAAGCAGTTGAACGGAATGGACTGTGTCTTGAAAGGAAGATATAAGATGAAAATCAACAAAAGCAAAACTAGGATAATGGAATGTATTCAAATTAAGTCGGGTGATGCTGAGGGAATTAGATTAGGAAATGAGACATTTAAAGTAGTA
Organism: Schistocerca gregaria; assembly: GCF_023897955.1. Lineage (NCBI taxonomy): Eukaryota > Metazoa > Arthropoda > Insecta > Orthoptera > Acrididae > Schistocerca > Schistocerca gregaria. The sequence continues at coordinate 972,103,945 of NC_064921.1, read as the reverse complement.
GAGAAATTTTGCTATTTGGAGAGCAAAATAACTGATGATGGTCGAAGTAGAGAGGATATAAGATGTAGACTGACAATGGCAAGGAAAGCGTTTCTGAAGAAGAGAAATGTGTTAACATCGAGTATAGATTTAAGTGTTAGGAAGTCATTTCTGAAAGTATTTGTATGGAGTGTAGCCATGTATGGAAGTGAAACATGGACGATAAATAGTTTGGACAAGAAGAGAATATAAGCTTTCTAAATGTGGTGCTACAGAAGAATGCTGAAGATTAGATGGATAGACCACATAACTAATGAGTAGGTATTGAACAGACTTGGGGAGAAGAGAAGTTTGTGGCACAACTTGACAAGAAGAAGGGACCGGTTGGTAGGACATGTTCTGAGGCATGAAGTGATCACAAATTTAGCGTTGGAGGGCAGCGTGGAGGGTATAAATCGTAGAGGGAGACCAAGAGATGAATACACTAAGCAGATTCAGAAGGATGCAGGTTGCAGTAAGTACTGGGAGATGAAGAAGCTTGCACCGGATAGAGTAGCATGGAGAGCTGCATCAAACCAGTCTCATTAGTGAAGACAACAACAACAACAACAATAATAATATTTTCAAATTTTCAAATTGTTATTCACCCCATACATCAAAGAGAGTAATTGAAGAGAGGAAAATAACAAAGGTGTTAAGTGCCACATTTTCACAAAACGCTATTTCAGTATTATTTTGCAATAGAACTCTGTTGCAGGACCGTAGACTTGGTCAAGATGCCGAATCATGCAGAAAGTATTACAAACTTGTGGCAGTAGACCCCGCACGGTCTTTGTGCCGTACAGTGTTTCCCTCTGGTGTTCAAAAATTTAAAAGATGGCTTTTATTAACCGCAAATATTCTAGCTGAAAATTTACTATTGTATTTCTGTTCTTCTATTGTTATAAATACAGCTTAGTGTCCGTGTTTAATGGGACTTGGAACAAAGATTTTCGTATTGACACTTAGACATAATCGGTTTCTTGGTATGACGCAATCTTCTTAATCAAGCACTTATTTTTTAATTCGTCTCTTCATTTTTTGAGCTTGTGTGGCGAGCTACACAATTTTGTAACACCAGAACAACTTCTCACATTTTTAGGTACCTTACAGCTATGAAAAGGGTGGGGAAATTAAAAATGGCCTAGAGAACAGAATTCCAGGCTACAAATAACACAGCGGAGAATAGGAAATACACTGCAATGCTGACTATGGCAGACGTTGAAAGTGACCACCATTCACCTCTAGGCACTTCTGCGCCCTGGTCAGCCAGTTTCTGAAGGTAGATCGCAGCTGTACTGCTGGAATTACTGCAGCCTCATCCGACACCTTCTGCTGCAGTTCTTGAAGACTATGAAGGTTGTTGCGATGCACTTCAGGCTTGAGGGATCTCCACAAAAAACAATGGCATACCGACAGATCATGTGACCTGGTTGGCCTACTAGGATCGCGACCATACTGACCTCCGGTGAGAACTATGTCGGACATGAAGATTGTGTAAATGTGCTCCATGGTTCGGCGGGCTATATGGGCAGTTGATCTATCCTATTGGAAGTAACTGCAGGTCTTTTCCTCCTCTCTGAATATTGCCACAAATTCACCTCCAATCGCATCCTATTGGAAGTAACTGCAGGTCTTTTCCTCCTCTCTTAATATTGCCATAAATTCACCTCCAATCGCATCAACTCTCCCAGTCCACTTTTATTTGACCCGCCCTGACCGAACAGAGACACATTCCTTTTACAATCCCCTGACACATGTCACATTTGGGATCTGAAACGTTTTCCACTTCCACTCATCAGATGTAGCTTCTTTAGACAGGTACCTGCATCATGCTGAAGGAGGGAATCTAGATATTCTCCTTAGGACAAACTTCTGTATATTGAATTGTTAGTGCGTGAGTGTGGAATCGCCCTAAAGAAGTCTCCACGTATCAATGAATAGACGTATGCATTGGAGGCCATCTGCGAAAGTAGCTACAATACTCGAGTTATGATCCAAATTCTATTCTAGATTATGTACATCTACATCTACATCCATACTCCTCAAGCCACCTAACGGTCTGTCACGGAGGGTACCCTGAGTATCTCTATCGGATCTCCCTTCTATTCCAGTCTCGTATTGTTCGTGGAAAGAAGTATTGTCGGTATGCTTCTGTGTGGGCTCTAATCTCTCTGATTTTATCCTCATGGTCTCTTCGTGAGATGTACGTAGGAGGGAGCAATATAATGCTTGACTCTTCGGTGAAGGTATGCTCTCGGAACTTTAGCAAAAGCCCGTACCGAGCTACTGAGCATCTCTTCTGCAGAGTCTTCCACTGGAGTTTATCTATCATCTTCGCAACGCTTTCGCGATTACTAAATGATCCTTTAACAAAGCGCGCTGCTCTCCGCTGGATCTTCTCTATCTCTTCTATCAACCCTATCTGGTACGGATCCGACACTGCTGAGCAGTATTCAAACAGTGGGCGAACAAGCGTACTGTAACCTACTTCCTTTGTTTTCGGATTGTATTTCCTTAGGATTCTGCCAATGAATCTCAGTCTGGCATCCGCCTTACCGACTATCAACTTTGTATGATCATTCCATTTTAAAATCACTCCTAATGAGTACTGCCAGATAATTTATAGAATTAACTGCTTCTAGTTGCTGACCTGCTATTTTGCAGATAAATGATAAGGTATCTATCTTTCTATATATTCGCAGCACAATACACTTGTCTACATTGAGATTCAATTGCCATTCCGTGCACCATGCGTCAATTCGCTGCAGATCCTCCTGCATGTCAGTACAATTTTCCATTGTTACAACCTCTCGATACACCACAGCATTATTTGCAAAAAGCCCCAGTGAACTTCCCTTGTCATCCACAAGGTTATTTATATATATTGTGAATAGCAACGGTCCTATGACACTCCCCTGCGGCACACCTGAAATCACTCTTGCTTCGGAAGACTTATCTCCATTGAGAATGACGTGCTGCGTTCTGTTATCTAGGAACTCTTCAATCCAATCACACAATTGGTCTTATAGTCCGTATGCTCTTACTTTGTTCATTAAACGACTGTGGGGAACTGTATGAAGCGCCTTACGGAAGTCAAGAAACACGGCATCTATCTATGAGCCCGTGTCTATGGTCCTCTGAGTCTCGTGGACTGGGTTTCACACAACCGTCTTTTTCGAAACCCATGCTGATTCCTGCAGAGTAGATTTCTAGTCTCCAGAAAAGTCATTATACTCGAACATAATACGTGTTCCAAAATTCTACAACTGATCGACGTTAGAGATATAGGTCTATAGTTCTGCACATCTGTTCGACGTCCCTTCTTTAAAAAGGGGTTGACCTGTGCCCTTTTCCAATCCTTTGGAACGCTACGCTCTTCTAGAGACCTACGGTACACCGCTGCAAGAAGGGGGGCAAGTTCCTTAGCATACTGTGTGTAAAATCGAACTGGTATCCCATCAGGTCCAGCGGCCTTTCCTCTTCTGAGCGATTTTAATTGTTTCTCTATCCTTCTGTTGTCTATTTTGATATCTACCATTTTGTCATCTGTGCGACAATCTAGAGGAGGAACCACAGTGCAGTCTTCCTCTGTGAAACAGCTTTGGAAAAAGACATTTAGTATTTCGGCCTTTAGTCTGTCATCCTCTGTTTCAGTTCCATTTTGGACACAGAGTGTCTGGACATTTTGTTTTGATACACCTACCGCTTTGACATCAGACCAAAATTTCTTAGGATTCTCTACCAGGTCAGTACATAGAACTTTACTTTCGAATTCATTGAACGCCTCTCGCATAGCCCTCCTCACACTACATTTCGCTTCGCGTAATTTTTGTTTGACATAAGAACAATTATTATCATATGCATATTTCATTTGCCTTCTATTGTTTCCAGGCTCGAATCGCTATCACGCACTTCTTAACAACGGAAGAAAAATCAATTAGCCACAAAGTTTACTATTTTTCGTACATATAAAACTATGAAACTCATTTGGTCGGACATCCGATTTATTGTTATCCTAGTGAAAAGATTTTTAAGCTTTTTTGTTGACGGATATAAAACCGGCAAACAAAAAAAGAACAAATTCCACATGTATTACGCATTAGAAAGATTCAGTGGCACAGGTGTGGAGAGTCATTGCACTACATATTTTACATCGCGATATGTCCTTCCTTTTCCAACGAATACGAGTCTACAGCCTGAGAAAAAGGCTTCCCGATTGTCTGATAAACTGGAAACATGCTAATTGTCCCTGTGATGTGTCTTGAAATAATTAGACCCTCTCCAAAACAATGAATTGGGAATTCAGTGACTACTAAATGATACAAGAATCACAATCAATTCGGTTTATTACTACAAAGTGACTCATAAATCATCTTACAACCAATAATAATATTAACGTGCAACCTTGGCACATCTGCTAAAAGGATGTAGGGTAAGATTCTACTAGTATGTTATAATATGAAACGGTTGTAGTACCCAAGCTGTACCGTGATTGCCATGATGTTAGTATAAAATAAAGACAGTACTAGAAAAGGGAATGCATAGCATCTGTGGCTGGAGTTGGAACCGAATTGGTCATTAGAATCTAAAAACAACACTTCAGAGTGAATTTTGAGATTATCAGATTATTGAAATTCTACAAATATGACTTTACTGTCCCAAAGCATCGTCTTGCGGTCGCGGACGCGGCTCGATCTCAACGTATCAAATTGTTGGTGAGGACAGAAGCGGCTGCAGAATCTGTCATTGACCGCACACTAACGACTCTCACTAATGGCTAAGTTCAAGCCAGTCTGAAATCGTTTTACATTTCTCATCTCATCTGGTTGGAGATGGACCGTGGCGGAGTACTGAAGGAAACACTACAGAATGATGCAGATGTTTCTCCCTACTTCCAGTGCTTGCTTTATCCTTATTTCTGCTTTATTCTCCTGATACACTGCAAGAATTATTTCAGGATAGGTTTTGTAAAGTTATTTCTTTGTACAACTACTTTTCCGTTTACGTCACGCAGCGGTCGTAAATGTAATTAGCTATTTTGATTTGAAACTTCCTGGCAGATTAAAACTGTGTGCCCGACCGAGACTCGAACTCGGGACCTTTGCCTTTCGAGGGCAAGTGCTCTACCATCTGAGCTACCGAAGCACGACTCACGCCCGGTACTCACAGCTTTACTTCTGCCAGTATCTCGCCTCCTACCTTCCAAACTTTACAGAAGCTCTTCTGCGAACCTTGCAGAACTAGCACTCCTGAAAGAAAGGATATAGCGGAGATTTGGCTTAGCCACAGCCTGGGGGATGTTTCCAGAATGAGATTTTCACTCTGCAGCGGAGTGTGCGCTGATATGAAACTTCCTGGCAGATTAAAACTGTGTGCCCGACCGAGACTCGAACTCGGGACCTTTGCCTTTCGCGGGCAAGTGCTCTACCATCTGAGCTACCGAAGCACGACTCACGCCCGGTACTCACAGCTTTACTTCTGCCAGTATCTCGCCTCCTACCTTCCAAACTTTACAGAAGCTGTTCTGCGAACCTTGCAGAACTAGCACTCCTGAAAGAAAGGATATAGCGGAGACTTGGCTTAGCCACAGCCTGGGGGATGTTTCCAGAATGAGATTTTCACTCTGCAGCTGAGTGTGCGCTGATATGAAACTTCCTGGCAGATTAAAACTGTTTGCCCGACCGAGACTCGAACTTGGTTTCATATCAGCGCACACTCCGCTGCAGAGTGAAAATCTCATTCTGGAAACATCCCCCAGGCTGTGGCTAAGCCAAGTCTCCGCTATATCCTTTCTTTCAGGAGTGCTAGTTCTGCAAGGTTCGCAGAAGAGCTTCTGTAAAGTTTGGAAGGTAGGAGGCGAGATACTGGCAGAAGTAAAGCTGTGAGTACCGGGCGTGAGTCGTGCTTCGGCGTAATGAATAGTCCATTAGATTTCGGGCATGCAGCCACGCAAATAAAATTTCCTCCACTGATATTTCGGCCGCAATCTTCCGGCTATCCTCAGAGTGAGTCACAAGACAGACGACAAGATGCCACGCGTGGCCTTAGATGCTCCAGCGCGGCGGTACTCCACTTGCGGATCACAGATGCTGGCCGGCGGCAAAGAAATACGTTTATACATGCGCCGCCTGTGGCGAAGGCACAGAGACGTTCGATTCGTTTATCGATGTATGATCGGCCGCGGCGACACCATGAAGACTTCTCTGCAGTTTAATTGCCCTCGAAGGTAGGCCGTATTCTTCAGAAACACTGTGTTAAGATGATCTTCCGGCCCCCCACGAAGATTGCAGCTTTACTCGGCTCTGTGAAGGACAATGTACAGCTTCGAAAAGCGGGTGTGTATCAGATACTTTGGGGACATCGTGAGAAGTCGTACATAGGTCAAACAACAAGAGTTGTTCATGAGCGGTGTGTGGAGCATCGTAGATACACACGCTAACTACAGCCATACAAGTCAGCTGTGGGCGAACATTCTATTGATACAGGACATTCCATGAATTACAGTGATATGAAGATTTTAACAACCACCTCTTCTTTTCGGGAATCTGTCTTCAGGGAAGCTATAGAGATTAGATCAGCTAATAATTTAATAAATAATGGTTTTAATTTGGACGAAGCATGGAATCTGGCTCTTGGGGTAGCGAATCGAATGGCTGTACACCTTCACCACAGGCGGCGTTCGTGTAAGCGTATTTCTCTGCCGCCGACCAGCATCTCTGACCCGCACGCGCAGCAGCGCCGCGGTGAAGCAAATAAGGCCGCGCTTGGCATCATGTCGTCAGTCTTGTGACTCACTCTGAGGATGGCCGGACTACACACGGCCGAAATATCAGTGGAGGAAATTTTATGGACTATTTATTCGTGTTGTTTGGTGGTGTTATTTATGTTATTTGGGTGGCATCATGTATCGCTACCACCCTACCGGCTTATCAGTGTTGGTTCTGGAAATGCAAGTTTCCGTTTAAAACCGATGGTAGTGCAAGATCGAATGGACCCAATGGCGCCCACCCACTCAGCCACACCTCATGCGGCTACGTACCATGAGCGTCCTTTTCCACCACGATATAGAGTGGCTGACGGCAGCCACTCGGACTACTTACACTACTTACACTTCGAGCCACAATGCTATAATATCTTCATTCATGCTTAGGACAGCGAGTCTCGTATCAGTTGCTATTGTCTGAGCTGTTGCACCATTTGTAATCGGTCTTCGTATGTTTGGAGAAATACAAGGTAAGTAAATCTTCTATTTTATGCGTTACTTCTTCACTCACCGCTATGTAGCCCACCTCTTCTTACCGTTGTCCTCGAAGCTGTACACAAAAATTTGCGTGTTCTTTCATTTTTGTGCCAGTTTTCATGTGGGTTATTGTATGTTGAGCAATAGTGCGTTGTCCACTATTACAATGGCAAATCGTAGCTCATCACATCATGCCCAGAGTGTTTAGTGGATAAATATATTAAGGGGAAAAATTTGTGGATTTGTGAATACTCATCATGTTATAGTTTTTGGGAAATAAATTAAGTGCGTGAGTGTAATGTTCAGCTCTCCTGCGGAAAAAGTTGACTATTCCATGTTTCAGTTACGTTAGAACTTCTGTACATGAGAAATTAGATGAAACAGATCGAGATTCCATCCGTCATAGCAGCTGAACACGATCGGCTCTATATAAATCAGTGTTCAAGGAAATACTATTTTGGATGATGTATTTAAATTCTGTGACACCAGTGATCCGTTACCTTCATGAGGTGGAAGTATGATTATGCGGATTCCTCGAAGTAAAGAATGAAGTGATTTTCTCCCAAGTGCTTACTAAAAAGAAAACTCATATATCTGTGTTCTGCAATCTTTACTCTGTTCGGATTGGCTAGGTTACAGATATACTGAGCACCAACCATCAGAAGACGCTGGCTCCCTTCGCCTTCTTCAGGGGGTTAACTGGTAACATGTAACCTAACATTTAATTTTGAAAAAAAGCCATCTCACTCTCTTTCCTCGGCAGTGGAGTCAAGTATCTCTCTCTGACTTTGGTTTTATTTACGTTAGTCAATTCTGGCAGTTCTCATATTGTATAAGCATTGTGTTTTATGAAGTCAGCATTCAGTGACATTCCATGATTTCAAAGGCGCTCCAGACTGTGGGTTGTCACTCCATTTTCTAGATGTTTCGTATAGTGTGTGATGCGTTTCAAGGATACAGGGCTTTCTGCTTTTTGTGCACAATTCGTGGACCTTGATAAAAACAGACATTCACCTCTTTTCAGGGACCTATGACCTCAGAAACTTCGTCCCATAGTATTTACAAAATTTCCAAAATAAATTTCACTTCTTTTCGCTGCTGGAGGCCTAACACCACAGAAGATTGTATCTGTATTGCCTGTGGTGCATACGGCACACAGTCACGGCACTGCAAAAGGAAGTCCACTAGATTGCGAGGCACTGACCTGAACCCAATCCTGGCATGTCGTTCTTAGAACTTGCTCGAGGGTGGTCCTCTGTCTGTCTACCTGGCAACAAAGTTTGCCTGTGCACTGTCACGTAATTCCAGTGGGCTTCCAGAGTGCTCTTACTTATATAAAGCATGCTGTCTCGGATAAAAATGTAAACTACATTAATTAACAACTGGCAATCACTGGTACTAATATGCAATCAATTTACCAGCGTTTATTAATTATTCCAATCTAATAAGACTTTACATTATGATTTTATGGGGAAAACAATCACATAAATATTTCGTCATATCCATCATGATCTCTCTTATGGCATTTCCACGATGAATGATGCAAGTCTATCCTGAGTAAGATTTTTTTTCTTTAAGTGTTTTCCCACAGTTTTTTGTCGCTAGAACGTCAAATACACTCCAATGATTAAATCTGAGAACGAGACTTTTCTTGCTCTTTGTCACACATGCACGGAGAGGTCCAAGTGACCGTTTAGGTTTTCAGTTGCCGACAGTAATTTACGAAATATGTACTTAATACAAAATCAACTCAATTTCGAGCTGTAGAGGAGATTACGAGTGAAATGGCCGCAAGAATGAGTTAACTGCGGGTGTAATCAATGAGCAGGTAAACCTTACTGACAAATTTCCTTTGTAAAAACTTTCCCATGATGATGAAATGACCAAGGTGTTAACAAGAAAAAGGACCACAGGATGAGAGCGTCCAAATAACTTTGCGGTTCCTGGAAATCAATTTATTTAAATAGTCTCAAGCTAGCATGTTCATTAAAAAGGAAGCTAGGAGCTGATGCATTAAAATTTACTTCCTGACCACACTGCTATGGACAAACACTTTTTTTTAACTCTGCATTGATGTCACTCTGACCTGCTGCTCAGTCATAGCACAACTGGAGAGGTCAGTGACACTACACATGTAAGATGGCGGCCCAGACCATACTACTGGCCATTAAAATTCCTACACCAAGAACAAATGCAGATGATAAACGGGTATTCATTGGAAAAATATATTATAGTAGAACTGAGATGTGATTACGTTTTCACTCAATTTGGGTGCATAGATCCTGAGAAATCAGTACCCAAAACAACCACCTCCGGCCGTAATAACGGCCTTGATACGCCTGGGCATTGAGTCAAACAGAGCTTGGATAGGGTGTACAAGTACAGCTGCCCATGCAGCTTCAGCACGATACCACAGTTCGTCAAGAGTAGTGACTGGCGTATTGTGACTAGCCAGTTGCTCGGCCACCATTGACCAGACCTTTTCAATTGGCGAGAGATCTGGAGAATGTGCTGGTCAGGGCAGGAGTCGAACATTTTCTGTATCCAGAAAGTCTCGTACAGGATCTGCAAAATGCGGTCGTGCATTATCCTGTTGAAACGTAGGGTTTCGCAGGGATCGAATGAAGGGTAGCGCCATGGGTCGTAATACATCTGAAATGTGACGTCCACTGTTCAAAAGTACCGCCAATGCGAACAGGAGGTTACCGATTGGTGTAACCAATGGCACCCAACAACACCACGCTGGGTGATACGCCAGTACGTCGAAGACGAATACACGCTTCCAATGTGCGTTCACCGCGATGTCGACAAACATGGATGCGACCATCATGATGCTGTAAACAGAACCCGGATTCATTGAAAAAAATGACGTTTTGCCATTCGTGCACCCAGGTTCGTCGTTGAGTACAAAATCGCAGGCGCTCCTGTCTGTGATGTAGCGTCAAGGGTAAAAGCAGCCATGGTATCCGAGCTGATAGTCCATGCTGCTGCAAACGTAGTCCAACTGTTCGTGGAGATGGTTGTTGTCTTGCGAACGTCCCCTTCTGTTAACACAGGGATCGAGACGTGGCTGCACGAACCGTTAGAGCCATGCGGATAAGATGCCTGTCATCTCACCTGCTAGTGATACGAGGCCGTTGGGATCCAGCACGGTGTTCGGTATTACCCTCCTGAACCCTCCGATTCCATATTCTGCTAACAGTCATTGGATACCGACCAACGCGAGCAGCAATGTCGCGATACGATAAACCGCAATCGCAATAGGCTGCAATCCGACCTTTATCAAAGTCAGAAACGTGATGGTAGGCATTTCTCCTCCTTACACGAGGCATCTGCATCTACATCTACATGATTACTCTGCAATTCACATTTAAGTGCTTGGCAGAGGGTTCATCGAACCACAATCATACTATGTCTCTACAATTCCACTCCCGAACAGCAGGCGGGAAAAACGAACACCTAAACCTTTCTGTTCGAGCTCTGATTTCTCTTATTTTATTTTAATGATCATTCCTACCTATGTTGGTTGGGCTCAAAAAAAAAATATTTTCGCATTCGGAAGAGAAAGTTGGTGACTGAAATTTCGTAAATAGATCTCGCCGGACGTAAAACGTCATTGCTTTAATGACTTCCATCCGAACTCGTGTATCGTATCTGCCACACTCTCTCCCTTATTACGTGATAATACAAAACGAGCTGCCCTTTTTTTGCAGCCTATCGATGTCCTCCGTCAAACCCATCTGGTAATGATCCCACACGGCGCAGCAATATTCTAACAGAGGATGAACGAGTGTAGTGTCAGCCGTCTCTTTAGTAGACTTGTTGCATCTTCTAAGTGCCTTGCCAATGAAACGCAACCTTTGGTTCGCCTTCCCCACAATATTATCTGTGTGGTCTTGCCTACTGAATTTGTTCGTAATTTTAACACCCAGGTACTTAGTTAAATTGACAGCCTTGAGAATTGTACTATTTATCGAGTAATCAAATTCCAACGGATTTCTTTTGGAACTCGTATGGACAACCTCACACTTTTCGTTACTTAGCGTCAACTGCCACCTGCCACACCATACAGAAATCTTTTCTAAATCGCTTTGCAACTGATACTGGTCTTCAGATGACCGTACTAGACCGTAAATCACTGCATCATCTGTGAACAACCTAAGAGAGCTGCTCAGATTGTCACGCAGGACATTTAAATAGATCAGGAACAGCAGAGGTCCCACGACGCTTCCCTGCGGAACACCTGATATCACTTCAGTTTTACTCGATGATTTGCCGTCTATTAACTGCGACCTTCCTGACAGGAAATCACGAATCCAGTCGCACAACTGAGACGATACCCCATAGCTCCGCAGCTTGATTAGAAGTCGCTTGTGAGGAACGGTGTCAAAAGCTTTCCGGAAATCTAGAAATACGGAATCAACTTGAGATCCCCTGTCGATAGCGGCCATTACTTTCTGCGAATAAAGAGCTAGCTGCGTTGCACAAGAACGATGTTTTCTGAAACCATAGATCGTTCCCTTCGAGATGATTCATAATGTTTGAATACAGTATATGCCCCAAAACCCTACTGCAAACCGACGTCAAGAGGTCTGTAGTTCGTTGGATTACTCCTACTACCCTTCTTATACACCGGTGCAACCTGCGCAATTTTCCAATCTGTCGGTACAGATCTATCGTAAGCGAGCGGTTGTATATGATTGCTAAGTATGGAGCTATTGTATCACCGTAATCTGAAAGGAACCTAATCTGTATACAATCTGGACCTGAAGACTTGCCTGTATCAAGCGATTTGAGTTGTTTCCCAACCCCTAAGGTATCTACTTCAAAGAAACGCACTGCGCAGCGAAGGTACTGACTGCGCCTTGCCGCTTGTGTACTTTACATACGACCAGAATTTCTTCGGATTTTCTACCAAATTTCGAGGCACTGTTTCGTTGTGGAACCTGTTAAAGGCATATCGCATTGAAGTCATTACCAAATTTCGCGCGTCTGTAAATTTTAGCCAATCTTCGGGATTTCGCGTTCTTCTGAACTTCGCATACTTTTTCCGTTGCCTCTGCAACAGCGTTCGGACCTGTTTTGTGTACCATGGGAGATCAGTTCCGTCTCTTACTAATTTATGAGGTATGAATGTCTCAATTGCTGTTGCTACTATATCTTTGAGTTTGAGCCACATCTCGTCTACATCACAACAATGTTTCTTCAGGCAACGCCGGTCAACTGCTGCTTGTGTATGAGAAATTGGTTGGAAACTTTCCTCAAGTCGGCAAGTTGTAGGTGTCGCCACCGGCGCCAACCTTGTGTGAAAGCTCTGAAAAGCTAATTATTGGCATATCACAAACATCTTCTTCCTGTCGGTTAAATTTCGCGTCTGTAGCACGTCATCTTCGTGGTGTAGATATTTTAATGGCCAGTAGTGTACAATATTCTGATCAGCTAGTGCAATTTTGTGGCTATTGTTGTAATTTCATTGAGAAGAATATAATGTTTGAGCCATCTCAAAACAAATTAAAATCAGTGAAAAGGTTCTACAGTGAGTTTACGTCGATTTTATTTTAAGAACTTGAATATACACTAAGGGTTGTAAGTATCATAATCACTTTACTGACTATGGTCTTCAAATTTTCAGCAACACGTATATGAATTCAATTGGCTATTTAAGATTAATATCTCACTTGTCTGTATATTCCTACTGCCAAGTAAAGATTAAGGTTAGAGAACTGTATTCGAACTGTACGAATGCGTCATTGGTGCTATCTGATGGCATCAGCGAATTATATTAAACCAATGTTACAAATCGACTTAAAAAAGAAAAATACTCCGTTTTGTATCCCGCCTGGGAGGCGTTGCGTGGGTCTGCTCCTGTGATATGCAAAATAGAGCGATTGAAGGAAGCGAGTAGGAGCAGGGGAGATAAAGGACTTCGGTACTGCACGTAAATTTAAAGATGTTTACTACAGGCCAAAACAAGTTAATAAATGGTTACATAACTTTGCGATGATGAGCACATAGGTGCGAAGCCGTATTCCCGTCGTAAGTAGTACAAAGTCTCAATAGCAAGCCAACACATTCTTAAAGTTGAACGGATGTATCCAGGCCGTCTGCTCTTGATGAATGCCAGCACGGTAGCTCGGCGTGTTCCGTCAGAGAGCCGGTTGGCCTCTGTAATACAAAAACTGAGTTGAAGGATTAACAAAACGAACTTTAACTGATGTCATATGACGTCCGCAACGACCAAACACAACGATAAAGAAAACTCCACAGCGTCTGCTACAGGGCGCTGTGGTTGGCATAGTTCGTCCGGTCTCGTAGTGCCAACCTACGAACGTGCACCTACACTGTGGCATCGGAACTATCGATACCACACTTCCGTAGTGCATGGTTCTGGTAGGAGGTTAAAAGAAATTTTGAAATTGTGCTTTAGCATGAGTAAATATAAATTTTTGTATGCAAGAAGACAAATAAAATTATCAAAACTGACTGCTAATAAATATTCTTTGTTAAATGTTGATTCAAAGAATGGCAATTTTTGTATCAAATAATCAATTATAGATGATTTGTACTTTGATAATGACTGTATGAGCGATGTGTCAAGTTATATTCGGTAATCAGTTGCATTAAAAATGTGTGTGAAATCTTATGGGACTTGATTGCTAAGATCTTCAGTCCCCAAGCTTACACACTACGTAACCTAAATTATCCTACGGACAAACACACACACCCATGCCCGAAGTAGGACTCGAACCGCCGCCGGGACCAGACGCACAGTCCATGACTGCAGCGCCCTAGACCGCTTGGCTAACCCCGCGCAGCTCAGATGCATTACATTTTGCTAAAAGGTACGTCCCTTGCGACTTGCAACGGGCGCACTGATTTGTGAAAAACAATAAATCAATAAATATCAAAGAGTCAGAATAGTCGGTGATGGGCAGTGGAGACCAGGACCAACACTGTTAACAAATCGGTTCAAATGGCTCTGAGCACAATGGGACTCAACATCTGAGGTCATCAGTCCCCTTGACACAGAACTACTTAAACCTAACCAACCTAAGGACATCACACACATCCCTGCCCAAGGCAGGTTTCGAACCTGCGACCGTAGCAGCAGCGCAGTTCCGGACTGAAGAGCCTAGAACCGCTTGGCCACAGCGGGCGGCAACAACACTGTTAACAGTTGTTAATAACTTTCATTGAAGTAGTAAGACAGCCATGCCTCACCTCGTTGTCCCCAGCTGCGGTTGTTGAAAGTGCAGTGGCTCCCATCCAGAGCTGCGCCACTCGTCCCTTGCACTACTGAAGCTGGCAGGCTCTGGAAGCCATGGCCACTGACACCAGTGGTGACATATGCTATGGCGACGTTCCATTCGGAAAGTGGCTCTTCGACTCTCCATGCGAAAGCTTTTGCAGTGTGAGGAGACTCCTGTGAATGAGGTTCAACCTGCTGCCTTCCGGCAGGCGATAGACGGTGGCTGGCATTGTGGTTCTAAGCCCCACTAGGAATTCAGTGTCGGTGATGGCACCTTCGGACGGCAGGTGATCGGGGCAGTAGCGCCAAGACCCCTGAAGGATTTGGCGTACATGGTAGGCACAGGCTGGTCTTGGACCCATGGCTGCTGCTGGCGGAGCCCAGACACCTACCTGGCTGGCGTTACTCTCGCCCTTTGGTGGACGTGTTGGTTTCTGGCGATGACACATGATTCTTACCGTAAAATCCAGACTTATTCATAAGCCTCCGGTGCCTATTTGTTTCACTAAACCCCGGCATCCAGTCTCGTCGCCATAACAAGAGTCTTGACCTGGTACGGTGAGACTACCTCAGTTGCTACACAGTTACCGCGGTACGGCGCCGTCTGCCACTGAGGTCGGCTATCCATGCTTCACAATCCACTGGCGATTCTGTTACTGTGACTCACCTGTTGCCACGGCGTCTTTCATGCTACTTCTCCTAACTTTAGTTAAGAACGTGTAATCTTCTGTCCAAAGACTGGATCGCGGCACTCACTATTTGTGCGTTAATGTGAACAGAATTCAGTAGTCTAAGCGCGGGTCAATGACTGTAGGAAGAAAGGCTTTGAAGGGAAAGAGTTTAATGTGGTTCCATTGCATGTCACGTAATTGTTAGAAGCACCTAAATCCGTTAGTGCTTCTTGTCGAAAACACGGAACTTTACAATTTCTGTCACATCAAAAACAATGTATTGACATATGCATGTGAGTGCTGTTCGTGCTATTCTCATGAGATTTTCGCAAGATACATAGTTGACTACTAGCAGCTCAAACCAGTCCACAGTGTCACGTTCAGTGCAGAAAACAGTTTACATATTTTCAAAAAAATGGTTGAAATGGCTCTGAGCACTATGGGACTTAACTGCTGAGGTCGTCAGCCCCCTAGAACTTAGAACTAATTAAACCTAACTAACCGAAGGACATCACACACATCCATGCCCGAGGCAGGATTGGAACGTGCGACCGTAGCGGTCGCTCGGTTCCAAACTGTAGCGCCTAGAACCGCTCGGCCACTACAGCCGGCTATAAATTTTCAAGTTATACAAGAAATGTAAGTTACCATTTGTCATAAATGTAAATATGAATTACTTCGTACAACAGGGTACTACTGACGAAATTTATGTGTATAAAGCATGCAGTATTTGCATTCTATCAGCACAACAGTTACATTGACGAATGTTTTTGGCTTCAGTAGTAACGATGCAGTGACTATGTAAAATGTTTCCAGAATGAGATTGTCACTCTGAAGCGGAGTGTGCTCGGATATGAAACTTTCTGGCAGATTGAAACTGTGTACCCGACCGAGACTCGAACTCGGGACGTTTGCTTTCGCGGGCAAGTGCTTTTTATTTAAAATGGCTTAGCAAACAGCTTTATCTGATTGTCTAGAATATAAAAAGTTATTATTGCGAAACAAAGACATCTGTATCAAACTCGAAGAAGGAAGTAAATTTTCGAGCAGCAAAACTTTGTAACATCTGCAAGGACCTTCATCAAACAGGATGACCTAAAAGTCGATTAACATTTTAAAATGCGCCAATTCACGGAATAATATAGGTAGAGAGGTAAAAATTTGCATATGTGCCTGATATAACAGATGGTTTCCTTGAAACAAAAAAATGAATGCAAAAGCTGGCCAACAGATGACGCTGGACAGCAACACGTCGGTGATACCACTTCAGAATGGTGTATAACTCGAACTGTAGCTTGAGAGAGCTATGTTATTCCTAGCTTGGCTGCTAAACATCTACTGTAACGCAAGAATTTAATTCTGGATGGCACTCCATCCCATATTGCTACACATGTAAAAGATCTCTTTCACACATCTTTGGTGACGATTACATGCTGAGCTGCCACATGCGTCATGTTCGGCCTCTCAGTCGCCAGTCCTCATTCCATGGGATTATTGGCTGAGGGTTACCTGAAGTCGCAAAGTCTACCACGACCGTCCGACCCTTTTAACTGTGGTAACAGACAACGTCCGACGGCAATACCTAGTGATAATCTGTACAGTACTGTTGACAACATTGTCCCTCTATTGCAGGAATTGTTGAAAATGGTGGCCGACATGCTGACCATGTATTTTAAAAAACATTGCTTTTGCTAAAAATCAGTTGCTATGCTATTCATAGCTTTTGTATCACATTACGCGCCATCCATCGGTTATTTTGTGCACTTGTTTTTGGTTCCACTAAAACTCCATGTCGTATCAAGTATGTAGGTAAAATTTTAATTTCCTACTTGCAATATTCTGTGAAGTGTTCGAAATGTTAACAGACATTTGCCCAACTGCCTAATAGCAACCATCGCCATTGGATAGAAATAATGACATATTATGACAATAGATGTTAAGTCCCATGGTGCTCAGAGCCATTTTTCAACCATTCCTCACACACAAATAAAGAAAAGATGTTACGTGGACATCTGTCCTGAAACGCTAAATTTCCATGTTAGAGCTCATTTTCGTTTCGTCAGTATGTACTGTACTTCCTCGATTCACCGCCAATTGGCCCAATTGAAGGAAGGTAATGTTGACTTCGGTGCTTGTGTTGACATGCGACTCATTGGTCTACAGCACTAGCATCAAGCACATCAGCAAGTAGTGGTTTTGCAGTCAGTGCAATGTTTACAAATACCGAGTTGGCAGATGCCCATTTGTTGTATGGATTAGCACGGGGCAATAGCCGTGGGGCGGTACGTTTGTATCGAGACAGATTTACAGGACGAAGGTGTCCCGATAGGAAGACGTTCGAAGCAATTGATCGGCGTCTTAAAGAGCACGGAACATTCCAGCCTATGACTTCCGACTGGGGAAGACCTAGAACGACGAGGACACCTGCAATGGACGAGGCAATTCTTCGTGCAGTTGACGATAACCCTGATGTCAGCGTCAGAGAAGTTGCTGCTGTACAAGGTAACGTTGACCACGTCACTGTATGGAGAGTGCTACGGGAGAACCAGTTGTTTCCGTACCATGTACAGCGTGTGCAGGCACTATCAGCAGCTGATTAGCCTCCACGGATACACTTCTGCGAATGGTTAATCCAACAATGTGTCAATCCTCATTACAGTGCAAATGTTCTCTTTGCGGATGAGGCTTCATTCCAACGTGATCAAATTGTAAATTTTCACAGTCACCATTTGTGGTCTGACGAGAATCCGCACACAGTCGTGCTATCACGTCATCAACACTGATTTTCTGTGAACGTTTGAGCAGGCATTGTTGATGATGTCTTGATTGGGCCCCATGTTCTTCCACCTACGCTCAATGGAGCACGTTATCATGATTTCACACGGGATACTCTACCTGTGCTGCTAGAACATGTGCCTTTACAAGTACGACACAACATGTGGTTCATGCACGATGGAGCTCCTGCACATTTCAGTCGAAGTGTTCGTACGCTTCTCAACAACAGATTCGGTGACCGATGGATTGATAGAGGCGGACCAATTACATGGCCTCCACGCTCTCCTGACCTCAACCCTCTTGACTTTCATTTATGGGGGCATTTGAAAGCCCTTGTCTACGCAACCCCGTGCTCGTATTGTGGACGGCTGTGATACAATACGCCATTCTCCAGGGCTGCATCAGCGCATCAAGAATTCCATGCGACAGAGGATGGATGCATGCATCCTCGCTAACGGAGGACATTTTGAACATTTCCTGTAACAAAGTATTTGAAGCCACGCTGGTACGTTCTGTTGCTTTGTGTTTCCATTCCATGATTAATGTGATTTGAAGAGAAGTAATAAAATGAGCTCTAACATGGAAAGTAAGCGTTTCCGGACACATGTCCACATAACATATTTTCTTTCTTTGTGTGTGAGGAATGTTTCCTGAAAGTTTCGCCGTATCTTTTTGTAACACCCTGTATAGGATAAATTATCTGTATATCGACGGGGTACATCGACGTACCGGCCAAAAGAATATTGGTTGCACATTGCAAATATACTACCAGGTTTTGAACTGTATATTTAAGTGCTGATTTTGTTGTGGTTGGCAGGAGAGCCAACACCGAGTAACTGAAGGAGACCGAAAAGCACGCGTTTTAGCTCACGCAGGCTGGCGTGAGGTCTGGAACATGACAAGGGAATTAGAATTGAGAAAAACGGACGTAGCTGGTGGAATACTTAACTTAAATACATTAATGATGAACGTCGCTCGTGACAGTAAATGATTCACAATATCAATGGTAAGTGAATATGGCGCCTTGCTAGGTCGTTGCAAATAACGTAGCTGAAGTCTATGCTAACTATCGTCTCGGCAAATGTTAGCGTATTTTGTCAGTGAACCATCGCTAGCAAAGTCGGCTGTACAACTAGGGCGAGTGCTAGGAAGTCTCTCTAGACCTGTCGTGTGGCGGCACTCGGTCTTCAATCACTGATAGTGGCGACAAACGGGTCCGACGTATACTAACGGACCGCGGCCGATTTAAAGGCTACCACCTAGCAAGCGTGGTGTCTGGCGGTGACACCACAGATTTATTATTAGATATTCTGTGTATCAACAAGCTAGCAGCTTGCATATCCTATCCAGAACAGGAATTGAAAGGAAAACGGTGAACTTTCATGCATGGCGATAACTATTTTGTTAACAATAGGAACTGCGTAAATGGCGCAATAAAATGTGTCCGATGGGTCCGTCGTTCGTTTCGTAACATATTGGATTTGTCTGGAACACTTCATGTCGACTTCTCAGTTTTTTTCTTTCATTTCTGAAAACTCCAGCAATCTAGCAGCTGTAGTGTCAAAGTTGCGTGGTGGAGTAAAACGTTGCAGTTTCTGTTGGTAGCGCCGCTCGCCAATTACGTCAGCATTTCCCCTGACACGACTGCGCCCTCCGCAGAGAGCAACTTCGTCATTTATGTTTATATTCACCAGTTTCAGCAGCTGTTTTTGAAGAATTCCAATGTGAAAAAGTAGCACACTAGTTCCGTTAAAATGTGTTTTGTTACACAACTGGTGTGCTATTTCTTCACATCGGATACGCTGTTATTCCATTCGCATTGACAGCCCCCACGCCCCCTCAATCTCCCTCCCCCCTCCCTCCCCAGTGAACTCGGACTTCTTCTTTGTGTCATCTAAATTTGCTTCACACAGTAAAAGAGAAAGACTGGACTAGACGACAGCTCAAAAATTAGTAACATTCCTCCACTCCTCCACATAGTGAAAGTAAAATTACGTTGCAGTACAGTTTCAAATATTTATCGAAAATTGCGAAAACAACATAAAACAAAAATATCGACACTCGATATTGCCATTTCGATACCGATTTTTTGAAAAAAAAAAGAGCAATACATCGATATTTTATAAACAGCCTTAACTCCAACTCCACCATTACAGTAGAAAGCTTTGTAAATTCCTCTATCATTTTTATGACAGTAATACTTAGCTGTGACAAGGATCTACATGAGTGGGTTGGCAGTTTTCTCTTCAGATCCGTAATGCAGCCTTGCCGGAACCTCTCAAATTGGCTGTTTCTTTTTTTCAGCCCATTTACAAGAAAGTGAATAAAAAGTGATTATGAAGGATGTGAAACGGCGGGACACTGGAAGAGGGTGGCGGGGAGGGGGGGGGGGGGGGTACGGAGAGGGCTTTGGGGAAGACTGGGTGGAGGGAATGGAAAAGTCAGTAGGGGTGGAGAGGAGAAAGACCAAGGTTAGCGTTGAGAGGTCAAAGCAAAAGATTCAAATGCCTGTAAGCACTATGGGACTTAACATCTGAGGTCATTAGTCCCCTAGACTTAGAACTACTTAAATCTAACTAACCTAAGGACACAACACACAACCATGCAGGATTCGAACCTGCGACCGTAGCAGCAGTGCGGTTCCGGACTGAAGCGCCTAGAACCACTCCGCCACAGCGGCCTACGTTGAGAGGTCAAGTTCATAGCAAAGCCACCTCTACTGTCTGTCAGAGTACCATTAAAACCAATATTAGAGAAGTCGAACGGAAAAATTAAATTTGTAGGATGTGTTCTGGGAAAAAGTACTGCTTCCGTAACGCAAATCGCAACCAAGACACTAGTGCAACTAATTCTGAAGTATTGTTGCAGAGATTGGAGTACTTACCAAGTAGTCACGACAGCAGTCAGGAGTTACAGGTTAGTACAGCGTTTGTGGAAATGTTACACAAATCCTCGGAGAAGTTAACTGGGAATCGTTGGAAGTAAGCCCTCATAGTTCTAGTCCAAACCGTGTTAGGTAAATTTAGAGAACTTTTTATGAAAGCTGCCAGAAACTTATATCTCTAGTGCTATCATGAAAATAAGAAAGATTGAGAGGAGCAAAGAGACAGTCGATGCTTCTTAAGCGAATGTAGTAGTACAGATACCCAATCATATTGTTACGAGGTAACGTCCGCCACGTACTGTACAGTTGCTTTCACAGTAAATGTGATGCTGTAGATACTAGTACAAAGCAATGTTTTCGGTCAATGCTAAAGCATCTTTTTTAACAATCGCCATGATAAATGTAAGTCACCATAAATAACAGAAGGGGAAATCGGCTGAGGTATACCAAATACAACAGCATAACTGCGTGGCAGAGGGTAATTAGAAATGAAAATGTCTGCACGAGATGTGATTAGCGTCCATTATTAGCTCCAGCGTCACTCAGGACTCTCTTCAGCCGTTACAATAGTATTTGAAGCTATAGTGGGTGCGTCGAGAAAGCGAATGTGGTGCGACAGAGGGAATATGAAAACGCTCTGCGAGGCTGAGTTACAAGGTAGGTAAGTGGCACTCGTAACGCAAGGACGTACAAGCAGGTAATTGAGGCTGGAGGGTTCTTTAAGCACTGAACATTCTCTCTGTGGAAAAGAGTAGCTACTGTTTTAGAAGTGGCATATTGAACTCCGAGTTAAAACACTTCAGGTCATGAGTACTTGCGGACATGCGATGCAGTGTGATTTCCCGAGCCATAAAAGGTTTCTGCTTCGAAATGGCTGTTCATTGCGAAACTGATGTTCTGGAATGGCGCAGCAATTGGGAACAAATACATGATTTTCAAGAGACAATTGCGCAGTTTAAAAATTTTTTACTATTTCGCGCCGCTACAGCTACGGCCAGTAATTCAGTTGTGAACGTAATGCATAGTGACATTGTCACGCTTTGAGCGTATATCTCTAGGATTAGCCGTCTTAGGAAAGGACGGAATACCTTTTTTACAATACAGCAGTTGTCCTGATCGACACATTTCGGTACAGATATGTCTAAGCTCTTGTAAGCTATGACAATTCATACAACAGGTCGGCATTACGAAGTAGTATGTGGCTGTGGATTTTGATATAAGAAGTGGTGATCAAACAAATGAAATAATCACTTTAAATGAATTGTAATGTCTTTGCTGGGATACGTCCCAGAATAACAACGTCGTCTAAGAACAAAGTTATATTTTATTATCATGATGTTGCTTAAATGACGTATACAATAAGCCATACAATGAAATAAATAATCAAGTATGGAGCAAAAATGTTCCACAACTTTAAGACTGATATACACTCCTAGAAAAAGAAAAGCACATCATGAAGAAATAATCCGAATGGGACGGAAAACGGTAGATGTGCTGTACATGTACAGACAGTTGAATAACTACGTTTTCAGAAACACGATTTTTTATTCAAGATAAGGAGCTTCACAAACCGAGCAAGCCAATAAAGCGTTGGTTCACTCTGTTCCTCGCGCAAGTAGTTAATCGGCTTGGCGTTGATTAAGAGAGTTGTAGGATGGCCCTCTGATGAATACTGTGCCAGATTTTATCGAAATGGTGAGTTGGATCGTCAGAATCCTGAGTCTGCCCGTAAGCTCCAAGCGTTCTTAATTCGACAGAGACTCGGCGATCTTGGTGGCCGAATTAGTGTTTGGTAAGGACGAAGACAACCAGTAGAAACTCTCGCCGTGTGTGGGTGGGGATTATCTTGCTGAAATGTAAGTCCAGAATGGCTTGCCACGAAGGGCAACTAGACTGGACGTAGACCATCGATGACGTACCACTGTGCTCTAGGGGTGCTGCGGATGATAACTAAAGATGTCCTGCTATGAAAAGAGATGTCACCCAGACCAACATAACTGATTATAGGGTTGTATGGCGGGCGACAGTTAGATTGGTATCCCACTGCTGTCCGGGGCGCCTACAAACACTCACCGGGGTACATTTCGAAGCAGGAATCTTCAGTGCAGACAATTCTACTCCAATCAGTGAGATAGCAGACAAAAGACTGTTTTTCCAAGTCTTTGTTTCGTCTTCCCCTCAACATCTTCTCTATCATGGTACGACTTAGTAATTTTAATCGGTAGGTATACAGCTGAACCTTGTGTAATTTATGCTGCAATGAAATTTTAGGGAATATTTTAGGATTCGCGTGGAGGATGTGAAGAATGTGACAATGTTCTGTTACTAAATTTAGCTGTAGCATGCCGTGTTACACAGTCTTGTCACGAACTGAGCCATATGTGAAGAAAACGGTTGTAAGAGACTTATTCGCTGAGATTTTGACCTTGAATTTTGATCATTGACACTCAAAAGAACCCATTCTACTTCCAGAGTTAATGAAAGGAACCATATAAGAGTTTGATAACGAACTCCGAAAGAATACAAATCAAAACAAGAAAGATCCAGTAAATAATTTCGTAAGTACTAATGGAACAGGCTGTAATGATACACGTACTTATAAATGGAACGAGAAACAAATTCGTACTTGGTCATGACTATGCGGCAGTATGACGTTCTACTGAATGTAAACACTGTCTGCGTAGCTGAATTTGCGTATCTGCGCAGCTGTCATGTTTAAAAGTCCCATCGACAGCGTGCCTTGCATCAATAGCAAACGAGCACATGTGCTATGATTGGCCGGCACTCGGAATCTGATGACGGACGCTACAACTTACCACAAATCACAACTAAACAAGCAAGTGAATCTGATAGAAACACAGCCTACATATTTTTAAGCACGTCCCTTGAAAAGAGGCATAAACGCATATGCAACAACAATTACAACAAAATAAAAGACAAGGGTAGTGGTTTTAAACAGCAATGACTATTGTTAGTGGTGAATCAAGAGTGTCAACATTCATTAAGAATACTGTTTGCCGAAACCTTTACTTAAGAGAAACAAATACTAACAAAAGTTCGTCACAAGAAAAAAAGAAATTACAACGGAAACTGTATGGAATGACTTATGTCTTTGTAAGGGGAGAGCACTACATCTACAGCTGACCTTACCTTTGCGTAGTCTGCGCGTTGTGACGTCACTCGTTGTGATGGTTGCGTATTTATTGCTGCTCCATCAGTCTTGAAATTGTAGCAAATATCTCCTCTTCCTTGCCACATTGTTCTCCTGTCGGTGATATTAGCCCTCGTCCCATTTCGTTGCTTTGACGATCACCGTATGTGCACGACTCCGTCTCTTACATACTTGGCGCTATTATTAATATTCAGTTCAAGGTCTCAAAGCAGAAGATAAATCACCTTAACTCGGCGGCTGGGAAGTTACAGCCCACTCGCTTTTAGCATAAATACCACGATCTGAATTCACATTTCGGACGGAAACACTACCACAAGTAATAAACGGTTTATATAATCCACAAAGGGTAGCTAATGTCTTAATCACACTGAAGTTCATTAAGTTGCAAATAAAAAAAAAATTGAAGTACATTAGTCTGTGCAGTTCGATTAGCTGAAAACAGTTAGGCTCTCGCAATAATCACTGTCCATTCGCGCGTACACTGTCACGGCTCTTTACAGTACTCCACGAGGCTCGCCGTATTCACACGGTCTAAGATTCGTTTAATAACCTCTGCGTCGAAATTTAGTTCAGTCCGTCACCAAAACATGAGAATGTGGTCATAAATTTTGATGTGCTTCTGTGTATCACTATTACACGGCATACGCGCGCACGCCACCATACTGCTTACTCACTGACTCACTGTTCGACTATCGTTATAGCTCTCGCATCACACTTTGTTTAATAGTCATTCACATTACGTGCATATTACATTTAGTTTTACACATGGCATTTAACAAAAGCATTACAAAGAAGATCAAACATCAGTTGATCTTTTGCATATTCAGTCAATAACAGATTCATCTACCACGTAAATTAAGAATAATGTAGAACAAGAGTATGGGCGACATATGTACAGAGCACAAAAAATGTGCTTCTCCTAGTAAGCAATATCTTCCCTAGGACCTAACACTTTTTATTGTTCATAGTCAGCTGCCATTTCTTGCTCGTAGCAGAGAACATGCTGAAATCAGTTTCTATTTCGTTTAGACATTCTACTGACTTTACTAGACGATAAACGACAGTTTCATCTACAGACAGTGTAAGAGGACGGCTCAGATTGCCTCCTAAACCATTTATGCACATTAAGAACAGCAGAGGATACTCCCAAATAAGACTTCGATTTCACTTGATGATCAGTCGTCAGTTACTAGGAGCTGTGAGCTTTATGAGAGGAAATCAGGAATCCAGGGTTCAAATGAGAAGGGAATGGTCCAGTCCGACATGTCAGGACCAACATTAAACCCTGAGATTTTTAACACAGGAAGAATATATCCAAGGAAATGCAATGCCAAAATTTCATCTGCTAAGGCGCACTGCAACTACTTCAAAAACTCTTAAAAAGTAACTCAAATTTGCAGCATGAAGAACCACATATAACAGTGGTCTGTGCAGCCATTCCTGCCTACTGCGGTAGTCGGCGAATAAGCACAAACTGTCGTGACAAGACGAAGTAGCACCGCGTAGCGTTAAGTCCTAAGCGAACACACGCGAATTTTTGGCAGTTAACCATATCAAAAATATTTCAAATTCTTAATTTTTTTGAATAACATGCAGTTCAAACTGACAGCTAAATGGTTTCAGATGTAATTGTTATACAAGTGATTAACAGAAGAAGGAAAATCAGAGTAGCGGATGATGTTACATTACAGACGACTCCCATGAAACCAAACTTTAATTTGGTGACATGAAATATAACACTTTGTGTAATACAGTTCTTCTGATAATTTTTGAACAATATGCATTTTATTAACAATAAAACTGTTGCTTGATTATCCCCTTTCGTCGTTACAAAACGACGAAGTATTTATGGGATGACGAAAACAAACATTTAACTTCCGCCAGGTAAATGCATTCTGGCAGTTCACAGTTTTATTTAGACCGAAATGGTCGCGGCCTTTGTTCTGCATATTGTGCTGCGTACCAGGCATACTTGATTAAATTCGTAAAATTTGGTTTTGCAAACCGACAATGTAGAAATTACTGAAGCCTAACAATGACTATTTCGCTGATAAACCTGAAGGAACAAAGGGCTAATGGAATTTATACTGACCGACAATTTTCTTAAAAATACCATATCGCATTGAAATTTTTTATTAGCTGCCGGTGGAATCCGAATTATATTAACAGTCTTCTCGTCACTATGTCCAGGCCAAGAGTCCAACAAAAGCAATGAATTATTTTCTGCAAAAGGATGAGAAGGTGTTTCGGATGTAACATGGAATTCTATTCTGACCCGTCTTCCCAGATTTTGCTACATCGATTGGAAGTTTTTTTCAAGTAAACAGTCCTTTTTTTAAATTTTGGTCCGAATTTGCCTTGATGTTTCTGAAGACAAGTTAAAAAGCTGCGGAAGGAGTAATTCACTAATTTTATGTAGGAATGTACCAAATCTTTCGTCGACTGCACTAGTGGCACCGTCTTTTTTTTATGCTCGACTGATAAAATACAGTTTTGCACGAAACGCGTCAGGAATTCCTCTCTTGTGACAACCTTTTCATCTCAGAGTAACACTTGCACAGCATGTCAATGACACGATTCGCTGGTGACATTGCTATCCTGAGTGAAAGTTGAAAAATCGGAACAGAAGAAATCAGTAGCATTTGAGATTTGGTGCTACAGAAGGATGTTGAAATTTACGTGGAATGATACGGTAAGAAATCGATTCACAGAATCGGCGAGGAAAGAAATATATGGGAAACACTGACAAGAAAGTACAGGATAGCAGGATATCTGTTAAAACATCAGGGAATAATTTCCGTGTTACTAGGGGGAACTGTAAGCGATAAAAACTGTAGACTCAAGAAGATGCTGAAATGCATCAGAACTGATTGGTTGATGCATTGGAGTCTTTACTTAACCTTACAGTTTTCAGCCTCTGCAGCTCCGTCTAGTACAGCGCAAGTTATTCACTGACGTTTTAACAGATATCTTGTCATCCTGTCCCTTCTTGTTAGTGTTTTCAGATATTCCTTTCCTCGCCGACTCTGTGAAAGTATTTCATACAGTATCATTCCACCTAATTTTCAACATTTTTCTGTGGCAACACATCTCAAATGCTACTATTCTCTTCTGTTCCGGGTTTTACACAGGCCATGTTTCACTACTATACAATGCTGAGCTCCAAAGGTACATTCACAGAAATTTCTTCCTCAAATTAAGGCCTGTATTTGATACTAGCAGACATCTCTTGGCCAGGAATCCCCCCTTTGCCAGCGATAGTCTGCTTTTTATGTCATTGTTGCTCTGCTCCAAAGGTGGCAGAATTCCTTAACTTCATCTCCTTTGTAATCCTCAGTTTTGATATTAAGTTCCTCCCTGTTCTCACTGGTGCTACTTCTCCTTAATTTCGTCTTTTTTAGATTTACTCTCGTCTCATTGTGTGTACTGATTAGACTGATCATCCCCTTCAACATATCCTGCAATACTTCTTCACTTTGTGAGATACGCATATGACTTTGGTCTCAGTTTAAATTCTGTTCCTTACTTAAATATCGTAATGGGTAGCTCTCACAGAGCAAAATAAAGTAGCTGAGTAATCTTTGAATATTGCTACAATATCTTTCTGATGCTACATCGCCTCTGCGTGAAAGGAATGCATTCTATGATGAGCAGTGATGAGTAGCAGGGGTATTTTGAAGAATGCTCAGGAAATTTTCTGTATACGTGTGATATGCGATTGATGAAATTATAGTACGTATATTTTACATGTAATTATGGAGAGAGAAACTAAGGAGATTATTTGTGAGTTCTTGTGGAATGTTGAGAGTTTGTGGTAAGCATGAAAGTGTGTACAACTGTTTCCTGTTATAGAGATAGTAGTAACGAAGCTCAGGTAGTGGGATTATTATATCGATTGCTGTGATAGGAAAACGATATTCCCCTCATTTAATGTTATTTCTTATGCTCATCTTATGTGTTAAATCCAGCCACGTCACCTATATTGGGGTGTCAAGCAAAACCTGCTTTCTCTGATCGCTAGACAACATTCAAACAAATCATATTAATGAGTTTTACTACAAATGGTAAAGATTACGATACTTAAATTTGTTCATTACACAGATGTGTCGCAAGCAAAGGGCCACATACAAAATAAGCGATGTTCTTCAGTATAAACTACGCTAAGTTCAAAATGGTTAAAATGGCTCTAAGCACTATGGGACTTAACATCTAAGGTCATCAGTCCCCTAGACTTAGAACTACTTAAACCTAACTTACCTAAGGACATCACACACATCCATGCCCGAGGCAGGATTCGAACCTGCAACCATAGCAGCAGCGCCGTTCCGGACTGAAGCGCCTAGAACCGCTCGGCCACAATGGCCGGACAAGTATGCTAAGTCTCAGCTATACCAGTGACTAGTGTTTATGCTATTCTTGAAGTGGGCCGGTGCTTATATTCTCTTCACGTAGGGGCCGCTGCAGTCGCGTAGTCGTCCTCGACAGTGGTCGGTCAGCCGTCTATGGGCTGACCTCTTCTCACAGCCATCACTTCTCTTTCGTTCCCGACTGGGATGCTGGGCCGGCCGAAGTGGCCGTGCGATTCTAGGCGCTGCAGTCTGGAACCGCGAGACCGCTACGGTCGCAGGTTCGAATCCTGCCTCGGGCATGGATGTGTGTGATGTCCTTAGGTTAGTTAGGTTTAAGTAGATCTAAGTTCTAGGGGACTAATGACCTCAGAAGTTGAGTCCCCATTGTGCTCAGAGCCATGGGATGCTGGCGCTACGACTTTACGCCGTAACGTTCTCCCCCCCCCCCCCCCATAAAGCAACGGACCCGCGTCGGATGAGAAGCACGACAACGGGAGGGGAGGAAGCAGTGTGGACACTGCAATGGGCTGGAAGCTGTAGCTGCAGGAGACGTGAGACTTACAGTCTTACACCCCCCCCCCCCCCAAAGTGTCCTGTGCTCTAGTGGAAACGTCGCTCAGAAAACACTCAGAAGTGTATGCGTCCACCTACTGAGGCCCTTAACCAGATGTAGAAGGCGTCGGCCGCTGCGGCATGTGCTGGTCCAGCTCCATTGGTAGGACGACAGGAGGCGTGGGCTCCATCTCTATGGGGTCGTCCCGCTGTGTAGTGATGATACCCTCTGGCGGCTGCTGTGGCAGCGCTGTCCTTGGGATCCGAGAATGAGATACAGGAGGATTACCGTGCTCATGACAGTGGCAAACCTGATTGTTATGTCACCGCTGCATTTCGTCTGGGCCTGAAATGAGATACATGCATGTGCCAAGTCGACGAAGGATCTCGCCTCGCGCCCACCGTCTGCTGCAGCTAAAAACCCTGTAAAAGACAATATAACGCGGCGCGAAGTGATACTTGCAGCCTTCCCTCAGCGCCGGATGCTGAGGAGGGTGGATCAGGTGAAGCAGTGTCCGATGGCGGCTGCCGTGAAGCAACCATCTCGTGGATGCGAATGATAGGAGGCGAAAAAAAGTTGAAAATGTTGCAATGGTTGATCCCTGGGGTTGTAAGGTGTCAGGCAAATCCAACACCTTCCATGAAAACCTTGACATGATAAGAAAATCCAGTGGTATGTCACATAGCTCCGAATAAATCGTCACATTAAATTAACCAAAGTAATACAAGTAACGATTGAGCAAATGGAATACCACAGACTAACACAAGAATGCCTAAATGCAAGTCATACCTTCCCACCGTGAGACCGACCCAGTTCCAAGGGGAAAAACGAGAACAGAAGCCGAGAGCAAAACCGTGCTAAGCTAGAAGGCCCTACGATAAGGGACGGACTGGACACCCACGTCGCCCGCCTACCGCTAAGACCACACCACCCGCACGTTTTAGCGTGAGACTTTTTCGCGTCTCTATTACGTCAAGGACCACCCACCAGCCCATGTTAAAAGCTAGAGCCCTCCAGAAGAACGGTATAGATATTACGATAACGCTAAAAGGTCCTCACCAGTTGCAGGTTTTACCGTGAGCCTTTTTCCCGTCTCTTCTACGTTGCAAACTTTAAAAACATTGCCCCACCACGAAAAGTATAACGTTTCTCATTGAATAGACAGAATTTTTGGAGGAGGAGCTTAAGGTTAATATTGAGACCCTGACTGGTCAGATGAAAACACAGCCAGATAGTTTTTTTTTATACCAACTTTGGTAAATTGGAGTAAGGAGAAGTGAGGAGAGAGTTAGTTCCGAGACGGCGAGCTGGATGGCTGCTGCTTCGGCCACCGCCCCCCTGACGAACACCGACATGTGATGCCGCATAACAGCGCATAAAGCTTCACTCAGAACTGCAGAAGTCTCATCTGTTACACCTCCTTTTTGCGTAATACTAGTGTCGATCGTAAATTAAATCTCATGGTGTTCACATTTGCCGCTTGAAGTAAAAATCTGAAACGCGATGATTTCTCTGTTATATAATTATTGAGAAGCCACATCAGCCACTGTAATTTACGACAAGTTAGATAAGTAATTAAAGATAATTGAGGGTCACTGTAGACCATTTTGACAGTTTTCTCTTTTGTGAAACTTACTTTAAACGTAGATTATAGATGTGATATGGCATAGGTCATCCTTCGATCCATTGTAGAACTTGGAAACACATTCAGAGAATATTCGTTCACATTTTTGTTGAACGCAGTTGGTTTTTACCATCCTGTATTAAAACATTTCCTTTTATCAATAGTGCAATTTATAAACGATGTTTTGTGAGTAGAATAAAATTATCAATGCTAAACTTAACTGCTTTTTCGATGTTATTTTACCAGTTATCTAGAACCCCTTCCACTAAATTTAGTTAGTATTAAGATTCTTTTACAGGGAATACAGTGGAGCTGACTCTGAAATCATTAAGTATTCGGTTATATCATCGCTAGTCTCACTGAACACTTCTGAATTTTACATGTCATTTGTGGTCTGGATCTCGTTACCAGCAACAGGTCCCAGGTTCAAACTAGTCAATTCCCTAAAAAACACGCTCAGAGCGTCGTTGCCCGAAAGTGATAGGGAGACACGATATAGAACAAACAGATACCACCATGAATGTTTAGAGGGTGTGTGGTAAGACGTTTGGCCATTTATAGCTTGAAGCTTCTGACAAAATGTTCCACTTCGACTGTGGATGGTGCGGTGCACTAGTTAGATGCTATATGCCTTTGCGTTCACTGAATGTTCCAAATTCAGTTGACGTGAACTGTGGGCCATTGTCTGACCTGTAACGTCAGGCAAACCATCGAGGCAAAATATGGGGGATAACACCCGAATTGTTCTATGTGACGTTTTTGAGATCATTGGGACAGCAATAGGAAACTTGGGATAAGAGTCCAACACACTCCACCAACGAGTGTTCCAAAAAGGTCCCGCAAAGTCTATGTGCACACGTTGCCATGTTGATGGCGACTTAGGCCAAGCAGAGAATTTTTGTGGAGAAGGGGACTGATTTTCGGCACACACGTGACACTGTTACGTGATCTGCTCTATTTAGGTGTCCATACCCTGCCAAGTACAGTGTCGACACGCAAACTATTTCATACGAACAATCTCCCTGTGTCTTTGGTGAATTAATTGCAACACTTCTTTTTACAAAGCTTTGGGTATCAACACATGCGACAACACGAACAAGAATGACACCTTGCTGTATAGCGAGGCTATGTCGACGTGCACAGTATCGGGGTATAACAGAGTTCTTTATGCTATGAAAAGTGCGAGACCAAGATGTGCTAATATATGATAGCAAAATGTTCAAATTTGAATCAGCTTCCGTGGTATGTGCAATTTTTCTATAGTTCAGCGGAAAGGACTGAACCAATTCAAAATCCTTCGATGTGACAATAAGATGCCGCAGAAACGCCGAAGTCTGTATCAGGGCCAATCGGAAGACGTGAAAGTGCGTCCACATTACCATGTTGAGCTGTCGGACGATACACATTCTCGTAATGGTATTGAGACAACGAGAAAGCCCATCTTTGCAATTTCTGGGCAGTTCGTGAGGGAACCGGTTTTGTCGGACGAAACAAGGACTGCAATGGCTTGTGATCTGTTACTAAGTAGAATTTTCTGCCATACAAATAGTGGCGGAATTTGGTGACACTATACACAATAGCGAACGCCTCTTTCTCTATTTATGAACACCGTCTGATTCGAAAGCAATACACCTTTCTTCATCACCAAAGATGTGCTAAAGGACTGCATTGATTCCATAAGAGGAAACGCAACTTAAAACACAACTGGTTTGTTAACCAATCATCGAACACTGAGCAGTGCGTCTTTAAGTTTTTGAAAAGCTTCTTGGCACTCATACGTCGAAACAAAGGGGACGTTCTTGCGACGCAAGCGATGCAATGTGTGGTGTCCTACACACTCGTCTGTTTTAGGGTGCCTAAAAGATGCTGCTTTCTCGGATAGCTACACAAAGATTCAAGGAAGTCAGATTAATGGTTCAAATGTCTCTGAGCACTATGGGACCTAACTGCTGAGGTCATTAGTCCCGTAGAACTTAGAACTACTTAAACCTAACTAACCTAAGGACATCACACACATCCATGCCGGAGGCAGGATTCGAACCTGCGACCGAAGCGGTCGCGTGGTTCCAGACCGTAGCGCCTAGCACCACTCGGCCACTCCGGCCAGCGAAGCCATATTAATGGTTGTTATTATAATAAAGTAGAGTGACAAAACTTTGGTTTACAAGAACGTGTCGCAAGCAGTCGCAAGCAGCCAGTGTCCTTCGCTATATACGAGGGTTGTCCAGAAAGTAAATTCCGATCGGTCACGAATTGGAAAACATTGGGGAAATCCGGTAAAGCTTTGCACAGATGTGTTGGACAGTGTCTCTAGTATGCCCGTAGATCGTGTCGCGTCGCTCTTTTCAGTTTTTAGTGAACGGTGAACACGTAAAGATGCGTAGGGAATAGCGTCTCCCGCCACGTATGAGGGCCTGGTTAGAGATTTCGCCTGTGTCATGCCGCCCACATAACATAACTGTCGAGCAGTTCCTTCTTCATGCCAATTCTCGGCCACACACTGCAGGGGCAAAGAAGACGCTCCTTCAGCGTTTCAGATGAGAAGTGTTTGGTCGCCCACATTACAGTCCTTAACTGGGTCCTTTTAGTCTTATCTGTGTTCATAAGAACCGTTGGCTATGAACTCAAAATTCTTCGACAGACAAAGAGCTGCAGACCAGTGCAGATAGCTGGCTGAAAACACAGGCGGCTGCTTTCTATAATGAGGATATTGGAAGGTTGACAGAACACTACGACAGAACTCTAAGTTGGGAATGAGACTACGTAGAGAAGTAGGTGGAAGGTGTACCTGACTGTTGCAAATAAAACGTTTCTGGTGTTCATTGTGGTTTCCATTTCGCAACCGATCGGAACTTACTTTCTGGACAACCCTCGTACAATGTCCATTCAGGTGGTTCACACTTGTTCTCTACATTTACATCTACATCTGCATCCATACTTCGCAACACACCTGGCGGTGTATGGCGCAGGGTACCCTGAGTACCTCTATCGGTTCTCCCTTCTATTCCAGTCTCGTATTGTTTGTGGAAAGAAGGATTGTCGGTATGCTTCTGTATGGGCTCTAATCTCTCTGATTTTATCCTCATGGTCTCTTCGCGAGATATACGTAGAATGGAGCAATAAAATGCTTGACTCTTCGGTGAAGGTATGTTCTCGAAAATTTAACAAAAACTCGTACCGAGCTACTGAGCGTCTCTCATGCAGAGACTTCCACTGGAGTTTATCTATCATCTTCGCAACGCTTTCGCGATTGATCCTGTAACGAAGCGCGCTGCTCTCCGTTGGATCTTCTCCATCTCTTCTATCAACCCTATCTGGTACGGATCCCACACTGCTGAGCAGTATTCAAGCAGTGGGCGCACAAGCGTACTGTAACTTACTTCCTTTGTTTTCGGATTGCATTTCCTAAGGATTCTTCCAATGAATCTCAGTCTGGCATCTGCTTTACCGACGATCAACTTTATATGATCATTCCATTTTAAATCATTCCTAATGCGTACTCCCAGATAGTTTATGGAAGTAATTGCTTCCAGTTGCTGACCTGCTATTTTGTAGCTAAATGATAAGGGATCTATCTTTCTATGTACTTGCAGCACATTACACTTTTCTACATTAAGATTCAATTGTCATTTCCTGCACCGTGCATCAATTCGCTGCAGATCCTCCTGCATTTCAGTACAGTTTTCCATTGTTACAACTTCTCGATACACCACAGCATCATCTGCGAAAAGACTCAGTGAACTTCCGATGTCATCCACAAGGTCATTTATGTATATTGTATAGATTCATAAGTCACTTCTATCGTTAATATCACTGTTCTTCTATTCCTCTCTTCTAGTGCCTATGCTACTGTCCGTCTTCTACTGTTCGCCCGAGGCTGGCAGGAGCGGCGCTTATATTTTCTTCTTGTAGAGGCCGCTCCTGTAGTGGTGACGTCCTATTCAGCTTGCTGTTGGTTGACATCGTCTCACAGCCGTCTCTGCTCTTGCGTTCTTCATCTTCGCACCGGGGCGCTTATCGTTACCCTGAAACACAATTGATGTACGATTTGTGCAGCACTGGGTATGAACCGAATAACCGAATATAATAGTTCATTTTCCCTAAAACTGTCTGAAATTCTGGGACATTGCGAGGAACTGGCAAGTCACGTATGGCTGTCAAATGTCACTGAAGAGGATGTACACCTTGGCTGTTTAT
The DNA here is from genome assembly GCF_023897955.1 of Schistocerca gregaria. Classification (NCBI taxonomy): domain Eukaryota; kingdom Metazoa; phylum Arthropoda; class Insecta; order Orthoptera; family Acrididae; genus Schistocerca; species Schistocerca gregaria. The sequence continues at coordinate 972,069,210 of NC_064921.1, read as the reverse complement.
GACATTACCAAGATTCTGCAGCTGAAGTTAATTACACTTGTCCAGTCTACACTTTCGTTCCGCATCAGATAACACACGAAATAAAGCACGTAAATTTGCAATGTGTGCTTCATGTGTACGACCAGGTACGACAATATCGTCCAGATAGTTTGAATAGTTTGGTACTTGAGCATTCATCTGTTCCAAACACCGTTGGAAGATAGTCGTTGAGGAAGCAGTGCCAAAAGGCAGACACAAATATTTAAACAAGCCCAAATGAATGTTCACAACACGAACTTTTAAGATTCTTCATCTAGTTGTATTTGAAGACATGCCTCGTGCAAATAAATTTTTGAAAAGCAGCGACCAGCGCCTAATTTGCCCATGAGATCGTCTGTGCGTGGCAATGGATCTAAGTATCTATAACAGTTTGTGGGTTGACTGTGGACTTAAAGTCAACACAGACGCGAATGTGACGTGAAGGCTTGGGGAGCAGAACCAGTAGACTCGCCCAGTGACTGGCTTGTATGGGTGCAATAGCTCCCCAGTCCTGCACTTCTTTGAGTAGACACCCTGTCCCGTAATGCAAATGGAAGTGTTCTGGGCCGGCAAACATTCAGCTGAGCATTCTCTTTCATAGTAACATGTGCAACGAAAGTCTTAGCCTTGCCTAAAACTTCAGAAAAGAGTAGATGGAATTCTTTCAGCAAGCTAGCTACACTGTCTTTAGAGTTGATTGTAGTCACTGACAACACATTGTCCTGAATTTGAAAGCCAAACAAATCAAACGAATCAAAGCCAAATATGTTCTCACACTCACGAGATTGTAGCACAGTGAAAGTCAAAGTTTTCATATGCGAGTGATACGTTGCAGGCAAAGTACGTTTTCCGAGAATGGGAATGTCTTGTCCATTATTAGACATCAGGTGCATGCTAGTTTTAGACAGGCATGGGGAGCCTAATAGTTCATTTGTGTTACGATTCAGTAATGTAAAAATGGCACTAGTGACCAGCCGAAATTTCACACGCTGTCCATTAATTTGCAAATGAACAAGAAGCTCGGTGGGCTGGCATAACACTGAAGAAACGGTTCACTTGCTAGTTTTACTAATACCTGCAGCAGCCTTTGCTTATACCGCATTTATTTCACGGGCCTGTGAATAGATTCATGTGAGTGAGCAGAATTCTTATGTTTGTTCCATTGCGAACATACAGATTTAAGTGATGTTTCTTGCCACAAGCGAAACACTGTGCTTGTCTGGGTGGGCAGTCTTGGCATTTGTGCTGTAAACAGCACCGAGGGTGTGACTGAATTCTGTTCACCTGTTTCGGGAACTGTTGACACGGCGTGGCATACATGGCCTGTTGCTGCCTAATGGGCTCGTTGTTAACAAGGGACGACTCAGTCCAACAAATCGGTGGCTGCTCAAATGAAGCAGCCGACATGGCACCTGAATCGTACTGATCTGGAATTTTAACTACGTGCTGAAGTTACGGGTCGGACTGTTTCAAAATCTGTTCTCTGAGTTTGATATCAGTAACATTGTACAAGATCACATCACGCATTGTAACATTTGAATATAAAGCATATTTGTGTTACCTGCGGTGCTTCTATCACTTGCAGCTGAGGTGCCTGAGCAGGGGGTGTGAAAGGTGGGTTGCTCACTTTGGACTACGCAAATGCAAGAAACAGACAACCCAAAGAAGAAAAATAAGCACACAAGCAAAGTAGATTTTTGCAACGCCCACCTCAAAGACTAATTAGAAAAAACACTAGATGCGACACTTAATACTGCAAACATACTGCTGCAAAGAAAAGACAAGGTAGAATTAAGGCGCCAGCAAAACACAAAAGGCCACGGAAAAGCAGACTCGGTGGTGGCTGGTTAACAGGTTGCCGCTATAGGAGTCGTTTATCATCTCGTCGCCAAGTGTTAAATCAAGCCATGCCGTCAATATTGGGGTGTCTACATAACCTACTTTCTCGGATCTCTCGACAACATTCAAACAAGTCGTATTAATAAGATTTTTTTTACAAATGATAGAGATTAAAATAATTAACTCTGTCCATTACACAGATATGTCGCAGGCAAGGGGCCACACGCAAAAAAGAAATGTTCTTCGGTTTAAACTATCCTAAATCAAGGCTACACAGGTCACTAGTCTTCATGCTGTTCTTGAACTGGGTCGCGTTCAGTCGGACGCGGCGCTTTACCTAGAGGCGGCTGTTGTCGTGATGTCATCCTTGAGAGAGGTCGGTCAGCGTGCTATTGGCCGATGTCTTCTTACAGTAATCTCTTCTCTTTCGTTCCTGACTTTACTCCGTAACATTACGTAAATACTATTTTGAACATTCGGTTGATTTTGAAAGTAGTATTTTTGATTATAGCTTTTAATTTGACTTTTGTTAGAAGTAATTTCTTGCCGACTAAAATTCCCACCCTTTATTCAGATTACTGCGTACATACGCACATTGTACTTCAAGTTACAGAATTTCCAGTCGTAATTCTTTAATGTTCCTTTGCTGGTGTATACTGTGCGCTGCTCTCGGGAAATTAAAAAAAAATGTATGTCAACAGAAGGTAAGTGACAATGTAGTTTAGGGCCAGCAATTTCTTTGCCACTTCAGTCGCGTATTTATTTTAGTCAGCTTATAGAGACAGTTAGCTTTAGTTGGTAGACATTGTTGAGCAAGTCCTTGCGCAATTCAGTATAGTCAGAGCTTTCCACAGTACACGAGTTTATGTTAGGCATTAGTTTGTTGGAAAGTTGTGATAAGTTCCGTAGGTCCAAACTGCTGAGATCCTTGGTCCCTAAGCTACCACACTACTTAGTCTAACTTAAACTAACTTACGCTATGGACAACACACACACCCGTGTCTGAGGGAGGACTCGAACCTACAATGGGGGAAGCTATACGAACTACGACAAGACGCCCTACACCGCGCAGCTACCCCTATCGGCTACCCCACGCGGCGTTAGTTTGATAATCATTTTTGAGAAGTCTTTGTAGACAGTTTTAGGAAGATTCACTGAGGTATAAAGGAGCAGACAATCCGTTAAGGTATACTTGTCGACCTTTATGCACAGGATAGTTCACTGGATCTTTCTGAAATATGTAGTCAGATAGCATTGGCTTTCTCGAAAGCAAGAAGACAGATGTGACTATTTTTGCTAACGTTGTACTTCTTTTTAGGCACTGTAATACATTTAAAATTTTTGTATCTAATTTGTGAAATTTCCGTGCAGATACGTGTGACGATTATTGATAATTTGATTACATACACCTTCCATCTATGAATACCTCATTTATTGTTGAGAATTTTAGTGTATTATAGTATCAAGAAAGTGTTTCTCTCCGTACTTTGGTCATTATGTAGTAATTTGTTTATCTCATAACAAAATTTCATCATGTTTGACGAACGGATAAGAACGTGAAATTTCGTTGTAGCACAAGACATAACGAATGTAGCAAAATAATGATTCAGTATAGAATGAAACGAACTATCTTCAACAATTAGCAACAACCAGTGATTTACATGACATCGCAGGAAATATAGCGGATCTGCAATTACAAACAAACTTAGCGACAGCTGATGATACAGAAAAAACGAGGAATAGTGAAAAAATAAATTCTGAAGAAGAGTCGGTACGCAACAAGTCGCCACAGTGTTGCAAAATTTTACAAATGATGACAGATACATCAGAATCAGGCCTTGCGTCAGTTTTTTTTTTTTTTTTTGAACGAACGCAACCAATATCACACTATGTCAACAATAACGTTGAAACACACTGAGTGAATCGAACAAATTTTCTAGAATATGCTTAAAAAAATGAATTCAATCCATAGTGGATACTTTTGAACTCTGTGAACGTTCCTTTATAGCGTGTAGAAAAATTTCCGCTACCAGTCACAATAAAAGATTATTTATTCGACACACGACCGGTTTCGGGTTTGTGCCCATCCTCAGGTGTTTTTACGTTCATGTACATTCTTACACTGCTAGAGACCACTTTAGAAATATATATATATATATATATATATATATATATATATATATATATATATATATATATAAAAATAAGTTTGCTGGTGACTAAACAGATACAAGTGGAACAATTGTAAGTGGCAAAGCAGCATTTGTCGAAGATATATCTGCACTTACATAAAGATGAAGCATCATTATTGTAATTAAGCTGTGGTGATAGTTGTTCCACTTAGTTGCATATTGGTTATCATTTTCACGGAAATATTTCAGTTTTATGAAGTTTAGATGCTTATTTCACTATTAAGACGTGCACTTGTGAAGTACACTGTGTTTATATACAAACATGTAGGCTGTGGTCAAAGAACTTAGAAGTAGGAGGTGTAAAGATGTTGCTCATACTGAAACATGTAGATTATGGTCAGAGAACCCCATAGGAAGTGCAAGGATGTTGCACATATAGAAATTTAAAAAGCTATTATAAACTGCTAAGTTATTTTGATCCAAATTATGAAATGTTTTGGCCCATATTTTTGTCAGAGATCTTAGATTTAGGAAGTACAATGATGTTATATACATATGAAATTACTAAAAGCTATTGAAAATTACTAATTGACAGTTAGAATTGTTTTGAGCCATACTGTTGTCAGATAACTTAGATCTAGGAAGTAAAATGATGTTATACAAATGAAATTTTGAAAGCTGTTACAGATTACGAAAATAGCAGTTAAGGCCTGTGTTTACAATATGACTTTTACAAATTACGACAATGACACGTGAACTGTTGTATGATTGCTACATCGGATTTCCCTAGCACATTACTTTGTTATTATTTCAGAGGATAACGAGTTTTTGAATATTTCATGAACTATGTGGATGTAAGATTTGTTTGTGAACTCCAGTTGTTCGCTGAGAATAAGGTGTGGTGAGTTACAGCTGTGGATGTAAATTTCTACCTCTTCGAGCAGGGTGATTTTCTTTCCTTTGTTTACAGTGTGTAGTATTTATAGGTTGTCTGTAATGGCTGTGGATCGGTGACCATGCTCTTTCAGATGCACTGCCTTAACTGCTATTTTCGTAATCTGTAACAGCTTTCAAAATTTCCGGTGTATAACATCATTGTACTACCTAGATCTAAGTTACCTGACAACAGCGTGGCTCAAAACAGGTCTAACTGTCAATTTTTAATTTGTAATAGCCTTTTGTAATTTCATATACAAGGTGTACAAATTTGCTTCCGCCGTTTGCCGATAGGTGGCGACAACGATAAGTAACAGTCGAAAGAAACAGCTCGCAGACTTCAGGTAGTTAGCTTGGACGTCGGTCAACACAACCTCATTCAAACATTAGTCGATTTGTGTCTGCATCATAAAGTTGTTCTTCATTGAAAATGTCAGTTTTTGACTCTTATTATCGCCATTTGTGGGAGATGTTACCGTTTTGTTTCAATATGAAGAAAACAGCGCTGAGTCTTATCGAATGCTCTCAAGTAAGTTTGGTAGGGACGCTGTTTGTGAAAGAAAGTATCGTGAGTGGTTTCAACGCTTCAAGAACGGTTACTTTAATGTCGTAGACCAGAATAGTGGTGGAAGAGAGAATGTTTTCGAAGATGCAGAATTGGAGAAATTGCTGGGTGAAGACTCGTGTCAAACTCATGAAGAATGGGCACGATTAGTGGGAGTGACACATCAAGCCATTTCAAAACGTCTCAAGGCTATGGGCATGACTCAGAAAAAAAGGAACTTGGGTCCCGTGTGAGCTGAAACCAAGAACGTTGAACGGCGTTTGTGTGTTTGTGAACAGTTGTCTCAGAGGCGAAAACGGAAGGGATTTCTGCATCACATTGTGACAGGGGGCGAAAAATGTGATCATTACGATAACCCTAAAGGCAGAAAGTGATGGGGATATCCCTGCCATGCTTCCATGTCGACGGCCATGCTTTGCATTTTATGGAACCAGCTCGTCGTCGGGTACTATGAGGTGTTAAAACCAAGTGAAACAATCGCAGGTGCCCGTTATCGGATGCAATTAATGCGTTTCAGTAGAGCATTAAAAGACAAACGGCACCAGTACAGCGAGGGGCACGATAAAGTGATCTTGCACCACGAAAACGCTCGACCCCACGTTGCCTAAGAGGTCAAAACGTACTGGGAAACGTTAAAATTGGAAGTCCTACCCTACCCGCCGTATTCTGCAGACTTTGCTTCCTCTATCACCTGTTTAGATCAAGGGCGCATGGCCTGGATGACAAACACTTAGGATCTCATGAAAAAGTCACAAATTTGGTAATTCGTGTATCGTTTCAAAAAATGAACAATTTTGTCGACGTGGGACTCGTACACTGCCAGAAAGATGGGAGAAAGTAGTGGTCAGCGGTGGAAAATACTTCGAATCATTTATGTGTAACCAATTTGTCTCATTAACGCCTCAAATTTTGGAGAAAAAACGGCGGAAGCAAAAATGTACACCTTGTCTATAACAATCATTGTAATTCCTAGATCTAAGATCTCTGACAAAAATGTGGAGCAAAACATTTCATAATGTGGATCAAAAAACCGTCGCAGTTAATAGATTTTTAAGTTTCTATATGTGAACATCCTTGCACTTCCTATGGCTAAGTTCTTTGACCATAACCTACATTTTTGTATATAAAAACAGTGTATTTCATAAGTGCACGTTGTAAACTTTATATAACTGAGACGTGGATGTAAAAATGATAACAAATGTGCAACTGAGTGGAAAAACTGTCACCACAGCGTAATTATATTGATGCGTCATCTTTATGTAAGTACAGATCTATTTTTTACAAATACTCAGGACGCGACTGGAGCTTAACGGAATACTTCAAATGGTTGAAATGGCTCTAAGCACTATGGGACTTAACATCTGAGATCATCAGTCCCCTAGAACGTATAACTACTCGAACCTAATTAACCTAAGGACATCACAAACATCCATGCTCGGGGCAGGATTTGAACTGAATATTCACTGATGTAACACATGTAGAATGTTCACTGGCTAGTAGTGTGGTCAGCTGCATCTGTGAATTATTTAAACCAACCATAGAACAAAACTGAAAGAGTTACACGTAACTCATTACAGTCACTCGACAGACAGTGGCATCCTTCTAGTTTGAATATGTTCACCCCACGACTGCCGAATACGATTTAGTCTTCCACGATCACAGTTCATATTCTAACTTTCTCTCGAGGGAAACAAAAATTTTCGATTCCGGATTACTAATTCCCATTCACTCCCATGAACCATGGACCTTGCCGTTGGTGGGGATGCTTGTGTGCCTCAGCGATGCCGATAGCCGTACCGTAGGTGCAACCACAACGGTGGGGTATCTGTTGAGAGGCCAGACAAACGTGTGGTTCCTGAAGAGGGGTAGCAGCCTTTTCAGTAGTTGCAGGGGCAACAGTCTGGATGATTGCCTGATCCGGTCTTGTAACACTAACCAAAACAGCCTTGCTGTTGTGGTACTGCGAACGGCAGAAAGCAAGGAGAAAATACAGCCCTTACAATTCCTGGAGGCATAAAGCTATACTGTATGATAAAATGATGATAGCGTCCTCTTGGGTAAAATATTCCTGAGGTAACAAAAGTCCCCAATTCGAATCTGCGGACGGGGACTACTCAGGAGAAAAAAACTGGAGTTCTACGGATCGGAGAGTGAAATAATGGGTCCCTTTATGTGCCAGGTAGGTTAGAAAATTTAAAAACGGAAGTGAATAGGATTAATTATAGATACAGTGGGAATTAGTGAAGTGTGGTGGCAGGAGGAACTAGACTTCTGGTCAGGTGAATAGGGGTTATGAATACAAAATCAAATATGGGTAATGCAGAACTAACTTTAATAATGAACAAAAAGTAGGAGCGCGGGTAAGCTAATGCGAACAGAATAGTGAACGCGTTATTGTGGCCAAGATAGGCACGATGCCCACGCCTACTACAGTAGTACAAGTCTATATGCCAACTAGCTCTGCAGATGATGAAGAAATTGATGAAATGAATGATGAGATAAAAGAAATTATTCAGGTAGTGAAGCGAGATGAAAATTTAATGGTCATGGGTGACTGCAATTCGAGAGTAGGAAAAGGAAGAGAAGGAAACGTAGTAGGCGAAGATGGAGTCTGGTAAGGAATGAAACAGGAAGCCGCCTGGTAGAATTGTGCACAGATCACAACTTAATCATAGCTAACACTTGGTTCAAGAACCATGAAAGAAGGTTATATACATGAAAGAAGCCTGAAGACACTGGAAGGTTTCATGTAGCTTATATAATGGTAAGACAGAGTTTTGGGAACCAGATTTTAAATTGTAAGACATTTTCAGGGGCAGATGTGGACTCCGACCACTATGAACTACAGGTTAAGAAACTGCAAAAGGTGGGAATTTAAGGAGATGGGACCTTGCAAAAACTAAAAGAACCATAGGTTGTAGAGAGTTTCAGAGAGAGCATTAGGGAAAGATTAAAAAAAAGGGGGAAAGAAATACAGCAGAAGAAGAATGGGTAGCTTCGAGAGATGAAGTAGTGAAGGCAACAGAGAATAAAGTAGGTGAAAAGAAAAGTCCTAGTAGAAGTCCTTGGGTAACAGAGGATGTACTTAATTTAACTATTGAAGGAGAAAATATAAAAATGCAGTGAATAAGGCAGGCAAACACCTCAAAAATGAGATCGACATTAAGTGAAAAATGGATAAGCGAGGATAGCTAGAGAACAAATGTAAAGATGTAGAGGAATATATAACTAGGAATAGGATAGATACTGCCTACAGGAAAATTAAGGAGAGCTTTGGATGAAAGAGAACCACATGTATAAATATCAAGAGCTCCGATGGAAAATCAGTTCCAAGCAAAGAAGTGAAAGCAGAAAGGTAGAGGGAGTATAGAGAGGATCTATTTAAGGGCGATCTACTTGAGGACGGTTTTATCGAAATGGAAGAGGATGTAGATGAATATGAAATGTCAGATCTGATACTGTGTGAAGAGTCTGGTAGAGCGCTGAAAGACCTAAGTCGAAACAAGGCCCCAGGAGTAGACATCATCCCATTAGAATTACTGATAGCCTTGACAAATCTCTACTATCTGGTGAGCAAGATGTATGAGACAGGGCAAAATACCCTCAGACTTACAGAAGAAAATAATAATTCCATTCCAAAAGAAAGCAGGTGTTGAAAGGTGTGAAAATTACCGAACTATCAGTTTAATAAGTCACAGTTGCAAAATACTAAGACGAATTCTTTACTGACGAATGGAAAAACTGGTAGAAGCCGACCTCGGGGAAGATGAGTTAGGATTTCATAGAAATGTTGGAACACGTGAGATAATACTAACCCTACGACTTATCTTAGAAGATAGATTAAGGAAAGGTAAACCTACGTTTTTAGCATTTGTAGAAATAGAGAAAGCTTTTGACAATGTTGACTGGAACACTCTCTTTCAAATTCTGATGAAAGCAGGGGTCAAATACAGGGAGCGAAAGGCTATTTACAATTTATACAGAAAACACATGGCAATTATAAGGGTCGAGGGGCATGAAAGCGAAGCAGTGTATGGGAGGGGCATGAGACAGTGTTGTAGCCTATCCCCGATGTTATTGAATCTGTGTATTGAACAAGCAGTAAAGAGAACAAAAGAAAAAAAATCGGAATAGGGATTAAAATCCTTGGAGAAGAAATAAAAACTTTGAGGTTCGCTGATAACATTGTAATTCTGTTGGAGATAGCAAAAGACCTGGAAGAGCACCTGAACGGAGTGGATATTATCTTGAAAGGAGGATATAAGGCGAAAATCAACAAAAGCAAAACGAGGTTGTTGGAATGTAGTCGAATCATATCAGGTGATGCAGAGGGAATTAGAGCAGGAAATGAGACAACTAAAGTAGTAAATGAGTGTTGCTATTTCTGCAACAAAATAACTGATGATGTTCGAAGTAGAGAGGATATAAAATGTAGAATGGCAATGGTAAGGAAAGCGTTTCTGAAGAAGAGAAAGTTGTTAACATCGAGTACATATATTTACGTGTTAGGAAACCTGTTCTGAAAGTTTCTGTGTGAAGTGCGGCTATATATGGAAATGAAATATGGACGATAAATAGTTTAGATAAGAAGAGAATAGAAGCTTTAGAATTGTGGTGCTGCAGAAGAAAACTCAAGATTAGATGGGTAGATCACTTTAGTAATAAGGAGGTACTGAACAGAACTGGTGAGAAGAGGAATTAGTGGCAAAATTCGATTAGAAGAAGGTATCGGTTAGTAGGACATCTTCTGAGGCATCAAGGGGTCACCAGTTTAGTTTTGAAGGGCAGCGTGGAGGGTAAATATCGTAGAGAGAAACCGAGAGATGAATACACAAAGTAGATTCAGAAGGATGTAGGTTGCAGTAGATACTTGGAGATGAAGAAGCTTGCACAGGATAGAATAGCACGGAGAGCTGCATCAAACCAGTCTCTTGACTGAAGATCATAACATTACAACAACAACAATTCCCATCTAACTCTGTTCTTAGCTTACATTTCATGATTTCACTTAAGCGCCCTCTATGACTTATTCTAATTAGACAACTATTAACAGCAGCTTCCTCTTTCGGCTCAGTCTTGCAGCTACAGTAGAGCAACCAGGAACTTCTGCCAAATTTATATCGTCAACAGAGCTCTGGACAAGGCTTTGATAAATTGAATATTAACTAGGTAAAAAATTTGTAATCGACAGTATATTTTATCCAAAACATTCAAAGACGGTTAACTACTTTCTATGCCTCTTCCGTTTCTGTTTCTCTCTTTTCTTTTGTTTATGGTACACCTCAATTTTTAAGAAAAGCGTTCAACTTTTTAATAAATGCGTTTTCGTTACATAGTGTGGCTGAGGCCAGACAAACATGACGGTTTTACCACAAGTCACACCTTATTAAGTGCTATGGGAATCTTTAGGTGGTTCTACATGAACTGCAGTTCTACTGACCAGTATTTTAGCTGGTGCGTCACATTGCTCGGCTTATCGCAGTGCATGCTGCAAAAAAACCAAGCAACATCTCTTCAAAAACAGAAGACAACTTAAATATTGACTTTTACTTCAACGAGACCGAGGAGGAATTCTTAAATGAAGTCATATTTTAGGAAAAGGAGTGAAGACTTTGAGAATTGCATGTGATATCGTCATTCTGTCTCAGGTGTTAAATGATTTGGATCATCAGTTTAACGAAATGGAAAGATGTAAGATGACTATCAACGAATGTAAATGAGATTAACGGCGTGTGGTGGAAATAAATCATTCGGGGCTCGCGAATTATATAAGGAAGTGAGACACTAAAAGCAATGAAAGAGTTTTGTAATTTGGGTAGGAAAAGACAACTTCACTCATGGCACTCTAAAAAAGTCACGCTATGTCTGTACGGAGTTGAAACTCGGACTTAACATATGGGAGGGATGAACACACCGGTTTACATAAGCAGAAAAACTCAGCATTGCCAGATCGATCGCAGTGTTGTCAGTTTCATTACAATGGACGGTGAACGAAACGGAGAGGATCAAACTTGCAAAAGTAAGAAAATTATTTCTGAAGAAGGTAAATTCATTAACACCGAGTATACGTTTAAAAATTATTTTTTTTTCTGAGTTTATCCATGGACGGAAGTGAAATATGGACGATAAACAATTCAGACCAGCAGAGAAAAGAAATTTTTGAAGTGTAGTGCAACAGATGACTGCTAAAGACGAGATGGGTGGACACCTTAACTAATGAGAAGTTACTTAATCGAATTTGGTAGAAAAGAAATGTACCGCAAAACTCGATATTCATCAGGAAACAGTTGATAGGACATACCCTGAACCTACTGGAGAGAGTCACTCAGGTTATGAAGCAAAGTTTGTCAGTTCAAAGTTGTAACAGTGGAGCAAGGCCTTGACTGTAGTAAGCAGGATGCAGAGTTGTATCAAACTAGCGTTCGCACTGAACTCAACAATAACAACACGTAAGGGATGTGAGAAAAGTAAACTGACAACACGGCTAGCGATCTGGCAGCTCTGAGTTGTTCTGCTTATGTAGACTGGTGTGTTCATCCCTCTCATATGCTGAATTTGAGTTTCAGCTCCGTACAGATATCGTGTGATTTTTGAGAGCGCCATCCGTGAAGTTGTTTTCTCGCGCTTTGCAAAAATGGAACACCAGAATTTATAGCAACGTTATGCTGTCAAGTTTTGTGTTAAACCAGGGGAACCTGCGAGTGTGATGCATGAAAAGTTGAAACAGGCCTGTGGGGGACATTCCGAGTGTGACTTTGTAACACCTATATCGATTACAAGTAAGTTTATATTATGTAACTTGTGTCTGTAATTATGAAGTGTTTATTCTTTCTTAGTTAAGGTCACTCATTTGTGACAGGAAATTTAAAGTATTGTAATATACATATATGGAAAAACATAAATGGTTGTTTGTAATAATGAAATTTTATAATATGTGTAAGCTTATAAGATAAACAATATGTACTGGAAGCTGGTTCATGCGTAGGGCACTTGTACTGTGGAATGTGAGAGACGTAGGGAAGTCCTTCCTCAACAGAAGCGGCACGGTTCGATGTAAAAGGTGGTTTTGGCGGTAGAACTGGGCGGCTCCTTGGTGGGAACGGTACGCAGTCAGTGGCTAGCCGTTGCACGATACACATCAACGGTGCCAAGGGAGGCAATTGGGGGCAGCTTTACATGTAAATTTTTCCTTGGATGGGGATTTGGCTGTTGCTTGGTACTCTCGGCAATAAGGGATGATTCTAATAAGTTGAATATCCGTCGCAAAGAAGAAATTTTACAGAGCATTCAAACATCAAGAGCCGTGAGTACGTTTTAGACGCCACGTCGCCTGCCAGCACAACTCTGCCACTGCTCCACCGACTTTATGCATACAGCCACGTATCAGAGCATGGACCAGTTAAGTTCAGTGAGTGATTTTAATAATAATCCAAATGTTGTAAATCTGTCTTTGGGACCGTATCTTCTATCCTGATCATGAATATATGCAGGGTCCGGCACCGCTACTGTCGCAGGTTCGAATCCTGCCTCGGGAATGGATGTGTGTGATGTCCTTAGGTTAGTTTGGTTTAAGTAGTTCTAAGTTCTAGGGGACTGATGACCTCAGAAGTGAAGTCACATAGTGATCAGAGCTATTTTTTATGCAGGGTTTCAAATGACCTAATCATTTATTTATGTTTGTCAAACGTGCAAGGAAGTTAGAATATTGCTAAAGTACTCTCAGCTTATTGCAAAGTATCGTTTTGCAAAAGTACTGTGCCAGATTGTGTATATGTTACTGTCTAAAATACCTGCTCCACAGGAGAAAGAAAACTGGCGTTCTACGGATCGGAGCGTGGAATGTCAGATCCCTTAATCGGGCAGGTAGGTTAGAAAATTTAAAAAGGGAAATGGATAGGTTAAAGTTATATATAGTGGGAATTTGTGAAGTTCGGTGGCAGGAGGAACACGACTTCTGGTCAGGTGACTACAGGGTTATAAACACAAAATCAAATAGGGGTAATGCAGGAGTATGTTTAATAATGAATAGGAAAATAGGAATGCGGGTAAGCTACTACAAACAGCATAGTGAACGCATTATTGTGCCCAAGATAGATACGAAGCCCACACCTACTACAGTAGTACAAGTTTATATGCCAACTAGCTCTGCAGATGACGAAGAAATTGAAGAAATGTACGATGAAATAAAAGAAATTATTCAGATAGTGAAGGGAGACGAAAATTTAATAGTAATGGGTGACTGGAATTCGAGTGTAGGAAAAGGGAGAGAAGGAAACATAGTAGGGGAATATGGATTGGGACTAAGAAATGAAAGAGGAAGCCGCCTAGTAGAATTTTGTACAGAGCACAACTTAACCATAGGTAACACTTGGTTTAAGAATCATGAAAGGAGGTTGTATACGTGGAAGAACCCTGGAGATACTAAAAGGTATCAGATAGATTATATAATGGTAAGACAGAGATTTAGGAACCAGGTTTTAAATTGTAAGACATTTCCAGAGGCAGATGTGGACTCTGACCACAATCTATTGTTTGTGACCTGTAGATTAAAACTGAAGAAACTGCAAAAATGTGGGAAATTAAGGAGATGGGACCTGGATAAACTGAAAGAACCAGATGTTGTACAGAGTTTCAGCGAGAGCATAAGGGAACAATTGACAGGAATAGGGGAAAGAAATACAGTAGAAGAAGAATGGGTAACTCTGAGGAATGAAGTAGTGAGGGCAGCAGAGGATAAAGTAGGTAAAAAGACGAGGGCTGCTAGAAATCCTTGGGTAACAGAAGAAATATTGAATTTAATTGATGAAAGGAGAAAATATAAAAATGTAGTAAATGAAGCAGGCAAAAAGGAATACAAACGTCTCAAAAATTAGATAGACAGGAAGTGCAAAATGGCTAAACAGGGATGGCTAGAGGACAAATGTAAGGATGTAGAAGCTTATCTCACTAGGGGTAAGATAGATACTGCCTACAGGAAAATTAAAGAGACCTTTGAAGAGAAGAGAACCACGTGTATGAATATCAAGAGCTCAGATGGCAACCCAGTTCTAAGCAAAGAAGGGAAGGCAGAAAGGTGGAAGGAGTATATAGAAGGTTTATACAAGGGTGATGTACTTGAGGACAATATTATGGAAATGGAAGAGGATGTAGATGAAGACGAAATGGGAGATACGATACTGCGTGAAGAGTTTGACAGAGCACTGAAAGACCTGAGTCGAAACAAGGCCCCCGGAGTAGACAACATTCCATTAGAACTACTGACGGCCTTGGGAGAGCCAGTCATGACAAAACTCTACCAGCTGGTGAGCAAGATGTATGAGACAGGCGAAATACCCTCAGACTTCAAGAAGAATATAATAATTCCAATCCCAAAGAAAGCAGGTGCTGACAGATGTGAAAATTACCGAACTATCAGTTTAATAAGTCACAGCTGCAAAATACTAACGCGAATTCTTTACAGACGAATGGAAAAACTGGTAGATGCGGACCTCGGGGAGGATCAGTTTGGATTCCGTCGAAATGTTGGAACACGTGAGGCAATACTGACGTTACGACTTATCTTAGAAGAAAGATTAAGAAAAGGCAAACCTACGTTTCTAGCATTTGTAGACTTAGAGAAAGCTTTTGACAATGTTGACTGGAATACTCTTTTTCAAATTCTAAAGGTGGCAGGGGTAAAATACAGGGAGCGAAAGGCTATTTACAATTTGTACAGAAACCAGATGGCAGTCATAAGAGTCGAGGGGCATGAAAGGGAAGCAGTGGTTGGGAAAGGAGTGAGACAGGGTTGTAGCCTCTCCCCGATGTTATTCAATCTGTATATTGAGCAAGCAGTAAAGGAAACAAAAGAAAAATTTGGAGTAGGTATTAAAATTCATGGAGACGAAGTAAAAACTTTGAGGTTCGCCGATGACATTGTAATTCTGTCAGAGACGGCAAAGGACTTGGAAGAGCAGTTGAACGGAATGGACAGTGTCTTGAAAGGAGGATATAAGATGAACATCAACAAAAGCAAAACGAGGATAATGGAATGTAGTCAAATTAAATCGGGTGATGCTGAGGGAATTAGATTAGGAAATGAGACACTTAAAGTAGTAAAGGAGTTTTGCTATTTAGGAAGTAAAATAACTGATGATGGTCGAAGTAGAGAGGATATAAAATGTAGACTGGCAATGGCAAGGAAAGCGTTTCTGAAGAAGAGAAATTTGTTAACATCGAATATAGATTTAAGTGTCAGGAAGTCATTTCTGAAAATATTTGTTTGGAGTGTAGCCATCTATGGAAGTGAAACATGGACGATAACTAGTTTGGACAAGAAGAGAATAGAAGCTTTCGAAATGTGGTGCTACAGAAGAATACTGAAGATAAGGTGGATAGATCACGTAACTAATGAGGAGGTATTGAAAAGGATTGGGGAGAAGAGAAGTTTGTGGCACAACTTGACTAGAAGAAGGGATCGGTTGGTAGGACATGTTTTGAGGCATGAAGGGATCACAAATTTAGCATTGGAGGGCAGTGTGGAGGGTAAAAATCGTAGAGGGAGACCGAGAGATGAGTACACTAAGCAGATTCAGAAGGATGTAGGTTGTAGTAGGTACTGGGAGATGAAGCAGCTTGCACAGGATAGAGTAGCATGGAGAGCTGCATCAAACCAATCTCAGGACTGAAGACAACAACAACAACAACCTTTATCCATTAGATACACACGCGGTCAAAATTCCAAGATCTTCTCACACATTAACATTAGCTTTTTTCACAGCAGGTTAGTGTTACACGTGGCTTTTCCCGTGACAGGACTTAAGGTTAGGTTGTCAGGGAAGAGTTGCGTACACCAAAGCTAGTGCTATAACCTACTAAAAGTTGAAACAGTCCTATGGGGGACCTTCCGAGTGTAACCTATAAAAAGTTGAAATAGACCTGTGGGGAACATTCGTTATCAAGAGCATAAGTTGTAGCTGGCAAAGATTATGTTTGTAAGGCAGATAACGTGGTAAAGATGAACCTCGCTGAGGGTGACACGCAATTTCGAAAACCGACAAAAACGTCGAACGTGTGAGTGCATTTGCGAGATCAGACCGACGTTTAACAATAAATATGACGGATGACCTGTTACACTTTCACCGTACATCAGATTTAGACTGAAGTTTCTCACATGCGAAAGTCTTGTGCCAAAATGGTGCCGAAAAGTGTCCAGACTGAGCAGAAGGACAATCGAAGTAACGTGTGCGTTGATCTTCTTGAGAGGAATGCCAATGATTACGAAAGGTGATAGATGATAAGTTATGGACTTTTGAGTACAATCTTGAGACAAAGTGAGTTGTGGCACTCTGAGACGTCTCCTGGACTGAAAAAAAGCTCGAATGAGCAAATCAAAGGACAAAACAAAGATTATTTTCTTTTTTTTTTTTACAGTAGGGACATCATGCTTAAAGAATTTGTTTCTGCAGCTCAAACTGTCATCCAAGAGTTTCACAGAGATGTCCTTCAAAGGTTCACAGAATTTTCGACCTCAAAAGACTTTCCTGTTGTTCCATAGACGCCATATTCACCTGATCTGAGTCTTTGTGACTATTTTCTTTTTCCGAAATTGAAAAAATTCCTCGACAGGACTTTATTTTGGGACTATCAGGAGAACATTTAACAGAATGTGACCGACGTGTTGAAGGCCCTACCGGTAGAAGCAATTCGACAATGCTACCTATACTGGGAACAACCACTCCGCCGGTGGGTAACTGCCAAAGGGTACTATTTTGAAGGGCACAGTACCTTTGTTTGAAATAAATAAAAACTTTGCTGGATAAAAAGTCAATCTCATTACTTTTCTTGCACACTCCGTAAAGCCCTTGCTTCCGAGAAAACGATTTTCAGCAAATAGGGCAGCACGATGAGATTAAATATTGGCCGGTAGAAGGTTGGAATGCAGTTGTTATTCATTATGTATGTTATTAAGATTAAGGAACACTTCTTTGTTAGTGGCAGCTCGTTAACGACGTACCTAATGAACGGAAGAAGATATCAAAATCATTATGCCGATAATACTTCCAGCGGAGTGGAAAGCAGAAGTGGGCGTATGGGCGATTTTCCAATGGGCGACGCCTGCCGCCGAGCAATGTTGGGGGAAATTGCGTCGTCTGTGCGGACTGGCGCACGCACCGGAGGAAAGTAGCGATAACGAAGACTCATTAGGTAAAGCAAACGCAATCAGGGCGGCCATTATGTGCTCATCGCAGGCGGGCCTGCTAATGAACCGCGGCGCAGGATAAAAGAAGGTCGAAGAATCGATAAGCGCTCCACGGCCGCTCCTCGAGCGTTTATTACACGGACATCGTTTAAAGAAATTACGAGAATTATTCCTGCGTTGTTAACAGTTCCTTCTCCTAGGGTCCACATTATCTGCAAGGTTCGCCGGAATAATAAATTAGGATTGTTTTCGAAGTGAATAAAGAGTGAGTGTTCAGGGATATTTATTATCGCATGAGTTCGACACGGAAGTTCAGTTGTAGG
This sequence comes from Schistocerca gregaria, assembly GCF_023897955.1. NCBI lineage: Eukaryota > Metazoa > Arthropoda > Insecta > Orthoptera > Acrididae > Schistocerca > Schistocerca gregaria. Next base: position 972,051,216 of record NC_064921.1, on the reverse strand, counting down.
TTTTGGGAGAGCGTGTAGGAGCTTTCCAGTAAGGATGACTGTTTACTTGCTCTGGAGGTACCACAACAGAAGCTTCTTGTAAAACGGTTCTTATTTGCGAATACTTGGCTTTCAGTCAAGGGAACGCAAGCAAAAATCAGTGCAATATGAAACGCGTAGGCAAAGTCAGTTCAGATATTTGCTACAGCAAATGTCGTTCCAAATGCACTGACGTAAAAATATTGCAATTCCAAGAAGGATTTCTGTAACATAAACGAAAGTTGATAGGCATGTTTCTCCGTCTAAAAGATGGTGTCTATTCACATTTCACGCTAGTCGCACAAGAGCGGTGCTGCTATCGCCACTATGAAATGCAAATTAGGTTTGTTTTAAATACGAGCTGTAATGGTCGTAAGCGTTAATTACATATGAGATTTGGACGTGGTCAGGTGACGTTAGTGAGGAATGCCTTTAAGGCGACAAAACCACCATTGTGAACACCTCACTGAGTTCGAACGAGACCGTGTGATAGGGCTGCGGTTCAAAAATCAAATGGCTCTAAACACTATGGGTCTTAACTTCTGAGGTCATCAGTCCCTTAGAACTTAGTACTACTTAAACCTGACGAACCTAAACACATCACACACATCCATGCCGGAGGCAGCATTCGAACCTGCGACCGTAGCGGTCGCGCGGTTCCGGACTGTAGCGCCTAGAACCGCTCGGCCACCCCGGCCGGCTGACAGGGCTGCGGGATGTTGGATTTTCCTACTGCGATAATACAGAAATTCTTGACAAGAATGTGGCCACTGTGCATGATTGCTGGGTACGTTCGTCACGAGAATGTACTGTGGCAAAGAGACCGGGCTCCGGAGGGAAACAGGGCGCTACCGAGAGAGAAGACCATCGTGTTCGGAGTAGGGCTCTGGCGCGTCTGTACCACATCTGCAGCAGCAATTTGAGCAGCAGTTGCCATCACAGTGACACTATGGTTACAAATCGGTTACTTCAAGGACAGCTCCGAGCTACAGCGTGCATTTCAATGAACCAAACCACCAGGAAAAGGGACTTCGGTGGTGTCAAGCGAGAGCTCACTTCAGGGCAGGTTGGATGTCTGTTGCGCTTTCTGATCAAATCTGGTTCTGCCTCGGTGCCAGTGATGGGCGTGTTTTGGTTAGAAAGAGGACAGCTGAGGGCCAGCGCCCAACCTGCAGCCACGCGGAAGCGCCTCAACACGACGTGGCGTGGACTTGACTAATGTCTGAAGTAGTGGTGGACGGAATTCTCACCATGAATCTTGCAGGGCTGTCCATAAATCCGTAAGAGTATGATGGGGTAGAGATCTCTTCTGAACAGCACGTAGTAAGGCATCCCAGATATGCTCAATAATGTTCATGTCTGGGAATTTTGGTGGCCAGTGGAAGTGTTTAAGCCTGGAGAGTGTTCCTGGAGCCACTCCGTAACAATTCTGGACATGTGAGGTGTCGCATTGCCCTGCAAGTATTGCCCAAGTCCGTCGGTATGCACAATGGACATGAATGGTTGGAGGTGATCAGACAGAATGCTTACATACGTGCCACCTGTCAGAGTCGTATCTAGACGTATCATGGGTCCTATATCTCTCCAACTGCACACGCCCCACACCATTACAGAGCCTCCACCAGCTTGAACAGTCCCCTCCTGACATGCAGCGTCCATGGAGTCATGAGCTTGTCTTCATACCTGTAAACGTCCATCCGCTCGTTACGATTTGAAACGAGCCTCGTTCGACCAGGCATCATGTTTCCAGTCATCAATAGTCCAATGTCGGTATTAACGGACCCAGACTAGGAGTAAAGTTTTGTGTCGTGCAACCATCAAGGATATAAGAGCGGGATTTCGGCTCCGAAAGCCCATGTCGATAACATTTCGTTGAATGGTTCACACGCTGACACTTGTTGACGGCCCAGCATTGAAATCTGCAGCAGTTTGCGAAAGGGTTGCACTTCTGTCACGTTGAATTATTCTCTTCAGTCGTTGTTGGTTCTGTTGCTGCAGGATCTTTTTCTGGCCACAGCGATGTCGGAGAGTTGACGTTTCACTTTATTCCTGATATTCACTGTACACTGGTAAAATTGTCGTACGGGACCCCCCACTTCATGGTTACCTCGGAGATGCTGTGTTCCATGGCTCGTGCGCCGACTGTAACACCACCTTCAGCTCAGTTAAATCTTGATAACTGGCCGTTGTAGCAGCAGTAACCGAAATAACAACTGCGCCAAACGTTTTACGAAGGCGTTTCCGAACGTGGCGCCGTTTTCTGCCAGTTTGGAAGTATCTGTATTTGATTACACATGCCTATAGTAGTTTCTTTGGCGCTTCAGTGTAACGTGAGAACGGCCAACGATTCTGATGGGAATCTGATGCCTGGTTCTAAATTAAATTCTCTAATAGCGTACGTGGCAATTTTGCGATACCTTCGAAAGTCTATTTTCAGTGCACGCTTTTGTTTCGATTTTTTGGGTGGAGAAAATGAAGTTTGTTTTAACACGTCAGTGTTTTGTAAAATGTTAATATTTCTCAATATTCCAATGTATGTTGATACAAAATATATTTAAAATAACTTACAAAAATTATTTTGTTACAGGTCCAATTGAACAGCTTCGGGCATTCCCGCGGGTGATTATAGTTCTGACTGCAAAGAGTCATTCCACCTGGTGCATCAGTTACAGGGAATATCCGGTATAGAGACAAAAGTAATTTCTTACAAACAAAAACGTAAGGAACAAAACTATGTCATCAGATTTTCGTCACTTCTTATTTCAGTTGAAAAACTCAAGAGAATAACCTATGTTTCATTCGTTCAAAGAGGGCTACCCCCTTAAGCTGGACATCAGCTGTACGAAAAGTGTGCTGTTTCAATTCTTTTGCAACTTCGTTGGAAAACATTTGACTGGGTCCTAAAATTTTTATATTGCTATGTGTATTTATGTTTTTCTTTTCGGTACGTCTCTTAACTGTTGGCTTAGGCACATTCATTTAATTCGTGTTCCCACTTACATATACTTTTACAAATGCTAAATGCAGTTCATCTGTGTTCTACTTCCCATAACGCCTTCCTATTGCCGCACTGTAATACAAAATGATCATTTAATTAATGATAAAGAACACATTAGGAAATTCATTGTATCATTTCTAAACGCATTTTTTAGTGCCCAGTATTCGAGGAAGCTTCTTAAATGTATCGGTACAGGTTTTTTTTTTTTTTTTTTTTTTTTTTTGTCATCAGTCAACTGACTGGTTTGATGCGGCCCGCCACGATTTCCTTTCCTGTGCTAACCTCTTCATCACAGAGTAGCACTTTCAACCTACGTCCTCAATTATTTGGTTGACGTATTCCAATCTCTGTCTTTCTCTACAGTTTTTGCCCTCTACAGCTCCCTCTAGTACCATGGAAGTCATTCCCTCATGTCATAGCAGATGTCCTATCATCCTGTCCCTTCTCCTTATTAGTGTTTTCCACATATTCCTTTCATCTCCGATTTTGCGTAGAACCTTCTCATTACTTACCTTATCAGTCCACCTAATTTTCAACATTCGTCTATAGCACCACATCTCAAATGCTTCGATTCTTTTCTGTTCCGGTTTTCCCACAGTCCATGTTTCACTACCATACAATGCTGTACTCCAGACGTACATCCTCAGAAACTTCTTCCTCAAATTAAGGCCGGTATTTGATATTAGTAGACTTCTCTTGGGCAGAAAGGCCTTTTTTGCCATAGCGAGTCTGCTTTTGATGTCCTCCTTGCTCCGTCCGTCATTGGTTATTTTACTGCCTAGGTAGCAAAATTTCTTAACTTCATTGACTTCGTGACCATCAATCCTGATGTTAAGTTTCTCGCTGTTCTCGTTTCTACTACTTCTCATTACCTTCGTCTTTCTCCGATTTACTCTCAAACCATACTGTGCTCTCATTAGACTGTTCATTCCGTTCAGCAGATCATTTAATTCTTCTTCACTTTCACTCATGATAGCAATTTCATCAGCAGATCGTATCATTGATATCCTTTCTTCTTGTATTTTAATTCCACTCCAGAACCTTTCTTTTATTTCCATCATTGCTTCCTCGATGTACAGATTGAAGAGTAGGGGCAAAAGGCTACAGCCTTGTCTTACTCCCTTCTTAATACGAGCACTTCGTTCTTGATCGTCCACTCTTATTATACCCTCTAGGTTGTTGTACATATTGTATATGACCCGTCTCTCCCTATAGCTTACCCCTACTTTATTCAGAATCTTGAACAGCTTGCACCATTTTATATTGTCGAACGCTTTTTCCAGGTCGAGAGATCCTATGAACGTGTCTTGATTTTTCTTTAGCCTTGCTTCCATTATTAGCCGTAACGTCAGAATTGCCTCTCTCGTGCCTTTACTTTTCCTAAAGCCAAACTGATCGTCACCTAGCGCATTCTCAATTTTCTATTCCATTCTTTTGTATATTATTCTTGTAAGCAGCTTCGATGCACGAACTGTCAAGCCGATTGTGCGATAATTGTCGCACTTGTCAGCTCTTGCCGTCTTCGGAATTGTGTGGATGATGCCTTTCCGAAAGTCAAATGGTATGTCGCCAGACTCATATATTCTACACACCAACGTGAATAGTCGTTTTGTTGCCACTTCCCCTAATGATTTAAGAAATTCTGATGGAATGTTATCTATCCCTTCTGCCTTATTTGACCGTAAGTCCTCCAAGGCTCTTTTAAATTCCGATTCTAATACTGGATCCCCTATCTCTTCTAAATCGACTCCTGTTTCTTCTTCTATCACATCAGACAAATCTTCACCCTCATAGAAGCTTTCAGTGTATTCTTTCCACCTATCTGCTCTCTCCTCTGCATTTAACAGTTGAATTCCCGTTGCACTCTTAATGTTACCACCGTTGCTTTTAAAGTCACCAAAGGTTTTTTGACTTTCCTGTATACTGATTCTGTCCTTCCGACAATCATATCTTTTTCGATGTCTTCACATTTTTCCTGCAGCCACTTCGTCTTAGCTTCCCTGCACTTCCTATTTATTTCATTCCTCACCGACTTGTATTTCTGTATTCCTGATTTTCCCGGAACATGTTTGTACTTCCTCCTTTCATCAATCAACTGAAGTATTTCTTTTGTTACCCATGGTTTCTTCGCAGCTACCTTCTTTGTACCTATGTATTCCTTCCCAACTTCTGCGACGGCCCTTTTTAGAGACGTCCATTCCTCTTCAACTGTGTTGCCTTCTGCGCTATTCCTTATTGCTGTATCTATAGCGTTAGAGAACTTCAAACGTATCTCGTCATTCCTTAGAACTTCCGTATCCCACTTCTTTGCGTATTGATTCTTCCTGACTAATGTCTTGAACTTCAGCCTACTCTTCATCACTACTATATTGTGATCTGAGTCTATATCTGCTCCTGGGTACGCCTTACAATCCAGGCGTACCCACTATGGCGATACATTATAGCCTAAGTTGCCGTTTTCTCTTTGTCGGTTTGTTACAAATGAACCAGAAGCAATACAGATTCATGTCTGTCTGAAAACTAATATTATTTCACGTATATTCATCCATAAATAAGATATTACTTTGCCTAATAGCATTAATTCTCTTCGCGATCTACACAGGAAGTTAGATGAAAACTAGAAAAAATTCAACGCAGTCTTCGGAAGACCTGCAGTTAAATAAAACAGGAAATTAGGCCAAATCATTCACTCGAACTGTCCAGAATGTTCGTCAAACCAACAGCGAACAACAGTGGTTTGGTGACAAGGCGCACTGTCATCCATAAAAATTCCATCTATGCTTAAAACCGGAAGTGTAGGAATGGTGAAAAATGGTCTCCAAACAGCAGAAACTGACCATTTACAGTCAATGAAGGGTTCAGTTGGACCACAGGGCCCAGACCATTCCATGTAAATCCAGTCCACACCATTGTGGAGCCAGCTCCACCTTGCACATTGCCTTATTGGCCACGTGGATCCATGGCTTCGTGACGTCTCCACCACACTCGAGCCCTACTATTAGCTCTGGAATACTTATTTGAGCAGGACACAGACGTCTAGGGTCCTACAGATATGGTCAAGAGTCCAGGAAAGGAACTGCAGGCAACGTCGTGCTGTTAACAAAGGCTCTCGCGTCGGTCGTCTGCTGCCATGGCCCATTAACGCCAAATTTTGTCACACTGTCCTGATGGATACTTTCGTCGTATGCCTCACATTGATTTCTACGGTTGTATCACTCAGTGTTGCTTGCCTGTTAGCAATGATAACTCTAGCAAACGCGGATGCTCTCGGTCGTTAAGTGAATGCCGTCCGCCACTGCGTTGTCCGTGGTGAGAGGTAACGCCTGAAATTTGATATTCTCCGCTCACTCTTGACACTGCAGATCTTAGAATGTTGAATTTCGTTACGATTTCGAAATGTAATGTCCCATGCGTCTTTGTCCAGCTAGTATTCCGCTTCCGAAGTCTTTTAATTCCCGTCGTGTGGCCATAATAACGTAGCACACTTTCTCACATGAATCACCTGAGTACAAATGACAGGTCAACCACTCCGCTGCCCTTCTTTGCCTTGTATAGACGATACCACGGCCATCTGGACATATGCATAGCACTATCCCATGACTTTTTGTTACCTCAGTGTATACGTGAAAGGATGGAAGTATTAATGTGTTTTCTCAGTTCGGGCTGCGGAATGTGTGGACCAGAGGTAGTACTATAATCGTAAAGCCCGCTACAGGAAATCACTCAGTGGGCGATAATAGGGATCTTAGAAGACTAAGCTGTGCGAGCTTGAATTTATCATTGGTAAAGAAACACTTTATTTTATAGCACTTTCCTTGTATACAGTCCGACTGCTTAGCTGGGTTCTAACTTGCTCACCTCCAATGCAAGCGGTCTCCGTCCATCCTGATTTAGGTTTTCCGTGATTTCCCTAAATCGTTTCTGGCAAATGCCGGGATGGTTCCTTCGAAAGGGCACGGCCGATTTCCTTCCCAATCCTTGCCTAACCCGAGCTTGCGCTTCGTCTCTAATGACCTCGTTGTCGACGGGACGTTAAACACTAACCACCACCACCACCATCCAATGCAAGCGGTCCCGGCTTCGATTCCCAACTGAGTTGCAGATTTTCTCCGCTCGTGGACTAGGTGTTGTGCTGTTCTCATCATTATTTTATTCTCATTACCGGCACGCAAGTAGCCCAATGTGGCGTCGACTGAAATGAAACTTGCACATGGCGGTCGAACTTACCCAGATGGTACCTCCCGGCCAACGATACCATACGTTCATTTCCATTTTTTCCTTGTAAACAGTTTTCTGTTACCATCATGTATTTATTTAGTCTTGGTTCTAGTAGTAGTCGTACATTTTTCTCCAATGTTCATACTTACAATACAAATGTAATCTTTATTTCACTATTATCTCACTTGTCTCACAGGATTTTGATTACCATTGTCTCGTATTATACGCTGCTCATCTTGTCGTAGTGTTTCTTCGGTCTCTAGGAAACTCACGCAACTTCAACCTTCGTTACCTGTCCTGAAGAAGTGTACCTGCCTTGAATCCTCCACTTCCTCTGGTCTCTTTTTCGTGCTTCTTATCTGCCTCTTACAGCTCCGAGCGTCTTTCTCTCACCCTGCCCATCTCAGTCCACGAAGCACCGGGCGGTAGATGACTCTGGAGCAGCTGTCTCTCCTACCGTCAAATAGCGGAAACGAGTCGTGATTGCTTTATTCTACAGCTCGCTGACACAAATGTGCAGTTCTTAGCAGCCTATCTGAGATCCTAAAAAGGAATTTTTCTGCTTTAATACCATACTCCTGTGGGAGACATTGCTGAAGCCGAGTATCCCTTCCAGTTCGCCAAGCTACAACAGGTACGTTTTCTGAGACATGACAGATGTAACATTCAAGGTTGGTGGTGTTCACGACTAAAAAAGAGAACAAGCAGCCTGAATAGATATTCATTGAGATTAAACTGCTCAAAAGAAAGTGTCTCTTGTGTGTGATAAACACTCTATCTAAAGTTGGACAGCTCCCTAGTTTTGACTCTGCGGAGTCAAGTCTTGAATCTTTGTATGAAGACGTGATTCTGACCGGAGATATCAGCACTAATTTCCTAAGCAACAATCCTTCCGTATGAAAACTCACGCACAAACGTCCCTCGCTACACAACACACCCTAATAGTCCATCTATATATTCGCAACCAAATCTCTAAATCGTGTTATTCGCACCGTTCTACACGGGCTTGCTGCTCGTGATGTGACATTCATCACTTACACACTGCAGTGCCCAGATAATAATCGACAAATGACGAGTTTTAGAGATTTTAATCGGATGAACATATCTGAGCTTACTGCTGACGCCTATGGTGTTTCTTGGCAGACAACTGCAGGAAAGAACCGACGTAAACAAGGAACTATCTAACTTCAGTAACAGAATCAACAATTTATACGACAAACACGGTCCCCTAAAAACAGTGAGAGTTACGATAAAAATTTCACTATGGCTTACAGACCACTTCAGATAGCTTATGCCAGAGATACAGCACGCAGGATACACAAACGGCACTCAATCTCTGATACTCATCTCCTCGCCGGGCAATTACGCAACCTAGTTTGTCAATCTGTAAGGAATGCAAAGCTCACGTGTGCCTACTTGTTAACTGAGGACTTTCACACATCTGGTTTCCTGTGAAAAAGCCTACGACCTCTAGGAATGGGCAAACACAAATCTTCAGCCGAATCTCTAGTTCCAATTGAGGATCTAAATCTGTATCTCGCTACGCCGATATGCTTATTTCACCAGTACAAGGACGCACACGAATGGCTCTCTTAAAGTATCAGTAGTTCTTACAAATGAAAAATTATTTCTGCGGCCTGTAAGCCCTAACACGTTCCTGAAGTCGACTGCGCGAATTCGTCCTGCAGCTGCAGAGCACAAGGGATGGCGGTTACCGCTGAAACAATCGGTTTTCGATTAGTTCGTTCTTTTACGCACCAGTTTAACCTGACGGTTAAAACCGCTCAGAATAAACGGGTTTTCAAATAACCGATTTCCAGTTTCTTGTTCTTATTACTTCCTGTAACAAGCGTAGAAATCGAACAAAGACAAGAGGTAAGTGACTGAATACTATAAAAAGCCATCAGTATTCTCGTATCGACTCTTATTTTTTGAAACTCTGCTCAAAAATCGTATTTTAACAAGGGGTCATACCAGTATTTGGGCATTAGGAATAGTCAGTGCTAAAGGGTGAAAGAATGTTTTTCGTGTTAATTTTTCCGTTTTCAAGGGGTACAAGCAGATAAATGCGTGTTATGTGGACACCGGCAGCAGATCACTTCTTTGTATTTTTATTGTGCTTTAGAAGTGAATAGTTGCTAAGTTCCTAATTCATTACTGTTACAGCAATCTGCTTTTTTCTATTGTTTTATGAACACTGGTGACAAATCTTTGATTTTGTAAAGCAAATGAAGCATTGCACTTCATTGTTACGTCAATTCCTTAAATTATTTCCAGACTGGGATTGGTGCAATTGTGCAGTACAGTGGATGACCAGCGGCGACAGCCAAAAACTTCCATCTGTATTTGTTGCTCTTTCCTGTCGGTATTGTTATTAAAATAAAACTTATAATTTTTCACATTCTCTGTAATAACGCAATAATTCAAAATAAAGCAGATTTTACACATAAAAATGCTTCTTTTTTGAGAAAGGTGTACTTAAAAACTAAAAATTTCAGCACTGCTGCTATGGATAATTGATATTTCGTTTTTTGACTCAGTTATCAGTGAAAAATGAAAACTGTTTGTTATAATCGAGACCGAACAAAATACAGAAAAATACAGTTCACTCTGAACTAAAATACCGGTATCGGCTTTAACCATTCGGTTTTTCCCATCCGTAGGACACGACAATAGAACAAAGCAAATGATCAGTTTTCTCGCAGATCCTCCACTGCCAAAAATAACAGGCATTTATACCATTCTCACCGGCATCTTTCCGACAGCGTAGACGCAAGGAATCTTCCTACTGCGACTAAAGGCCCATAAGCATATCAAAGGCTTTAGAATTCAGAGTTCACAAACTTCTTACTAACCTCAAATAGCCAGTTTAAATGAATACTAGTCAGCAAGATGACTGCTTTTATAAGAGTGATTAATGAACTGAAACAAGTTGTGGATAAACAACAGGCGACTGTTATATGTTACTTGGATTTCAGCAAAGCTTTCGACACTGTCATTTGACATTCTACTTCCTAAACTCACAATTAAAATTTTGTCTTCAAGGCTGTGCAGTGGTTCCACTCATACCTTACATCTCTCTAAAACTGTGTAATGATTGGAACAAACAGGTCACAATGGAGGGATGTAGCATCAGGGGTTTACGAGGATCAGTTTTGGACCCATTAGTCTTCTCATGTGTTAATGATGTGTCAACTATTCTCTACCACTGCAAATAGGAACTACACGCTGACAACATTCAGTTATATGTAAGTGCAAGTCGAAGAGATCTGTGCCCAGCCATCCTGCACGTAAATGGCGATTTACTTGGCCTGTAAGTATAGGCGCAGAGCAATCGTTTGAAACCTAACCCATCTAAAGTGCAAGCAGTGTTAATTGCCCACAAATCACTTAGTACCTTGATTTCAGATACTTTCTTCCACCATTAATATGAGAGGCACCGATATTACCTTTTCTTCTTTTGCGAAGACTTGGGGACAATTCCGACCATCGTTTGGACAGCACTGAACACACAACAATCTGTAAAAAGGTGTCAGCGTCAGTTCATTTGCTCCAGAAATATACAAAGTACTTCTATTCGAGCTTAAAAGACAATAATACTACATACACTTGACTATTTTGATGCATTCTTCAAAAAAATGGTTCAAATGGCTCTGAGCACTATGAGAACTTCTGAGGTCATCAGTCCCCTAGAACTTAGAACTACTTAAACCTATCTAACCTAAGGACATCACACACATCCATGCCCGAGGCAGGATTCGAACCTGCGACAGTAGCGGTCAGGCGGTTCCAAACTGAAGCGCTTAGAACCGCACGGCCACATGGCCGGCTTGATGCGTTCTCCCAGGCCATACAAGCTGGAACTGCTAATGAACGCTTGTGTATGATGCATTTGTGACGTGCGTCTTTCAAACCATATCACACCAACCTACGAGCAAGAACCATGTTTACGAGCAATAAGCGTAGACTACCGCACTCTTATGTTTGCTCTATCGTCTTCTCAATAATTGTAGTCCCTCTTATTTGTCTTCGACTCTTACTCTACCATCTATATAGTCCAAAGGAAACATTCGATGTCAACAAAGTAATATTCTCTCTGCACCATCGCATAGCAGTGCCATGTTTCTTTGATCATTTTTCGTGTCAGGAAACTGACTTTGAAACGACTGTAGTCGAAATAAACCGAAGGAAAGAAACTGCTCCACTAAAACCTATAACTGTAGAGTAATGAAATTTTGGACATACATATGTTTAGACAACATATTTAAGCAATTAATATTACGAATCACAGGTTAAAGTAAGTGTGAGATAAACCACTGCAAACATGAAATGCTGGTACATTAATAGCCGATGTAACCGCCAGATTGTTGACTGGAAGCACGCAAGCGAGCATGCGTTGTGTTTTACAGGTACCGGATGTCAGTTTGTGGGATGGAGTTCCATGCCTGTTGTACGTGGTGCGTCAATAAAGGAACGGTTAATGCTATTTGTGGATGACGCTGCAGTTGTCGTCCGACAATGGCCCATGTGTGCTCGAGTGAAGACAGGTCTGGTGATCGAGCGGTGAAAGCAGCGTGTTGACACCCTGCAGAGCATCTTGGGTAACAACAGCGGTATATGGGCGAGCTTTATCCTGTAGGAAAACACTTTCTGGAATGCTGGTCACGAATGACAACATAACAAGTCGAATCACTGACATACCGATTTGGAGTCTGGATGCATGGGATAACTGCTGCTGTGACACGAAATCGTACGTAAGACCAAAACTCCAGATGTAGGCGCAGTGAGTCTAGGACGCAGACAGATTGGTTAGAGACCGTCAACAAGCCTCCTTCTAGTAACACCTGGCCGTCACAGACACCGAGACAGAACTAGCTTTCATAAGGAAACACAACAGACCTCCATCCTGCCCTCCACTGAGCTCTCGCTTGACACCACTGACGATAGAATGCATGATACAGGGGTTCTGTCTCAGAGCCGTCCTTGAAGTAACCGACTTGTTACAGCTCGTTTTGTCGCTGTGGTACCACCTACTGCTCAAATTGCTGCTGCAGATGCAGAACAGACGCGCCACAGTTATGCACTGAAAACGATGGTCTCCTCTCTCGGTAGTGTCACGTGGCCCTCCTTAGCCCGGTCTTCTGTGACCGTACATTCTTGTGACGACCGCTGCCAGCAATCATGTACAGTGACTACATTCTTGCCGAGTATTTCTGCAATGTCGCAGATGAAACATCCACCTTCTCTTAGCCCTCGTTCAAACTGAGCGTGGTGTTGATAATAGCGTCTTTGTCGAGCTTCACCTTAAAGGATTGATATTTTTCACACTGTTTTCTGGGCGAGGTTTGGATACTTATATTATTCACCATTTGACTAACTACGTTGTACCTCATTGCTTGATCGTATACAGATACCAGCAGATAACGGCTTTGGGGGTCGAAACAGTTTGTGGTGAAAAATAAAAGGGCAACTGGTGCTCACTTTCTTCAGAAGTTGAAGGAATGTTACAATGATGAACATCTGACAGCAATGAAGTAGTTCCCATGTCACATTCAACCTCAACTCCGAAATCTTTCCACGCACAAAATACGAGAATTTTGAACCCTGTCCGGCGACTGATAGGTGTAATTACCCAGTATCGATCGTTCAATGGTGAGATTTGAGATGTAGCCCACCAACGACGAAGTCGATGCGATGAACGAAACTGCGTAGTCGTTGCAGCTGCAAGGTCGGGCAATGAGAAACGAGTCATAGGAGGAGTCAAGAACTGAGAGGTATGACCCGTACGTGAGAAATGAGGACTTAGTGAAAGCATTCAGTTGGAGAGCAGTGACGACTGATATTTTTCTTCAGATGGACCAATCACGTGATTTTCACAATGTGTTCTAACTTTGTCTTTTGGAGACATATCAGCCGAATGTCGATTCAGTTTTCAGACTGTGAATCAGGTCCCTGCTTTCATTTACCCATTTGCCTTCATTCTGTGACAGCCTTATTTTCCATCCCATTTCAGACGGATTTCCTTGCGGTCTGTTGTTTGAGTCATCAAGCGTCCAACTGTCTATCCCCTGTCTGAGCTCTGCTTCCAAGTATTACATTGACGCTGCCACTGCGAGCCAATCAGTTCGGACAATAGATGCCATGTGCGAGCACAATAGCACTGTGTTAGCCACCGGGGAGCGCTTTGCCAGGAGAGGAATTAGGCAGGTTATCAGTCGGCCTGATGGAGCTTCCCTGATTACTGAGTCATCTCTGTTCGCACTCAAATCGACTCTGAGGTTAAAACTGTATTGTCGGTCTGTGAATATATTTCAATGTACAGAGTATTTACAATTTTTTAATTTGATGTACCTACTTCGGCGCCTAACGTGTCCCCATTTCCATATCAATTACTCTCTCAGGTTTTCTGAGTGTTTTGGCTAACAGGCCCAAGACGGTTCTGTGCAGTAAGTTATGTCATCACATGGAAAACATCGGGCTCTCAAAATGTAATCTATTTTAGGCTCCCATCTGCTATAAAGTCATAACACAACAATTCGTTTGGAGAAATGACATGTTTGGTTGATCTGAATAATAATATTCCTATTTTTCCCTGTAGATGGGTAGCAACAGTAACATGCACCTCCTAGCTATCTTTAAAATACCTTGTCTCAGTAACAAAGTCTAGGTCACAACATTTTTCTTTCTGATGATTGATTTCAGTCAGTATAGCCCATCTTACGAACAGCTCAGAAAGCGCCAGAGTTACTATGAGTACTTTTTAGGTAACCAGATCTAAAGATGGTATAAACTGGCAAAAATATATGCGTTATGTAGACAGTGTTACTCAGCGAAGTTCCATTTACACATCACTGTGGTGTCTTTTCGTCAGTACAAAAGTGACTTCCCAATGCACGCCGTAGTTCCAAAGTAATTGATAATTTGTCTCATCTTCTGTTTTGCAGACACAGTAATTAGGCAGAAAAGTCGTGATCGGTTATGAACCAAGACTGACAGTAACTGTTAGCTGGGAGGATTACTGAAGCGGAATTATGGAACATTAGGAACAAGGGCTGTTGTGGTGCTATCGAATAAGACACCGGAGAGACTGGATTCATTTGAGCACTCTGCCCGTATTGAGGCATGTCTCACGTGTGACAATTCTGTAGCTGCTTGGAATTCGTATATATTAATTTGTTTTATGAATGTGGAATAATTATCTAGCGTCAATGTAGAGTGTGTTTGATTGCGGACCGCAAGGGATGCCTTTCAGGCAAGGTGTTGATTAAATATCTCGATTAGTACTGTTTAAACTTTAGGATTGTGTTGCCAGTGCAGCGTTCTGGAAGGCTTATTGTGCCAAGCTAAGAGAATCTGATGTATGACTTTGTTTCACCGACCACAAATGTGAAGTTACAATTTCTAACTTTTGTGCCATAAACTGATGCTTTATGGATGCCATAAGGGATATAGATACTTTACACATAGCGTGTACATATTTTCTGTAAATGGTCTGTGGGAATGAATGTAAGCTGTGGCTGTTTTATTTGGTTGGTGAGCAATATGTAGGGGCTTCAGTTAGATGCGCTCCATAGCAAATAAATGCTTGCACAGTCTATCGCCTTCCCTCTGTACGATGTAGAAGATATTTTGAGTGTTATTCTCTCATAAATTAGGAATATGTTTCATTCCGAGTTGTTACTTTCTCTGAAAACAAACATGGCGTATGCTTTACGAGAATCCAGTTGCTGTGTTTTGCTATGTAGTTACTTACATTCTACTCTGATAACGTTTAACCAGCGAAGCTATTGTACTCAAATGGAAAAAAGAAGAAAATGGTGCACCACGAAGAAATCATCCGAATGGGACGGAAATAGGGAGATGCGATGTACATGCACAAACGAACAACCGATTACAATTTCAGAAAAATTGGATGATTTATCCAAGAGAAAGAGCTTCACAAATTGAGCAAGTCAATAACGCTTATATAAGTAGTTATTCGAGTTGCCACTGATTGACAGAGTTGTTGGAGGTCTTCCTGAAGTATATCGAGGCAAATTCTGTCCAACTGGTGAGTTAGGTCGTCAAAATCACGAGATGATTCTAAGGCCTTGCCCATAATGCTTCAAATGTTGTCTGGCGAATTTGCTTACCGAGCTGGGGTCTAACGAGTAGTAGAAACTCTCGCCGTATGCGGTAGGGATTAGCTTGTTGGAATTTAAGCTCAGGGTGGCTTACCATGAAGGATGTCAAAAGGTGACTTAGAATACCGACGGTGTATCGATGTGCTGTAAGAGTACAGCGGATAACCACCAAAGGGGTCCTCCTATGATGAGAAATGACACCTATGACCATCACTCCTTGTTGTCGGCTGTACGACGGTCGATACTCAGTTTGGAATGTCTTCGCTGCCATGAGATAACATTTAGCAACATAGTGTCGGCCCACACACGGCGAGAGTTTCCAGTTTTCGATGTCGTGCTTGCCAAACCGAAAAACTGACCAGCAAGGTCGCCCCATCTCTCCCCAATTGAGAACATCTGGAGCATTATAGGTAGGGCCCTCCAACTAGCAGGGGATTCTTACGATACTAAGCACCAATTCAACAAAAATTGGCATGACATCCCTCAGGAGGACGTCACACAACTCTATCAATCAATGCTAGGCTTCATAACTGCTTTCATGAAGGCCAGAGGTAGGCCAATGCTTTATTTAGTTGCTCAACTTGTGAATCTCTTTGTCTTGACTAAATCATCCAATTTTTATGAAACTGTAATGATTATTATGTCTGTACATGGGCATCACATCTACCGATTCCCATCCCATTCGGATAATTCGTTTGTGGCGCTTCGTTTTGTATTTAGTTTTTGTCGTATAGTATGTCTTTATGGTAGCTTCCTTATATTCTTTGTCCTATATGTTCTAGTAGTGAGTCGTTTCTCCAACCGACGTACTACAACTCAGTGCTTTCTGAGATACTTCAAATTCCCTCACATGACTCGCGATTGCCCATTCTTTACTATTTGTACGAAATGTTGGCCGCTGCCTAAGAACTGTAACGTCTGGTTGCTTTTACGAGTGTATTTCATGGACTTAACGTACGTTTTTTCATTGTTTTGTGAATGCAAACAACGCAGTGGTATACTGCATTCCTCTACAATAAAAGTAAGAGTATTGTATTCCAATTTCTGTATCACTGCTTACCTCCTATCACCCTGTCCCGGATGTAATCCATAACCACTGTTCTGTTATACTTAAGATTGTAGATGGCAGAAAAATTATTTGATTTGCTTGCTTATATCTGAAGCACAATCAGAGGCAGTGGGATGTTATAGGTGGCTGTTTCCTTATAGGTTACAATGAACGCATCTCTCCCCTCCTTCCCCACCCCCCATCCTCCCCTCATTGCGATGGCTTATTGATGCTGGTTTGCGAGAAAATATAACTGGAAAGAAATGACTGACTGCATTTCTCGACTGGCAGAGCACAATGCAAATGAGATAGCTGATTAACGGAAGAATTAAAATGACAGTAGCCTGTTACACCATTTTATTGAGTAGAGTGAAACTGTTAGGTCGTTATTTATATACCAGTTTTGATTAACCTAAGATGACAGGGCTTGCTGAGGAAACAATGGATCAACGTTGCGTGGTTAGCAGCTTGGTTTTTTTTTTTAAAAAAAAAAAAAGATCACTAAAGGAGGGTTTCAGCTGGAGAGAACCACACTGAATGATCTGTCTGCCACGCCACCCTGTAGTAAGAACTAGGGCAACCTGTTGATCGAAACAGTGCCATGCGTCTCTTCCTATTCATATATGATCGTCATTACAAAACGACATATATCCTGTAATGTGAAAGACGCCACTACCAGTAGGAGACTTTGGATACATTATCAGAAATCTGAAAACCATGTGAAAGTGACAAAAGGCCAGGGAGGGAAGAGTGAATCTAAAGGTCGGCGATCAGACGACGCCTGTGTCACGTCTCTGCTATCTGCCATTCCAGACCGCCCTCCTACACATGGGACGAACACAGTAAACAGCTGGAGGTCTGCAGCAGCTACTGATTTCAGTACTGGTGGGTGAGAAACGGTTTCTACGCTCGTTTTCTGTAACGATCGCGCTTTTCCATAATTTCATTGAATTACGACACTAACACAGAATTGCGTGAGTAAGCGAGTGCACTCCACGCTCATTTTCTGTAACGATCTTACTTTCCGTAACTTCCTTGATTTCCGAGAATAGGCCAATATGGGGTGCGTGACTGACGGCACTACAGCCGAGCCAGTGAACAGCTACAGTTTCCGTTTTTTGATGAAGGAAGAAAAACTGTTTCTTTTGTAAACACGAGGGTGTAAGCAGTCATTCCTATAATCTCTGTGCTAGAAAGCACTGCGAGGGTCTCCGTTACGGTACCGAATTTAAAAGGCCATGTGACACTCTAACTTTATTTTCAGAGAAAATCTTCTCATTGGTAGCTAATAAATCAATGTTCACGTAGTACGTCAACTTGTCCAGGAGAGGTAGCTGAGGTCAATGCCGACATCGACTGCAGTTAACATCGCCTTTCTTTCATATGTTGACTGATGTAGCGCCAGTCTTAGAGGTACCCAATGCTAGCCGGATGTCGCTAAGTGAGCGATCGCGTTCTGATTGGGCTGCTGTTTTGCTATCAACGATGCTTTTAGCTTGAATGCCAGAAACGATTTCGGAAAAAAAGTATTCTGTACTTCGATGCCATTACTTCTGCTCAGTCTCAGGTGAAATGCAAATTAGGAGCACGTAAATGTCCTTTACTATAGGAGTCGATACCACCATTTGAAAAATGCTCTCGATACTAGTTTATCTCTGAATTGCGCGATACTTTTTGTGGGGTCTTACCCACTCGTCGCTAATAGAGTGCCTAAGGGATGAATTCAATCAAATAACATTAGTAGTTTTATTTCTATAAATCAATTGACAATACTTAACCTTGGAGATTTAAAAAATGGTTCAAATGGCTCTGAGCGCTATGGGACTTAACATCTTAGGTCATCAGTCCCCTAGAACTTAGAACTACTTAAACCTAACTAACCTAAGGACATCACACACATCCATGCCCGAAGCGGGATTCGAACCTGCGACCGTAGCGGTCGCGTGGTTCCAGACTGTAGCGCCTAGAACCGCTCGGTCACCTCGTCCGGCAGAGATTTACGAGTAGTGGTTGCAAACGAGGGGCGACAAGCAATATAATTTAGAATCCATGATATGTGAACTGTTCGGGTAAGTTGACACACGTCACTGATAACTAACGTCCGCGATCCGGTGCCGATCTGAGCGGGCGAGGCTCATATTCCCTTCTGCTAGGTGTCGCTTTTGGCGCGGAGCGGTCCAATTCCGCGCACCATTGGCCACCATTTCCTCAACGCCTTCTCGGCTCTTGCGTTCCTCAACTTCGTTCTGGCACCTGTGGTTACGCCAGAACACATTTAATCGCATTTGAATTCAGTATGTGATAGAGCTCCTATAAAAGCATTTACTCTGAGGTACATTCAAGCACGACAGAAAGAAGGAACCAAGATTGCGTTTAACGTCCTGTCGGCATCGAGGTCATTAGAGAGGAGGCACAAAGTAGGATTGTTTTAAGTATGGGGAAGGAAATCCACCTTGCTCTTTCAAAGGAACCGTCCAAGCATTTGCCTGGAGTGATTTCAGGAAATCACGGAAAATCTAAATCTCGATGGCCGGACGCGAGTTTGAGTCGCCGTCCTTCGAAATGCGAGTAAAATGTGTGAGCCGTGCACGGCTCATGTTGATGGCATTTATTGTTTGTCATCTTCTACGAGGTGCATTCAAGTTCTAAGGCCTCCGATTTTTTTTCTCCGGACTGGAAAGAGACAGAAACATGATCATTGTTTTAAATTGAGGCCGCCTTCATTGTCAATACGTCCCAGAATTGGCAGCACCGTACGGCAGATGGAATTTTACCGCCAGCGGCGAGAATGAGAACTGTTTCAATACTTAAAATGGCGACGTTTTGCTTACTTGAACAGCATGCAATCATTCGTTTTCTGAATTTGCGTGATGTGAAACCAATTCAATTCATCGACAGTTGAAGGAGACATGTGGTGATGGAGTTATGGATGTGTCGAAAGTGCGTTCGTGGTTGCGACAGTTTAATGAAGGCAGAACATCGTGTGACAACAAACCGAAACAACTTCGGGCTCGCCCAAGCCGGTCTGACGACATGATAGAGAATGTGGAGAGAATTGTTTTGGGGGATCGCCGACTGACTGTTGAACAGATCGCCTCCAGAGTTGGCATTTCTGTGGGTTCTGTGCACACAATCCTGCATGACGACCTGAAAATGCGAAAAGTGTCATCCAGCATTCGTGAATGCTGACGGACGACCACGTGGCTGCCCGTGTGGCATGCTGCCAAGCAATGTTGACGCGCAACGACAGCATGAATGGGACTTTGTTTTCGTCGGTTGTGACGATGGATGAGACGTGGATGCCATTTTTCAATCCAGAAACAAAGCGCCAGTCAGCTCAATGGAAGCACACAGATTCACCACCACCAAAAAAATTTCGGGTAACCGCCAGTGCTGAAAAAATGATGGTGTCCATGTTCTGGGACAGCGAGGGCGTAATCCTTACCCATTGCGTTCCAAAGGGCACTACGGTAACAGGTGCATCCTACGAAAATGTTTTGAAGAACAAATTACTTCCTGCACTGCAACAAAAACGTCTGGGAAGGGCTGCGCGTGTGCTGTTTCACCCGTACATCGAGCTAACGTTACGTAACAGTTTCTTCGTGATAAAAACTTTGAAGTGATTCCTCATGCTCCCTACTCACCTGACCTGGCTCCTAGTGACTTTTGGCTTTTTCCAACAATGAAAGACACTCTCCGTGGCCGCACATTCACCTGCCGTGCTGCTATTGCCTAAGCGATATTCCAGTGGTCTAAACAGACTCCTAAAGAAGCCTTCGCCACTGCCATGGAATCATGGCGTCAGCGTTGTGAAAAATGTGTACGTCTGCAGGGCGATTACGTCGAGAAGTAACGACAGTTTCATCGATTTCGGGTGAGTAGTTAATTATATAAAAAAAATCGGAGTCCTTAGAACTTGAATGCACCTCGTATTACTGTGCTGCCGCCTCGTTTTCTTATTCCATTTACTGGCGTCACTAACTTCTGTCTTACTTGCCCATGAGAGGCAGCAGAAGCGCGTATCGTAAGTGCACTGTCGCACCATCTCTGGAGCGACCTATAGTATTCCCTGGTGGTCGTGTCTGGCAGTCAGTTCGCGGACGGACCAGCACTGCAGTCGGGATGCAGCAGCAGTGAAGTCGGGGACGGAGAGCCGGTAAGGCGCCGACAGTCAGTGCTCGCCGACCGCTGGCGACACACAGGAATCTCCGAACGAGGGAGATTGGAGCGGGACGACCGTTGGTTGGTCGTTCGGTTGGTCGTCTCATCGGCCGAGGTATGTTTGGTCCTTTCACCGTTTCCGGGCGTAGCAATTGGTCGGTTGGTAAGGAGCAGCGATGAAATCTCCGCGGCGCTTTGTTTGGCCGGGGCCGTTGCCGGCGTCCACACGCTGTCGGAGTGTGAAAGGCTGTTCCCATTTCTACGAGGTTTGTTGCTCACCGATCCTGGCCACGAAAGTTGAGTTTTGACTTAATCTACCAGCTAGTTCACATTGTGTGGTGCGGATTTCGTTGTCGGCTGTTGGGACATTCCCGCGAGGAACAACGTGTGTTTTCAAGTTGGCCAATTTCAGCCACCCTTCGGTGAAGTTTAACTGTTCGAATTGAAGTGCACCAGTGGAATCTTGTGGCCGTTAACGTTCCGGTTACTGCCCTGGCCGTTGACGTAAATTCAGGCAGCGTATTTTCCTCATCGCGTTGTCACTGTTCAGCACGGTGTGTAGTTTGACAGTTCAATGTATAATTGGTTGTGGGCGCCAATACTTCTACATTGTTCCATTGAACTCTGCGTTGTGTGCTGGTCGGGTAGAGCGGCAGTTATCTTGTCGGTGAGTCCGTTGACTATCTGTCGGATGGTCTTGCCCTTAAGGCATGAGACTGTATGGCGCATTCAGCCGGTAATTAATTTCGAAAAATTAATGCTGTGCTTTTTAAAAACATTTCTTGGCTCTTGTAATGCTTGGTCAAATAAATAAATTGGTATGTTCCAGTATAACTGACAGCCGCTTATTTTGGCCCCTTTCCACAATTTAAACTACCTGTCCTGTCCCGCGGGTTTAGTAGGGCGTCTCAATGTGCTAATTTATGCCTCACCTCGCTCGGTAGCTATATTTGACAAGTTGCGATATAGTCTTAGAAAGGTATTTAAGTGTTCAAGAAAATATTTATATAGTTATCAGTTCAGTTATGCATCAATGTTTATCTACCAGGTTATCCGTTTCAGTCAGCAATCATCATCTTCAGTCCTAAATATGAGAATAAAGAGATAGCGTGACGTATAAATACACTAGTGAAAAAAGGAGCACCAGGAATTGTCGACCCAGCAGAGTGAAATTGTATTGACAAACTATTAAGAATGCATAAAAACAAACGATCACCCCGACAGATCGCAATAATCTGAGCACAGTCGACAGGGCGTGAGAAATGTCAGTGCTAGTACCCTGTTCATCCTCCTTTTGCAGCAATGCAGGTTGCAATTCTCCCACTGAGGCGGTCGTAGAGATGTCGAATGTAGTTTTGGGGAATAGCCTGCCATGTTATTTCCACCTGCTGCCTCAAGTGGGCCACATTTCCTGACGGAGAAGGCGACGTTTCATGCAGTCCCAAACATGCTCAATGGGGGACAGATTAGGCAATCTGCTGGTCATGGTAGCAGGGGATAAATATCGACATGTATTGACTTGTTGGAGAAAAGCACATAGCGTTGGTGGCGCACGACGAGTTGGTTTCAGTATACCGTGCACTGTTCAGTGCTCCCTCTACGATCACCATAGGAGAACGGCCATTGTAATACACCACACCACGATGCCGCATGTTGGCTCTGTGTGCCTCTGTCGTCTGTTGTCCAGATCTTGGTGCTCATCTGCACGACGCCGAATATAACAGTCATGCGCAAAGACAGAATTGACCCTGATCACTGGAGACAACGAGTCTCAATTCGTCTTTCTACAAGCGCCAATTGCGACACGACTGATGCGGCCTGCACGATGTTGGGGCATGAGCGCAAGACGACATATCGGCATGCAAGATAGTAGCCCTGCTTAATGATAGCTTCGGAGCGGGAGTGTCTCTACTTTGTGAAGTCGCAGTGTGGTGCGGTGCGGTGCGACATGGCGTTTCGTAAGATTGCATGTATGTGTGCGTCGCCGCAGTTCGGACCCAGGCTGACGTGACCGAACCTGCTGCTGAACGCTGGCGACAGCATCGATGCACTGTGGAGACCTTTTACCTACTCAGTATTCTCCAGACATAACAAAGATGTTTCATTTTGGACTTTATTATGTTAACATTTTCCTAATTGGGTAGTACAAATAGTTTTTTTAATTTTTTTATTTAAAGAAACATAATGAAATTGTAATACCTACGTAGTACACTACTGGCCAGTAATATTGCTACACCAAGAAGAAATGCAGATGATAAACGTGTATTCATTGGACACATATATTATACTAGAACTGACATGTGATTACATTTTCACGCCATCTGGGAGCATACATCCTGAGAAATCAGTACCCATAACAACCACCTCTGGCCGTAATAACGGCCTTGATACGCCTGAGCATTGAGTCAAACAGAGGTTGGATGATGTGTACAGGTACAGCTGCCCATACAGCTTCAACACGATACCGCAGTTCATCAAGAGTAGTGACTGGCGTATTGTGAGGAGCCAGTTGCTCGGCCATCATTGACCAGGCGTTTTCAATTGGTGATAGATCTGCAGAATGTGCTCGCAAGGGCAGCGGTCGAACATTTTCTGTATCTAGAAAGGTCCGTACAGCACCTACAACATGCGGTCGTGCATTATCCTGCTGAAATGTAGTGTTTCTCAGGGATCGAATGAAGGGTACAGGAACGGGTCGTAACATATCTGAAATTTAGCGTCCACTATTCAAAGTGCCGTCGATGAGAACAAGAGGTGACCGAGACGTGTAACCAATGGCACCCCATACCATCACGCCGGGTGATACGCCAGTATGGCTATGATGAATACACGCTTCCTGTGGTGTCACCGCTAGGTGGTAGCCCTTAAATCGGCCGCGGCCCGGTAATATACGTCCGACCCGCGTGTCGCCACTATCAATGATTGCAGACCGAGCGCCGCCACACGGCAGGTCTAGAGAGACACCCTAGCACTCGCCCAGTTGTACAGCCGACTTTGTTAGCGATGGTTCACTGACTTCTACGCTCTCATTTGCCGAGACGATAGTTAGCATAGCCTTCAGCTACGTTATTTGCTACGACCTAGCAAAGGCGCCATTATCAGTTACTACTGATATTGTCAATCATGTACCGTCAAGATCAACGTTAATCATTTCTGGATTAAAGTTAAGTATTCCACCAGCTACGTCCGTGTTTCTGAAGTCTAATTTCCTTGTCCTGTTCCAGACCTCACGCCAGCCTGCGTGAGCTAAAACGCGTGCATTTCGGCCTCCTTTAGTAACACGGTGTTGGCTCTCCTGCTAACCACAACACTTCCAATGTGCGTTCACCGCGATGTCGCCAAACACGGATGCGACCATCAAGATGCTGCAAACAGAAGCGGTATCCATCCGAAAAAATGACGTTTTGCCATTCGTGCACCCAGGTTCGTCGCTGAGTACACCATCGCAGGCACTCCTGTCTGTGATGAAGCGTCAAGGGTAACCGCAGCAATGGTCTCCGAGCTGATAGTCCATGCTGCTGCAAACGTCGTCGAACTATTCGTGCTGGTGGTTGTTGTCTTGCAAACGTCCCATCTGTTGACTCAGGGATCGAGACGTGGCTGTACGATTCGTTTCAGCCATGTGGATAAGATGCCTGTCATCTCGACGGCTACTGATACGAGGCGGTTGGGATCCAGCACAGAGTTCCGTATTACCCTCATGAAGCCAACGATTCCATATTCTGCTAACAATCATTGGATCTCGACCAACGCGGTAGCAATGTCGCGATGCGATAAACAGCAATCGCGATAGGCTACAATCCGACCTTCATCAAAGTCGGAAACGTGATGGTTCGCATTTCTCCTCCTTACACGAGGCATCACAGCAACGTCTCACCAGGCAACGCCGGTCAACTGCTGTTTATGTATGAGAAATTGGTTAGAAACTTTCCTCATATCAGCACGTTGTAGGTGTCGCCACGTGTGTGAACCTTGTGTGAATGCTCTGAAAAGGTAATCATTTGCATATCACAGCATCTTCTTCCTGTCGGTTGATTTTCGCGTCTGTAGCACGTCATCTTCGTGGTGTAGCAAGTTTAATGGCCAGTAATGTAAGTATTGCCTGAACTTTTTACACAGGTTGATACTATGCGTGAATGGATACTACATTTACAGTTACAAGAACAATTTTCTTCTCCAAATAATAATTTGTTGAACTGTTGCTGATGATAAAGGCTTTTGCATTCTAGAATATTCTTTTTTAAAACTAAATATGATTTGAGTAACCAATATAACATTTTTGTAACAATAATTCTAAAAATGTATACTTCTGTGAAAAACAAATTGGTAGTTGTAAAATTATTGTAATTAGGAAGCTTCTTTTCGTGAGAATTCCAGCCGGAAACGCTGGATTATAAAAACGGGAGCTGCAAACGAATTCGTAGAATCCTGTTTAGTTTTCGACCTGTCAAGAGCTATGTCACTCCCCTGAAGATGCTTCTCATTCGTCTCACAAGCAGGTAGCAGCAACGAATGACGAAAAAGTTGAAGAAACCCGATCCCAGACGATTAGCAGTATTCAAGATAGGAAGATAAATATTTTGATATTAATTACTTCTTTCCCACGATAATTAAGTAGTGCAAGGGTTGTGAATATATGTATTATTTCTCACTTTACCCTGTTCGTAGTCATGAGTCATAGTTCATGATGCACAAGTCCTGTTACAGGCTGCCTATCTAACGGCTTGCAGGGGGGAAAAGTTCGATTTTCAGTATTTTGTACAGTTATTGAGCGAATTTAGAAGTTTAAAATGCTTTCATACTCTACTCATCAAGAGCTGCAGAGCATGACCAGAAAATATGGAAACATTGCGAGAAATTCTTGTTTGTACATAAATGCAGATGATATCCAAGCCTGCAGGTTGCGGTGTTGTACTTGACCAAGAACGGTACATGCTCAATGTCCTGAATGGCGCTACAATTGTCAGCCGTGGTCAGAATAGTGTTCCAGTGAGTTGTATCAGAGATAAGGGACTTCGAACGTGCTCGTATGGTGGGTCCTTACTCAACCAAGGCAGCCCCTAATATTTCGTGTTTCAAGAGACATCCGCTAAGTCATAACGCGGACAAAAGTGCAAGTTTAGTGTTGGTGATAGATGGTCATTGAAAAGGACGGGAACGGAACATACGAGGACGACGACAGCTGCAGATTTCACTGCAGAACTAAATGTCACATTCGAGAACTCCATCAGCACCAAAACAACACGAACGGAGCTCCGTGAAGCTAGTAATTGCAGGGCCAGCCGGAACTCCAAAACCACTCATTAACGATGCTAATACTCGTAACAGGAAAATGTGGTGCAGAAGCCACGAGTGGAACACTGCGGGAGTTCGGTGATGAGTAGGGCAGCCATATCACGATAAATGATGGCGTCCGTGGGTACTCTGTAAAGTCGTATAATTACTGCCAATGATTATGTCACCGTTTTGGCTCACCAGGACAACTCCATGGTACAATATTTGTTCCCCCAGGGTGATGCTGTGGTCCGACATGAGAGCGACCCAGTTTACACAGCTCGCGTCGTTCAGCAGTGGCTTTGTGAGCACGAGAATTAATTTTCGCATCTCCCTTGGTCACCATCGTCACCCGATTTCGACATTGTTTACCTTTTGTGGCCTACTATGAAGAGATGGGTGCGTGATCACAACTTTTGCTCAAAAACAAAAAAATGACACTGTGCGTTGGCATCTCGAACAGGGCATGTGCCAATCTTGTTATAAATTTTTAAGCGTCATAAATTAGTGTGTAATGTGTGGTATCAACGTTTGATGCCACCCTTGTCAGGGGTTGTAGTTATCGACCGCGATCCGTACTAGTACCGCTGGACCGAGCGAGGTGGCGCAGTGGTTAGACACTGGACTCGCATTCGGGAGGACGACGGTTCAATCTCGCGTCCGGCCATCCTGATTTAGGTTTTCCGTGATTTCCCTAAATCGCTCCAGGCAAATGCCGGGATGGTTCCTTTCAAAGGACACGGCCGTCTTCCCTCCCCGTCCTTCCCTAATCCGATGAGACCGATAACCTAGCTGTCTGGTCTCCTTCCCCAAACCAACCAACCAACCTAGTACCGCTGGACCCGCGAATCGAGACTAGCGCCGCCAGCGCCGCTCCGCGGCTTGCAACAAGTCTCTAGCGTGCGCTCGGCCGCTCTTGCTCGGGACGTCAAGTAGGAAAGTAGTATAGCCCTCAGCTGATAGGAAGCTACCTCTAACAAGGCGCTTAGTTAAAGTACGGCCTATGTGATGCCATAGTTCTCTGTCTGTAATTATATTCCTCCTGATTATGAAGACTTCTGAAGGACCTGATAAGTACAATATATATTACTTTTTACCAACGACCCTGACAATGCAGCCAGCTCGTTGTCGAC
Organism: Schistocerca gregaria; assembly: GCF_023897955.1. Taxonomy (NCBI): domain Eukaryota; kingdom Metazoa; phylum Arthropoda; class Insecta; order Orthoptera; family Acrididae; genus Schistocerca; species Schistocerca gregaria. Next base: position 972,024,243 of record NC_064921.1, on the reverse strand, counting down.
ATCACTGATAAACCTGCTGTACATCTACTTCTACATCTACATCAACATCCATACTCCGCAAGCCACCTGAAGATGTGTGGCGGAGGGTACCCTGAGTACCTCTATCTGTTCTCCCTTCTATTCCAGTCTCGTATTACTCGCGGAAAGAAGTATTGTCGGTATGCTTCTGTGTGAGCTCTAATCTCTCTGATTTTATCCTCATGGTCTCTTCGCGAGGTACACGTAGGAGGGAGCAATATACTGCTTGACTCTTCGGTGAAGGTATGTTCTCGAAACTTTCACAAAAGCCCGTACCGAGCTACAGAGCGTCTCTCCGGCAGAGTCTTCCACTGGAGTTTATCTATCATCTCCGTAACGCTTTCGTGATTACTAAATGATCCTGTAACGAAGCGCGCTGCTCTCCGTTGGATCTTCTTTATCTCTTCTATCCACCCTACCTGGCACGGATCTCACACAGCTGAGCAGTATTCTAGCATTGGGCGAACAAGCGTACTGTAGCCTACTTCCTTTGTTTTCGGATTGCATTTCCTTAGAATTCTTCCAATGAATCTCAGTCTGGCAGCTGCTTTACCGACGATCAGCTTTATATGATCATTCCATTTTCAATCACTCCTAATGCGTACTCCCAGATAATTTATGGAATTCACTGCTTCCCGTTGCTGACCTTCTATTTTGTAGCTAAATGATAAGGGATCTATCTTTCTTTGTATTCGCAGCACATTACACTTGTCTACATTCAGATTCAATTGCCATTCCCTGCACCATGCGTCAATTCTCTGCAGATCCTCCTGCAGTTCAGTACAGTTTTCCATTGTTACAACCTCTCAATACACCACAGCATCATCTGCAAAAAGCCTCTGTGAACTTCCGATGTTATCCACCAGGTCATTTATGTACATTGTGAATAGCAACGGTCCTATGACACTCCCCTGCGGCACACCTGAAATCACTCTTACTTCGGAATACTTCTCTCCATTGAGAATGACATGCTGCGTTCTGTTATCTAGGAACTCCTCAATCCAATTACACAATTGATCTGATAGTCCATATGCTCTTACTTTGTTCATTAAACGACTGTGGGGAACTGTATCGAACGCCTTGCGGAAGTCAATAAACACGGCATCTACCTGTGAACCCGTATCTATGGCCCTCTGAGTCTCGTGGACGAATAGCGCGAGCTGGGTTTCACACGACCGTCTTTTTCGAAACCCATGCAGATTCCTACAGACTAGATTTCTGGTCTCCAGAAAAGTTATTATACTCGAACATAATACGTGTTCCAAAATTCTACAACTGATCGACGTTAGAGATATAGGTCTATAGTTCTGCACATCTGTTCGACGTCCCTTCTTGAAAACGTGGATGACCTGTGCACTTTTCCAATCCTTTGGAACGCTTCGCTCTGCTAGAGACCTACGGTACACCACTGCAAGCAGAGGGGCAAGTTCCTTCGCGTACTCTGTGTAAAATCGAGGTGGTATCCCATCAGGTCCAGCGGCCTTTCCTCTTTTGAGCGATTTTAATTGTTTCTCTATCCCTCTGTATATGCAAAGAAGACATTTGTACGTTTCTATTTAGCACTGGGCAACAGTCATTCCCATTGGCAACGATTCCTTCGTCGTCATCATAACACAATGAAGGCCCAATAGACGAGCTATAATAAGTACGCGAGAAGTTGGCCGTTGGACCTTGAGCTCTGACAGTTAATAATGGGCGCCATTCGGAACACTACGCCTCCACCCTCAGCGACCCAAGATGCGACACTATATTTACCTAACAAGGTGTTGTAGTGCTGTCTGCAGGAACAAATGATTAATACCAGTAAATGTGGTTTTATATGTGCTCACTAAATGTTTTAAAAGTCACTTTTCTTCTGGTCCTTACAGTGTATTACAATACCATTCTTTAAGTTTATGTTCCTTGCTACGAATATGGCCAACATTTTAAAATGACCGTCCTGACTGACCAACAGGGTCCGACTGATCTCCGTGCCATCCTCTGCCTGTAGCGTCATCGGGTCTATCGACTTTGGGACGACTACTAACCGAATCGAAGAGCGCCTCCGTTAGTCGTATGAGGGAGGGTATGTCCAGTATCAAGCCTCCGGCCAATGAGACACCCGTGGCAGTACCAGGTACCGCATCCGCGCTCCTCGCATGGCAGCTACGGATTCAGAAAGTCATTTGTAGGGGAAGACAAACGGTAAACATTCCGTTTCTCACGTCCTATAAGCCGGCAGTGGCCGTCCTACGTATATGTCTGGAGTGCACGGAGTGGCACTTGTACGGCTTCTACAGAGAGGGAATGCGTTGACGTTTGCACGGAGCGCAAGGCATTGTATGTAGTGGACAGGGTGTTTCAGATGTAGGATACACCGGCCCGCACGCCAATACCTGCGATGTACTCTGCAGAAGGCCAAAGCCTATTTCCTGCACTAAGTTCCCTGGCTCACCACAGTTCGTAGTGTGTGTGTGTGTGTGTGTGTGTGTGTGTGTGTGTGTGTCTGTGTGTTTGTGGCTTTCCCTCGGAGTTCAGCACTGCAATTGACTTCCTCCTGACAAGTACTGTTCCGTGTTTTAGTGCTGAGATAACTGAGTTCACTGAGACCACCAGAAGAAAGCCTTTACTGATTTACAACGGGTATCAGTATTTGGTGGACTGCACAAACAAACAAGAAGTGATCTCCAGGATGAGATTTTCACTCTGCAGCGGAGTGTGCGCTTCCAGGTGTGCTAGTTCAGCAAGGTTCGCAGGAGAGCTTCTGTGAAGTTTGGAAGGTAGGAGTCGAGATACTGGCAGAAGTCAAGCAGTGAGGACGGGTCGGGAGTCGTGGTTGGGTAGCTCACTTGTTAGAGCACTTGCCCGCGAAAAGCAAAGGTCCCAAGTTGGAGTCTCGGTCTGGCACACAGTTTTAATCTGCAAAGAAGTTTCAAGAAATGATTTAATGGCGATGTTTAAACTTTGAAAACAATGTATGGAAAGAAAGAATTCTGGTACCGCGCGCCGCGGTTTTCTGGTTACTGGTTGTAATTATCAAGTTAATGAGTGTTTGCGGAAACTAGTTCAGTATTGAAACGAGGAAATACACTTTCACATAAGAATGTGGTTTGCTGAAAATGCTGGTCGATGGTTGGCTGTATATTCAGAAGAGCACACCTGAAACCAAAAGCTTCAGGGCTTTTATGACTATTTTTTGGACTAGTGGTTCGATAGGGAACAAATGCCAAGAGAGAAGTAAAAGTGCAGTGGAAGATGATATCACAACTAGTAACGCCTCAGAACGATTGAACAGAAGAATAAACACGTTAGTATCAAAAGTTCATCCCAGTGTTTACTCATTGGTGAAAAATATTCGATAAGATGCAGAGTACAACGGCCACCAGTTTGACCGACTAATTTTAAACTTTGATGAGAAAAAAAAAGTCAGCAATAAAGACCGACAAGACGATTGAAAAGGCTTTAAAGAAATGCCAAATGATGGAAACTTAAGATCATTTCGGAGTTGTTTGACTTTCACGCATAACTTGCAACGACAAAGAAAAACGTCACATCAACTGAAAAATACATAAATTTTGAAAAGTAGTTTAATGTGATCATTGGCAATCTTGTAAATATTGTAAATAAATTTAAAGGGGGACTGAAAGAGACTACTTCTTCGTGCCGTTGCCTGGAAAGACACAAAGTCGGCTAACTGTCTCTTGAATTTTTTAAAATGTTCTTCAATGAAGACTAACAATACTATCTCAAACACCAAGCCTTTTCTAGGGAATATTCACAGCATTCGCCTTGAAGATTCGTAGAATCAAAACTTGTAGTGGCGGGCACCGAATACAAACTGTTTGCAGCGGAAACGCCGGCAAGAGACATGCAGTTAAATCCATATCTTCTCCCTCCGTTAGAAGATGAGCAAACCGAAAAAAAACTGGTAAGAACAAAATAAAGTATCATATCAAAGAAAACTGGTCGAAGTTTTGCAACCTTCCAGTATGTGTTAAACCTAATTCCCAGTAACACGTGTCGTAGACTACAGCCGGCCTGATGACGATTCGGCTAGGCGAGCAGGATCGCCCACGCTCGCTCGCCGCCTGGCCACGAGCTCTTGCGGTAAAATGAGACGGTCAGCCGGCCGTGGTGGCCGTGCGGTTCTAGGCGCTCAAGTCCGCGCTGCTGCTAAGGTCGCAGATTCGAATTCCGCCTCGAGCATGGGTGTGTGTGATGTCCTTAGGTTAGTTAGGTTTAAGTATTTCTGTGTTGTAGGGGACTGATTACCACAGCAGTTGAGTCCCATAGACTCAAGAGCCATTTGTACCATTTTTTTGAGACGGTCACACGTCGATACGTAGACTTGCAGTCCTTAAGGGGAGACTCCACCCAAAAATTTAACTTTCCTGCTACCTGCCGTAACAACAAAATTTTAAAATCGTAACGAAATAAATGTCTGGTGAACAGCCTGGTATGAGTGTACATGGGACACAATATTTCGGCAATCGACCACGTTGCCAGCATCAGGTGCGCTGATGTACTGAACGGCGGTTGGCAGGCGCCATGTATATATAGGACAATCCCCATCCCGCTCCTTCCTCAGGCGCTTCCTATGAGTCAGTGCGGTCCGCGCCTCGTGTTCGCGTTCCAGGTACAGCGTCCGTCTGGGCCCTGCTTCATAGCTATTCTCGTTCAGGAGGGTCTGCGGCGCCGCTCTCGTTATTCTTCCCTCCTACCCCGAGGTCGGTACACTCTGGGAAACATCCTTTTTCTTCTTAACCCGGGTGATCGCGAGTTCCCTCGCCTTTCTAAGGATGTGACCGCTTTCACGACTTAGTGTCAAGACTTTGGTTTCGTCATAGTCCATGCTGTGGTGTTCCGACAGGCAATGCTCAGCGATTGCCGACTTACTGGGCTGCTGCAGTCTAGTGCGCCACTGATGTTCTCGGCATCGGTCCTCAATGGTACGAATGGTCTGCCCTGTGTATACACTACCGTATTGGCAAGGTATCTGATCTGATCTTGGGGGTTCGTACCATTGAGAACCGATGCCGAGAACATCAACGGCACACTAGACTGCAACAGCCCAGTAAGTTGGCAATCGCTGAGCATTGCCTGTCGGAACTCCATAACATGGATTATGACCAAAACCAGACACAGACTTCCAAATACTGGGACTGTGTCAACAAAGAAGCCATAGAGAGCAGAGCAACTAAATAGCGACAGCGGTTACATCCTTAGCAAGGCGTGGTAACCCATGATCACCCGGATTAAGAAGAAAGAGGATGTTTCCCAGAGTGTACCGACTTAGGGGGAGGAGGGAAGAATAGCGAGGGCGGTGCCGGCAGACCCTCCTGAACGAGAAGACCTAGGACGCAGCGCCCAGACGGCGGGAAAACGGACGCTGTACCTGGACCGCGCGCGGGGCGCGGACCGCACCGACTCATAGGAAGCGCCTGAGAGAGGAGTGGGAGGGGGATTGTCCTATATATACATGGCGCCGGCCCACCGCCGGTCAGTATATCAGCGCACCTGATGATGGCAACGTGGTCGATTGCCGAAATATTGTGTCCTATGCACACTCATACCAGGCTGTTCACCAGAGATTTATTTCGTCATAAAATACGCCTGGAGGATTTGAACAATCACATTTTGAAACGGTGTCTGTTATGTAAATATGTAGCACTACCTAGGTTCTGAAGTGCGTAACTTCATTGGTTTTCGAGTTTTGAATTTTTGGTATGATTATAATTCTATTCTTGAAAACCAATTTTCAGTAATCACATCACAATTTTCACATGCCAAACTTTGAAGGTACATTCACAAGACATAGTTCAACGTTTCTCTGTGTAAGAAATATTAATAATTTATTTACAGAGTTTATTTAAAATTTCAGCCTTAAAATTTATTTCATTATCAGTTCATAAATGTGATGATAAAATAAACAAAAATGGCTCTTAGCATTATGGGACTTAACATCTGAGGTCATCAATCCCCTAGACCTTAGAACTACTTAAACTTAAGTAACGTAAGGACATCAAACACATCCATGCCCGAGGCAGGATTCGAACCTGTGACCGTAGAAGTCGCTCGGTTCCTGACTGAAGCGCCTACAACCGCTCGGCAATCGCGGCCGGCTAAAATAAACGAACTATATTTTCGATAATATTAATGCATAGAGCTATGCAAACCCATGAAGACTACTTCCTGCCAAAATTTCATTCAGACTGGTTAATATTTCTGATTTAAAATGTGTGGTGTGTTATGTGTGTGTGTGTGCTTGTGTGTGTGTGTGTGTGTGTGTGTGTGTGTGTGTGTGTGTGTGTGTCTGGATCTTGTGGGCGCCCAACGGAGAAGTCATTAGCGCCCTTACACTTACTAGAACAAACAACTGTGGAGATGAACTAAAGTTGTTGGACACGCATTCACTCTAAATGACCATACAGTCAGTCTATCTCCCATGCACAAAACCCAATTAGGAGGGACGACAGCTAATCAAGACATTAAAACACCTAGAAAGCGAAACACAGAAGAGCGAAAAGAAAAGCACAGGGAAATGCGACTGGCTGACCACTTACAAAAAACTTGGGTGAGACGGCCATCCCGTCGAAGCATTAAAATCATATCCATAAAATGTTTCTGGAAACGTTGGATAATTCACAAAAATTTAAAACTCGAAGCCCATTCGTTTGATCATTATATAAAATATAGGCTGTAGATCCACCGGTAAATCCACCGCAGTTGGCAAATAAAATACAGTCCAATAAAATGTGACGCAGCGTGATCTGCTCACCACAAGCACCAAACACTGGAGAGTCCTCACGTCGTAGTAAGAATCCATACATCACTGGGCTGTGGTCGATGCGAAGACGAGTAAGAAGGGCTTCATCCCTTTGGCATGGCTGGAAGGAAGTACTCCACGGACGAGTTGTGATCTTTACGACACAAAGCTTGTTGTCGGTCACTTCCAGCCACTCAGCTTCCCGTCGACATAGGACTTTATACCACAATAGCAAGGCGAGAGCATGCAGGGGGGATAGCACACAGAAATTGCTGAGGGTCACAACACGCCTGCTTAGCTGCTCGATCTGCCCTTTTGTGCCAGGGAGTCCCCACGTGCCCTGGTACCCAGCAGAAAGACAACTCTTTCCCCAGTCGATGTAGTTGGAGGAGAGAACCCTGGATATTTTGGATTTCCTTAGCTCCTAGGTAAAAACGCTGAAAGAGTAAAGGCGCTCAGAGAATCTCAACAGACGAGAAATCTAACACTGGGAGAACGTCTCATCTGCTCCAGTGCCCTCAAGATCGCATATGGTTCTTCATGAAGATGGTAAATTCTTGAGGACACGATCCAGGAAAAGGCAGAGCAACAACCGAGTCCACCCTGCTTAGAGCCAGCCGTGAAAGCAGCTTCTGGTTATGGTGCTCGGATCAACGTCAGAAAATATCACATTAAAAACGAAAGCAGTAGTGCTATCTCTCTTGTACTGCACCAAATCTAAAATTACTCTTGGGCTCTCCAATAACCAGGGCTGCAAACGTTTAAAACCCTGGATTTGGGGCTATACTGGCTCCACACCGATTAATTCCAGCACACGCTACACGTGGATCTCAAATCGCATCGTAGCTCGTGTACGGTTAGAAAAAAAGGCGCACCAGAGGCGGACGAGCAACAGTACGGTGCTCGGGTGAAGTTGGAGCTGCGAGCGACTCACACACCCGACTCACCATGAGGAGCTGGCGCCGGATGGTAAGTGGCGGTTCCCCTGCGTCAGTACAGACGCTGGGTACAGGACTGGTCCGATAAGCACCAGTGGCCAGCTGAATCCGCTCATGGTGGACAGAGTCATGGCTCGTAAATAAGAGGGCCTTGCTGACCCATATACGTGCACCTGTAGTCCAGCGATGAATGCACGAAAGTCGTATAAAACTGGAGGAGACGCGCCCTGTCCATTCCCCAAAACCCTGGCTAAGGCACTTGATGGTTTTCAGGATTCTGGCTTTCGGGCTTTGCAGGTGTGGCAACCACGACATTCTGGAATCTAAAATGGGGTCCAGAACCGAACTGTGTCTTCAAAATATAGAATGGTGTCCCAATATTCAACGCAAGCAAATTATAAAGTAGACGAGAATGATTAAAATGAATACACACACACTTACCTGCAGAAAACTGAAAACACCTCTTTGCAACCCACTCCTCTAACCTCTGCTCTGTAAGCTGAAACTGATAACTCCCTGTTGCAACACTGGAGGAGAACAGTAAGCAGCAAAATCGTCCACAAATAAGGAGCGCTATATAGGACTCCTTACCATAGACATGATACTGTTGGTGGATGTGGCAAAGAGAGTGATGTTTAAAAATACCGCCCTGAGGAACACCATTCTCATGCTCAAATCGATCAGATGGCGTGTCACCAACTCGGATCCTAAGAAACCAGTGAGACAGGAAAGACCACATGAGGATGTAGAGGTAGCCACGAAAGCCCCATGATACAGCTGAGCGAGAATAAAGTGTCTCCAAGTATTATCGTATGCCTCAGTTACATTGGAGCGTATGCTGATACAGTGATGCTTTTTGAGGAAAGCCTGTTGAATAGTCGACTCTAGGAGTGTCAGGTTGTCGGAATCCACATTGAGAGCGACTAGGCAGTTGTGTGGCCTCTAATAACCATACCAGACGACGGTCAACCATTCGCTTCATGGTCTTTACACAAAGCCCGTAAGGCCGGTCGCGGTGGTCTCGCGGTTCTAGGCGCGCAGTCCGGAACCGTGCGACAGCTACGGTCGCAGGTTCGAATCCTGCCTCGGGCACGGATGTGTGTGATGTCTTTAGGTTAGTTAGGTTTAAGTAGTTCTACGTTCTAGGGGACTAATGACCACAGCACTTGAGTCCCATAGTGCTCAGAGCCATTTGAACCAAAGCCCGTAAAGGCGGTACTCCGATAACTACTGGGACATGTGTGGTCATTTCCTGGTTTGAAGAGAGGGGTCAGTATTGCCTCCCTGCACGCGTTGGGAAGCTGATTGTCGGCCGTATTAGATTAAAACATTCGAGGAGGATTTCCTTTGACGTTGCTAGAAAATGTCGAAGCATGTAGTACCGGATGTGGTCGTGACTAGGTGCAATGTCATAAATCTCAGTCAGTGCCAATTCGAGCTCCCTCACGGAGAGAGGGGAATTATAGGCCTCAGAACGATTGGACCTGAAGTGTAATTTTTCCCTCTATCTACAGTCGCATGGTAGCGACGAAAGTCCAGATCCTGGCTAGTACTGCCAGTAGTTTGTGCAAAATGCTTGGCCAGTCTGAGCAATGTCTCTGGGTGTTGTGTGGAGGCGCCTCTGTTTCAGCACTGCTGATATCGATAAACAGCTGTGATTACTGGTAATCCTCTGAATGGATTCCCATGCATTTATGGAAGTGCAATGGTTTATGGAGTCCAGGAACGCTGGCAATGGACCTTTTCTTACTGTCTTTTATTACGCATCGAGCCTTGGCCCTCGCAACTAGAAGGGCCCTTCTTAGGTTGTCTGCTGTTGGTCAGCGTTTAAAATGTCGCAGAGCCGCACGCCTTTCCCGGATTGCGTAACGGCACTCATCTGTCCACAAAGGTAATGGTCGCCTACTAAGATTATGTGAGGGCTGTGAGATGGAGAGGTCAGTAGCTTCCCCAGGGAAGCGTCCTGGGACCTCTGCTGTTCCTGATCTATATAAATGACCTGGGTGACAATCTGAGCAGTTCTCTTAGATTGTTCGCAGATGATGCTGTAATTTACCGTCTAGTAAGGTCATCCGAAGACCAGTATCAGTTGCAAAGCGATTTAGAAAAGATTGCTGTATGGTCAGGTGGCAGTTGACGCTAAATAACGAAAAGTGTGAGATGATCCACATGAGTTCCAAAAGAAATCCGTTGGAATTCGATTACTCGATAAATAGTACAATTCTCAAGGCTGTCAATTCAACTAAGTACCTGGGTGTTAAAATTACGAACAGCTTCAGTTGGAAAGACCACATAGATAATATTGTGGGGAAGGCGAGCCAAAGGTTGCGTTTCATTGGTAGGACACTTAGAAGATGCAACAAGTTCACTAAAGAGACAGCTTACACTACACTCGTTCGTCCTCTGTTAGAATATTGCTGCGCGGTGTGAGATCCTTACCAGGTGGGATTGACGGAGGACATCGAAAGGGTGCAAAAAAGGGCAGCTGGTTTTGTATTATCACGTTATAGGGGAGAGAATGTGGCAGATATGATAACGAGTCGGGATGGAAGTCATTACAGCATAGACGTTTTTCGTCGCGGCGAGACCTTTTTACGAAATTTCAGTCACCAACTTTCTCTTCCGAATGCGAAAATATTTTGTTGAGTCCAACCTACATAGGTAGGAATGATCATGAAAATAAAATAAGAGAAATCAGAGGTCGAACAGAAAGGTTTAGGTGTTCGTTTTTCCCGCTCGCTGTTCGGGAGTGGAATAGTAGAGAGATAGTATGATTATGGTTCGATGAACCCTCTGCCAATCACTTAAATGTGAATTGCAGAGTAGTCATGTAGATGTAATGTGATCCACCCATCCTTTGACGCTTTTGCATTGTTCGAACACAACCAGCTTGCTGTAAGTGTCCAGTTAGCCCTACTGATCATCCATTTTGGTGGCTTATCTTCAGGGAGTGATCCATGATGAAGGTGAAGGCGGCTTGGGAAGTCGTCACTGGAATGAAGGTCGTCAGTGAACTCCCACTGAACAGAGTCGGCAAGGGCAGGTGAACAGAAAGAGAGGTCGATGGCTGAGAATGACCCAGTAACAATACAGAAATTTGTTTGAGTGCCTGTGTTCAGGATGTACAGCTCGTGAGACGCTATGAAGTTATCCAATACCCGATCTCGAGACCAAGTAGAGGTCGAGACCCATAAGAGATCAGGGCACTGAAGACTCCCAGGAGGAGGAACAGTCATAGGTGTTGTGCTAGAAGATCTGTGAAAGCTTCAGTCTATTGCATCTTGTGGAGGTAAAGACAATGAGCAGGGATCCTCCGGCGTACATTAATTTGAACTTCAACTGCTTACAGATCAGTAGATAGGGGGAGAGCAGTGGAATGGTGCGCGTTAGTGACAAGCACTGTGATCCCTCTCTTGGCCCTTTCTCCCAGTAGGTCCTCCTTATGGTATATTGTATAGCCGTGTATGTTTAAAATGAGTTTCTTTAAATATAAACACAAGGAGCGCGCCTGTAAAAGAAGTTTCAGTTCCTCAACTTGAGTGCTGAACCCATTGATGTTCCAATGCAACATGGAATCCATTCCAATGATGAGGGTTTACTATGTCTTTTCTCTTCTCGATCTGCCTTGGTGGCGATATATCAACAGTGGGGTCACTTGAGGGTCTCGCTGGTACCCTTGAATAAACATCGAGATCCATACCAGCGATGGGATGATCTTCGTCATATCCATCGGAAAAGAGCCGGTTCGCTTGGTCTACGGATCACTTTGGCCATTTAGTCTACGTCACCAGTTTGGTTTTTGGGGCACTGGCGAGGCTGATGGAAGAGAAACAGCTTGCAGAACCTTGTCCAACGTCTGCCTTGAGGGTTTGCTGTCGACGCTGATTTTATGTTCAGCAACATTCAGTCCTTCAGTGATAGGGACGAGCAGTGCAGACTGGCTACTACATTTACAGGTGAATGTAGAGGTTCCCTGCTCAACAGTCACCATCTGGGTGCTAAGGCTGACCTTCTGGACACGCTGCATCAATGTGGAGACAGATGACTTGACGAAAATTAGCGCTGAGTGGCCTTAAATTCCTTCTTTTCATCAGAGTACGAGATACGTGGGGTGACTTTAATTTCCTCAGTCTTCTTTTCTATGGTGTAGACAGGACAATCCCAGCTCCAAACTGGATGGGTCTTGGAGCAATTAAGACACCTGGGGGGCGCAGTGGACTGGAAAACCTGTTCATGTGCGTGCTGCCACATCAGCCACAGGTAACCTGACCATTACAAACCATAATGGTGTGACCAAAGCATTGGCACTTGAAGCAGATCATTGGATGAGGGACATATAGTCTGACCTTAAGGCGGAGAAATCCTGCTGCAACATAGTTCGGCAACATGGCAAGATTAAATGTCAGAACAAATGATGCTGACTTGCTGAGTTCTCCATCAACCCCTTTCATAACGTTCTGGACACCTGTCACCCAAGCACTTGGCTATTCCTATTGCAGATGTTTCGTATCCATATCCAAAATGTCCTGGAAAATAACAACACTTTTAACACAATTCAGCCCAGTGTGCAGGTCACTGGTGATGGGACATTCTCCAAGTAGCTTGGCATTCAGCAGCTTCGTACTTGTGGAGCCTTTATAATCTCCACCAGAAGAGTACCATTCCTTAGCCTCTTGGTAGAACAGAGCTGCCCAGCACGTTCTTCGAGTACTTTATGGAAGTAAAGTGGCGACATCTTTTCAAGAGAACTCTCTACACGTTTCATAGTAACAAAAACATTGCCCACCACAGGATGCGGTCTGTTACTGCGGATACTGTCGTTAGTCACAGGTGACCCAGGTGCCCTAGCTAGACGAGACCTCTTGGGTTTTGGGGTTTAAGACTGAGAGCCCATATGAACCGCTGGGAGAAGAAAAGTGAGGTTTAGGCTTCATGGTGTTCCCACGAGCAGCTAGTGAAGAAAGTCCACCCAGATAGAAAAACGCATGCCTGGGTAAACCTAATACAACTGAGGTGCAGCAGGTTCCCCGAGATTTGTCACTAACGACTATTCCAACCCAACAGCCATGCATCTCATCGGCACACAGCACACCTTGAGAGTGAAGGTTATTTAATAGAGGTTTTTACCATCCTCGCAATATGGGCGGTCAAGCCAAGATCCCCATCCCTTGAGACACACAACGTTCCACCGCTGTGCTGCATGATGGCTGCTGAAGCATGCTCAGAGCTTATGGACAAAGAGAACTGAGGACACCTACCAGTCGCCAGCACAGGAATCCCGGGGTCGCCAAGCCTCTGCGGGCTAATTAAAAATGGTGGTACTGAGGTTAGTAAAACAAACTTATGGTCAAATGGATTTTAAGATATTACCAAAAAATTAATTTTAGTACAAGAAACATAACCATCAAAATTCACTGGCACCATAACTTTTACCATTCCTATTTGTATGAGGATTCTTCATGTAATTTCAAGATGAAAGTAGCCTTTTTGTTGAACTTGTTCAATAAAAATCTACCCTTAAACTTCTTGAGCAGGTGCAATGGTAGGGATATCTGACTGTAAGCCAATGCCTGTTTCCTTGGGGCTTGTTGATTGTACTGAAAAAAACTTCAATGTATTCCCTAAATTTATATTTACACGGTCAACAGGCATAGCAATTGATATCCAGTTACTGGCTGCCAATTGTTTCACTTCAATTTTCCTGGAAATGTTGCAACTTGTTTTTCACAAAAAGCTGTGAGTACCGGGCGTGAGTCGTGCTTCGGTAGCTCAGATGGCAGAGCACTTGCCAGCGAAAGGCAAAGGTCCCGAGTTCGAGTTTCGGTCGGGCACACAGTTTTAACCTGCCAGGAAGTTTCATATCAGCGCACACTCCGTTGCAGAGTGAAAATCTCATTATTGTTTTTCACAGTTTGAGTTTATGCGAAGTTCTGACTAAAGATGGTTCTGTTTCATGGTGATAGAAATCAAAAACTATCTTTGGTATATCGATGTGCAACAGCCCCTTACGCAATCCATACTTCAAACATTTCTGAGATGTATCAAATAGTTTTGGGATTTAAGAGTAGACATTCTAAACATGTGAACTAGCCATCACTTTCTTTTCTAAAAAAAAAAAAAAAAAAAAGAATTGAAGTTTTGAGATGGGGTCTCCCCTTCAAAAAAAGCTGTTTGGTTAGGGATGAAAAACAGCATGATGGTTGGGTTAGAAATTTCAGTGCGCTGAGACACATCGACGACAGCATATTAGTGCAGGATACCTAGTCTGTATGTATAATGAGTGATGGTGCCTTGATACACTTAGTGCTCTACTAACGTGCTTTAAAACTTTGAACACAACGAAAAAACTCAATTTTCAACATCACTACCGTAGATTACATGCAAGAGATTATTGTCACTGGAGAGATGAACAGCGAGAAGCCGTAGTGGATAAAAGCAACAAAAAACATTTAAAAAACGCTTTTAAGCGATACAATTCGAGAAAGTATTCATCAGAAGGGAGTAGAAAAATAAATCTCTCAATAATTTTCGCAACATTTACATCATGAATATACAAAGATTGGGCAATTTCACTGATTTCCAGGTTATGTTGACACTATGGAAACTCGGCTCCAGTTAGAACTTGTACTGCGTGACGTTTGTGTGATTTGTTTCACAGCAGTATTATTCTCGCAGGGTTCTGTTTCCTCAATGTAAACTTTCATAGCCTTGCAAGTCTGCAGCTACGATTGTGTCTATGTTTGGACTTACACGTACATGCTGGTTTTTTTCTCACAATGAAGAGAACCAAAGCCACCCACAAAATCTCACTGGCAGCCTTCACCTTAAGAGTTTGTCTTAGAACTAGCATCAATCGAAAACTACTACCAGACATTGATCCGTAAGTGAAAAGCTCAAGTAATGTTCATTTACATTCTGTGTTTTAGATTTAACGCTTAAGTAAAATGATAAGAATATATAAATTTGTCAATTTAAATTTCGCCCTAAAACGGCAGTCATCGTAAGGCTGCAATAGTCGTAAGAAATACAACATTTCTTACTTAGCTGCCCACCGTTCCTTGCAATATCTAAATTTTAAAAGAGATGTTGAATTTCATTTCAGTTCTCATCAACACAGTAGTCGTACAAATAAATTTGCCATGAAACGCGTTAATGGGCCACCCTGAAGTGATACCTGGTATCTCACTGCTGTGGTGTGAGTGGGAGCCAGCTCGCATGAGCAGCTGTGCTGAACTGCTAGACTCCTCAGTGTGGCTGTCCTGTTAGCGTGACAAGACCCCAGGCTCCGTGCAAGTGTCATTCCGTGCTGGTGTTCCAACCCCATCTGGCTGTCCCTCAGGTAAGCGGACAACCTTACTTCGCCCACTACCGTCTTCACCAATGTCAATTAAAATACTGCCGTCTAAGTAAGAATTTTGTAAGTAAGTATCACACACATCCATGCCCGAGGCAGGATTCGAACCTGCGACCGTAGCAGTCGCACAGTTCCGGACTGCGCGCCTAGAACCGCGAGACAACCTCGGCAACTTACTAAATATTCGCTGTTCATACAGTTTTTTTTTAATCTCATTTTGTTCGCTTTTGTTCGTTGCATCTGCTCGGAGCAGACGTCGTAAGACACCCGTTTAAGTTCCTTGTTGATCGATGAACTCAGTTTTTTTTAATTACATAGGGCAGCTAACCCTCTGACCGAACACGCTGAGCTACCGTGCCGGCTGCAGTAAAACCGGCACGTCATACATTGTGTTTTAGTTTATTACTTCTTTACTGTCAACTTTAGTCGCATCACATTTTTCAGACAATATCCACGTACACCACCAAACATATCTGCAAGATTAAATTATTGCACGACACATAATTCAAGATATATGACGTCATAAACATTGAGATGTGCGAAGAACTAGCTTCTGGTTAAATGGAGCGCAAAATGTATATACTATACACATCCACTGTTTGATAATGAGAGCGCTTAGAGACTTCCAGCAAACACTCGACGTAATTTCAAACCCTTTTGAACATCTCTCGCTTACGTGCTCAAAGCCAAATATTTAGTACATCAGCTCATTTTTAAAGTAATCAGAAGTTTGAAGCTGTTTTATATTCTCTGTCTGGAAAAAGTGAAAAACCGAGACCGAGAGATGTGATCACAATGAAATTTATTGCACTGATTATCGACATGACACTATAGAAATGATTCGCGTTACAAACAAGTACATACAGTACCACTGTGGAAATTCCGTTCAGAGTAGCGCCGCCAACTGCTGCAATTAGAGCCCCTAGGTGTTGTGGCATAGAATCAAAAAGCGCCTGAATATGCTTCTGGGGAATACCCTGCCACGCATTATGTAGGCGCATCTATAAAGTACCAACTGCTGCTGCACGATCACCTGAATGAACAAATTGACGCTCGATCATGTCAGACGCATGTTCTATGGGCGAGATGTCAAGCTAACGGACAGGCCAAGGAAGCTGTGGTACCCGTTGTTCTTCGAAGAAGGCTTGCACATTCCTTGCCACACGCGCAAAGGCGTTGTCCTGCTGAAATATGGCCATTTGAACGACCTGCAGCAGAGGTAGTGCCTCGGGCTATAAAACCTCCCTGATGTTGCAGTAGCCGTTCAGATTGTTCTAGAGACGTAGAAGGCTACATGGCGTGTTACAGCCAATTACGTTCCAAACAATCAAACTTTGCGTTTCCCTCTTTGCCGCTCAATAATACAGTCCGCACAACTACGTTCGCCACGGCAGCCATCACTGTAGGACAAGTTGAAGCGGGTCTCGTCCAAAAACACTACACTTTGTCACTCAGCACATTCCCATTCCATTCTGCTGTGTTCGTGAGTTCCGCTCAATGGAAGCCGACTTAATGGCATGCGTGCCGCCAGACTAGCCCAGAGAAGACAGCACCGAACGGTCGACGTAGACATGTCCACGCTCGTTGCCATGCTCCAATTTCGCGCTAACGCTGTGGATGAACTGTTCTGTCCTTTACGTCCAAGCGGCCGTCATCTAGAGCTGTGTTGTCGTTGTGTCATTTAGTACCATGTCGGCGCTGTGTATGACCCTCTTCCCTCTTCTGGTTCCATATACGCCTGACTGTCCAAGCAACCTGCTCTGTACGAGATGCAATGTAGTGGAACGATGGACTCCTCTCCCGGAACCCAATCATTCCGTCCCGTTCGAACGGTGCTGATATTCCACCCTGTGATGTCGGTGAAGCATAGCGGCAGTATATCTCAAAAAACAGGGCGTTTTTAGGCCCATGTGTGTGTCGCCTGCCTCCCATTTGAATTACTATTATGGTTCTGCTGTTCTAAACGCTCTTTTCAACACCATTCATTCTGAGTGTTTCACTTTTTACAAACAGTAGGGTGCAAGAGTGTCAGATTCTTAAACATTCGGAGGTATACCGATATGGACCCTAAAGGCAGTTAGTTTGATTATTGTTTAACTTTGTTGCGTACTGAGTGTGATGGAACCTTACAGTGGACAGATAGCTTTGATCCATTTACTGATTTAACATAATAGCAAAGCTCCTTAGAGTTTTCTATTGGAAAGGTAGATGATAGTTTTACTTTCAATTCGTTAAATACTTCACACATGATCCTTCTTTCACCTAATAACACACAAAATTGTTCAAACGGCTCTGAGCACTATGGGACTTAACTGCTGAGGTCATCAGTCCCCTAGAACTTAGAACTACTTAAACCTAACTAACCTAAAGACATCACACAGATCCATGCCCGAGGCAGGATTCGAACCTGTAACCGTAGAGGTCGTGCGGTTCCAGACGGAAGCGCCTAGAACCGCTCGCCACTATAGCCGGCTATTGACACATACTCAACATTGGTTTAGAAAACATCGTTCTTGTGAAACACAACTAGTTCTTTATTTACATGAAGTGCTGAGTGCAATTGACAAGGGATTTCAGATCTATTCCGTATTTCTGGATTTTCAGAAGGCTTTTGACACTGTACCACACAAGTGGCTTGTAGTGAAATTCCGTGCTTATGGAATATCGTCTCAGTTACATGACTGGTCTGTGGTTTCCTGTCAGAGAGGTCACAGTTCTTAGTTACTGACTGAAAGTCATCTAGTAAAACAGAAGCGTTTTCTGGCGTTCTCCGAGGTAGTGTTATAGGGCCTTTGCTCTTCCTTATCTATCTAGAAGATATATATATATATATACGATATGGGAGACAATCTGAGCATCCGTCTTCGGTTGTTTGCAGATTAAGCTGTCAGTTATCGACTAATAAAGTCATCAGAAGATCAAAACAAACGATTTAGAAGAAATATCGGAATGGTGCGAAAAGTAGCAGTTGACCTTAAGTAACGAAAAGTGTGAGGTCATCGACATGAGTGCTAAAAGGAACTCGTTCAACTAAGGTTAAACGATAAATCCGTAAAATGTAGAAGCCATAAATTCAACTAAATACCTAGGTATTACAATTACGAACAATTTAAATTGGAAGGAACACATAGAAAATTTTGTGGGAAAGGCTAACCAAAGACAAGGACTCTGCCTACACTACGCTTGTCTGTTCTCTATTAGAATATTGCTGCACAGTGTGGGATCCTTACCAGATGGGACTGACGGAGTACATCGAAAAAGTTCAAAGAAAGGCAGCACGTTTTGTATTATCGCGAAATATGTGGGAGAGTGTCACAGAAATAATACAGGATTTGGGCTGGAAATCGCCCGCCGGGGTGGCCTGCGGTTCTAGGCGCTACAGTCTGGAACCGCGCGACCGCTACGGTCGCAGGTTCGAATCCTGCCACGGGCATGGATGTGTGTGATGTCCTTAGGTTAGTTAGGTGTAAGTAGTTCTAAGTTCTAGGCGACTGATGACCTCAGATGTTAAGAACCCATAGTGCTCAGAGTCATTTTGGGATGGACATCGTTAAAAGAAAGGCGTTTTACGTTGCGACGGAATATTCTCACGAAATTCCAGTCACCAACTTTCTCCTCCGAATGCGAAAATATTTTGTTGACACCGACTTACATAGGGAGGAACGATCACCAAGATAAAATAAGGGAAATCAGAGGTCATGTGGAAAGATATAGGGGTTCTTAATAGAGAACTTGAAGGTGGTTCGATGAACCCTCAGCCAGGAACGTAAATGTGATTTGCAGAGTATCCATGTAGATGTAAATGTAGATACGCTGCTCTTGGCTTTGTTCAGATTTTGTCTGTCTGCAATGGTTTGCCTGCACTTAAATCTGCGGTGAAGCTCTCTTCGCTTCCGGAGCGGCTTCCTAACGCGGGCTGTGGAACCCGCTAAGGCGCGAGGTGGAACACTGATGCCAGCAATGAGAATGGCTGAGGGCGGAAGGGGTGCGCACTCACGACGACACATTACCTGCCGGCAGGGAGCCGCAGCTCTCGGCGGATGATGAATCTGCAAGACGCCGCGAACAGCGGAGGGGCGCGCCGCCTGAATATTTCATCACATCCTGCAGGGTGGAGAGCAATCGGGCCCGCCCGGTAAGTGGAGCCCGGCGACGGAGGAAGGGCGAACAGCGCAACGCGCGCGGCGCGAAGCTGGCCCCATCATTGGGGACGTCTACGCCGGCGCCTGAGCACTGCTTCATCACGTGAAACCCCGTTCCTCCCAGGCTGCCTTCTTACCTGTACGCATTCCGTATCCGCCCACACACGGGTGCTACGTGACGATAAATTTCAACAACCACAATTTAAAAATTCCAATTAGTCGCTGCAGATTATCTCCGTCAGTGATGATTTTCGCGTTGTTTGAATGTTGCACCATTGCTATTATGGACGCTGTAAAAGTTCATGGAAGTTACAGGTTGCATAGTAACTACTTTCTTTGATTGCGCCCTTCATTTTACACTACTGGCCATTAAAATAGCTACACCACGAAGATGACGTGCTACAGACGCGAAATTTAACCGACAGGAAGAAGATGCTGTGATATGCAAATGATTAGCTTTTCAGAGCATTCACACAAGGTTGGTGCCGGTGGCAACACTTCCAACTTGCTGACATAAGCAAACTTTCCAACCGATTTCTCATACACAAACAGCAGTTGACCGGCGTTGCCATCAACTACTCTCAACTGAAATCGGGACTCATCTGACCAAGCCATCTAGTGTCATCTAGTGTCCAACTGGTAAGGTGACGAGTTCAGGAGAGGCGTTGCAGATAATGTCGTGCTCTTACCAAGAACGCTCACGTCGATCGTCTGTTGCCATAGCCCACAAACTGTAAATTTCGCTGTAAAGGCAATTTACCAGTGCTAAAAAATGTTTCGGAGTGTTGTTCCTCTGATGAATTATAGCATTTACCTGGGATTTGGGGTCAACAGTCTCACAAAATATCTGTTAGTTTTATGTAACTAAAGCATAAAAATCACTAAATATCAAGATCTGGTCATTATTGGCTAATGCTATCGTGACGTCACATAATAGGAGTAAGACGAAGCCATCCGTGTGTTATACGGGCGTTAGCAAAAGTTACGAGGTTTTTACGTGCTTTTTCTCCAAACAGTTAAAGTATTTAGTGATGGAAAACGCAGTTAAACCTTTAATTAATAATAGAAAGGAATTTGGCAAAGATGATGATAGAAGCCTTGCGAAAGTTTGTGCGTTTATGCTCCACCCATTTAGAGCGGCGATATGTGCAACGCTGGACATTCTTCTCCCCGATCCCTGCACTATCATTAAACTCGCTCAAAGCTAGGGAACTGTGGAACTTTTACAGATGGGTTCGTATATTATAAATAAACATTTTACTAAACGTATATTGCAAAACAAGACATCACTGTGAATAAGCCAAATGACAGCAGGAGCAGCGTGCTAGCCGGTGACGTCACAGCCATCGCACGACGCAAATGGAGCGTTTTAGCGGCCTTTAACATTATTTGCATTTTATTTCCGTTTTTATAAAAGAAAACTGAAATTCAAGAGGAAAGAAAAGCATGTTAGGAACATAAAATGACATAATTAATCGTTGAAGACAATTTCCAGAAAACAGTCAAATACACTATTATCCTAACGGATATGGATACGTTCGTTCGTCTTACATGCCACATTGATTTCTGCCGTTATTTCACGCATTTTTGTTTATTAGCACTGACAACTCTACGAAAACGCCTCAACTCGCGATCGCGATCGTTAAGTGAACGCTGTCTGCCATTGCGTTGTCTGTGGTGAGAAGTAATATCTGAAATATGGTGTTATCGGTAAACTCTTGACACCATGGATCTCGGAATATTAAATACCCTAACGATTTCCGAAACGGAATGTCTCATGCGTCTAGCTTTGCGTACCATTCCGCGTGCAAAGTCTGTTAATGCCCGAGGCCACAATCACGTCGAACACCTTTTCACATGAATCACCTGAGTAGAAATGACAGCTCAGCCAGTGCACTGCCCTTGTTTACCTTGTGTACGCGATACCTACGCCACCTGTACACGTGCATATTGGCATCTTATGTCTTTTGTCACTTCATTGTATATCGAACTGCAATGTGAAAATATACCAAGATATTGGTGAACAGGTCATACATAGGAATGGAGTCATATATCTTCTGCATAAAGTAATGCAAAACTGAATCGTTACGTCAGTTCCGCCGTTAAAGGAAAACAACTAAGCCACTAAGAGGAAGCATTGAAGAGCATTAATATTTAAGACTTAATACAATTATTATAATTTGATGAAACTGACTGTGACACGACCCGGAGTTACATCATATCAAGCACCACAAAATAACAACTGTATTAGACACAAAATCAAATCTCATGTTGTAGGGGAGGGAAACCGAAAGGGAAGCGCCGTTAAAAAGGGTTACATATTGATACTCAACATTACTGCCATGTGGTGCACCATTTGTGTTCCTGATTTAGTTTTGGATTACCTTATGGATACGGCAGATGACTCCATACCGATATATGACGTGTTCACCCAAACTTTGGTATGTTTCCACATTGAACTTTGATACATTTCCCGTTTGTTTTTAGTAGTCAGTAGCTATTATCGTGCTCTATGTACACTACTGGCCATTAAAATTCCTGTACCACGAAGATAGCATGCACTACACTACCGGCCATAAAAATTGCTACACCACGAATATGACGTGCTACAGACGCGAAATTTAACAGACAGGAAGAAGATACTGTGATAGGCAAATGACTTTTCAGAGCAATCACAGAAGGTTGGCGCCGGTGGCGACACCTACAACGTGCTGACATGAGGAAAGATTCCAACCGATTTACCATACACAAACTGCAGTTAACCGGCGTTGCCTGGTGAAACGTTGTTGTGATGCCTCGAGTAAGGAGGAGAAATGCGTACCATCACGTTTCCGACTATGATAAAGATCGGATTGTAGCCAATCGCGATTTCGGTTTATCGTATCGCGACATTGCTGCTCGCGTTGGTGGAGATCCAATGACGGTTAGCAGAATATGGAATCAGTGGCTTCAGGAGAGTAACACGGAACGCCTTGCTGGATCACAACGGCCTCGTATCACCAGCAGTCGAGATGACAGGCATCTTATCTTCATGGCTCTAACGGATCGTACAGCCACGTCTCGATGCCTGAGTCACTAGATGGGGACGTTTGCAAGACAACAACCATCTGCACGAACAGTTCGACGACGTTTGCTGCAGCATGGACTATCAGCTCGGAGACCATGGCTGCGATTACCCTTGACGCTGCATCACAGACAGGAGCGCCGGCGATGGTGTACTGAACGACGAATCTGGGTGCACGAATGACATAACGTCATTTTTTCGGATGAATCCAGGTTCTGTTTACAGCATCATGATGGTAGCACCCGTGTTTGGCGACATCGCGGTGAACCCACATTGGAAGCGTGTATTCGTCATTGCCATACTGGCGTATCACCCGGCGTGATGGTATGGGGTGCCACTGGTTACACGTCTCAGTCACCAATTGTTCGCATTGACTGGACTATGACCAGTATACGTTACATTTCAGATGTTTTACGACCCGTGGCTCTACCCTTCATTCAATCCCTGCGAAACCCTACATTTCAGCGGGATAATGCACGACCGCATGTTGCAGGTCCTGTACGGACCTTTCTGGATACAGAAAATGTTCGATTGCTACCCTGGCCAGCACATTCTCCAGATACGTTACCAAATGAAAACGTCTCGTCAATGGTGGCCGAGCAACTGGCTCGTCACAATACACCAGTCACTAATCTTGATGAACTGTGGTATCGTGTTGAAGCTGAACGGGCAGCTGTACACGCTTTGCAAGCTCTGTTTGACTCAATGCCCAGGCGTATGAAGGCCGTTATTTCGGCCAGAGGTGGTTGTTCTGGGTACTGATTTCTCAGGATCTATACACCCCAATTGCGTGAAAATGTAATCACATGTCCGTTCTAATATCATATATTTGTCCAAGGAAAACCCGTTTATCATCTGCATTTCTTTTTGCTGTAGCAATTTTAATGGCCAGTATTGTATTATTTGTGGTTCTTTACAGATTTTTTCAGATTAATCTGATGATGATGTATAAAGCCAAACACGTGATTAAAGAAAGTAATCAGTACACAACCTGGGACTTCCATGCACTCGTATTTTTGAAACTTCCATAACAATACAGAGACAATCTTCAAAGTATGTGCAAATGACCGCAAACTTCTCACGTGAGAGCACGTCACAGCTCTTAATTTTCGCGTTACTACATCCCGCAGATCAATTACTCAAACTATATTTCAATATTAATTTTAAAGAGTAGACAAGGTTCATACGTATTCTGAGATGTATGAATCAGTTAAAGCACAGTGGCCCATTTCACACCTTCACTTTATGTGAACTGATAGTGAATTGCTACAAGCGTACTGTGTCAACCGCCTTTCATGTAAGAATTTTCAGGAAAATTCACATTACGCTATATTAATATAGCAGGTCAATCTGCTGCTGTTTGCTTCACATAAAAGAGGTGGGAGTAAGGCTAGTAAAGGAATCATTGTACTTTATTTTGTTGTGGTTGGCAGGAGAGCGAACCCTGTATTGCTAAAGGAGGCCGAAATGTACGCGTTTTAGCTCACGCAGGCTGGCGTGAGGTCTGGAACATGACAAGGGAATTAGACTTGAGAAAAACGGACGTATCTGGTGGAATACTTAACTTTAATCCATTAATGGAGAACGTCGCTCTTTATGGTACATGATTCACAATATCAATAGTACGGATACTGGCGCCTTGCTAGGTCGTAGCAAATAACGTAGCTGAAGGCTATGCTAACTATCGTTTCGGCAAATGAGAGCGTAGAAGTCAGTGAACCATCGCTAGCAAAGTTGGCTGTACAACTGGGGCGAGTGATAGGAAGTCTCTCTAGACCTGCCGTGTGGCGGCGCTCGGTTTGCAATCACTGATAGTGGCGACACGCGGGTCCGACGTATACTAACGGACCACGGCCGATTTAAAGGCTACCACCTAACAAGTGTGGTGTCTGGCGGTGACACCACAAATTTCCTTTCATTTCATTGTATTTCACAACAACATCCAGTACAGCTCTTTTACTGTGTGTCCCTTCAAGAATAAGTTCCAAAATGTGTGGACGAATGAGTAATTGAGCGTTTGTTTGTAATTAGAGTATCAGGGTAACTTCTATTTTTTTCTGTAATATTCAGTTGAATCTCATTTTTCATACCTGGCTGGCCACAGCCTACAGGCAGAGTACTTCCATCTTTCTTTTAAAGATTACTGCCTGTGATTGGCCAATTTAGAGTACACGTGGGAATCTGTCGGAAGTTACACGGAAATTTCTATTTCAATTTTGTCTGGTAGGCTTCGGTGGGAACAACGCACCAGGAAGGGTGAGTGTGTGGCACTGCCAGGGCGTTTTTGTGATTGACCTAACACCACCGCGGACCATGTAAAGAAACGCCATCGATTTGAAGACTAAGGTGGCTATGTAAAAACGTTGAAGAACCTCATATGAGGTGAGTAGCACACGCTCTTCCAAAAAAAAAAAAAAAAAAAAAAAAAAAACAATGCGCTACTAGTGTACCTTTAATTTGGTTAGCACAGGTTCAGTTATTTCATAATCTGTCGCAATTTTTTACTGAGCTACGTTAATTCAATATCCAACAATATTAAGACCCATTAATGGCATATGCAAGGTAAAATCTGTCTATGGTCCAATGCTTTTTCCAGTTGAAGGGAATAAGTGGACGAGTTTACACTCTAGCGCTTCGTCAGATATTTCGAAGCTGAGGAAAACGTAGATCATGATCGATATGTAAGTGTGTGTGTGTTTGACGGTTTTAATGATTTTTCACTGATTTCTTCTTGAAATGAATTAAAAGCGTCGGCTCAGTGTAATATAGCTACGCCACAATTTTCTACGCCATGCTTCTGGTGTTATGACTCCAGGCAATCAGAGAAAACTTCAGCAGCTTTGAGAATCAGTGGTGTCCATTAGAATAACTGCCACTATGTTGAACTTAGTTTCTGCGTCTTGTTTCCCTTTACCTGGGATGCTATTATCGATTACTTAAGATTCCACCTTTGCTTGCTTATTTCATATAACTGTGAGGAAATCAGGAAAATTTTGAGCTTATTACGTTAGGACAATATTTTTATCCGTAACTTTCTCTGCCGTTGATGTCTAGCGTAATGGTCGCTGTGCACAAACTCGTTCAGTTTTCCTTCCCTTCCACGTTGCTCTCTAATTTCGATCAATCCCTCTATAAGCTTCCTTACCTTTTTCAAATTCATATTAGGTGCAAATGTGTATCCTGAATACTTACTTAATTGAATGCTCTCTTAGACATTAAATTAAGATCCATGAATTTATTAGCAACAGTGTCTGACTGCACCGTTAATGAAATATGACAAAAGAAAAGAAGTAACTTCAGTTCCTCAATATATTAGCCAACATGTTAGTAATGGGCGTAAATAAACAGTTAATTCCAATCTGTGATATACGTATGAACTCATATGAATTACGTTTTCTAGGCGCTACAGTCTGGAACCGCGCGACCGCTACGGTCGCACGTTCGAATCCTGCCTCGGGCATGGATGTGTGTTATGTCCTTAGGTTAGTTAGGTTTAAGTAGTTTTAAGTTCTAGGAGACTTATGACCTCAGAAGTTAAGTCCCATAGGAAGCTCAGACGATAGTTATAGGAAGAAGTGTGAAACAACTAGAGAAAGAAGAGAGAAATATCTTGAGCATTAGTAGGATCTAAAAGAGGGTTTGAAAGATGGATGACGAGACCTAGGAGAGAATTGTAGGGGTAGTGATGTACCTGAAGGATAGTGTACGTGGAAACACACGATATTTTCTAGTATATGTTTCAATGTAGTGATCGATTCCAGGATCACCTGGAGGAAAATACGCTAGACTCCGCCATAAGCAGTTTGCGGCACTTTCTGCTATTCTTATTGTTGTGAGACATGAGGTAGGATTTTGTTCAGCGTTCGTAATTATTAGGAGTTCCACAGATCTGAGTGTTGCATAATACACTCTAAGACAAGAAAAACGACACACCACGATGCATTATCGGAGTGAAACGGAAGTACGTATACAGATAAACAAACTATTACAGTTTCAGAAATTCTGGATGATTTATTCAAAAGAAAGAGCTTCACTAATGGAGCATTGGTCCACCTCTGGCCCTTACGCAAGCAATTATTCGACCTGGCATTGATTGACAGAGTTGTTGGCTAACCTCCTGATGGATGTCGTGGCAAATTCTGTTCAACTGTTGCGTTAGATTGCCAAAATCCCGAGCTGTTGGAGAGTGTGCCCATAATCAGATCTCACTTGGGGAGACATCCGGCGACGTTTCTGGCCAAGATAGGGTTTGGCAAGCACAAAGAAAGGCAGTATAAACTCTCGCCGTGTGCGGGCGGGCATTATCCTGCTGAAATGTAAGATCACAATGCTTACCACGAAGGGCAACCAATCAGGGTGTTTAATATCGTCGACATACCGCTGGGCTTCGGCCGGAAATCTCATTTACGGAAGCAGACTGTGAGTCCCGCTTCAAATTGAGGCCGATAATCAGCGAAGACGTGTCTTGACCGCCCCGGGCAGTGGTGAGGTACCAACGTGACTGTCGCCTGCCATACGGCCCGACAACCGTGAGCGATGGTATGACGTGCATCTCTTTTGCCTGTCAATGGCAACAACACTGGCACTCCGATCAAAGTAACTGTGCCGTTAACTTCGGCTTACAGCAGAACTGCAGTTGATGTTCCGAATTTAAACAATATGGTCTGGCTCCAATAAATGTGATACTCTACATGTCAACCAGTATGTGTATGGAAATCGTTAATCCTGCTGAATCAAACTCGCTTTATACACAGCTGATACGTTAAAACCCAGGCATAAAGATAATCTGATGTACTGCATTTATCTAGGCTTTCAAAAAGTTTTGAGTTTAGTAAAGAACAGATGTCTAGTAATGAATCTCCGCGTGGTACAAATAGGCTTCCGAAGATCTGTAACAGAAGACTAGTTAATAGAAACACTGTTTACTGTTTGGTGACCATAACGACAAATTCTTAAAAATTATGGCTTGTGGGGCGAAGTTATTTTCAAACGATATTCGGGAATAGAAAGGAGGGTGTAAAGTGATACTGCTGCAGTGTGTATCGTCCTCCTCACACCGCTACGCGGATAGCAAATATGATTGTAGATAATGCATGTACCATCGTCACAAACTGTCCCGAGACGACGATATGTTGTCGTAAATCTTCAGTGTTTTCCTTTTTAATTGACACGAATGTGCTGAATCTCAAACGGAGTAGTGTTTGAAATGAGTTTCATATTCGTAAGTTCTAAGTTAACTCGTCTTGCGGTCTTGTTACCCTCATCATCTCAGAGTACGATTTGCATACTACGTTCTCAATCATATATCTGAATTATATCTCTGTTTTCTCCCCTACAGGTTTTACACTGTTCTCCTGCTTTCTTTCCCTTTCATTTAGCTTTTATGTTCTGTCTGAAGTGACATGAACATTGTTATGTCCAGCTAGCTAGTTACTAGCTGAGCTACAAATTCAGTCCTTGAATAAAGAGAAATCTCTTCATCACAGTTTCTTGTGTGACGACGAGTTTCCACGAGGTAAATAAAGTTTTTAGTGAGCAACACCCAACTGCACACGTTGTGGTAGGACTTTCCTCACAGATAATGTGAATGACTTCTGCATGGAGACAATATATTTTCCTTTTTCCTCTTATCGCTGCTTACTCTTCACAATAAGCAACAGAAAACTGGGATTTATAGAGAGAACATTAAAAATTATTTTTATATTGACATTTCGCAGCTGTAGCAATATATATACACTTAAATTCTTTGAGCAGGACGCCTCATAGGTCTGTGAAATAGGTGGGATGGATGCCACATATGTATATGCAATCACACCAACGAGCACTTCCACCGGGGTAATTTTACCCGTAGACCTTGTTGTAGAATTCGACCTAGTGGATGTCTCTCCCGGCTTTTCAGTCTAGTCCAAATCGTAAGGGAACTTTATATTTCTTGAGAGGGAGTGTATTTTTTGGTCGCATTTCCTATCCTGTTACAACTATTACTTTTGTTAGTGAACGTTTCAGTTCAAAATTGCAAATCATACGGGGAACGTTGTACACTCCTGGAAATGGAAAAAAGAACACATTGACACCGGTGTGTCAGACCAACCATACTTGCTCCGGACGCTGCGAGAGGGCTGTACAAGCAATGATCACACGCACGGCACAGCGGACACACCAGGAACCGCGGTGTTGGCCGTCGAATGGCGCTAGCTGCGCAGCATTTGTGCACCGCCGCCGTCAGTGTCAGCCAGTTTGCCGTGGCATACGGAGCTCCATCGCAGTCTTTAACACTGGTAGCATGCCGCGACAGCGTGGACGTGAACCGTATGTGCAGTTCACGGACTTTGAGTGAATGTGTATAGTGGGCATGCGGGAGGCCGGGTGGACGTATCGCCGAATTGCTCAACACGTGGGGCGTGAGGTCTCCACAGTACATCGATGTTGTCGCCAGTGGTCGGCGGAAGGTGCACGTGCCGGTCGACCTGGGACCGGACCGCAGCGACGCACGGATGCACGCCAAGACCGTAGGATCCTACGCAGTGCCGTAGGGGACCGCACCGCCACTTCCCAGCAAATTAGGGACACTGTTTCTCCTGGGGTATCGGCGAGGACAATTCGCAACCGTCTCCATGAAGCTGGGCTACGGTCCCGCACACCGTTAGGGCGTCTTCCGCTCACGCCCCAACATCGTGCAGCCCGCCTCCAGTGGTGTCGCGACAGGCGTGAATGGAGGGACGAATGGAGACGTGTCGTCTTCAGCGATGAGAGTCGCTTCTGCCTTGGTGCCAATGATGGTCGTATGCGTGATTGGCGCCGTGCAGGTGAGCGCCACAATCAGGACTGCATACGACCGAGGCACAAAGGGCCAACACCCGGCATCATGGTGTGGGGAGCGATCTCCTACACTGGCCGTACACCTCTGGTGATCGTCGAGGAGACACTGAATAGTGCACGGTACATCCAAACCGTCATCGAACCCATAGTTCTACCATTCCTAGACCGGCAAGGGAACTTGCTGTTCCAACAGGACAATGCACGTCCGCATGTATCCCGTGCCACCCAACGTGCTCTAGAAGGTGTAAGTCAACTACCCTGGCCAGCAAGATCTCCGGACCTGTCCCCCATTGAGCATGTTTGGGACTGGATGAAGCGTCGTCTCACGCGGTCTGCACGTCCAGCACGAACACTGGTCCAACTGAGGCGCCAGGTGGAAATGGCATGGCAAGCCGTCCCACAGGACTACATCCAGCATCTCTACGATCGTCTCCATGGGAGAATAGCAGCCTGCATTGCTGCGAAAGGTGGATATACACTGTACTAGTGCCGACATTGTGCATGCTCTGTTGCCTATGTCTATGTGCCTGTGGTTCTGTCAGTGTGATCATGTGATGTATCTGACCCCAGGAATGTGTCAATAAAGTTTCCCCTTCCTGGGACAATGAATTCACGGTGTTCTTATTTCAATTTCCAGGAGTGTATATTGCTATGTTGTCTGTGCGTTACAACCGTTACTTATATTTTGTTTATTCCCA
The DNA here is from genome assembly GCF_023897955.1 of Schistocerca gregaria. NCBI lineage: Eukaryota > Metazoa > Arthropoda > Insecta > Orthoptera > Acrididae > Schistocerca > Schistocerca gregaria. The sequence goes on along the minus strand of NC_064921.1, from coordinate 971,994,465 downwards.
TTCCATTATGCTGCTAATAACCAAAGAGTAGATACTATTATGATTCCACTATTTTTCGAAAATATTGTTGCATTGCTTGCTCCAACCTTCCGGTGGATACGGTTTCTAACGCTTTCCAAAACCACGACATCTAGTGTAGTCTTTGATGGTATTCAGATTTTTCGGTTTGTGGCCGAGTTATCTTCTTTTGGACGGCATTTAGACTATTAGAAGAGCTGTTGATCTGCTGTGCAAAGAAAGTGAAAACTCGGCAACAAACACAAAAACTTTTTTAAAGAGCCTAGGTGGCATATCTACAATGAGCTACAGAATTGAAGGGCCGCATATTTGAAACCATGTCATTTCCTCACTTTGTGATACAGAAATTTGAAATTAGGCTGGAAGGAGAGTACAAATTCCTCCTTAACGGTGAGACAACGTAACGCCCTGCGACTTCACTGTCGGGCTCCGCGAGGCTTCAGAGAACAAGGAGTCACGTGCAAAACAGAAGGCCAGATGTCTGAGGTTCATGTGAGGCTTAGATGGGTTAATGATGTCACATTGGCACCACGATCAACCACAATTCTGGCCAACGCCGCCGTGGAGGTGTTATGACAGGGGAAGGCCGTAACAACTCCCTTACCCTCTTTAAGCCCCTTCTAAAATAGTTCAAATGGCTCTGAGCACTGTGGGACTTGACATCTGTGGTCATCAGTCCCCTAGAACTTAGAACTACTTAAGCCTAACTAACCTAAGGACAGCACACAACACCCAGCCATCACGAGGCAGACAAAATCCCTGACCACGCCGGGAATCGAACCCGGGAACCCGGGCGTGGGAGGCGAGTACGCTACCGCACAACCACGAGATGCGGGCTTTAGCCCCTTCTCTTGACGCCTCTGCTTCGCACGTCAGAACCACGATGCCCTGCGTTGAAATCATCTGCATTTCTTATGGGTGGCCGTAGAAGACATTTTGGATACACCCTGCTCAGAATCGACACGTAAAGGCTCCATGGGCGCCTGAAAGGCGTGAATGAAACTACCCTGAGATTAGGACGGTTAAGTGGGTAGTTGTGTGGATAGTCGTTATTCTTGTTGTGGGTTGTGGGGAGTGAGGGGGGTAACATCTTCTGACTGGTATGATGCGGCACGCCACGAATTACTCTCCTGTGCCAAACTCTTCATCTCAGAGTAGCACTTGCAATGTACGTCCTCAGTTATTTGTTGGATGTGTTCCAATCTCTGTCTTCCTCTACAGTTTTTTCCCTCTACTGCTCCCTCTAGTACCATGGAAGTTATTCTCTAATGTCTTAGCAGATGTCCTACCATCATGTCCCTTATTGTTGTCAGTGTTTTCCATAATTCCGTTCCTCGCCGATCCTGCGGAGAACCTGTTCATTCCTTATTTTCTTGGTCCACCTTATTTACAACATTCTTCTGTAGCACCACACCTCAAATGCTTCGATTCTCTTCTGTTCCAGCTTTCCCACAGTCCATGTTTCACTACCATACAATACAGTGCTCCAAACGCACATTTTCAGGAATTTCTTCCTCAAATTAAAGCCTATGTTTGACAGTAGTAGACTTCTCTTGGCAAGGAATGCCCTTTTTCTCAGTGCTACACTGCTTATAATGTCCTCCTTGCTCCGCCTGCCATGGCATATTTTGCAGCCTATATAGCAGAATTCCGTAACCTTCGTGATCATCAAACCTGTTAAGTTTCCCGCTGTTCTCATTTCTGTGACTTCTGAATACTTTCGTCTCTCCTCGATCTAATCTTAGTCCATAGTCTACACTCATTAGATTGTTCATTCCACTCAGAAGCTCATGTAATTCTTATTCACTTTAACTGAGGATAGGAGAATCATCAGCGAATCTCATCTTTGATATCCTTTCACCTTTCTTAGCCGGCCGCTGGGACCGAGCGGTTCTAAGCGCTTCAGTCCTGAACCACGCTGCTGCTACGGTCGCAGGTTCGAATCGTGCAGCGGGCATGGATCTGTGTAATGCCCTTAGGTTAGCTAGGTGTAATTAGTTCTAAGTCCAGGAGATTGATTACCTCATTTGTTAACTCCCATAGTGCTGAGAGCCATTTGAATTTTTCAACCTTTCTTTTAGTTCCGTCACTGCTTCTTCGATGTATAGACTGAACAGTAGTGGTGAAAGACACCATTTCCATCTTACAACCTCTTTAATCTGAGCGTTTCGTTCTTGGTCTTCCACTCTTTTTGATCTCTCTTGGTTTCTGTACATATTGTATATTACCCGCCTCTTCCTAAAGCTTACCTCTATTTTTGTCAGATTTCCGAACTCCTTGCTCCGTTTACACTGTAGAAAACCTTTTCCAGGTCGACAAATCGTATATAAGTGCCATGATTTTTCTTTAATCTTGCTTCTATTATCAGCCGCAACATCACGTGCCTTCAATTTTCCTAAAGTCAAACTGATCGTCGTCTAACGGATCCTCAACTTCCTTTTCCATTTTCTGTATATTATACTTATCAGAAACTTGGATGCATGAGGTGTTAAGCTTATTGTGTATTGATTATCGCATTTGTCAGCTCTTGTAATATTCGACTTATGTGGATGACGTTATTCTGAAAGTCACGTGGTCTATCACCAAGCTCATATATTCCAATAACCAACGTGAATAATCGTTTTATTGTCACATCAAGCAATAGTTTCGCAAATTTTGATGGAATGTTATCTACGCCTTCTTCTTTATTTGATTTTAAGTCTTCAACGCTACTTTTATAAATTTTGACTGTAATACTGGATCCTCTGTGTCTTCTATATCGACTCCTCCTTCTTCTCCTAGCATATCAGATAACTTTTCTTCTTCATAGAGGCTTTCAATTTACTTGTTTCCACCTATTCGCTCCCTCCTCTATATTCAACAATGGAAAACCTGGTTGAATCTTAATGCTACTACTCTTTCTTTCAATTTCACCGAGGGTTGTTTTGACTTTTGCTTAGTCAGTCCTTCCGAAAATGACTTCTTTTTCGATTTCTTCACATTCTGCAAGAAGCCATTTCATCTTAACTTCCCTGCTTTTCCTGTTTATTTTATCCCTAAGTGACTTGCATTTCTGTATTCCTAAATTTCCCAGAAAATTGATCGATAACCTCGCTGTTTGGGCCCCTCCCCCAACATTGTTGTACTTCCTTCTTTCATCGATCAGCTGAAGAATTTCTGCCGCTACCCATGGTTTCCTTGCACTTACATTTTTTGTACCTGTGCGTTTCTTTCCATTTTCCGTGATTGTTGTTTTTAGAGATGTCCAGCACACTTCCACTGAGCTGTCTGCTGAGCTATTTCTTGTCGCAGTTTCCAAGGCCTTGAAGAACTTAAAGCTTATCTTTTCATTCCTTAGTACACCCGTATCCAATTTCTTGGTGCACTGGTTCGTCTTTGCGTTTTAGTCTCTTAAACTGCAGCCTGCTCTTCATCACTGCTAAATTGTGATCTAACTCTATGCCTGCTCCTGTGTATGTCTTAAAATTCAGTGTTTGATTTCGGAACCTCTGCCTGACAATGATGTAATCTAACAGAAATCTTCCCAAGTCTCCCGGCCTTTTCCTATTACAGCTTCTCGTCCTGTAATTCTTGAGTAGAGTATTTGCTATTACAAGCCGAAATTTATTGCAGAACTCAGTTGGTCCTTCTCCTGTCTCATTCCTTGTACCAAGTCCATATTGTCCAACAACTCTTTCTTCTCCTCCTTCCCCTACAACCGCATTCCAGTTCCCCATTACTATTAGATTTTCATCCCCCTTTACTTTCTGAATTACCCTTTCAATACCTTCATATATTTTCTCGATCTCTTCATCTTCCGGTTGCGACGTCGGTATGAATTAGCTACCTTAACTACCTTTGTCGGCGCTGGTTTGCTGTCGATTGTGATGAGAACAACCATATCACTGAACTGTTCACTGCAATTCTCTCTCTGGCCTAACCTCCTATTCATAATGAATCCTACTCCCGTTATATCATTTGCTGGTGGTATTGATATTAGCCTACACTCATCTGACCAGAAATCTTTTCCATTTCACCTCACTGACCCCACTATATCTAGACTGCACCGCAGTAATTGACTTTTCTGGTTTTTTTAGCTTCTCAACCACGTTAAGACTTCTGACATTCCACGTCCCGACTCGTAGGACGTAACGCTTTCGTCGATTATTCAACCCTCTTCTCATGCTCACGTCCCACTTGACGGTCAACATCCGTTGATTAGAATGGGGGACTATTCTGGAATATTTTGCCAATGGAGAGATGATCATGACATATTTCCAACTGCAAGTCACATGTCCTGTGGATACATATTATACATCTTTAACGGAGTGGGTACCTTCTGCATCCTCATGCCGTTGATCATTGCTGACTCTTTCGACTTATGGGCGCTGAAGTATCAGCGCTAGCGGAACAAAACTGCGGAAAACACAAGTCCGAAAACAATCTATTGGACTTACCAAAACGAAACAATAATACAATATCCAAAATAACAACCGACTCGATCCCAACTGGGAAACGACACAAACAAAAAATAACAAATAATATAATAATAATTATAAGAAAGACCCGTACCTTCACGGGGAGCGAACACAAACATCTCTACAACGTCAAGAGGTTCGTCGACTATGCCAAGAGATCGGCCAGCTAGAAGAGGCGTCTGCCCGAGGCTACTGGAGCGGCAGCTGTGTATCTTCCCGAGCGTAGCGTCGAACTGCCTTTTGCCGGCAGTGGGCCTCCTTATAAAGCCCGTTGGCGGACGTATCTGCCGGAAGTATCTGCGATCACGGGCCTGGCGTAGCAGAGCGACCTATGGTGAAGCTGTTCTGCAGGCTCAGCGAACGAGTTGTGTTCCATGACGGCCGTTGGTGGAGATCTGGTGGTGTATTGTGTTGCAGGCGCCGGTAAGTCTTTGTTTTGACAACTAAGACGACGTAGATGCTCCTGGAGTGCAGGCATTCCTTGCTGGTTGGACGTAAAGTGGGATGGCGCTGCAGTAGGCGCTACGACATCTGAAGTGCGCGGTCACAGCAGTCGCAGTTTCCCACCCCAAGGGAAACAAGGTTACCTGAACCTCTGTCCACCCCTCCGCTCTCTTTGGCAAGGCAGTTAGCAGAACGAGAATGACTTCTTATGCCGGAAGTCATAGGCGGCCGTTACAGATGACTTTATTCAAAACTTATGCAGTGGCAGGGTACGAATCCATGACCGAGGGCGTTTTGATTACTAATCAAAGACGCTACCCCTAAATTACGGAAACTCTTATCTGTGTTAACATAGTTGTCTGTGGGAGTACATTAATATTTCGAAAACTTTAGGATCACCCTATCTTCACTGACTCAATGCTGGTTAAAACATCATAGATCGGCCCCAACCTAAACCAACTGAGACCACGAATTAAAATATCTGTCATAAAGGATAACGCTATGGGGAGACAAGCAACCATAGAAAATACCCTCTACACCTCTCTCTGACATTGTTGCTATTCTCATACTATTGCTAAGTAGATCATTATTTACTCGATCTTGACTATTTGATGGGGTAAATCTGCAAAGGATCGTACTGACTAATGTCATAAGGTGAGTAAAATTACGAGCGTGAGCAACAGGCTGGTAATTATTGTTCAAAGGTAAAACTTACTGAATTACACAACCCAATTCTTGTTGAATGACAACACATAATTCAGTCACTGACAGAGCTCAGTATCTACGCATAAATGGTCCCGTAACTTACATCAGCATTTGGATGAACGGGATGGGTGTACCCCTCATCTCGTGAATGAATTTAAGCCGATGGCAAATTTCTGTGCTTACCGTTTGGGATCGTTCCCGGATCATAATCTATATTGTAGAAACATTAGATAGCCTTAATTTTATTTAGGATAGGTAATGTTCGTTGTACGTGCAGTCATGTCCACGTGGAAGCATGTAGACAAAGTTCATACAATCATACAAAATATAGCAACTGAAATTCGTTAACTTCAGACTCACAATTACTTAAACGCTCCACAATGTTCAGAAGCTAAGAATTCAGAGCTTGTTGGATTTGCCATCAGAGAATGTTAAAAATCAGTGAAGTTCTAATCTCTCATAAATTAAAACGACGCAACAGCGCCATATAATGGCTTTCATCGATCATATTGATGTACTCAAAACGGCTGCTTTCCATTGCAGGATATTGATCCCTGGATTCACTTCTGCTACGTTCCGCGTATTAATAAATAAGGTTAAATATTAAGTTATAATACTTGCTTTATTGGTAAACGCCATTCACATTGTTCGCATAAATCGAAGTTAATACAATAACAAAGCGTCGACCATACTGTTTCAGAGTTGTCAACTTAATTTTGACACCCAAAAACTACATGAATGTTAAGCCACACGATTTACACCAGCAACATAAGGAAATGCCGTTCATACCTCTCCAAAATGTACATATTCACGTGCCTCTCCTCACCAGGGTAGGGGAGGTGAAGTTTTGAAAATGAAATGTGAATATGTTCTTCATAGTGCAAGTGAGCTTAATGGTGACAAGTAGTGTTCTAAATTATAACACTTTTAACGTATAACAGATTGTCACTTGCAACTTAAGTCAGTTGGAATGTGCACAAATGTGGCGGCAACAATATTTGAGCTGTTAAATCGTTCTGCCATCTTTGCAAATTTTTACGAAAATCTTCTTACGAAAAGTAAAATGAGTGTAAAATGTTCTGTAAAACATCTCACCTTGAAGCATTTGTTATGCTGATTGCAAAACTACTCTTAGGTTTCGTGTATCCACAATCATTCCAGAGGTATGGGCAACAAAATATTGAGATTAATATGATTAAATATTTGGTTTATAACAGTTCACGTGATGTGTTTTCAATCCTGTTGTAGGTGTAAGAACTCATCTTTTGTCCGCTAATGTAAGTTAAATGACTCATATATTTGTTGACATAGTTTAACTGGAGTCTGATATTGCACTGTAGATTCCGTCGCCTACACGGGATACAGTATTGCATTTAAGCAACAGAGGAGGTCCTCAAGTAACTTGTTATGCTTTCATGTTCTTGTTATAGATCATAAATATATGGTAGAAAAATATGGAGTAATACATTTGCCTCATTACAATATTCGAAATATGGATTTTTACAGAAATATGAAAAAATGTGTGATACGATTTGTTAGATATCAGAGGGATCACCAGACTATCAGAAATGTTGTGTAGACGTTATAAAGATATCTTCTCTGTAACAAAAATAGAATTTGCGTGATGTCTAGCTACCTTAGAATCATTGCTTCCATAATCGACAGTCGATTAGTTAAATTATATCTCTAGCTGAAACAACTATATAAAGGTACTTAACCTTTGTTAGACTGGTTTTGACCACATGGCTATTGCGGCGTCACTGTGGTTTGACAGAAGCTTGTACTTTAATGCTTTGTAGTGCAAGTGCGTGCAAGGTCTCGTCAGGTGTTCTGAATGCTCTCAATTTTCATAAATAATTCTTTCGCCGTTTTCAATAGTGGACCGGACCCGCTACTCGGTTCTGGTCTATGACTGAGTTAAACCTTGAGTGTGACATGCTGTTTCCTACAAAACAGCCTGTGTCACTACACTACCTACTGGACAAGGGCATAATGCCCATCGTAAACGGAAAAACGTTACAGGATGTTACGAAAAAATTAAAGGAAGTGAGTAACACCATGATATAAAGTAGGCGTACACTAAAGATGCTGAAGGCATCACACAATCATACACAACCTGTTGTTTTCAAATGAGCGCAATGTTATCGTTAGGAAGCCAAATCTTAAACCCTGTTTTTAAGTGAAAAATTACTGAAATAGGTGATCTCAACATAATCCTAAATGAGATAGTCCTGCAAAAGGATGGGCTAGTAATCAGCTAAAATATAAATCATTTTTATACCTCCCTATTCCGACTGATTGAGACCAACGATGAATCCGTCCATTTATACTACAGCCGGAAACCGAATGCCGAAAATTGAGGTGAATCGACTAAAGGTCACTTTGAGCTACCCTGAGGGCTTGGGGAAGGAGGTCCTGTTGTATTTTCTTTAGCCACATTTACGTCGTTCCATTGTCTCTGTAGAGCTGTACCATGGAAATCAAGGAGGGGAGGTTGGGTGGTGGTCAGTATCCTCGTTCTGCAATTCAAACTGCACAGAATTAATAAGTGGGTTCTTTATTCATAAAGAAAAAGCTACATATGCTGTGTAAAAGCTGTCTTCTGTATATTCCACGCCGCCTCAATACTGTTGAAGTACACTACTGGCCATTAAAACTGCTACACCACGAAGATGACGTGCCACAGACGCGAAATTTAACCGACAGGAACAAGATGCTATGATATGCAAATGATAAGCTTTTCAGAGAATGAGCACAAAGTTGGCGGCGGTGGCAACACCTACAACGTACTGACATGAGGAAAGTTTCCAACAGATTTCTTATACACAAACTGCAGTTGACCGGCGTTACCTAGTGAAACGTTGTTGTGATGCCTCGTGTAAGGAGGAGAAATGCGTACCATCACGTTTACGACTTTGACAAAGATCGGATTGTAGCCTACCGCGATTGCGGTGTATCTTATCCCGACATAGCTGTTCGCGTTGGTCGAGATTCAATGACTGTTAGCAGAATATGGAATCTGAGGGTTCAGGTGAGCAATACGGAACGCCGTGCTGGATCCCAAAGGCATCGTAGCACTAGCAGTAGAGATGACAGGCATCTTAACCGCACGGCTGTAACTGATCATTTAGCAACGTCTCGATCGCTAAGTCAACACATGGGGACGTTTGTAAGACAACAACCACGAACAGTTAGCCAACGTTAGCAGCAGCGTGGACTATCAGCTCGGAGACCATGGCTGCGGTTACCCTTGACGCTTCATCACAGACAGAAGCGCCTGCGATGGTGTACTCAACGACGAACCTGGGTGCACGAATGGCAATACGTCATTTTTTCAGATGAATCCAGGTTCTGATTACAGCATCTTGATGGTCGCATCCGTGTTTGGCGATATCGTGGTGAACGCACATTGGAAGCGTGTATTCGTCATCGCCATAGTGGCGTATCAGCCGCCTTGATGGTATGGGGTGCCACGTCTCGGTCACCTGTTGTTCGCATTGACGGCACTCTGAACAGTGGATGTTACATTTCAGATGTGTTACGACCCATGGCTCTACCCTTCATTCGATCCTTGTGAAACCCTACATTTCAGCAGGATAATGCACGGCATTTGTTCTTGGTGTAACAGTTTTACTGGCCAGTAGTGTGTAAGTCCGCTATGTTCACTATCAGGTCACTACGTGCTGCCTGTCTCTATGCTAGAGGCTAAGCCTGCGCCTCTGTCTCGATGACACCTTGGAACTCCACAGCGTACAGACTCCATCTAACTGGCTACAGGTGGCCCTCCAGTCCACAGCAGCGATCCTAATTACTGGCGCCTGACATGGCGCTGGCGTTGCGTTTCCAGCGAGTTTTGTCGTTGGCCTCTACCGATGCTTTCTATGCCACATGGTGTGCTGGCGCCTGCGTACACTAGCACAGGTCCTACCAACCCTATAGACCAATCTAGGCTCCAAAAGTACAGGTAAATGCCATATTAGAAATTTCTCTTTGAGAAACATTTACCTAGGTGGAAAACTTCTCAAGTAACACACGCATGTTCCTAAACCTACTAACAATTTTATGACTTCTTTGTCAGTTATTACTATTTTCTTCTCTGTATACTTATTACAAAAATTATCTTCTTTATGTAATTGATGTCAGCCCTTTTGCTACCTTGCTCTATTAAGGTCTTCAACCCGCTGCTGAACTTTGTGTGCCCTAAATGTGGACAACACAATGCCATCAGTGAAATGAAGATAGGTTGGAGATTATCCATTAATATGTGTTCATTTCTGTTTTCTCGTAGGGGTAGTCCCTATCTGTTTGATATCGCGTAAATTGTGGAATAATTGACAATTTTTGTATCATCTCTAGTTTTCAATTGTTTTGACTGTTGAATTGGGTAATAAAACAACATTTTGACCGTGTTTGTGTTCTTGGCACGGGAAAGGCAGTGTGGCTGATCTATGGTGTCAGTTCGCGTATTTCATGCAGTCCGTTATTATGGTGTCTTGGATTTTAACTCTTGCATCTCTGTACGTTAGGGTGGCTCTCATTTTTCAGTTTTCAGTAGGAAAAGAAGACCTACAGATCCGAATAAAAACTAAAAACACGAAGAACTAGTCCAGCGACAGCTGATTAACGAATATTTGTTTTATATTTTCAACACAACTGTTAATGTTACTGTGTTGACTTTAATACTACAACTTCAGAACATACTATATGTAGCTTTTAGGCTGTAAAAATGACGAGACAATAATTGTGAACTGATAACGTCTCCTTTTATGTTCCCGAAACTTACAGGGATGCTCAGATACACCTGGAAACAGTCAAGGCTTCTCCTCCTCGTGTTTTGAAAAGCACTTGTATGTGGGCTCCATTAGCTTGGCACATCTCTAGCGCTGATTTATAACATTTAGTTTCATAAATATGTGTACATTATTCACCAACACTGTGGATGATCTGCCCGAGGAAACTATTTACTGGCGTTAAATTTAGAAAATATATACTTATTCAAAGATTCATCGTTGAAGCCTTTTAATATTTTCATTTGATGGTTCTGCTTCATGATTCATTGCATTGGAAGTTATCATCTTTGATTCCGCAAGCGAATTTGGGTTAAGGCTGGCCAAGCCGAGAAAACGAGACACAGCTGCCAGAAGCGATTTTTCAGTTTTCCGTGCTCTACAGCGGGACGTTTATAATATTTTCAAGGAATTCTGATTTCCAAATACGGAGCTTTGGCTTCAGGAAGGGCAGAGAATAATAATTTGAGATACACATTGAAACGTCCCGTTAGAAAAATTTATACAAAACTGTGCTTAAACTGAAACACAATATTTTTGGCGCAACGCAATCTGACTTCCAAAAATCCCTACGAAAGAATGGCCCTGACTAACATTAACCTATACGTTTCACAAATCACTTACCTCACAAAAATCTTCGTTACTCAAGCTACTGCAATACAGCGAGCGCCACTACTGCCAGCTAAATAAAAGATTCAAACTACTGAAGGCACTAACTACTGATATCATAGTTAGCAAATGAAAGATTTTAATAGAGAACAAACAATGTATTTACCTCACTAGTCATAATATATATAGCAGTTCATGACACCAATTCTTACAAATTTCAAAACTCCGCCATCTCTCTCCCCACGTCCACCACTGCTGGTGGCTCACCTCCAACTGCCCAACGCTACGCGCTGTTTGCATCCAGCTGCCGCTGCCCGACACTACGATGGCAGACAACAACGCAAACTAGCCACAGACTGCGCACAGCACAGCCAGTGATTTTACATACAGAGCGCTACGTGGCGTTACCAGTAAGAAAACGTAAACAGCCTACTTACATAGCCCCCATGCTCCCCACAAAAAAAAATTTACAAATTGTTTTGGGCAGTGGCCAATACAGATTTGAATTTTTTTTTCATAATTATGATTACAATAGCAAAGAAATCAAATGCACACACTTATTGATACAATGTTGGTCAAAAGCTAAAATTTTCTCACAGTCCATATAGACTGTCCTGATCATTCATCACAGTAAAATAGTAGTGTTTTTCTCAAAGACTGAGCAATATAAGAAAATGCACACAGAAGTAGTGGATTTCCATGCAGTCTTGAAGAAGTAGTGTTGTCCTTTCAACGGAAAGACAGTGCTGAATATTGACATGCAGACAGGTAATGGGCCACAACAGAGCAAACCCACAGCAGAGTCAGTTGAAGTTTTAAAGAATATTGGTAGGTAGGTCGTCGCAGAGTAGACCCATTGTAGTCCTGGTAGAGATTACGGTATTGGTGGGCCACCAGAGGTGTAGACCCACTGTAGACCTTGTAGAAATAATGGTATTGGTGGGTCATCAAAGGTGTACACCCACTGTAGTCCTTGTAGAGATAGCCAGCAGCCATCTGTTTGACTGTGCAGGCGCTCAATCACCATTGAAGAGTCTTGCGGATAATATAGCAAGTCCATAACCCACCACTTGTCCACTCACAAAGTTTTTGGAATTGTCCTTAGAACCAGCAATGCTGTTAACCAATCCCTTGCTGAATTATCAATACACTTGCAAAAACTATCAGTCCCTACTTCTCACATATTGTCCTTATACTATGACCAACAGAAATGTGTGCAGTCAAATGTAATTTACAAGTTACTTAATTTGTTGAACTGGTGTCAATTACAATTTTATAACATAAGAATACAATAACAAAGGTACAAAATGTATCATTAAAGAACATAATAGTACAGATAACATTTGCAGTAATACAGGCTTTACAAAAGAATCGAAATAACATATACATCAGTGTTACAGGAATTATGACAGGAGCACATACATAAAAAATCAGAATAAATTGCGAAACATCAACTTCACACATGAGCATTAAAACAAAATAGAATAAATAATATCTAAACATCTTTACAAAGTAAATAACATATTATTGATGCAAATTATATTTGAGGATAACAGTATTCCTCATCATAGTGAATGTAGCTTAGTATTAGAACAGAAAAAAATTCTATGAAACAGTACACAGAGACAGGAAGAAAATAAATACACAAGGGTACACAAACACATAGTGGGATAACACAAAAGGAAAGGACAGGGTTTGTTTTCAGGGTAACATTTGGTACTGGAGTCCAACCCAAAACTTCATTCCATAGATCGCCCCTCTTATTTCAACATTTGCTCCAGCCAAAAAAAATCCTATCCAAGCATGCTTTCTGTATTCTGTTCTCATCCTCTTTTAAAAATAGTATTCCTCCATTGTACACCACTTTTTTGGCCAAACCATTTTCTTATTTTCTTATAGCTTCTCAATGCTTTTCTTCCAATTCATCATACTTAGTTTCTTATATAGTCTACCCGCTCTTATGCTAACTTAAACCTACTGAGTTCAGATGCTAAACTAAGGGACGACGCAATGCAGCAGCACAAAACAATTAATACAAACAGCAATAACAAAAAAAATAGAAATTGGCAAAGCAAGCAGCAGTAAATGTAATAACTTATATCTAAACATGACAAACCCACAAGCAGAAAAAAAAGTTACAGTAAAAATGTTTAATACCTATGTCACATCTTAACACTAGAGTGATGCATCACGAGAACATACGCTAGCAGATAAGTTACCAAATCGTAAAAAAAATTATTTCTGCAATTCCTGTCAAGGGAAATGTCTTTTTGAGCTCCTTCGTTTTTTTTAAGTGCATCATAAAGTTATTATTTACTGGATCAGTAGGCATAAAATATTTATATTAGTACACCCATTAAATTTTATAGTAACAAATGCTGCAGTGCAGCTATAAACTAGATATTAAACAAAATAGGAAAAGCAAGGCGTGAAACGTCATTCGCTAGCCATACGGCGTTTCATAGTGCAGTAAACAATCTTTCAACTAGCAAGACAATAGACATGAAACGTTTCTCATCATTTCATTTCAGTAAATATCATAAATTAAGAACTCTACAGTGTAATCATGTTTTCAAGTTTGAGGGTGTCGTATTTACTATGCTTTCTACAAAGGAATGTCAATAGCGAGGATAATGGCTTTTTTTTTACCTGTGCCTCTGAAAGGCACACACTAATGGCTTTTTTCCCAGGCGACTATCGCACAGCTGGGTGCCCACGACGCATTACGTCACGGTCACTTACCTTTCATACCGAAATATTTACGACAGCGGTTTCCGCTACAGTGACAGTCTCATATAAAAATATTTTCACAGGTTGAGAATTTGCGTTACAAATCTGTAGAAACAAAATCCTTTAAATATAATAGTGTCCAAAAAATTTTCACCAGCAATGTAATACATTCATCCATTTACATACATTTCATAACTCTTAAAGTACGATTCTTGGTGTCCAACCACCTTTTTCACAAACCAGAGTCCCTAACCACTACTCATTATTCCTTACCTTATTCGTCGACACTTCTTCAATATTTCATCATAACAGATATGTAGCATAATCAAATAACTCATATAGCATCAGCTTATTGACCATAAACATACCACAACAGCATAATACACATAGTAATCGTAATAATAACATCATAACACCTCAGTCAACTCTCAAAATCGTCGTAGCTTCCTCCAATAATTTCAAAACCTAAAAAAAATTCTCTGCTCATGTCAAGTGTCATCTGAATCAAACGTACTTTAAAAATCATGATCCCATACCATACACATCATTCAAAGCTCTTATAGTATCACAATGGTTCCGAAAAAATATGAACATTTCACAAAGTACACACAAAATACAATTTCATAAATGTGATATTATCCTACTGTGTAATTGCGTAAACATGTGTCACTGACGTAGTTGAAAAAATGTTTGTTTCTCAGTTAAATGACCAGATAGCTGTGTAATTTATGTGTTAGAGAAACATGGTACCGATGTTTAAAGTTGTATAAGCAAATACCATATTAGCTAGGGCACCTTGTGCTTGCCAGACACATGGTACACAAAGTAAGCGTGTACCCCCCTGAGGATCAATGTACTTATATCCTCAGGTGTTACAGATTACAGCAATAGAATGAAATGTATCATGGAAAACCTTTGTATCATTGTACTTCAAATATCTTTAATAATAAATGTTTAACTACAAATTTAATCACTCAAATAGGTGTACTGTAGCGCTAAAGTGTGCGCCTTGTTGTAAGATAATCTCTGTGGAAGTGTCGTAGTTATCGTCCTCCGAAAGCTACGTTCTGCAGAAGTCAATGTACTTACCTCATGATAAACAAAAGTGAAATGCTTTGCGTATAGCTATCGTAGTTACTACGCTTATTGCCGTGATGAAGTAAGTACTGTACTGTAACGTATTGTTGTGCTACAGAAAAGGCTGTCTCATTGTAGCTATGCCACAAAGTTACTACTAAAGCATGTTTTACTTTACAGAATAATTCAGAAAAACTGTGCAGATATAAAACAGAGACACCGCAAAAGCAACATTCTAAATTGTGTCACACATTAGTAGCGTCGTGATATAATCGTGTAGCTGTCAAATAAACCAAATGCTAAGTCATCTTTAATCTCACAGAAAGTACTTCAAATAAAGAAGTCTTTTCAACTAAGGCAAAATGTTGCATTAAAACCTCATTAACAGTATATGTTCTAAGTATGTAAGCCTTATAGTCGTTACGTAATCGTGCAACTAACAAGCAAGAATGTACAAATAACAACACTGTGTCGTCTGTTCACTATAACAATGCATTCGTAATTTCTGTTTAAAAATGTTCCCTAGGTTCTAGACTGGATATTTAACTACAAACATTGTTGCCTGTTAACAGTTTCTAAGTCTGACAAAGCGTACTAGTAATTGAAAGTGAAAAGTTTTATAGCAAGGACTAAGTTAAAAAGCAGATTGTATTTCAATAAACGGTTTTAGATGTGAAATGTGGTATAAACCTTTACTCTTCCTAGTACGCAGAGTTTCAATTTGAACGCAATTATCATGCCGTATACGTCGGTAAAGAATGCTAAAATTGTTCTCTAGGTTAGCGTCTATGTTATTTTTCGCGGAGCCAGCCGGCGCACGCTGCTGTTTGTGGTGCGAGTCATTGTCTGTCTCTTTGTTGGCGCGCGTCGTTATTAGGATTGGGAGACCTAACTTCTACAAATTCACCTTGACGAGGAGGCCCTGCCCTGTTTGAAGCTCGCCAGTTCAGGTCTGTCGTTACGATCATATCGTCTGTCGTCATGTCGGTAGTTCCTGTAGTTTCTTTCTTGTCGATTAAGTGGTGGAGAATTTCTCCCTGAATTATCACTGCACGGTGGGCCGTTGCGTCTGATGTTATTCTGTCTCCCATGATAATAATTGTTTTGATTCCCATATTGTCTGTTTCTATGGCAGTCTCTGCGATAGTCATTACCATGGAGGTGCAACCTTTCCCTGTAATTATTACTACTCTGCCAACGTTTGTCATACAGGTGGTGTCTGTTTTGGTCACAATTTGTGTTGTGAGAATATCCTTGTCGCCTCCAGTTTCATCGCGGAATTGCGAAGGATGTGACCTGTAATTGTTGTGTTCCTGTTTTCGCGTTCCGCGATTGTCAGTGTCAATTTCCAGTTCTTGTAAGAGTCCCTGAAAAGCTTCAATGTCGTCTTTGCATCGTCCTGCTAAAATAATATGCCGTAAATGTTCAGGCAATTTGATTAAGCAAATGTGGATGAGTTCTGACGGGCTGTATGGGTTTGAAAGATACTGATTCTTATGTAACATGTCTTCAAAATATTTCACAAGACTTGAAAATTCAAATTGTTCGAAATTTTTCATCATTATGATGCCATGTTTTACTAGGTCTTGTGTGGCTTGAGACCAATATGCTGAGAGGAAGGCATGGTAAAATTCTGCTTCACTGTGGCAATCGTGAATGACCGATCGCATTCTTACGGCTGGTTCATTCTCTAAATAGCCACACATAAATTCAAATCTGTGCTCTAATGACCAGTTGGGGGGGGGGGGGGGGGGACAATGAGAGAATTGATGAAGCCACGCTTGTGGATGAATGTCGTTGCCAGAATTCTTAAATGTTTTGAATTTACGTGTAGTAATGAACAGCTTATAGTCAAAATCATCGTGTCGGCGGGTCGCATGTCGGTCATTGTTACGTCGTGTCGACGGTTCCATCTCAAAATTCGGTGCACCTTGCCAATTTCTTTCATAATTTCCGAAATGCCCTGTGTTATTATTTTGTGGCTTTTCCGTATTTTAAAGTCCCTCTTCCTGTGTTGGAGCGCGAGTGTCCTCTGAAATACGTAATTCTTGTATTACCTGAGTCAGCTGATCTTGCACTTCCCGGATTTCTCTTTGGTGTTGTGTATTAATTTGATTCTGATTTTGTTTGAGTTTCCTAATTTGTTCGCACTCTTCTGTATCATTCAGATCATCATCTACCTTTGTAGATAAGTTAATGAACTGATCTGAAAGTTCCGGTACTTTCTCTGATAGCGAACACATTTCCTCAGTGTGTTTCTCTGAACCAAGTTTCAGAGTGTCCATTTGTGTTGAAATCGAATCTACTGTGACCTTTAAGTTTTCCTGAGTTCTTTCAAGTTGCGTAACCGAATCGGTGGATGCAACTGAGTCCATTTTAGCTTGCAAGGTGTCGTGATTTTCACGAACAATAGTTTGCAGTTCTTTTATGGCTGTTTCATGATTCTGTAATGCATTTTCATGCCGCGAAAAAATAGGTTGAAAATGCTCACAAATTTGTGTTTTTACGTCATTACAGATTTTTTGGCATTTCGATTCAATGTTATGTAACTTAGTAGTTAAATCGTCTTGTGTTTGTTCAAGTGTGCTGTCTAAGTTCCGAAGATTTTGTTCCATTATGTCTAACTGTTGCTGTGTTTGTCTCTGGTAATGTTCCATTGTGTCTAACTGTTGCTGTGTTTGTCTCTGGTGTTGTTCCATTGTGTCTAACTGTTGCTGTGTTTGTCTCTGGTGTTGTTCCATTGTGTCCAACTTTTGAAGATTTTGTTCCATTGTGTCTAACTTTTGAAGATTTTATTCCATTGTGTCTAAATTTTGAAGATTTTGTCCCATTTGTCTCTGATTTTGTTCAAGCGTTGTGTCTAACTTTTGTAGCCTTTGTCCCATTTGTTGCATTAACTGTAATAACAGTGCACTGGTGTCTGAAACATGTTCCTCAGTGCTTTTCGGCAGTGCATTTGAACCGGCAATATTCGCATTTTGAAAAGCAGAAAATGTGTCTTGATTTATTTGAGAAAACGGTGAGGACGCAAAATCTGAATCTACAGTATTTGCAAAATTGTGTCCTGTCATTTCGGAATCCTGAGGCGAGCTGTTGCCGACCTATTGATCGATAATGCTTCCCTGTTCACTAATTGTTTCACTGCCTACACCGTTATTTGCAGCCCGCTCCATTTTCCTATGCGCTATTACCAAATTACTACTTTGAACGTTAGTGAATTGATTACATGGTGACGCTAACACACTGCTTTCGTCTTCACTGTCATATCTCAGTTTACTTTGGAGCCTAGTGTTAGGTTTTTCACACGCCATTATTGTCACAATTTTTCACACGACAACACAAAAAACACAATTTGAAGAACAAAAATAAGAAAACACATTAACATAGCACTGAAAATAATATCTAGTTAATTGCAAGCGCAGCTGCGAAATACTTTGTGCAAAATTACATGCATGCCACAACTATTTTACTGTACAACAATGAAAGACTGCAACTACAAAGGAAATTCTCTCTATGATTACGCGCTAGCAATAAACAAAAGCTACACTAATTACACAAACTACAAGGAAAAAATTCAGAAGATTCCAGTGAGGTATCCGTGGCTAAGGGTCGACATATGAAACGTCCCCTTAAAACAATTTATACACTACTGTGCTTAAACTGACACACAATAGTTTTTAGCGCAACGCAATCTGACTTTCAAAAATCCCTACGAAAGAATGGCCCTGACTAACATTAACCTATACCTTTCCCAAATCACTTACCTCACAAAAATCTTCGTTACTCAAACTACTGCAGTACAGCAAGCGCCACTACTGCCAGCTAAATAAAAGATTCAAACTACTGAAGGCACTAACTACTGATAGGCATAGTTAGCAAATGAAAGATTTTAATAGAGAACAAACAATGTATTTACCTCACTAGTCGTAATATATATATATAGCAGTTCATGACACCAATTCTTACAAATTTCAAAACTCCATGCACAGCTCAGCCAGTGATTTTTCATACAGAGAGCTACGTGGCGTTACCAATAAGAAAACGTAAACAGACTACTTACAACAGGAGTAATAAAAATACAAATATCAAAAATTTTCTTGTCTTATTTGGGGGTCATAAAGCGAATTCATCCCATAACGTGTTTTCGGACAATAAATACATTTCACGACTTGCTTTGCGTTTGGATATTCTCGAGGACACAGAAGAATGTTCCACGAGACGCCGCTTCCACAAGGAGATAGCAATAATTCTAAAAGCTCAATCTAATCCTCTGTAAGCTGCTGCTCTAACAAAATCGACGATTCGAGGCACTTGATCCAAATGTTGCTTAACCTTTCCATGCTGGATTCCAGCGTTTTGAAAGTATTTCAAGAACGGTATAATCTTTACTGGGTTTATAGCTCACCTCTTCCTCAATAACGTTTTTCAAATTTTTCCGTGCTTTACTGCCCAAAACTACTACTTTGACAGTAGGACTTAAAACTCCATTCAACGAGAGTTTCACAAATAAATTTTCTTTTCAGATTATGTAAACCAACTAAAATGCTGTATATGTAAAATTACCAACATTGAATGCGAAGCGTATTTTTCTTGTTTTGCGTTTTAATACACATAATGTACTGAATTGTTGATTTTCGTATTTGCTGCACTCTCGTCTGTTGATGGCGATTTCCCCTCGCTCATAAGTCAAATGAAAGATTATCGATTCCATGCATGAACCGTGGCTTTCTCTTCACTCGTATCTTTTTGAATAAAAATTATCATCAGAGAATTAATATGCTATACGTCTTTAAGTTATTTTTTTTTTATTTTTTCAACCGCTTTTTTCGCTCATGAACCACAATATCTTAGTAATTTACTCAGTTCTTAATACAAACCTTATGGTTTTGGTATGCTATAGTTTGATTTCTGTGTTGGAATTCATGCTTTCTCGCAAAAAATCATCAGCTCTCGCAATTTCGTGAGGCAGTATGATGTTCAGTTAACTTACACACCCAAAAATTATGTAATAAAACAGTTAACGTTTGGTTGACAGACGGTAGTTTACTTCCAATTATTTCATTCATGTGTTTAATATCAGTAGAAAAATATTATATCTAATTAACGCAATGTAGAGGACGACTCGTTCTTTCTAGGACTGCTATATTTCCTGTAAGGCGAAGGAATACCATGGTACTGCGGACTGAGACATAAAAACGAACATACCATCTCACTCTACCTTCTATGTTTTTGTAGGGGTTATTGACCCATCACGTCACCAAACAAATGTTTTCTGTGAAGTGAGACCCCAGTCTGTTACGGAAATTGCAGATCTAATATTTCATGAAGCTATAGATTTTTTTCTGTGTTTTGAGATTTTGAAGACTGACTACGTAGCCCAAATTTTACGTAGCTTATTCTTATATGGAATGAAACAAAACTGGGTTTAACACACCAGAGATCATTGAGTGAAAATTATGAACTATGAAATTAATGACACTTTACAATATTAAAGTGACTACAGGAGTGGTTCCCAGACTTTATGAGACTGTTACCCCGTGCAATCACCCACTACACTTTCCAAATCCCAGCTCCTCGTCGTAAACGAAGTAAAAGCTAAACTTTCGAATAAATAAAGAATTTCCTTTGAACACTTTGCTTTTTAAATTGGCCAAAAACAAATGATAATCATTTTCTATCGTTGTCTTATCATATCAAGAACTAATGATTTAATGAGACAATTGGTACTACCAAGGTTTTTCTCCACCACTCCCACCTCTAGTGGCACTTGCTTTACCCATATCTTACACCCTTATTCTCAGTCAACCAAATTACAATGTGTGCCCTACACTTGTAACTAGTGTTTGTGAGTCACTTGATTACGGGACTCCTTACTTCTGAAATGGCAACAATTGGAAGACTTCCGACTGCCAAGCCAACGCTTTGTGTCTGACTACTGTCACCTGTAATAGTAGACATAGTAATAGAAATGAAGTGTTGGCGCTATAGCAGTGTAGCATCCGCTACATAGTTATCGTTGTGTTACGCTGTCTCTTCGCTTATTGTTCAGAAATGAATAATGTAGCTAGTTCTAGTCTGCTTGAGGAACTACCTATAACTCTGAGAAAGCATTTTCATGCAATGCTTAAAGCGCAGGGCATGCGTATATAGTGATAATACTAGAGACATTTTGCGAACGATCTAGTCTGGTAAACAATGTACTCTTGTTAAAATATATGACTGGCAACATTCGACTGCGAGCGCTCTGAGACATTTTTAATTATTTTTTGTTTTTTACTTACGTTTGTCTTAAGCTGGTAATCAACATACACTTGTAATCGAACCAGTGCAGAAGATAGTCGAGTTTTCTTGTAGCAAGACTCTTTGAAATAGCAGTACACTGTTAAAGACATCCATTACAAAAATTCGTATCTTGGCAAAGTTCAGGTTTAAATACTGTCTAGGGAATTAATTACTTTCAAGCATCTGCAGTAGGAAAGTGTTGTCCAAAAGATATAGTAGAAGATTCTAAGAGAGAAGGTATTTCCAACGATTCCTTGGTTTCACTGGAGCAACAGTACGGTGTCGCTTGGGTCCTTCGGAACTAATGTGAAATCATTTGGTAGGCGAGCCTTCTCACAATCACTATTATTACAAGAGAGTCCAGTTATTGTCTTGTCTTGGATTAAGGAAATTCAAAAGACAACCAATCATTTCTCATCGGGTTACTGTCATTGCACAAGGACAGACTCCGCTGGATAGAATGCGAGAAGAATAAAAAGTATATAAGATATAAATATCGTTGAGATATACTGCTTTAACGGAGAGACGTCTGCCAACTTCTCCAGCACTAAAAACATCAACTCTTAGAAAAGTATCTCCTCTGATAAACAATAGTCATGCCGTTACTCGTATTATCACTTCCATTGAAGTAAATATTAACGAGACGTTCTTAATTCTGTATAATAATATTTTATTGTAACTGAGCGAAGCATTTATTAAGTTTAAGTAATCAGAAACAGAATAAATGATTTGTAATTAACTCAAACAATAACTTGTCAAGAGATTTAAACTATATTCAAAACACAAAACGAATTTACCTTGTGATAGTAAATTGGGTGTACAAATAAAATTCATGTGTAACTTAGTGATGGCGGTTATCGCTGGAACAACTGCATTTCGAATTTTTTTTTTCAACGCCAGTTTAACTGGACTGTTAAAACTGCTCGCAACAGGTTTGTGAAATAATCGGTTTTCGGTTTTTTTATTCCTATTATTTCCTGTACTAAACGTATAAATCGAACAAAGATTAATAAATTTTGACTCACTCAGTTTCAAGAAACATAGAATCAAAATATTAAATTAAACAGGCAAGTTAAGGGGAACTTAGTCTCTTCACTGTTCGCTCCTTTTCTCAGAAAGAGATAAGTGGTTGGTTAATACAAAAAATCACCAGTGTTCCTACACTGATTCTCATGTTTTGAACTTCAAATCAAAAATCATGTTCTAATGTGGAATCATATCATTATTTGTACATTACAAACAGTCAGTGTTAAAGTGTGAAACTTGAGGATGAAGAACTCTGTTTTTCGTATTAATTTCTCCGTTTTGAAGGGCAACAAGAAAATAATGACCTGTTGTGTAGACACAGGCAGTAGGTCTGTTGTTTTATATTTTTTTTGTAACTGTGAATGAACAGTTAAGTTCTAAGTTTTCTCGTGGAGGATTGTACTTCATTGATACCGCATTTCGTAAAATTCTTACAGACTATGGATGGTGCTACTCTGTACTACAACTGATCTCCGACGACAACAGTGAGAAACTACAACATAGGCCAGACGGAGCAAGTCTTGCACTTTGCATGTACTTGCATACCGTATCATAGGCCACGCCACTTGGTAACAGCTGCACATATACCATCTAACAGGCTACGCCTGGTTGCAGGAGGTACATTATTGCCACAGCAATGCTCCACCAGTTTTTCTGCCATGTATTTGTTGTTCTTCTCTATCGGCATTGTTTTTAAAGTAGCTCTGATCGCCTTTACGTTTTTATATAGTGACACAATATTTCAACTCGAAGCAAATTTTACGAATAAACATTGGTTCAAATGGCTCTGAGTAATATAGGAATCTACTTCTGAGGTCATCAATCCCCTAGAACTTGGAACTACTTAAACCTATCTAACCTATCACACAAATCCATGCCCGAGGCAGGATTCGAACCTACGACCGTAGCAGCCGCGCGGTTCCAGAAAGTAGCGCCTAGAACTGCTCGGCCACCCCGGTCTTCGAATAAAAATTACTCTTTGTTTGAAAACGAAAAATTTTATCACTGCTGCTATGGCTAATTGATGTTCCGTTTTCTTCACCCGGTCATTAGCGAAAAATAAAAACACCTGTTATAATTGAGACCAAACAAATACCGATAAATACCGGCTATTTAGAACTAAAACTAAAGTATGGGTTTTAACTGGCAGTCTTTGCAATCCATAATGCTTTATAAAGGCATTTTATTGCCAACTACAACAAATTACTGCTACGAAAGAAACTTGCTATATTTTGAGCGCTCTTCGAAAAGGGCATTATTTAGCATTTTACTTTTTCAGTATGCTTGTAGCGAAACTAATGAAAGAGATCAGACTATCAGTGAGCAAGTGACAAGGAAAAAGGATAATTAATTAACGCCAAGTCCCCAAATCTAAAGTCAGGGTTCCATAATACTCCCACTCTGTACCAGAAGTTAAGAGCGATGCGGAGGGATTAAAATTTGCAGGCCTTTACTACGTCGACGTTTCCTGTACGCTTGCCTTCATCTATGGTGGGTTACTGGCGCGGGTTCGAGCCAAAGAAATTACTGCCGCCGTGTCGTAGAGCAGCGGTAAACGACGTAACTCGCCTGCTGTGCCCAGCGGCTGCGACAGCCGCCGGCCGTCCTTTGCAGGGCTGTGTCGAGTCTGAGCTGTGGGCGCCGGCCACTGCCGCGCAATAGCAGGCTAATGGAGACCGAAGCGGCAGCCACCCATTGTCGAGGAATTGTTCGCGTTCTGCGACAACCGACGTACGACGGCCGCACGCGCTGCGCTCGCAGCTCCGGCTGGCTAGAGGGGAGGGGTGAGTGACGCGACTCTTGTGCGTGTGTGTGTGTGTGTGTGTGTGTGTGCAGGCGGGCGCAGTCGGCGAATTACATTTCAGCCGGCAATGCTGCTCAGCCTGCGGCGTTCACATTAAATGGCGAGGCTGAAATAACAAACGAGCGCTGGAGGTTGGCGCAGCACTTAGCCGCATGTGTCACGGCAGGCTGATAGGACGTCCGCCTCTACGCTACGCCCCTCACCCAGCCCCGCTCCACTTCAAGATACGTCTTTCAGTGCGTAGTATCGCTAGTGCTTGCTGCGATGGAACTTCACCACTCGGAAAGTACAGCGTCACGCTCCAAGTAGGAGGCGAAGCTATGTCATTTTTTTAATAAATTTTAATTAATTCGTCAGGTTAGTGTGAACGCCATCCCGACCTCCAAAAATTATGCGCCCGAAGGACGCGCTTTTTTCCCCTTGTGATTTATTTATTTAACATTACATCATTACAACATGACATCTTTACAACAATACATTGAACAGAAGCGTAATTATGTGTGCCGGCCAGAGTGACCGAGCGGCTCTAGGCGCTACAGTTTGGAACCGTGCGACTGCTGCGGTCGCAGGTTCGAATCCTGCCTCGGGCATGGATTTGTGTGATGTCCTTAGGTTAGTTAGGTTTAAGTAGGTCTAAGTTCTAGGGGTCTGATGACCTCAGCAGTTAAGTCCCAAAGTGCTCAGAGCCATTTGAACCATTTAATTGTGCGTAGCAGGTCAATATTACACAGAACCGACATCCTTTAAAGAAAACAGTATTAAAAACAAAACAATAACAATTGAAAAATGTGACAAGTTATTCACAGAGTGGTTTTGGTAACAAACCTAATAGAAATGTGTATGAATTGTGAAATTTAGTCAAATTGAAATAATTGAATCATGTAATAAGGTAAAAGAAAATGGAAAACTTTAATGAAAAATAGGAAACAAATGAATACTTCTAGCAAAGATATAACTGTAACTGATACATCCTATGATAACCATATAATAACGCTGCTGATAAACTGTTTACAAAATGTTCGCTGTACTTTGGTGAACGGTTCAGTCGTTGGTGACCTTCCCACAGGTAGGCCATGTATTGCACGACGTCCCTGTGTTGTAACACAAAAATAGCGTAGCCAGTGTGTCCCAGTAACCAGGCCATGGCTTTGCTACTCGTTCTTGGATGCAGTTTAAAGGAAAGACAATCCACGTTGGTGTCACACTGGAAGGTGCCGTTTGGTTGATAAGCCCCTACCATCAATCGCCATAACTCCCATACTTTCCGCACGTAACGACACTCTTTACGATGGTCTCTGGTGTCGGCATCTCCACAGTGGCTGCATTCGTTCGTTTGACTAAGGTGAATGTGTGCTAGTCGCTGCTTAGTCAGGAAGGTGTAATTGACTACTCTGTACCAGAGGGAACTGATGTACGATGGCAGGAATGGGTTGTTGATAGTAGCTCGTACCTACTTCCAGACCACCGTTGGCATCCGTATTTCCAGTTTGAGCGCTGGCGGACAGCCTAGGAGAGCTCCATAGATCCGTCCAGATGACGTATTCCTATTTGTAGCCAACTCGGAGACGTAACTGCGTGCGAGGTAAAATTCCCTGACGTGGGGCATCTTAACAGGGATGCCCGCTACTGAAATTGGAGCGCCCTGTCACTGAGGCCGATATCGGTCCTATATGGCTGCTGTTGTCCCGTCCGGGTGGTCGGTCTGTAGCTTCGCTGTTCGGTGGATGAGGAGTGCTGTGCACTTCCGTCGAAAGTTGATCAATCCCAGGCCTCCGAGTGATCGATCGAGGACGCAGGTGGTGGTTCGCACTTTAAAGATGGAGTGTCTCCACTGCATCCAGTACAATGTTTTCATAATCGAATTACGCAGAAGTTTCGGGGCAGTCAGCAGCTGGGCGACATACTAGCCCTTGGCCATCATCGTTGTGTTAATGACCAATAACGCCTGGTGAAGGTTCAGACGTCGGTTGGTATGACAACAGCACAATCCTCTACTGGTGTTGAGGAGTCGTCTCCATATGAGTGTTTGCATTTTCTGAGGACAGGCACACACTTGCAGTGCCAGCACTTTGTGCTCCTGGACGGTCTTGTACCATCGGCGTCCGTCATCAGGACGGTGGAGACCGAGTGGAAGCAGGACAGTTTACGTTGGTTAATTGAGGCTCCAGATGCACGTTCGTAGATGTTTAACACTTGGCGTGTGGATTCTATGTCTCTCTTGTCGGCGGGAAAGACGCCGACGTCGTTCGAGTAGGCGACACAGCGAAGAGTGATGTTGTGAAGAGGTACTCCACTGACAGCATTTCCTAAGGTCCTGATTAGCGGGTCGATAGCCAGCACAAAGAAGAACATCGATAACGGTCACCTCTGACGTACAGAGCGAAGTATCGGGATAGAAGGGGTACAGCATCCATTTATTACCACCAGGGAATTGGCACCTGTTAGTATATTCATAAAGGCTAAAGAAAAATCAAGACACGTTCATAGGATTTGTCGACCTGGAAAAAGCGTTCGACAATATAAAATGGTGCAAGCTGTTCAAGATTCAGAAAAAAGTAGGGGTAAGCTATAGGGAGAGACGGGTCATATACAATATGTACAATAACCAAGAGGGAATAACAAGAGTGGACGATCAAGAACGAAGTGCTCTTATTAAGAAGGGTGTAAGACAAGGCTGTAGCCTTTCGCCCCTACTCTTCAATCTGTACATCGAGGAAGCAATGATGGAAATAAAAGAAAGGTTCTGGAGTGGAATTAAAATACAAGGTGAAAGGATATCAATGATACGATTTTCTGATGACATTGCTATCCTGAGTGAAAGTGAAGAAGAATTAAATGATCTGCTGAACGGAATGAACAGTCTAATGAGTACACAGTATGGTTTGAGAGTAAATCGGAGAAAGACGAAGGTAATGAGAAGTAGTAGAAATAAGAACAGCGAGAAACTTAACATCAGGATTGATGGTCACGAAGTCAATGAAGTTACGGAATTCTGCTACCTAGGCAGTAAAATAACCAATGACCGACACAGCAAGGAGGACATCAAAAGCAGACTCGCTATGGCAAAAAAGGCATTTCTAGCCAAGAGAAGTCTACTAATATCAAATACCGGCCTTAATTTGAGGAAGAAATTTCTGAGGATGTACGTCTGGAGTACAGCATTGTATGGTAGTGAAACATGGACTGTGGGAAAACCGGAGCAGAAGAGAATCGAAGCATTTGAGATGTGATGCTATAGACGAATGTTGAAAATTAGTTGGACTGATAAGGTAAGGAATGAGGAAGTTCTACGCAGAATCGGAGAGGAAAGGAATATGTGGAAAACACTGATAAGGAGAAGAGACAGGATGATAGGACATCTGCTAAGACACAATGGAATGACTTCCATGGTACTAGAGGGAACTGTAGAGGGCAAAAACTGTAGAGGAAGACAGAGATTGGAATACGTCAAGCAAATAATTGAGGACGTAGGTTGCAAGTGCTACTCTGAGGTGGAGAGGTTAGCACAGGAAAGGAATTCGTGGCGGGCCGTACCAAACCAGTCAGTAGACTGATGACCAAAAAAAAAAAAAAGTATATTCCTTACTACATTGATAAAATGTAGTCCAAATCCCATTCTTTCCATGACACGAAACAGTCGTGAGAATGGGGTGCTCGTATTGAAGACATCTGTTTTACAGAACTAGAGCATCTAAGTTACTGTATTTTCGATTAATAATTGAATGATTATAAAACATGAGAGTAAAAGGTTTTGTGAGCTGACGAATGACAAAAAGGTATACAAGTTCATAGAGAGATTTCGAGAAGCACTTGAGACGTAAAGCTAGAGTCATTCACTGCTGTTTGCTCAGTTGCCAGTCCCACAATTCAGCCTGTGTGAAATTTCCTGTATTTATATTGACGAAAAAAAAAAAACATCGGAACACCAAGAAGGAGTTTTGTGACATAAACGAAGGTGGCGTGAGAGTATATTCAAATTCGGCGCCAGTATGATGAGAATGGTTCTCGTATCGCAGCTTTGGGGGTGCAAATCAGTTTAAGCCTTAAATATACTCTCTAACGGTTGTGAGCATTAGTTGCCTTTCACACTGGACGTGATGAGTTGATGTTAATCGGGAATGACTTTAAGGTAACAAGGAAGTCGTTATCGACACCTCACTGTGTTCGAACGAGGTCGTGTAATGTGAGTACCAGAAGCTGAATATTCCTACCGTGATAATGTAGAAAACTGTACAGTGGACCAAAAGTGTCTGAAAACATCATGGACGACGAAATAGAAGTAGATGCACACAACATAGGTGGACCTATATTAAAGGGAGAGTTTGAACTAGCTCTGAAAAAACTGAAAAACAACAAATCGCCTGGTATAGACAATATCCCACCTGAACATCGGAAATCAGGAGGAGCAAAACTGAATCTTCTTTTCAGCATGTACGAGCAGGGTAAAATTCCTACAGACTTTGGGAAAAACATTATGATCCCCATTCCAAAGAAGGCAAATGCTACAAGATGTGAAAATTGTAGGACGTTCAGCCTAGTTACTCACGCCTCTAAAATAGTAACCTCAATTATCCTAAAACGCATAGAACAAAAAGTCGAAGCAAACACTCTCCGAAGACCAGTTTGGATTTCGGAAAGATAGAGAAACCAGAGAAGCAATATTGGCTCTAAAACTAATAATAAAGAAACGATTAGATAAGAACCTGACAACATAAATATCTTTCGTAGATGTAGAGAAAGCCTTTGATATTGTTAAATGGGATAAGATGTTAGAGGTACTCAAAAAAGTAGGAATAGACTGAAAATATAGAGAAAATGATATGGAATCAGTACAAAAACGAGACAACAGTTATCCGTGGACGGACAAAACAAGAAGAGGTACAGATAGACATAGGCGTCCGACAAGGTTGCGCCCTATCCCCTGTTATCTTTAACCTATACATTGAAGACGCACTGAAAAAAGTAAGGGAGAATTCACAGACAAGTGTAGTAATTCAGGGCCAAAGAATAGATATGATGAGATATGCCGATGATATAGCTGTCCTGGCTGAAAGTGAAGAAGATCTTGTAGTCCTACTGAATAGAATGGATAAAGTTACGAGGGAAGAATATGAGAATTAATAAGGCAAAAACAAAACTAATGGCATGCAACAAAAAAGATCAAGTGAAAGTCCAAGTTCATATAGGCAATGAACTGTTTGAACAAGTTGATAAATTTACTTATCTGGGCAGCAATATTACCAGGGATGGAAGGAGCAAGGCGGACGTGAGAAGTGGAATTGCTCAAGCAAAGGCTGCTTTTAACAAGAAGAAAAACATTTTAACATCTAAGAGCATCAGACTTGAAATCAAGAAAAGATTTTTGAAATCATATGTGTGGACTGTGGCATGCTATGGGTGTGAAACATGTACTCTCGGGACAGAGGAAGACCAGAAGCTAAATTCTTTTGAAATGTGGTGCTATAGGCACATGCTCAAAATAAAATGTATCTACAAGGTCACAAACGAAGTTCTGGAAAGAGTAGGCGAGAAGAGAAGCTCGTGGAGTTTCATTGTTGAAAGAAGAGTACAATTTACAGGCCATCTATTAAGACATAAAAGACTCCTGAACACAATCATAGAGGGATATGTCGAGGGAAAAAGACCAAGAGGAAGACCACGGCTGAGGTACATGGATAAAATCATGAAAGATGTGGAATGTAACACCTATAAAGAAATGAAGAGAAAAGGTGAAAGACGCACAGAATGGAGACAAGCTGCCATTTTAGCTGTTGCAAACCAATCCTTGGATTGACCACTACAGAAGAAGAAGATATTGCAGATTGACTTGGCAGAAATGTAGCCACTGTACATGATTTCTGGCAACAGTGGCAACGTGGCACTACCGAGAGGGAGGACCATCGTGTTCGCTCTGTGGCTGTGGCGCATCATACAGCATCTGCAGCAGTAGTCTGAGCAGCAATTGGCGCTACAGTGTGCATGGGGGCTTAATTAAAAATAAAAGAATGAATAAATGCAATAATTTTAGTAGCTGTGTGACCGGTTACCAAGTCTCGTAACCGGTTGAGGGTAAGTATTTCTAGAAAGGAAAAAAGGGGAAAAAACATAAAGTGAAGGTGTTAGTGGAATGTTGGATGTTTTATGTTAACTATGATTGTTATTTATTTGTATGAAATGTTTTTATCAAACCCCGACTCTGTTTTATTTAAGTAATCCTTCAATGTATAAAATTTATTGCATAACAGGTACTTCTAGCTGCCTTTTTAAATAGTTGTATTTTTGGAATTTCTTTAATCTCTTTTAGTAAGTATTGTACAGTTTTATCCCTTGGTACAAAATGCTGTTTTGAGTTTTATGTTTATTTTTGCTTGGTAAATATAAGTTGTGTCTATCTCTTGTCGCATGGTCGTGCACAGAGCTATTTGTGCAGTAATTACCAATGTTATTTTCGATGTGTACAACTGACTGATAAATGTATTCACGTGGAGCAGTTAAAACCCCCGTGTTTTGAACAGATCTTTACAGTGAACTCCACTAGTATTTTTCGTTATTATTCTTGTGGCTCTTTTCTGGAGTTTGAAAACTTTGTTAATATTTTGTGCATTTTTTTCCAAAAAAAGGATGCCATAGCCAATAATTGAGTGTACATATGAATAATATGTAACTAAAAAACACTGCATGTTACACACTGATGATAGGATTCTAAGGGCATAAGGTGCCATATACATTTAATTTAACACTGTCATTTTTCCTCTTCGAACTGAAATTCATGGCATTACTTTTCTTAATGTTCAATGTCACTTAATTGCTTATTGACCAATCATAAACTTCCTTGACAGTTTCATTTGCTTTCTCGGCAGGGAGTTCGCTTGTTTTCTCAGTGACTATAATATTGCTGTCATCAGCGAAGAGAATTTTTTCACCATGAGTAACGCCGCTGGTAAAGTCAAAGAGGCATATGAGGATCAGTATTTGTCGTAATATGCTACCTCTAGGAACCCCTGTATTAATGTATATTGATTCTGATACGTGTTTTACTAAATGTTTAGATCTATTTAAGGTATGTGTTATCTTTACTCTTAGTTCGCTATGTGCTAGGTATGATCCTCCATAATTCTGACGTATCGTACTTCGCTGCATAACCAACTGACCATTCCTTGTGTGATATAACTTAATAACCAATTGTCGAAGTAAAGTTGATGGCTACACAAATTCTTTGAAACATATTAAAATTTTATGTCATGTGAATTCATTTCTTTTACACAAGATATAATTATGACAACAGTATATAGCTGATTTCTTGCTGATTGTGTTGATATAAAGAAATCCTTCTTAAACTGTATTATTAAATTCCGGTAATAAACCCGTATGTCGAATGTTGAAACCACTACAAAGTATTGTCCCATTTTTTTTCCATGAATAAATTTTGACAGCAACAGAAGACCTTTTCATGGGGAACAAATCATCTGGTCAATTCCAGATCTCTCAACAGAAGCTGTTGAGTAATATTCACATTATGTTAAAAGACCATGTTGAAAAATAATTGGTTCAGCAGCTGCTGGATGACAAAAGACATGATTCAAATGGTTCAAATGGCTCTGAGCACTATGGGACTTAACATCTGAGGTCATCAGTCTCCTAGAACTTAGAACTATTTCAACCTAACTAACCTAAGGACAGCACAAGCATCCATGTCCAAGGTAGGATTCGAACCTGCGACCGTAGCGGTCGCGTGGCTTCAGACTGTAGCGCCTAGTACCGCATCAGCCGATCAGTTCCAATCATTCCACCAGGAAGGAGGTACACAGCTGGTGTTGTCTGTAGTTCAACCATGCCTAGACAGTCCATACCGCGATTCGATCGTGTCCACATTGTTACTTTGTGTCAGGAAAGGCTCACAACAAGGGAAGTTACCAGGCGTCCCGGAGTGAACCAAAGCGACACGGAGAAGATACATAGAGGCAGGAACTGTCGATGACATGCCTCGCTCAGCCCACCGAAGGGCTACTATTGCAGTGGATGACCATCACCTACGGATGGTGACTCGGAGGAACCCTGAAGGCAACGGTACCATATTGAAAAATGCCTTTCGTGCAGCCACAGGATGTTGTGTTATGACTCAAACCATGCGCAGTATGCTGCATGATGCATGTCTTCACTCCCGACGTCCATTGCGAGGTCAGTCTTTGCAACCACAACACCATGCAGTGCAGTACAGATGGGCCCAACATCATACCAAATGGACCGCTCAGGATTGGCATCAAGTTCTCTCCACATCTGAGTGTCGCGTATGCCTTCAAGCAGACAGTCGTCGGAGACGTGTTTGGAGGGAGCCCAGTCGTCAGGCTGAACGCCTTACACATACTGTCCAGTGAGTGTAGCAAGGTACAGAATCCCTGATGTTTTGGGGTGGCATTATGTGGGGACGACGTAAGCCGCTGGTGGTCCTGTATGGCGCCGTAATGGCTGTACGATACCTGAATGCCATCCTCCGACCGAAAGTGCTACCATATCGGTAGCATATTGGCTAAGCATTAGTCTTCAAGGGTGACAATTAGCGCCCATCGTGCAGATCTTGTGAATGACCTCCTTTAGGATAACGACGTCGCTCGACTAGAGTGGCTAGCATGTTCTGCAGACATGAACCCTATCTAACATGCCTGGGATAGATTGAAAAGAGTTGTGTATGGACGACATGATCCACCAACCACTCTGAGGGATCTACACCAAATCGCCGTTGAGGAGTATAACAATCTGGACCAACAGTGCCTTGATGAACTCGTGGGCAGTTTGCCGTGACGGATACAGGCATGCATCAATGCCAAAGGAAGTGTTAGTGGGTATTAGAGATGCCGGTGTGTACAGCAATCTGGACCACCACCTCTGAAGGTCTCGCTGTATGGTGGTACAACGTGCAATGTGTGGCTTTCATGAGCAATAAAAAGGGAGGAAATGATGTTTATGTTGATCTCAGTTCCAGTTTTCTGTACGGGCTGCGGGACTCTCGAAACCGAGATGATGCTAAACGTTTTGTTGATGTTCGTATATACTTTGAATAGGATGAAGACGAATGATGAATGTTATCATATGCTCCTGGTAAAACAACACTATCTAGGATACAATGAGTCAAAATGGTGCACAGATAAATGCAGTTGTTGCATTATATCTGGAAAGCCGCTGAACGCCAACTTTCATCAATAATAGGAAAGCGAAGGATTCTTGAACGTAAGTTTACATGGACCTTTCTTCTGGTTCATGTGTAAGGAACTTAACCCTAAAGTTTGTAAAAGTATTTTTGAAACATTCTGTATATGCAAGTATAACTATCGGATTGTTTAGTGTCTATGAAGCACAACTAAGCTCAGTATTTGAGTACTAGTGGGCTGTTTTCTGAAGTCGCAAATAAGTCTTCATTTACTTACGTGGTTTACCTTTAAAAAAGGAAGCTTTCAATTTATCAGAATAGTTCGAGGGTGAAATCTGTACTGTGATACTGTAAGTAAGATATTAGAAGTTTTACTGTTTCGCTACTATGGGGAGGTATTTGAGAGCACCCCTCATTTTCGAGTTCGAAATTTTGGCTTTGTGTGATATAGGTTCACTTTAGAATTAAGATTTCATGTATTATCTGAGTCTGTTTTTCTCAGCAGATGTTTCTGAATGATACCAAAGTATTATTGTTAGGCACAGTTTTTTGCACCAAGGCTGACAAAAATAAATAAAATAAATGTTTCTATGTTTATACCTTCCTCCAGGTCTTTGTTCTGATTTAAACCTTTCTCGACGCTTGTCACCAATGTTTTTCAGACCTGCAGAACACACTTAGCTTTGCAACATGATGCTGTTAACAAAGCAATACAGAGAAGATGCTAGCAATAACATTTTATTCTGGTTACATGAATCCAAACTGAAGAAAGTGCAAGGGGCTGATCTTTGCAGAAACTCACATCTATTTTGAAGAGAACACGCCGTACGAAAACACAAAAAGCTCGTTCTCTTAGTGTACAGATATTTCGTAGAAGGGTTGCAATGTCTCAGCGGCTTTGTTTTTGTTGAACGGACTGTATTGATCGAATCAGTGAATTAAGTTTTGTTGAACAGTGCTGATCACAGTAATCATTTTCATTGATTAACTGGTTAAACCTTTTAATAAGCTACCTCCCGATGTTTGCATACAAATATCTGTTGCATGAAAGTACAGAGTTTAACATCCATCGCTCGCGTAATTGTTAGTTGGCTAGACTCTTTGCAAGACTCATGTTATTCTCACAAACCCTTAGCCGATGGCTTTTCTATTGGCAGGAGGATGTGCATTCATCTCCTCACGCCATTTACTTGTTTCTTCTAGTCAATTTCAAGAGGACCGTCTCGGTTTTTTGCTTAGCTCCCTTCAGTTTTTGATGGTCATTTCGTCAAAAGCCCAGGGTTCACTGCCATTAGTCAAAACTATTTGTAAACCTCTTGTGTTGGCTTCCACCTCAGCTAACTCCGCAAACTGAATGTGTTTCTAAACTGTTCAATCGTACACAATGTGACTGTCACACATTAGTGTTGGGAGCAGCGCAATAAAATATGTGGAATTTTTGAAATATAAATTGCATATCACCATCTGTACTATGTAATTAGCTAAAAGTCTCTGACTTATTTTTCGAATGACTGTAGCTTCAGGTTGTGAAATAATCGAAAAAGAAATGCTGAACATTAGTAATGAAGCCACGCCAATTGCGGAAAGTGCCACGCTGAAATGTGACACCTCTCCCACAAAGGGCTGGAAAATGAAACTGTTAGTACAATGGCAGTTAGCATAAATATGTGGACTGGTATGATAATAAACTATTCGAACACATTTTGATTACAAATAAGCTTAATATACTGTAAATTATCCAGCGATACAGAGAGCGACGCTTATTTAATAAGTCAGGAAAAACGAAAGCGAACAATCAGGCATCTCCTAGCTGCTTTCGAAAAAGCTGAAAGTCGTGCCCTTGCTTATTTTGTACAGATAACACAATTACCCAGAATCTTTACTCAAAATTTTACACACAAAAATTCTTAGGCAGGCGTTTACAGCTGTTGTTTTCGGACACATCTGAAGATGAGCTTTGAAGCTCTATTTAGTTTACTAAAAATACTCCAGCCATTTTTAATTTCTGTTTATTCAGTTTCTGTCTAGCCAGTCATTCTGTTCAGCTACCTTAAATAAAGAGATTCATCCAAAGGTTTACGACTTAATTATTACTTCGGGTTACTTTGTTTTCGATACGGCCGCTATACACTAGTTTACTATTATTCAAATCGATTTTCGAGTGTATTTAGAAACATGCTCATTTACGTTCTCCGATTCGTTGTTCAAGTATACCTGTACCAGCGCAGAAAAGTACAACACCAGTAAAAAAGAGATGTAAAGTATGTTCCACAAACAGATATTTCTTTTTAGATTTTCCAGTTCGATGATGAAAAAGTAAAAAATTCCCCAGGGATTGCTGAGACAATTTTCTGTGATAATTATCACATCTCGCTCCTCCTTCAGTTCTGATTTTCTCGCTGTCCTGGCGAACACTAAAAGAAGGTACGTAACACACCCACTCCCGTACTACACATTGTTTGTAATGACATGTATTCCTACGAATCCCTACAGTATAGAATAAGGTATCTGATACGCAGTAAGATTATTTTGTAGTAATGTAGTCGATGTTATATCCGATTCGTCATTAACCCACTTTCCTACTAATGACGATAAACGAAATCTCGGTTAACTGAAATATTGCTCAATGGTCGATTTGAAATTTCAATAGTTAGTTATTCTGATGTCCCGTTCATTAATACACACAGTTAACTGAAACAAAGTTACGGTCGGCAGCTCGCTGCACGAGAAACTCTAGCATACTAAAATAAAGACAGTAGTAGCGTAACTCACAGTACACTGACACAGCTATGATATATAAATGCTACAGCGAAACAAAGATTCCTTTAACGGCTTTTAAACTGAATAGCTGCTCAAAGCGATGGCACTGGCAATTACGTTCTCATTAGCAAAAAGACTTGCGCCCAGCAGAATATTACCTTAATGCTTAATGTTGGCTGCCTTCAGTATATATGGGAATATGTTTGTATTTGCACTTATAAATCAACGTCGAAAAAGGAGTAGTAACTGAATATAGTTTTTGGTGTAGTGATTTTAGCAATGCTGAATGCCATGCTCAAGGCGTTAATTTCGTAAATCAGTAAGGAATATTGTAAAATCTAATTGAAACGTAATGCCCTTTCTATTTAAGAAGTAATGTTTAATAAGAAAAAAGCCTGAAAGCTATCACTGGAAACCCGATAGTACTGACGATTGCTAAAACCATTTAATCTAAACATGACCTGTTAATTTTGTAAAACAGGTTTCGAACAGTCATTCCATGAAATCCAGATTATTACCTTGTGCTTTCAGAAAACATAGATCACACTGTCATTATGATTTAACTATTGTTCAATTGTGAGCAATTAACACAAAGCAGTGTCTGAGTTTCGACTGCTCCAAACTCATCACAAAAAATGTTATTAGATTATTGTTCACTCTGTTTCTGTCTCTTAATGCAACTCGGAATTTCACTTAAGAGAAGGTAGGATCCTATCGTTGAAAATATGTAGACTGAAACATAACAGTTACTGTCACCATGAAAAGCAATAATTAGAAAACTATCAGTCCTAATCACTGGAATGTCTGCACAAACTCGTATAATATACTGGTTAGACAATACTTCGTGGTGAATCTCTTCAGGTGCTTTGGCGGATAATACTATGTAGCAATAAATGGTACGGGCTCCTCGTGGAGTCGATTTACAATATACAGCATTGGGCCCATGCTATGTTTTGTTGCCAGTTAAGCTCTAGACGTTATGTGCTGTGACAATAAAATTCGAAATATTGCCCGTCCTTACATAATCTTCTCACTGTGGCATTACGACGAACATTTCGGCACATCGTAAGTACACAGAAATCTCAGCACACTTTGACTGCAATATATCGTTCGTCTGAGCAGAAGCAATCTGGTAAATCAATGCAATGCCTGCATCTCCACCGACTACGTCGCGCGCTGTCGCGTCCAAAGATATTAATGAAGCCTACCGATCGATACTCTTACAGATAATGTTACATCCTTGACTATTCCAGTGTATCTACATACAATATGTGGTGTCACCGCCAGACACTACACCTGCTAGGTGGTAGCCTTTAAATCGGCCGCGGTCCGTTAGTATATGTCGGACCCGCGTGTCGCCACTATCAGTGATTGCAGACCGAGCGCCGCCACACGGCAGGTCTAGTCTAGAGAGACTCCCTAGCACTCGCCCCAGTTGGACAGCCGACTTCGCTAGCGATGGTTCATTGTCTACATGCGCTCTCATTTGCAGAGACGACAGTTTAGCATAGCCTTCAGCTACGTCATTTCCTACGGCCTAGCAGGGCGCCATATTCAATTACTAAAATCTGAACAGATAATATTGTGAATCATGTACCGTCAAGAGCAACGTTCATCATTAATGGATTAAAGTTCAGTATCAAACTAATTACGTCCTTTTTCTGATTTCTAATTCCTTGCCATGTTCCAGACCTCACGTCAGTATAGTCCTTCCCTTCTCACGCCAGCCAGCGTGAGCTAAAACGCGTGCATTTCTGCCTCCATTAGTAACACGGTGTTGGTTCTTCTGCCAATACAACACAATACCTTAAACATTTATGATTAATGTACTGACATATAGCTCACTGAGTAAAATAACATTATTAAAAATATTCACAGTATAAATATTACAGAAAAAATGTACACAATCCTAACGAAGCATTAATGCGAAAACGGTTATCCACTGTGTTATGTATGTATTCTTTAGTATAATAAAATATGTTGAATCAATGATTTGGTGCCCCGATGTTGTCATCACAGATCTTGTTGAAACTGAGCTAAAAGCTTTATTAAAATCTATGAATGCCAGGAAAGAAGGAAGTTCATATTCAGAGCCCCTTTCTATAACTTTGTCTACGGCTTGCAATTACAGGAAGAAATTAGCCATTCTAAGCATCCTGACAATTTTTTGAGGAAGATCTCTCGCAACCGTCTTCAGATTTCGTGGCTGGAGCGAGGTATATCGCGAGTTCGTGCCGTTCTCGGAGGAAGGCGCCCGGCGCCCCATCGCATCGCCGCAGGTACCCATTTCGCGGTTCGCTTCCCACAACGCCCGCCCCATTTACCGCGGCGCGACAATGGGACCATCATCCCGCACATATCAGGGCTCCTGTGGCAAGGCGGAAGGGGAATCTGACAGTCAAGTACCAGGCGGGATTTGGGGGCCGGGAAACCAGCTTACGCAAAAGGTATTCAGAGCTTAATATACGAGTGGTGCTATAGATACGGCTAGTAGAATTTTTCCATGTCAGTAGGACAGTTTTAACGGAGGAGCAATTATTCGATCCGCATTTCAATCCGGAGGGTAATTTCTATCCGTTTTATTTGTGTGCGGTAAATGATATTAATCGTCATATGGTAGTGAGCCTCAAAGAGATTACCGGGAAGCATTCACAAGTGGCGGCAGTAGGAACACTGCCTTTCCCTGCAGGATAAACGAATGAAAATGACTGCTAACGGGAAAATAGCAATTTTCATACTGTCGCAATACTGATTGGCTATGAAGTGTAAATGGTAAAACATTTCGAATATTGCATATTCTCGTGAAATATGGACACCTGTGGAGGGATTGGGACAAGCCAAATATACTACTAGCCATTCAAATTGCTACACCACGAAGGTGACGTGCTACAGACCGCCAGGAAGAAGATGCTCTGATATGCAAATGATTAGCTTTTCAGAGCATTCACACAAGGTTGGCGCTGGTGGCAACACTTTCAACGTGCTGACATGAGGAAAGTTTCCAACCGATTTCTCAAACACAAACAGCAGGTGACCGGCGTTGCCTGGTGAAACGTTGTTGTGATGCCTCGTGTAAGGAGGAGAAATGCATACCATCACGTTTCCGACTTAGATAAGGGTCGGATTTTAGCCTATCGCGATTGCGGTTTATCGTATGGAGACATTGCTGCTCGCCTTGGTCGAGATTCAATGACTGTAAGTAGAATATGGTATCGGTGGGTTCAGGAGGGTAATACGGAACGCCGTGCTGCATCCCAACGGCTTCGTATTACTAGCAGTCGAGATGACAGGCATCTTATCCACATGGCTGTAACGGATCGTGCAGCCACGTCTTGATCGCTGAGTCAACAGATGGGGACGTTTGCAAGACAACAAGCATCTCCACGAACACTTCGACGACATTTCCAGCAGCATGGACTATCAGCTCGGAGACCATGGGTGCGGTTACCCTTGACGCTGCATCGCAGACAGGAGCGTCTGCGATGGTGTACTCAACGACGAACCTGGGTGCACGAATGGCAAAACTTCATTTTTTCGGATGAATCCAGATTCTGTTTACAGCATCATGACGGTCGTATCCGTGTTTGGCGACATCGCGGTGAACGCACATTGGAAGCGTGTATTCGTCATGGCCATACTGGCGTATCACCCGGCGTGATGGTATGCCACTGTTTACACGTCTCGGTCACCTCTTGACGGTACTTTGAACAATGGACGTTGCATTTCAGATGCGTTACGCCCGTTGCTCTACCCTTCATTCGATCCCTGCGAAGCAGTACATTTCAGCAGGATAATGAAGGACCGCATGTTGCAGGTCCTGTACGGGCCGTTCTGGATACAAAAAAGGTTCGACTGCTGCCCTGGCCAGCACATTTTCCAGATCTCTCACCAATTGAAAACTTCTCGTCTATGGTGGCCGAGCAACTGACTCGTCACAATACGCCAGTCTCTACTCTTGATGAACTGTGGTACAGTGTTGATGCTGCATGGACAGCTGTACCTGTGCATGCCATCCAAGCTCTGTTTGACTCAATGCCCAGGCGTATCAAGGCCGTTCTTACGGCAAGAGGTAGTTGTTCTGGGTACTGATTTCTCAGGATCTATGCACCAAAATTTAGTGAAAATATAATCACATGTCAGTTCCAGTATAATTTATTTGTCCAATGAATACCCGTTTATCGTATGCATTTCTTCTTGGTGTAGCAATTTAATGGCCAGAAGTGTATAATCCATACACAGCGTTATGTTGTAAGTTACGAGATTCGTTAATGGAATAAATGATTATAGTGCATACGTACCTAATTGTGGCACAGTGGTTTCTTTTAATATCATATCTGCAATGGGAAGTTGTTTAATCGATACTAGCGTTTTGCAAGGCACGTTCGAAAAATTTGAAGTTAAATTGGGCATGATAGCGTTGTTATCTCACAGGACGAGTGGTTACTCGGCTCCCTGTAATTTCATTCTGGTCGCTTTATAACGCCGTAGACAGTGTAAAACTGAAGCACCAGGGGACTCCCTCTGCCGCGCCACCCCCTCCCCGTCTCTCCGTCCACATCCCCACATCTCGCTGTCTAAGTCATGGTACTGCGAGCTCAAAGAGATATACGGGACCTGTGGCATACGTCACATCACGTATCACTACAGATCCTACGAGTTACATGGACCGTCTCCAGCCTGGAGTGAGTTACTATTTCAGAACAGTTTAATACTTTACAGCCATGGGCTTCACAGCCAGAGGACAGGAGGGCCCAGTGCCGCCTCCCCGCCCCGTTCCGCCCCCCTCCCGTCCAATAATTTTGGAAAAGCAATTTAAAGGAGGAGGAGGCGTACCCGCCTTGCAGTTTATAAAGCAATAGACAATATTTCTACTAATAGAGAGAACTATGTAGGTGAACAAGTCATCCTGCATGCTCCATCTGTCTTCTGTGGTGGAGTGCTTAACTTTACCCTTAGCAACAATGATACCTTGCAGTATGGTTGAATGAACATATCCAAGCTTACCTAACTGCACATACTAAAAGCTATTGTGGACTAACAATTAATGGCTTGCAAGACTTACTAGCGTGTCAGTAAATAAAATCTGCTTATATTATTCACTTAAAGTCAATTTTCAAGTTTCAGTGAACTATATTGATACTACAAGCTATGAAGGAGCGGGGTAGATAGGCTCAAACTACTTGGATTTACTGTAGGTTTGTGGGAGGTGTGGCCAGGAGGCAGGTGGATCACGATCGAACGCCAGGCGACTATAACCATAGTCAGTGTACGTATCAAGAGGAACTGTCATGAAGAGAATTCAAGGCAGTTTATCAATATTGTCTACACTCCTGGAAATGGAAAAAAGAACACATTGACACCGGTGTGTCAGACCCACCATACTTGCTCCGGACACTGCGAGAGGGCTGTACAAGCAATGATCACACGCACGGCACAGCGGACACACCAGGAACCGCGGTGTTGGCCGTCGAATGGCGCTAGCTGCGCAGCATTTGTGCACCGCCGCCGTCAGTGTCATCCAGTTTGCCGTGGCATACGGAGCTCCATCGCAGTCTTTAACACTGGTAGCATGCCGCGACAGCGTGGACGTGAACCGTATGTGCAGTTGACGGACTTTCAGCGAGGGCGTATAGTGGGCATGCGGGAGGCCGGGTGGACGTACCGCCGAATTGCTCAACACGTGGGGCGTGAGGTCTCCACAGTACATCGATGTTGTCGCCAGTGGTCGGCGGAAGGTGCACGTGCCCGTCGACCTGGGACCGGACT
Source organism: Schistocerca gregaria (assembly GCF_023897955.1). Classification (NCBI taxonomy): domain Eukaryota; kingdom Metazoa; phylum Arthropoda; class Insecta; order Orthoptera; family Acrididae; genus Schistocerca; species Schistocerca gregaria. The sequence continues at coordinate 971,952,855 of NC_064921.1, read as the reverse complement.
GCAGCGCCGCACGGATGTACGCCAAGACCGTAGGATCCTACGCAGTGCCGTAGGGCACCGCACCGCCACTTCCCAGCAAATTAGGGACACTGTTGCTCCTGGGGTATCGGCGAGGACCATTCGCAACCGTCTCCATGAAGCTGGGCTACGGTCCCGCACACCGTTAAGCCGTCTTCCGCTCACGCCCCAACATCGTGCAGCCCGCCTCCAGTGGTGTCGCGACAGGTGTGAATGGAGGGACGAATGGAGACGTGTCGTCTTCAGCGATGAGAGTCGCTTCTGCCTTGGTGCCAATGATGGTCGTATGCGTGTTTGGCGCCGTGCAGGTGAGCGCCACAATCAGGACTGCATACGACCGAGGCACACAGGGCCAACACCCGGCAACATGGTGTGGGGAGCGATCTCCTACACTGGCCGTACACCTCTGGTGATCGTCGAGGGGACACTGAATAGTGCACGGTACATCCAAACCGTCATCGAACCCATCGTTCTACCATTCCTAGACCGGCAAGGTCTTTTCGTGACTCAATAATTATTCTATAAAATTTCTTCTTCTGATATATCTGACTGAGCCCAGTGAGTCGAGGTCAGTGGTGCTCCACCACTTGCTCCGTCCTTTTAAACCGGCGGACCGCGCAACTGCCCATACGGCCACGTATAGACAAGGCGCCAGAGATGTTGGCTGACGGAAAAGAGGTACAACATATCCATAGAACTACATCTACGGCTGCACGGGCGATCCACACTGTTAAATCGATGTACCACTGTGAGCTGCACCACTTCGAAGGCTTTGAGAGATTTTTACAGAAAGTGCCTGATTCCATTTTTTGTCCAAGCTGAAGAAGCTATCTCTATTAATTAAACTCGTCGCAAAACGAATTTCAGTTCCTTCTTTCACTACTGAGTCCCAGAAAGATGAAGTCGAGGCTACAATTTCGACATTATCGCACTCCAGAGAGTGCCCAGTGTTAACTCAGTGCTCTGTCACCTCCGATTTATTAGGCTGTAAGAGCCTGATGTACCTGCGGTGCTCTGCGCATCTCTCACGGACTGTACATGTCGTTTGGTGGGTGTATGAACGGCCACATTCACGGGCGAGTTTGTAAACCACAGGCTTCCGAAGCAGCAGATCATTTTTAACGGAGCCCATGTGTGCTGCTCTCTTTGGTGGAGGGCGTAAAATCACGTTCACTTTGTGTTTGCTGAGGATTCGTCCTATTTTTGACGATAGGCTTCCCACATATGGCAGGAAAGCCATGGATTTAAAACATTCTATGTCTTCTTCACTATTTCTTATGCTCGCTGTCGGTTTCCTTCGCAGTGCCTTATGTATCTGCTATGTAGAATACCCGTTTGCTTCAAAAACTCTTCTCATGTATAGAGGCTCGTTCTGCATATTGCTTTCGTCAGCATTATGTGCTATCGCTGTACCAGACTTCTTGTAACACTCATCGTTTACGACGGATGGTGGCAGTTATTTGCAGGTGAATGTATTTCAGTGTGGGTCGGTTTCCGATATACTGCATGTCCCAAAATTCCATCATATTTGCGTCGCATCAAAACATCAAAAAATGGAAGGTATCCATTTTCTTCGATTTCCTTCGTGAACTGAATTTGTCTGTGGATGGAATTCAGATGATGAAAATTTTTTTTTTTAAATCACTAGGGACACATTGCAAACGTGTCATCAACATACCTCCAAAATACTGTGGTATTCAAGCTAGAAGACTCCAGCGACTTTTCCTCGAAGTCTTCCGTAAAGAAGTTGGCAACCAAGGGGGACAAAGGACTACCCATGGCGACAACGTCAGTCTGTTCATAAAATTCGTTTTTGAATAAAACCTATGTCGAGGTCAAGACATGTTCAAACAAAGCTGAAATCTCTTTATAAAACGTTTTGCTAATGAGAAATAATGATTCTGGAAAAGGAACCATTGTGAACAACGACACTACATCGAAACTGACTAATACAGGGTGAAAAGTATTTAAACCGACAAATTCTGAGAGGTTGTGTGGGACATCAAAACAAATATTTTTCCCTTAAAAATTTTTTTTCTTATGAGGATTATTTAAACCGGTTGAGGGCGTATTACGCTCTTCTGTTGTTAGAGGCCGTATTACGATCTTCAGTTGTTAGAGGGCGTATTACGCTCTTCAGTTGTAGGCAACTTCTGTCCACCAGTGTAGTAGTGCATTGTCTCTGTTTACTAATGGAGCGATACACTTAGAGTGATACATGGTTGGTGCGTACTACGTAGCGCACCACAACGAACGAGCTGCACAGCGGGTTTATCAACAATAATATCCTAATCGCCGTATCCCGCATCGTATGACCTTTGCTGCTGTGCAACAACGTCTGCGTGAGACCGGGTCATTTAGCAGATTACCTGGACAGGGACGCCGTCGCAGGGTAAGAACGCCGCCATTTGAGGAACCTGTCCTGGAGCGGGATCCTTCAATCAGCACTCGTGCAATTGCACGTAACATGGGGACGAATCAGACGAATGTAAGAACAGTCCTTCGAGAGCAATTGTTACGTTCATTTCACATACAGCGTGTCCACAACATGGAACCAGTTGATTATCAACCCAGGGCACAGTATTCGCAGTGGTATCTGGAACAGTGTGAAATGCATAGTACATTTCCATCCTCTGTGTTGTTTACCGATGAAGCAACGGTCGGGCGTGATGGAGTCTTCAGCATGCACAATTCCCATGTTTAGAGTGAGGATAACCCACATGCCACAGTTACTAGCGCTCATCAAGTGCGATTCTTCGTTAATGTGTTGGTCGGTGTTGTTGAGGACTGTTTCATTGGGCCGTATCTGCAGGCCATTAAATGGCAGGTACTATTACAATTTTCTCGCCAGAGCACTGCCAGAATTGCTGGAAGACGTCCCTCTCCCTGCAAGACAACGCATGTGGTTGGAATATGACGGGGCGCCGGCACATTTCAGTCGTCGTGTGCGTCGATTCCTGGACCGACGGTTCCCAGAATCGTGGACTGGCAGAGGTGGTCCTGTACCATGGCCTGCACGATACTCAGATATGTCCCCTCTGGACTTTTTTGTGTGGGGAGAGATGCGCAATCTTGTTTACGCAACTCCTGTTGCATCAGAAGAGGATCTGGTTGCCCGGATAGTAGCAGCAGTAGGAACAATTCAGGATATTCCTGGGGGTTTTGTCCGTGTTAGACAGAATATGATTCGACGGTGTTTACGTGTCAATGGAGACATTTTTGAAAACCTACTGTAATTGAAATTGGGTTGTGTTAATGTGTTGCCTCTTGGACATAAAAAAAGGAAATGTGTTTGTTTGTTTAATTAATTTGCCGCCAGGGAAATCTTCCTCTACCGGTTTAAATACTCCTCATAGGAAAAAATGACATTCGGTAAAAATATTTGTTTTGATGTCCCCTGCAACCTCCCAGAGTTTGTCGATTTAAATACTTTTCACACCGTATATCAGAACTGTTCAGTTTGATTGATTTTAGTTTGCCAATGAAGTCCACAGAGTTACGTACATGATGAGCGCATTTTCACACAAGAGGCCTTAATAACGAAACTAAGTGTTTGACACAGGCATAGGCTGGAGAGCCAGTGTTACTCAGTAGCGGGCACAGAGGAACATCTTCCTTATGGATCCTTCGAATTCCATAAAGACTCCCAGGAATCGCACCACTAGAATTCAATCTTCGCGCAACTTCTGGTGGAAAGGAAGATTTTCCTTGGCATCCGATAGTAAGTAAGAGTAGTTCTCCAACCTATGACTGTATCAAACACATAGCGTCGTTATTAAGGCCTCTTGTGTGAAAAGAGTCCCAATCTCTCTCCATGGGATTCCATTATACTTAGAGGCCTGAAATTCGTGCTGGCCTAAGTACAATCATAATTCCGTAGACAAGCACTTTTACATGAAGGCATTGGGCGTCTTGCCTCACAGTGGGACAAATGTATTAACAGTTATGACGATTAGTTTCCAAATAATAAACAGACAGTTTTATTAATTTTTCTTTCGTCTGTCTCGTTTTCATTTCGCTGCCCCTTATACTTCGAGTTGGGACGTTAGCCGGCTCCTGTAAGGCAGAGTTACAGACAAACTAGCGGTGGGTGCGAAAGTTTGAAAGCTGTACTTTCAGAGCGTCATAACTGCATATTATCAGAAATGTGTTCCAAGTTTTCGCGCAGTATCGATTTCTGGGGTTGATATCTTGCAAGTGTGATTTTTTTCTCCTTAAAATATGAGATCAAATCCGTCATATTTCCTTGAGAGACCTATTATCAGCACTACTGGCTGTCTTATCTGTACATCTAGTCTGGTAAAGTATTTAATTACTCTCGTGTCCTAAATTGAAGTAAGGAACGGAAATTTTGCAAAGTTGTATTTATTTTGCCACAAAACAGTGTTAACAGGTTATGGTAAAGTAGAATCAATGAAAGAACACAGACCGTAAACAACTGAAACTTCCAATCACAAATGTACTTCCTTTTTTCCAACTTACCGAATTTGCACACAAATTTCGACAACTGGTTAACGTCCTCAGCATAGGGTGTTACCACCCCGGGCAGCAATACAGGCCTGACAACGACGAGGTATGGTGTGAGTGATGTTGTCAGTCTCATGTTGAGACAATAACGCCCTTTCTTCCAGCAGAGCTGCTCACTAGTCTTGGAGAGCGGTTGGCGGATGCTGAAACCTGTCTCCCTAGCGGGTCCCAGACGTGCCCTTTGGGATTCAAATCGGGAGAGCGAGCAGGTCATGCCTTGCACGTAGTAACTTCTGTTTCCGAGAAAGCATCAGACACCTGTGCTCTATGAGGTCGAGCACTATCGTCCATCAGTACGACGTCTGGGCCCATACCGCTTCGCAACAACCACATGACGTCTCAAAGTCTCGTTGTAATACCTGACAGCAGTTAAACCTCGCCGATTCACCCGTACAGTTTCAGGAAGAGGTATTCGAAAGGTCAACATAATTCCTGCCACACCATTAAGGACCCTCCACGATATCGGTCTCTTTCCACATTGCTGGGGTTCCGAAATTGTGTTTTACGTTCCCTCCAGATGCGAATGCTCTCTACAGACCAGATCGGTATTCTTCTGCGAAAAGAACATTGACCCACTGTTCGACCGTCCAGATGACTTGTTGACGACTCCACTCTAGACATTCCCTTCTGTGAAACATCAGAGTTACACATGTAAAAGTTTTACGATAATAAAGGTTACTCTGCCGAGCATTCTGTTCACCGTTTGTCTCGATACAATACTACAGTGGATGCTCCGAGTTCAGATGCCAGTTGCCGTGCAGTACTAAGGCAGTACCGTCGTACCCTTACGACCAAATAACGGTCATCCCTTTCTGATATCACACGTGGTCGGCCCTAACCTGGTCTTGAAGATACTGTTTCGATCACTATAAACTGTAGCCATATTCGAGAAACAACAGAAAGATTCACATTAAGCCTGCGGGCCACATCAGTTTGCGACTGCCCTGCTTCCATTCTTCTTATGGCCCTACACCACAGAGACTCTGGTAGGCGTCTTCTTTGTGCCAGACTGCACCGTCTGTGACTGTATACCCAGCAACTATGGATGCAGTACTACCCAGAAAACATTACCCCGTTTGATAGGCGCCCTGTCGTCATCGTTGATGTGGTTATCTATTGACCAGAATGCCGTCTTTCGTGCAGAACACGATTGTACGGACATCTATTGACATTTTCTATGATTATAACTTGAATTACACGCAGCACGGAGAAGTGGATGTTTGTTGCTTTAATTTCGGTCACTGGCGTAAATTATTGGCACCTATAGTTGGGCACTGTATACACATACTATACTCACTCTCACGTTAGCAAAGATTGCTAAGCAGATGAGGATACATCCAACTGAAGTCACAGTCAGCCTCAACATGGTCTCCCTCCTTTATGAGAGTGCCAGCAGAACGTACAGTAAGTCTACTTGTAAGGTGTCAGGTGTCCAACACCTCCCATGAATACCCTGATATAATAAGCAAACCTAGTAGTATGTCAAATAGCTCCGAATAAATCATGACATTAAATTAACCAAAGTAATACAAGTAACGAGTGAGCAAATGGAATATCACAGACTAACACAAAATACCTAAATGCATGTTGTACCTTCCCACTGAGAGATCGACGCAGTTCCGAGAGGAGAAACGAGAACAGAAGCCGAGAGCAGAACCGTGTTAAGCTAGAAGGCCATACGATAAGGGACGGACTGGACACCCACGTCGCCAGCTAACCACTAGAGCCACACAACCCACACGTTTTAGCGTGAGACTTTTTCGCGTCTCTGTTACGTCAAGGACCACCCCCCAGCCCATGTTAAAAGCTAGAGCCCTCCAGAAAAACAGTATAGATCTTACGATAACACAAAAAGGGCCACTACCACCCGCAAGTTTTAGAGTGAGCCTTTTCGCGTATCTGTTACATTAGGACGACCCCCCAGCCCATGTTAAAAGATAGAGCCCTCCAGAAGAACAGTATAGATCTTACGATAACGCTAAAAGGACCACACCAGCTGCAGGTTTTAGCGTGAGACTTTTTCGCGTCTCTGTTACGTTGCAAACTTTAAAAACATTGCCCCACCACGAAAAGTATAACGTTTCTCATTGGATAGACAGAATTTTTCTAGGTGGAGCTTACGGTTAACATTGAGACCCTGATTGGTCAGATGAAAACACAGCCAGATAGTTTTTTTTAAACCAACTTTGGTAAATTGTAGTAAGGAGAAGTTAGGAGAGAGTTGCTTCCGAGATGGCGAGGTGAGCGGAGCTGTGCTGCCCACCGCTGCCCTGACGCTGCCTAAACATCGACAAGGTAATGAACGCACGTGATGCCGCATAACAGCGCATAAGGCTCACTCAGAACTGCAGAAGTCTCATCTGTTACACCCCCTTCTTTGCGTAGTAATAGTGTCAATCGTTAATTAAAGCTCATGGTGTTCATATTTGCCATTTGAAGAACAGATATGAAACGCGATGATTTTTCTTTTATATAGTTACTGAGAAGCCACATCAGCCACTGTAATTTACGACAAGTTAGATAAGTAATTAAGGATAATTGAGGGTCACTGTAGACCATTTTGATAGTTTTCTCTTTTGTGAAACTTAAATTTAACCTAGATTATAGATGTGATATGGCATAGGTCATCCTTCGATCCATTGTCGAACTGGGAAACCCACTCAGGAAATATTCGTTCACATTTTTGTTGAACGCAGTTGGTTTTTACCATCCTGTATTAAAACATTTCCTTTTATCAATAGTGCAATTTATAAACAATGTTTTGTGAGTAGAATAAAATTTCCAATGGTATACATAACTGCTTTTTCGACGTTATTTTACCAGCTAACTAAAAATAGGAAAGCCTTGAACCCCTTCCACTAAATTTCGTTAGTATTAAGATTCTTTTACAGGGAGTGCAGTGGAACTGAAGCTGAGATCATTAAGTATTTTGTTATATCATCGCTAGTCTCACTGAACTCTTCTGAATTCTACATGTCATGTGTGGTCTGGCGTCTCCTTACGAGCAACAGGTCCAAGGTTCAAACTAGTTAATTCCCTAAAAAAAACGCTCAGAGCGTCGTTGCGCGAAATTGGTAGGGAGACACGATATAGAACAAACAGACACCACCATGAATGTTTAGATACTGGTCGCACATTTCTACCCTGAACCATTGAAATTATTTCGACACACACACACACACACACACACACACACACACACACACACACACACACATTTTCGCACATGACGAAGGCATATTTTTGTAGAGGGGATTATTATGAAATGGCTGATGAAAGAGTAATGGGTCGCCACCCACCATTTTGACGTTTAAGATTTCGAACACCAGCCATAGAACAATGCACCAATCCAACTATCCTGTTTTTTCACAAGCCAGTGAAACGACGCAGCAATTCGCGACTATATGAACGGTACAGCCTTCATCCAGACATAATATCTACAGTGACTTGCTGGTCGAACGGAGAGGAGATGGTGAGTGTTCATCGGAGATGAGGGTATCATCTCGAGCGCCCCAGGGAAGTGTGGTAGGTCCGCTGTTGTTTTCTATCTACATAAATGATCTTTTGGATAGAGTGGACAGCAATGTGCGGCTGTTTGCTGATGATGCTGTGGTGTACGTTGAGTGACTGTAGGAGGATACGAGATGGCTTGGATAGGATTTGTGAGTGGCGTAAAGAATGACAGCTAACTCTAAGTATAGATAAATGTAAATTAATGCAGTTGAATAGGAAAAAGAATCCCGTAATGTTTGAATACTTCATTAGTAGTATAGCGCTTGACACAGTCACTTCGATTAAATATTTGGGCGTAAAACTGCAGAGCGATATGAAGTGGAACAAGCATGTAATGGCAGTTGTGGGGAAGGCGGATAGTCGTCTTCGGTTCATTGGTAGAATTTTGGGAAGATGTGGTTCATCTGTAAAGGAGACCGCTTATAAAACACTAACCTATTCTTGAATACTGCTGGAGCGTTTGGCGTCCCTATCAGGTCGGATTGAGGGAGGACATAGAAGCAATTCAGAGGCGGGCTGCTAGATTTGTTACTGGTAGGTTTGATCATCATGCTAGTGTTACGGAAATGCTTCAGGAACTCGGGTGGGAGTCTCTAGAGGAAAGGAGGCGTTCTTTTGGTGAATCGCTACTGAGGAAAGTTAGAGAACCAGCATTTGAGGCTGACTGCAGTACAGTTTTACTGCCGCCAACTTAAATTTCCCGGAAAGACCACAAAAATAAGATAAGAGAGATTAGGGCTCGTACAGAGGCATATAGGATGTCATTTTTCCCTCGTTCTGTTTGGGAGTGGAACAGGGAGAGAAGATACTAGTTTTGGTACGAGGTACTCTCCGCCACGCACCTTATGGTCGATTGCGGAGTATGTATGTAGATGTAGTAGTAGATGTAGACTCGGCCACTCTGTGAATCGAAAACTGATGTATAGGGGCTTATGTCTCAACGGGAATAGCTTTCATCACCCAACTCAGAAGGGCGCTGTGCTAAACACCCAAATTCACAGAGCCAGGACCGTTTCGCTCAAGGAACACTTCGGCTCCCAGGCTAATTATCTCACGAAGGTGTTCATAAAGAACGGGTATTCGGTCCGTGACATTAGATCAACTCTGTCGAGGAACTAGAATGCGACGCATTTGAATGAAACCCAGCTTCCTTCCTGTGCCGCAGTAAGTAGTAAGAAGGTGTAGTCCTAATCAGGCAAGGAATAGGACTAGTCTTCTCACCTCTCAGGAAAACTAAAGAACTGCTATGAGCTATAATCTTAGCCTGAAATGCCTGGGATTCATGACATTCATTGCATGTAGGGAATCGTTACGTTTGACACTGTATATGAACTGTTGCTTACACAGGTTTGAATATTAGTGTCATCTAAAGTAAGGTACATCTAGGAATGAGCGGTGCTCAAGCACAGTTTAATAATTTTACACAATATTATGTTTGATGCTACGATAATTCTGGCTCACGGTCTGATCTTTTCAGTCTCTGCGATTTGAAAAGCAGTGCAAACTAGGCTCCCTGATAACAACTTCAATAGAGACACCGCCTATGCATTTTGTAGAGAAAGAACACAGATATGAGTGGAGGTGCTGCTAACGATGTAACACAGCGCGGTCAAACCATAGCCCCTCAACAAAAGCCGTATCCGTTCGTCATGTAATGAATCAAATTCCATCCTTTACACATAAAAGTGGAAGTCATGCTAGTTTCACGTCATTTATATTTTATCCATGGGGATAATGATGGCGTCAGTCATCTGGACTTGCTTATGGAATATCGTCTGCGTTATGTGATGATTTCGTGATTTCCTGTCACGGAGGTCACTGTTCGTAGTAGCTGACTGAAAGTCCACAAGTAAAACAGAGGTGATTTCTGGTATTCCCCAAGGTAGTGGTATAGGCCCTATGCTGTTCTTTATCTATATAAACGATTTAGGAGGCAATCTGAGCAGCCGTCTTACGTTGTTTGTAGATAATACTCTCGTTTATCGTCTAGTAAACTCACCAGGCGATCAAAGCAAAAGCAAAAGCGATTTAGAAAAGATATCTTAACGGTGCGAAAATGGACAATTGACCATAGATAATGAAAAGTATGAGGACATCCACGTGAATGCTAAAAGGAATCCGCCAAATTTCAGTTATACGATAAATCAGTCTAACCTAAAGGCCGTAAATTCTTCTGAATAATTAGGAATTGCAATTACGAATAATTTAAATTGGAAAGAACACATAGAAAAGTTATGGGGAGTTCAAACCACAGACTGCGTTTTATTAGCAGAACACTTAAAAAATGTGACAGATCTACTAAAGACACTGTCTGCAATACGCTTGTCCGTCCTCTTTTGCAGTATAGTTGGGCGGTCTGGGATCCTTACCAGGTAGGGTTAGCGGAGTACATCCAGAAAGTTCAGAGAAGAGTAGCACATTTTGTATTATCGCGAAACAGGGGAAACAGTGTCACGGAAGTGATATAAGATTTGGGATGGACACCACGAAAACAAAGGCGTTTTTCGTTGCGGCGGAATCTTCTCACGAAATTTCCATCACCAACTTTCTCTTCCGAATGTGAAAATACGTCGACCTACATAAGGATAAACGACCAAGTGACAGAGTATTTGGGACGGACACCGTCAAAACAAAGGCTTTTTCATTGCGGCGGAATCTTCTCACGAAATTTCATTCACCAACTTTCTCTTCTGAATGTCAAAATACGCCGACCTACATAAGGAGAAACGATGATCACAATAAAATCAGGGAAATCAGAGCTCGCAAGGAAAAATCTAGGTGTTCGTTTCTCCGCGCGCTGTTCGAGTGTAGAATAATAGAGAATTGTTGTGAAGGTGGTTCGATGAATCTTCTGCCAGGTATTTAAGAGTGATTTGCAAAGTATCCATGTAAATGTAGATCTGAAGTTTGGGATTTTGTCTGAATTTGTTTGCGACACGGTAACCGAGCACTTTTTATCAGTGACAATGAAATGATATGTATGTGAGAATCATTGTATGAAATCGGCGCAGTATGGTGCGTCGACTTGGAGATGTAACAGAAAGGCCGAAAGGATCTCTCGTTCTTGGAATGAACGCACTGTGAATGAGATTGCCCGATTTGCTAGTATTTCAACGCTGATTGTTCACTGTGTCTATTATGGTACGTAGAACTCACGTAACATAGTGTGAAAATTTCAGCCGTGAAACGATGAGAGTCGACAAGAACGGGAAATGCTTTCAAACTCGGCAGGATTTGCTACTGTCAGTAAATGCAGGTCCTTCTCAACCAGTTTCAGGGCGAACACTGCGAAAGTAATCGTCATTTGGAGCAGGATACGTGACAAATGACTATTTAATTTTATCCGTACTTTGCAGCTTAAAACGCGACTGTATTCGAAACACTGGAGGTATGAATTAAACAAAGCCTTCAGTCACAATACATTTAGGACCCTATGTGTCCATCGTCCGGTGTAATCTGTCTTAATAGATGTTTCATTTCTTCTCCTGAATGAGGTGAAATGCAGATTCCTACCGCGAAAAGGTTTAATTTTAGGTTATGAATTTCGTAAGTCGAAAGCGGAAAATCTGTTCAAAATAGTGGAAAATGAACAGTGTAAACTTACCACTTCATCCAAGGAAAGCATTTGTAACGTTTTAGTACCGGCAAACTTTCTTTTCTCCGTCGTTTTTGTACATGTCACTTCATTCAAGATATAAATTTGCGCACACATGTTTATAAACTTGTAAGATGTCAGGCAACTCCAACACCTTCCATGAAAACCATGACATGATAAGAAAATCCAGTAGTATGTCACATAGCTCCGAATAAATCGTGACATTAAATTAACCAAAGTAATACGAGTAACGAGTGAGCAAATGGAATACCACAGACTAACACAAGAATGCTAAATGCGTGACATACCTTCCCACCGTGAGACAGACGCAGTTCCGAGGGGAGAAACGAGAACAGAAGCCAAGAGCAGAACCGTGTTAAGCTAGAAGGCCGTACGATAAGGGTCGGACTGGGCACCCACGTCGCCAGCTAACCATTAGGACGACACCAACTGCAAGTTTTAGCGTGAGACTTTTTCGCGTCTCTGTTACGTTGCAAACTTTATAAACATTGCCCCACCACGAAAAGTATAACGTTTCTCATTGGATAGACAGAATTTTTGTAGGCGGAGCTTAATGTTAACATTGAGACCCTGATTGGTAAGATGAAAACACACCCAGATAGTTTTTTTTAATAAACCAAGTTCGGTAAATGGTAGTAAGGAGAAGTGAGGACAGAGTTACTTCGGAGACGGTTAGGTGAGCGGGGCTGTGCTGCGCGCCGCCCCCAACCAGGTAATGAACGCACGCGATGCCGCAAAACAGCGCATAAAGCTTCACTCAGAACTGCAGAAGTCTCATCTGTTACACCCCCTTTTTGCGTAATACTACTGTCGATCGTCAATTAAAGCTAATGGTATTCACAATTGCCACTTGACGCAAAAGTCTGAAACGCGATGATTTTTCTGATATATAGTTATTGAGAAGTTACATCAGCCACTGTAATTTACGACAAGTTAGATAAGTAATTGAAGATAATTGAGGGCCACTGTAGACCATTTTGATAGTTTTCTCTTTTGTAAAACTTAATTTAAACCTAGCTTATAGATGTGATATGGCATAGGCCATACTTCGATCCATTGTAGAACTTGGAAACCCACTCAGGGAATGTTCGTTCACATTTTTGTTGAACGTTAGTTGGTTTTTACCATCCTGTATTGAAACATTTCCCTTTATCAATAGTGCAATTTATAAACAATGTTTTGTGAGTAGAATAAAATTTCCAATGGTAAACTTAACTGCTTTTTTGACGTTATTTTACCAGCTAACTAAAAATAGGAAAGCCTTGAACCCCTTCCATTAAATTTAGTTTGTATTAAGATTTTTTTACAGGGAGTGCAGTGGAGCTGACGCTGAAATCAGTAAATATTTGGTTATATAATCGCTAGTGTTACTGAACTCTTCTGAATTCTACATGTCATGTGTGGTCTGGCGTCTCCTTACCAGCAACAGGTCCCAGGTTCAAGCTCGTCAATTCCCTAAAAAACGCGCTCAGAGCGCCTGTGCGCGAAATTGGTAGGGAGACACGGTATAGAAAGCACAGACACCACCATGAATGTTAGAAACTCTTCACATATGTTTTTGTATATGGTGTTGTCTTAGATGAATTTATTCGTATTGCTAAAGAAGTAACTATTAAACAATTGACTTATGCAAGAAATAACTTTAGAATAGCTCTTTAAAATTACTGAAATAACTATGGCTTGCGAAATCTGTTTGTTCATCTAACATAGATTCTGGTTTTTTGATTGTATTTAGGTACATCTCCAGTATTCCAATCCCAAAGAAAGCAGGTGTTGACAGATGTGAAAATTACCCAACAATCAGTTTAATAAGCCACAGCTGCAAAATACTAACGCGAATTCTTTACAGACTAATGGAAAAACTAATAAAATCCTACCTTGGGAAAGATCAATTTGGATTCCGTAGAAATATTGGAACACGTGAGGCCATACTGACCATACGACTTATCTTAGAAAATAGATTAAGGAAAGGCAAACCTATGTTTCTAGCATATTTAGACTTAGAGAAAGCTTTTTACAATGTTGACTGGAATACTCTCTTTCAAATTCTAAAGGTGGCAGGGGTAAAATAAAGGGGGCGAAAGGCTATTTATAATTTGTACAGAAACCAGATGGCAGTTATAAGAATCGAGGGACATGACAGGGAAGCAGTGGTTGGGAAGGGAGTGAGACAGGGTTGTAGCCTATCCCCAATGTTATTCAATCTGTATATTGAGCAAGCAGTAAAGGAAACAAAAGAGAAATCCATTGAGAAGAAATAAAAACTTTTAGGTTTGCCGATGACATTGCAATTCTGTCAGAGACAGCAAAGAACCTGGAAGAGCAGCTGAATGGAATGGATAGTGTCTTGAAAGGAGGATATAAGATGAACATCAACAAAAGCAAAACGAGGATAATGGAATGTAGTCGAATTAAGTCGGGTGATGCTGAGGGAATTAGATTAGGAAATGAGACATTTAAAGTAGTAAAGGAGTTTTGCTATTTGGGGAGCAAAATAACTGATGATGGTCGAAGTAGAGAGGATAAAAAATTTAGACTGCCAATGCCAAGGAAAGCGTTTCTGAAGAAAAGAAATTTGTTAACATTGAGTATAGATTTAAGTGTCAGGAAGTCATTTCTGAAAGTATTTGTATGGAGTGTAGCCATGTATGGAAGTGAAACATGAACGATAAATAGTTTGGACAAGAAGAGAATATAAGCTTTCGAAATGTGGTGCTACAGAAGAATACTGAAGATTAGATGGTTAGATCACGTAACTAATGAGGAGGTATTGAATAGAATTAGGGAGAAGGGGAGTTTGTGGCACAACTTGACAAGGAGAAGGGACCGGTTGGTAGGACATGTTCTGAGGCATCAAGGGATCACAAATTTAGCACTGGACGGCAGTGTGGAGGGTAAAAATCGTAGAGGGAGACCAAGAGATAAATACACTAAGCAGATTCAGAAGGACATAGGTTGCAGTGAGTACTGGGAGATGAAGAAGCTTGCACAGAATATAGTAGCATGGAGAGCTGCATCAAACCAGTCTCAGGACTGATGACCACAACAACAACATATCTCCAGTTGTTCTAACAGACTTAAGGATCTTACCATTGGCTTCGTTATGTAGTATTACCAAATTGTTTCCTAAACTGTTGATGACATGTTTCGTTTCCAGCAATGACAGATTTTTCGAAATTCTTGAGCCTGAAAGCATTTACATTTTCTTGAAAACAGGTCTTGAAGTCTGTGCCTGTTTTCTCTACATAGTAGGCAGGACAACTGAGGCATGATACTTTGTACACTCCGCTGTTGTATTTGACTTTGCGTTATGGATGACTAGGTTTCCTAACTTATTATTGGTTGAGATTGCCACTGTTACATTTGTTTTTCTGAAAAGTGATATGGGGTCCAGGTATGGGATACTGGGGAATATCTTCTCTTCTTTCACAGTGTGTCCATTCGTTTTCTTGCTTTTATGTATTTGTCTGATTAATTTGTAAATTGTTTTGGCTGTATAGCCATTGCTTATGGCAATGCTCTTTATTGCATCTAACTCATTCTTGACAGTGTTTTCTTCCAAATCAAGGAAGTGTGATCTGCTTTCCTTGTGTGATGTGGTAAGTTTACATTGTTCATTTTCCATTATTTTGCACATATTTTCCGCGTTCGACTTACGAAATTCATAACCTAACATTAAACTTTTTCGTGGCTGGAATATGCATTTCACCTGATTCAGGAGAAGAAGTAAAACATGTATTAAGACAAATAACAGCAGATGATGGACCCACAGGCTCCGAAATGCATCGTGTAGTCAATAAAACACGAAAACGTTGTGACTGGAGGCGTTGTTTAATTCATACCTCTAATGAAATGACTAATTTTCTCAATGGCCCATGGAGCAGCGTGTCTTCAGTGAACTGAGTAACATACAAACTGGACTATACCTGACTGATGCGGGAACTGTTATCCGACAAGTCACGATTTTGCCTGTTTCCGAATGATGCAAAGTAT
This sequence comes from Schistocerca gregaria, assembly GCF_023897955.1. Lineage (NCBI taxonomy): Eukaryota > Metazoa > Arthropoda > Insecta > Orthoptera > Acrididae > Schistocerca > Schistocerca gregaria. Next base: position 971,937,188 of record NC_064921.1, on the reverse strand, counting down.
CGAGGATAGCAGCGTGCTAAAGAGGTCTTTCATTCAAACTGTCTGGACGGTGTAGTTCAGTCCGAAGGAGGTTCTGTAATATTTTGGGTTTTTTTCTTTACTATCACATTGGTACACTTATTCAGGTTGCAGTAAATATGTGCAATAATGTTTATTTCCACACGCTCAGTGAACAAGTGTTGCTATTTCTTGAACGTCTTCATTGTTAGCGTTCCATGGATACCCCAGTCTTCCTAGATAACAGCACCCATGTTCATACAGCTGCATCACTACTGTCGCGTTCCTCGTCTGACGAAAGCTCAGGCGCCCTGTGTACAAAGTCACCTTGTACTAAAACGGATGGAACAGGATAGGGACCTTACAGTGATATATAATGAGTTTGAGTAGGCAACTCCATCACCGTGGTGACTACCAGCAGCCTTTTTTGCCTACATCTCCTGTATTATTAAAAGACTACTTAACGTGTCATCGTAATTTGAGAAATAAAATAATTATCGATAACATTAGCCTGCTTAAGCAGGCATCTTAGTACGTTGACTGCACTCCGACGACGTCGTAAAGCGGTAATTTAACCATAGCAATGCATTTTATTATTGGCTGCAGATTTCGTTTTACTGTTGACGACAGCAGTATAAGACGATTTTTGTTTGATTTGGTACCACAGTCAGAATGTATGCCATAGAGGATGCTGTAAATACGTTAAGGTAATATTCTGGAATTTTCTGGTGAATTTCCGCATAAGATACTAATGACTTAAGGATGGATCCGCCTTTTTGCAAGTACAGAATTATTGTTTTACTTTAATACCCAAACATGTTTCACCACAGTCGTTGCACCCTCAACGGGCTTCTTCTTTTATTTGTCTCTGTGGTAACATAGGTCATTAATACTGCCCGAGCTGGTGCCTCGAAGATTCCTGTGGCCGCTGTGGGAAGTGCTTTGAACTCCACCACCAACGAAGAAGATCCGGCCCACCGATCAGTGTTATAAGCCGCGGGGACCGGAGCACCAGTTTCCTAAATTCAAGATAACTTCTGCTCGCTAGTTGGTGCCCAGCGTTACACCGAATTGTTGACAGTTAACTCTACTGGCAAACAGTCAGTACACACAGACGCACGCCCGTGTCGGACTTCTGCTTGTTATACCTAACTACAGCAGCCACAAGCTGCGAACGCTGTAGTAATTATTCACTCGTATGTGGAGTACAGTATATTTAAAATTATAAAGAATGTAGCAACCAGTCGCGGAAACATAATTTATTTATCTTCTACTTAGACTTCTACTAATGGCATGCATCGGTTAGAAAAATACACTAATTAGTAGAAATCGATTGGCAACAAGATAAATATATTATGCTTCCGTGACTGGTTGCTGCATTCATTATTTTATGTTCCACGGCCGCCGCACAAAAGGGCAGCCTTATGGAGCCTGACATTCAAATATTCTACAGTATATTTATTTAAAGTGCACTGGTGTCAACTAATCTTTTGCTTGCCTGACCAGATTCCTACAAATGTAGATCCTTTGGCCATCTTCCACTCAGTTATCACTAGCAATGAGTACGTATGCTCTGGCTCCTCGGAGCATAGCGGTTACCCACTCTCATTATCACACTGTGAAATACATACAGATTATATGCAGGTTACGAAATATATTGCGTTAATTTCATTGTTAGTAGTGTACATTGTGTGAGTCCAGTGGCTGCCATCCGTAATCAGCCACAGGTCAAATCAAAACACAATAGATTCTGCAAATGTAAGGGATGTTAGGATATCGTCCACATAAAATACCATGGGATATGCCCCTATATTGCCTTATCATTGTTTTTGGTTTGTTGTGAGCTGAGGTTGGTTTGTATTTGTATGCTGAACTTGTCTTCGTTGTTTTGTGTAGTTGGACTGACCTGTAGACAACGGTAAAATTTTGTGAAGCTTTGACATGGAGAGCTACTAGTTGTGGTTTGTTATTAACTGGACTATGTTTGATATTTTGTGTTTACTCATATTTTCTCCTGCTTATTTGTGAAAACTGCCTCGTGTTACTTTGTTGTTGCTTGTACACACATGTCAGTGCAATTTTTACATTTTTATGGTGATCCTGTTTGTCGTTTGTTTCACTGTTTTGTTTTGGTTGGACAGCGACGAACATTGAGTTTGTTCAGTTTGTTTTCATTCTGTTCGTCATGTGTGCCCGTGTGTGCCCGTGTGTGTGTGTGTGTGTGTGTGTGTGTGTGTGTGTGTGTGTCTGTGCATGTGTGTGTGTGTGTGTGTGTGTGTGTGTGTGTGTGTGTGTGTGCGTGGGAGCATGTGTGCATGTTTGCATGTGTGTGTGTTGTGTTCATTTTTTGTTGCGTGATAGTTCGCTGAGAGTGTTGAATAGTGTATTATTGCAGACTACTGTTTGGTCATTGATGAATTTTTTGTCCTATGTGACAGCTAATTTAGGAATCTCATATTTTCTAGTATTGTTAAAATAGTACAGAAGGTTACTGTATTTTAGAATTTGGAAGTCTGTTTCTATTCCTCTCGTCTCGTATATTGCTACGGTCTACAAATGTGGAATGTATTATAACTTTTCAGTGTACTTAAATGTCCTGAGGATCTTATATTCAAAGTTCGGCATGTCTGTCAATGCATAGTGAATCGCAGTCTTTGTATGTTAGCTGGTATCTTCCTGACTTATAAATTAATTTTTGGTATATTTTAAATGTTTCTGTGTTATTTAGTTAAAATGTCACGCATGTACTGTAAGTAGGCTATTTAGGTTTCCTTATTGGTAACTCCACATAGTGCTCTGTATGAAAATCACTGGCTGTGCTGTGTGCAGTCTGTGTCTAGTTTGCATTGTTGTCTGCTGTTGTAGTGTTGGGCAGCTGGATGTTAACAGCGGGTAGCGTTGCGCAGTTGGAGGTGAGCCGCCAGCAGTGGTGGATATGAGGAGAGAAATGGTGGAGTTTTGAAATTTGTAAGACTGGATGTCATGAACTGCTATGTATATTATGATTTTTCAACACTATTACGGTAAATACATTGTTTTTTCTCAATCAAAATCTTTCATTTGCTAACTATGTCTATTAGTAGTTAGTGCCTTCAGTAGCTTGAATCTTTTATTTAGCTGGCAGTAGTGGCGCTCGCTATATTGCAGTAGTTCCAGTAACGAAGATTTTTGTGAGGTAAGTGATTTGTGAAACGTATAGGTTAATGTTAGTCAGGGCCATTCTTTTGTAGGAATTTTTGAAAGTCAGATTGCGTTGCGCTAAAATTATTGTGTGTCAGTTTAAGCACAGTCGTGTATAATTGTTCAAAGAGGACGTTTCATATGTCGACCCTTAGCCAAGGATACCTCACTGGAATCTTCTGATTTTTACTTGTAGTTTGTGTATTTAGTGCAGCTTTTGTTTATTGCTAGCGCGCAATTGTAGAGAGAATCTCCTTTGTAGTTGCAGTCTTTCATTGTTGTACAGTAAAACAGTTGTGGCATGCATGTAGATTTGCACCAAGTATTTCGCAGCTGCGCTTGGAATTAATTAGATATTATTTTCAGTGCTATGTTAATGTGTTCTTTTATTTTTGCTCTTCAAACTGTGCTTTTCTGTGTTATATTGTGACAATAATGGCGTGTGAAAAACGTAATAATAGGCTTCAAAGTAAACTGAGAAATGACAGTGAAGAAGAAAGCAGTGTGTTAGCGCCGCCGAGTAAAGAATTAACTAATGTTCAAAGTAATAATTTGGTAATTTGCAACGTCCCCTTCGAAAAATTATACATGACTGTGCTTAAACTGACACACAATAGTTTTTAGCGCAACGCAATCTGACTTTCAATAATCCCAACAAGAGAATGGCCCTGACTAACATTAACTTATATGTTTCACAAATCACTTACCTCACAAAAATCTTCGTTACTCGAACTACTGCAATACAGCGAGCGCCACTACTGCCAGCTAACTAAAAGATTCAAACTACGGAAGTCACTAACTACTGATAGGCACAGTTAGCAAATGAAAGATTTTAATAGAGAACAAACAATGTATTTACCTTTATAGTCATAATAGATATATCAGTTCATGACACCAATTCTTACAAATTTCAAAACTCCACCATCTCTCTCCCCACGTCCACCACTGCTGGCGGCTCACCTCCAACTGCACAACGCTACGCGCTGTTAGCATCCAGCTGCCGCTGCCCAACACTACAATGGGAGACAACAATGCAAACTAGCAACAGACTGCGCACAGCACAGCCAGTGATTTATCATACAGAGCGCTATGTGGCGTTACCAATTAGAAAACCTAAACAGCCTACTTACATAGCCCCCATGCTCCCCACAAAAAATTTTTACAAATTGTTTTGGGCAGTGGCCAATAATGATTTGATAAAATTTTTCATAATTACTATAACAAAGATATCAAATGCACACACGTATTGATACAATGTTGGTCAAAAGCTAAAATTTTCTCACAGTCCATATAGACAGTCCTGATCATTCATCACAGTAAAATAGTAGTGTTTTTCTCAAAGACTGAGCAATATAAGAAAATGCACACGGAAGTAGTGGATTTCCATGCAGTCTTGAAGAAGTAGTGTTGTCCTCCCAACGGAAAGACAGTGCTGACTCTTGACATGCAGACAGGTAATGGGCCACAACAGAGTCAGTCGACGTTGAAGACTATCGGTAGGTACGTCATCACAGAGCAGATCCACTGTAGTCCTGGTAGAGATTACTATTGGTGGGCCACCAGAGGTGCAGACCCATTGCAGTCCTTGTAGAAACAATGGTATTGGTGGGTCATCAAATGTGTAGACCCACTGTAGTCCTTGTAGAGATGGCCAGCAGCCATCTGTTTGACTGTGCAGGCGCACAATCACCATTGAAGAGTCTTGCGGATAATATAACAAGTCCATAACCACCACTTGTGCACTCAGAAAAATTGTTTTTGAAATGTCCTTAGAACCAGCAATGCTGTTATCCAGTCCCTTACTGAGTTGTTAACACACGTGCAAACACTATCAGTCCCTACTTCTCACATATTGTCCATATACTATGACCAACAGAAACGTGTGCAGTGAAATGTAATTTACAAGTTACTTAATTTGATGAACTATTGTCAATTAATGAACATAACAATACAGATAACATTAGCAGTAGTACAGGCTTTACAAAAGAATCTAAATAGGAAATACATCAGTGTTACAAAAATTACGACATAAGTACATACATAAAAGATCAGAATAACTTTTGAAACATCAACTTCACACATGAGCATTAAAACAAAACAGAATAAATAATGTGTAAACATCTTTACAAAGTAAATAACATATTATTGATGCAAATTATGTTTGAGGATAACAGTATTCCTCATCATAGTGAATGTTGCTTAGTATTAGAACAGAAAAAATTCTATGAAACAGTACACAGAGACAGGAAGAAAACAAATACACAAGAGTGCACAAACACAGAGTGGGATAACACAAGAAAAGGACAGGATTTGTTTTCAGTGTAACATTTGGTACTGCAGTCCAACCCTAAACTTCATTTCATAGATCTTTCGTCTTATTTCAACATTTGTTTCCACCAAAAAAATCCTATCCAAGCATGCTTTCTGTATTTATATGTTCACATATTTCTTACCTCATTATTTATAATTACATTAATCCTCAAGGGGGTACATGCCTACTTTGTGTACCATGTGTTTGGCAAGCACAAGGAGCCCTAGCCAATATGGTATTTGCTTATACAACTTTACACATCGGTACCATATTTCTCTAACACATAAATTGCACAGCTATCTGGATATTTAACTGAGACAAAGATTTATTTTACTACATCAGTGACAGATGTTTATGTAATTGCACCGTTGGATAACTTCACACTTATGAAATTGTATTTTGTCTGTACTTTGTGAACAGTTCATATTTTTTTGGAACCATTGTGATATTATGAGAGCTTTGAATGATGTATTTGGTATGGGATCATGATTTTCAAAGTACGTTTGAGGTAGATGACACTTATGATATGAACAGAGAATTTTTTTTAGGTTTTGAAATAATTGGAGGAAGCTACAACGATTTTGAGAGTTGACTGAGGTGTTATGATGTTATTATTACGATGACTATGTGTATTATGCTGCTGAGGTATGTTTATGATCAATAAGCTGATGCTATATGAGGAATTTGATTGTGCTACTTATTAATTATGATGAAATATTGAAGAAGTGTCTACGAATATGTATATGTGTAATAAAGCAAGGAATAATGAGTAGTGGTTAGGGACTCTGGTTTGTGAAAAAGGATGTTGGAAACCAAGAATCGTACTTTAAGAGTTATGAAATGTGTGTATATGCGTGAATGTATCACTATGCTGTTGAAATTTTTTTGGACACTATTATAATTAAAGGATTTTGTTTCTACAGATTTGTAACGCAAATTCTCAACCTGTGAAAATATTTTTATATGAGACTGTCACTGTAGCGGAAACTGCTGTCATAAATTTTTCAGTAAGAAAGGTAAGTGACCACCTGCACGTAATGCGTCGTGGGCACCCAGCTGCGCGACAACCACCTGACTAAAGAAAGCCATTAGTGTGTGCCTGTCAGAGACACAGGTGGAGAAAAAAAGGAAGCCATTATCCTCGCTATTGGCATTCCTTTGTAGTATATAACAGTATTCCTCATCATAGTGAATGTTGCTTAGTATTAGAACAGAAAAAAATCTATGAAACAGTACACAGAGACAGGAAGAAAACAAATACACAAGGGTACACAAACACAGAGTGGGATAACACAAGAAAAGGACAGGATTTGTTTTCAGTGTAACATTTGGTACTGCAGTCCAACCCAAAACTTCATTTCATAGATCTTTCGTCTTATTTCAACATTTGTTTCCACCAAAAAATCCTATCCAAGCATTCTTTCTGTATTTATATGTTCACATATTTCTTACCTCATTATTTATTTTCCATTATCTTACCTCATCATCTATTTGCAAGAAAATCCTACCTAAACCTGTTGTCCCTAAACCCTACTTTTTTGTTCATATCCTCTTTCAAAATACTTTTCTGGCTAAACCATTTTCTTATAGCTTCTCAATGCATTTCTTTCAATTCATCACAACTCGTTCTCATATATAGTCTACCCCTCTTAAGCTAACTTAAATCTACTGAGCTCAGATGCTAAACTAAGGGAAGACGCAATGCAGCAGTACAAAACAATTAATACAAACGACAATGACAAAAATGGAAATTGTGAAAGCAAGCAGCAGCAAATGCAATAACTTATATCTAAACATGACAAAGCTGAAGCAGAACAAATATTACAGTAAAAATGTTTAATACCTATGTCACATCTTAACACTAGAGAACATCACGAGAACATACACTAGGAGATAAGTTACCAAATCATATAAAAATTATTTTTGCAATTCCTGTCAAGGGAAATGTCTTTTTGAGCTCCTTCGTTTTTTGTTAAGTGCTTCATAAGGTTATTATTTACTGGATCTATAGGCATAAAATATTTATATTAGTACATCCATTACATTTTATAGTAACCAATGCTGCAGTGCAGCTATAGACTAGATATTAAACAAAATAGGCAAAGCAAGGCGTGAAACGTCATTCGCTAGCCGTATGGCGTTTCATAGTGCAGTAAACAATCTTTCAACTAGCAAGACAATAGACATGAAATGTTTCTCATCATTTCATTTCAGTAAATATCATAAATTAAGAACTCTACAGTGTAATCATGTTTTCAAGTTTGAGGGTGTCGTATTTGCGATGTTTTCTTACACCTTTGTATCATTGTACTTCAAATATCTTTAAAAATAAATGTTTTAAGTACAAAATTAGTCACTCAAATATGCGTACTGTAGCGCTAAACTGTGCGTCGTGTTGTAAGATAATCTCTTTGGAAGTGTCGTAGTTATCGTCCTCCGAAAGCTACGTTCTACAGAAGTCAATGTACTTACCTCATGATAAACAAAAGTGAAATGCTTTACGTATAGATATCGTAGTTACTACGCTTATTGCCGTGATGAAGTAAGTACTGTACTGTAAGGTATTGTTGTGCTACAGAAAAGGCTGTCTCATTGTAGCTATACCACAAAGTTACTACTAAAACATGTTTTACTTTCCAGAATAATACAGAAAAACTGTGCAGATATAAAACAGATACAGTGCAAAAGCAACATTGTAAATTGTCACTCATTAGTAGCGTCGTGATAAAATCGTGTAGCTGTCACATAAACTAACCACTGAGTCATCTGGTATCTCACAGAAAGTACTTTAAATCCAGAATTTATTTTCAAGTAAACCAAAATGTTGCATTAAAATCTCATTAGCAGTACTGGTAACTGTTCTAAGTATGTCAGCCTTATAGTCGTTACGTAATCGTGCAACTAACAAGCAAGAATGTACATGCGCAATAACAATGTGACGTCTGCTCACTATAACAATGCATTCGTAATTTCTATTTAAATAAGTTCTCTTGGTTCTTGACTGGATATTTAACTTCAAACATGGTTGCATGTTAACAGATTCTAAGTCTGACAAATTGTACTAGTAGCGTGAAGTGAAAAATTTTATGGCAAAGACAAAGTTAAAAAGCAGATTATCTTTCAATAAACGGTTTTACATGTGAAAAGTGGTGTAAACCTTTACTCTTCCTAGTACGCAGAGTTTCAACTTCAACGCGATTATCATGCGGTATTCGTCGGTAAAGAATACTGGAATTCTTCTCAAGATTAGCGTCTATGTTATTTTTCTCTGAGCCAGCCGGCGCACGCGGCTGCCTGCGGTGCGAGTCATTGTCTGTCTCTTTGTTGGCGCGCGTCGTTATTGGGATTAGGAGACCTAACTTCTACAAATTCACCTTGCCGAGAGGGCCTTGCTCTGTTTGAATCACGCCAGTTCTGATGCAGTCCAGGTCTGTCTTTACGATAATATCGTCTGTCGTCATGTCGGTAGATTCCATAGTTTCTTTTTTGTCGGTCACATGGTGGAGAATTTTTCCCTGAATCTTAACTGCGCGCTGGACCGTTGCGTCTGAAGTTATTCTGTCTCCCTTGATAATAATTGTTTTTGTTCCCATATTGTCTGTTTCTATGGTTATCTCTGTCATATTCATTACTACGGAAATGCGATCTTTCTCTGTAACTATTATTACTCTGCCAGTGGTTGTCATATGGGTGGTGTCTGTTTTGGTTACGATTTGTGTTGTGAGAATAGCCTTGTCGTGTATTATTTCTGTCATCGCGGAATAGTGACAGGAGTGACCTGTAATTGTTGTGCTCCTGTTTTCGCGTTCCGCGATTGTCAGTGTCAATTTCCAGTTCTTGTAACAGTCCCTGAAAAGCTTCAATGTCGTCTTTGCATCGTCCTACTAAAATAATCTGTCGTAAATGTTCAGGTAATTAGATTAAGCAAATGCGGATGAGTTCTGAGGGGCTGTATAGGTTTGAAAGATACTGGTTCTTATGTAACATGTCTTCAAAATATTTCACAAGACTGGAAAATTCAGATTTTTCGAAATGTTTCATCATTATGATGGTATGTTTTACTCGGTCTTGTGTAGCTTGAGACCAATATGCTGAGAGGAAAGCATGATCAAATTCTCCTTCACTGTGACAATCGTGAATGACCGATCGCATTCTTACAGCTGGTTCATTCTCCAAGTAGCCACACATAAATTCTAATCTGTGTTCTAATGACCAGTTGGGAGGAAAACAATGAGAGACTTGATGAAGCCATGCTCGTGGACGAATGTCGTTGCCAGAATTCTTAAATGTTTTTGAATTTACGTGTAGTAATGAACAGCTTATAGTCAAAATCATCATGTCGGCGAGTCTTATGTCGGTCATTGTTACGTCGTTTCGGCGGTTCCATCTCAAAATTCGGTGTACCTTGCCAATTTCTTCCATAACTTCCGAAGTGCCCTGTGTTATTATTTTGTGGCTGTTCCGTATTTCTATGGCCCTCTTCCCGAATTGGAGCGCGAGTGTCCTCTGAAATATGTATTTGATGTATTACCTGTGTCAGCTGATCTTGTACTTCCCGGATTTCTCTTTGGTGTTGCGTACTAATTTGATTCAGACTTTGTTTGAATTTCCTGATTTGTTCGCACTCTTCTGTGTCATTAAAGACTACTGGTTTTGTGTCATTCAGATTATCATCTACCTTCGTAGATAAATTAGTGAACTGATCCGAAAGTTCGGCTACTTTCTCCGATAGTTAACACATTTCCTCAGTGTGTTTTTCTGAACCAAGTTTAAGAGTGTCCATTTGTGTTGAAATCGAATCTACTGTGTCCTTTAAGTTTTCCTGAGTTCTTGCAAGTTGCGTAACCGAATCGGTGGATGCAACTGAGTCCATTTTAGCTTGCAAGGTGTCGTGATTTTCAAGAACAATAGTTTGCAGTTCTTTTATGGCTGCTTCATGATTCTGTAATGCATTTTCATGCCGCGAAAAAATAGGTTGAAAATGCTCACAAATTTGTGTTTTTACGTCATTACAGATTTTTTGGCATTTCGATTCAATGTTATGTAACTCAGTAGTTAAATCGTCTTGTGTTTGTTCAAGTGTGCTGTCTAACTTCCAAAGATTTTGTTCCATTATGTCTAACTGTTGCTGTGTTTGTTTCTGGTGTTGTTCCATTGTGTCTAACTTTTGAAGCTTTTGCTGTGTTTGTCTCTGATTTTTTTCCATTTGTTGCATTAATTGCAATAATAATGTATTAGTGTCTGGAATCTGATTTCTATGCTTTTTGGCAGTGCATTTTCACCGGCAACATTTACATTTTGACAGGCAGAGAATGTGTCTTCACTCATTTGAGAAAACGGTGAGGACCCATAACCTGAATCTACAGTATTTGCTAGAATGTGTCCTGTCATTTCGGAATCCTGAGGCGAGCTGTTGCCAACCGATCGATCGATAATGCTTCCCTGTTCACTAATTGTTTCTTTGTGTAAACCATTGTTTGCAGCCCGCTCCATTTCCCTATGTACAGTTACCAAATTACTACTTTGAACTTTAGTTAATTCATTACATGGTGGCGCTAACACACTGCTTTCGTCTTCACTGTCATTTCTCAGTTTACTTTGGAGCCTAGTAGTACGTTTTTCACACGCAATTATAGTCACAATATTTCACACGACAACACAGAAAAGCACAATTTGAAGAGCAAAATAAGAAAAGACATTAACATAGCACTGAAAATAATAACTAGTTTATTGCAAGCGCAGCTGCGAAATACTTCGTGCAAAACTACATGCATGCCACAACTATTTTACTGTACAACAATGAAAGACTGCAACTAAAAAAGGAAATTCTCTCTATGATTACGCGCTAGCAATAAACAAAAGCTACAATAATTACACAAACTACAAGGAAAAAATCAGAAGATTCCAGTGAGGTATCCTTGGCTAAGGGTCGACATATGAAACGTCCCCTTAGAAAAATTTATACACGATTGTGCTTAAACTGACACACAATAGTTTTTAGCGCAACGCAATCTGACTTTCAATAATCCCTACAAGAGAATGGCCCTGACTAACATTAACCTATATGTTTCACAAGTCACTTACCTCACAAAAATCTTCCTTACTCGAACTACTGCAATACAGCGAGCGCCACTACTGCCAGCTAACTAAAAGATTCAAACTACAGAAGTCACTAACTTCTGATAGGCACAGTTAGCAAATGAAAGATTTTAATAGAGAACAAACAATGTATTTACCTTTATAGACATAATAGATATATCAGTTCATGACACCAATTCTTACAAATTTCAAAACTCCGCCATCTCTCTCCCCACGTCCTCCACTGCTGGCGGCTCACCTCCAACTGCGCAACGCTACGCGCTGTTAGCATCCAGCTGCCGCTGCCCGACACTACAATGGCAGACAACAATGCAAACTAGCCACGGACTGCGCAGAGCACAGCCAGTGATTTTTCATGCAGAGCGCTATGTGGCGTTACCAATAAGAAAACCTAAACAGTCTACTTACAAATTGTGCATAGCGAAATGGAGTGGGCTGCAAATAATGGTGTAGGCAGTGAAACAATTAGTGAACAGGGAAGCATTACCGATCGATCGGTCGGCAACAGCTCGCCTCAGGAATCCGAAACGACAGAACACAATCTTGCAAATACTGTTGAGTCAGGTTTTGGGTCCTCACCATTTTCTCAAATGAGTCAAGACACATTTTCTGCTTGTCAAAATGTGAATGTTGCCGGTGAAAATGCACTGCCAGAAAGCATAGAGAAACAGATTACAGACACTAATACATTATTATTGCAATTAATGCAACAAATGGAACAAAATCAGAGAGAAACAAAGCAAAAGCTTCAAAAGTTAGACACAATGGAACAAAATCTTCGGAAGTTAGACACCACGCTTGAACAAACACGTGAAGATTTAACTAATGAGTTACGAAACATTGAATTGAAATGTCAAAAAGTCTGTAATGACGTAAAAACATAAATTTGTGAGCATTTTCAACCTAGAATTCATTACAGAATCACAGCCATAAAAGAACTGCAAACTATTGTTCACGAAAATCAGGAGACCTTGCAAGCTAAAATTCAGTTACGCAACTTGCAAAAAATCAGGAAAACTTAAAGGACACAGTAGATACGATTTCAACACAAATAGACACTCTGAAACTTGTTCAGGAAAACACACAGAGGAAATAATTTCACTATCGGGTAAAGTAGCCGAACTTTCAGATCAGTTCACTAACTTATCTACAGAAGTAGATGATGATCTGAATAACACATAACCTGTAGCCTTCACAGAGACTGAAGAGTATGAACAAATTACAAAATTCAAACAAAATCAACATCTAATCAATACACAGTACAAAAGAGAAATCCGGGAAGTACAAGATCAGTTGGCACAAGTAATACAAGAATTACATATTTCAGAGAACACTCGCGTTCTAGTACCGGAAGAGGGACATATAAATACAGAACAACCACAAAATAATAACACAGGACACTTTGGAAATTATGAAAGAAATTGGCAAGGAGCATTGAATTTTGAGATGGAACCGCCGAAACGAAGTGATAATGAGCGATGTGCGACTCGCCGACACGATGATTTTGACTATAAGCTGTTCATTACTACACGTAAATTCAAAACATTTAAGAATTCTGGCAAGACATTCATCCACGAGCATGGCTTCATCAATTCCCTCATTGTTTTCCTCCCAACTGGTCATTGCAGCACAGATTAGAATTTATGTGTGGCGACTTAGACAATGAACCAGCTGTAAGGATGCGATCGGTCATTCACGATTGCCACAGTGAAGGAGGATTTTGCCATGCCTTCCTCTCAGCATATTGGTCCCAAGCCACACAAGACCGAGTAAAACATGGCATCATGATGATGAAACATTTCGAACAATCTGAATTTTCCAGTCTTGTGAAATATTTTGAAGACATGTTGCACAAGAATCAGTACCTGTGAAACCCATAAGCCCCTCAGAACTCATCCGCATTTGCTTAATCAAATTGCCTGAACATTTACGACATACTATTTTGGCAGGACGTTGCAAAGACGACATTGAAGCTTTTTAGGGACTCTTACAAGAATTAGAAATTGACAATGACAATCTCAGAACGCGAAAACGGGAACACAACAATAACTGGACTCCACAAGGCTATTCTTACAACGCAAATCGTAACCAAAACAGACACCACCCATATGGCAACCGTTGGCAGAATAATAGTTACAGAGAAAGATCGTATTTCCGTAGTAATGAATATAACACAGACAATCATAGAAACAGACAATATGGGAACTAAAATAATTATTATCAAGGGAGACAGAATAACTTCAGACGCAATGGTCCACTGTGCAATGATAATTCAGGGAGAAATTCTCCACACTTAACCGACAACAAAGAAACTACAGGAGCTACCGACATGACGACAGACGATATAATCGTAACGACAGACTTGAATTGCATCAAAACTGGCGAGATTTAAACAGAGCAGGGCACACTCGACAAGGTGAATGTGTAGAAGTTAGGTCTCCTAATCCTAATAACGACGCCCGCCAACAAAGAGACAGACAATGACTTGCACCGCACGCAGCCACGTGCGCAGTCTGGATCACAGAAAAATAACATAGGCGCTAACCTTGAGAAAAATTTTAGCATTCCCTACCGACGTATGACACATGATAATTGCCTTGAAGTTGAAACTGTGCGTACTAATAAGAGTAAATGTTATAGCATGTTTCACATGTAAAACCGTTTATTGAAAGATAATCTGCTTTTTAACTTTGTCCTTGCCATATAACTTTTCACTTTACATTACTATTATGCTTTGTCAGACTTAGAATCTGTTAACATGCAACAATGTTTGAAGTTAAATATCCAGTCAAGAACCAAGAGAACTTATTTAAACAGAAATTACGAATGCATTGTTATTGTGAACAGACGACACAGTGTTATTGTGTGTGTACATTCTTATTTGTTAGTTCCACGATTACAGAACGACTATAAGACTCACATACTTAGAACACTTCCCAGTACTCTTAATGAGATTTTAATGCAACATTTTGGTTTACTTGAAAATAAATTCTGGATTTAAAGTACTTTCTGTGAGATACCAGATGGCACAGTAGTTAGTTTATGTGACAGCTACACGATTTTATCACGACGCTACTAATGAGTGACAATTTACAATGTTGCTTTTGGGGTGTATCTGTTTTATATCTGCACAGTTTTTCTGAATTCTTCTGGAAAGTAAAACATGTTTTAGTAGTAACTTTTGTGGTATAGCTACAAGGAAACAGCCTTTTCCGTAGCACAACAATACGTTACAGCACAGTACTTTCTTCATCACGGCAATATGCGTAATAACTAAGATATTTATATGCAAAGCATTTCGCTTTTGATTATCATGAGGTAAGTGTGGTGTCACCGCCAGACACCACACTTGCTAGGTGGTAGCCTTTAAATCGGCCGCGGTCCTGTAGTATACGTCGGACCCGCGTGTCGCCACTATCTATGATTGCAGACCGAGCGCTGCCACATGGCAGGTCTAGAGAGACTTCCTAGCACTCGCCCCAGTTGTACAGCCGAATTTGCTAGCGATGGTTCACTGACTTCTACGCTCTCATTTGCCGCGACGATAGTTAGCATAGCCTTCAGCTACGTTATTTGTTACGATCTAGCAAGGCGCCAGTGTCCGTACTATTGATATTGTGAATCATGTACCATAAAGAGCGACGTTCTCCATGAATGGATTGAAGTAAAGTATTCCACCAGCTACATCTGTTTTTCTCAATTCTAATTCCCTTGTCATGTTCCAGACCTCACGCCAGCCTGCGTGAGCTAAAACGCGTGCATTTCGGCCTCATTTAGAAACACAGTGTTGGCTCTCCTGCCACCCACAACAGTAAGTACATTGACTTCTGCAGAACTTAGCTTTTGGAGGACGATAACTACGACACTTCCACAGATATTATCTTACAACAAGACGCACAGTTTAGCGCAACAGTACACGTATTTGAGTGGTTAATGTATTTAAAACATTTATTTTTGAAGATATTTGAAGTACAATGACACATAGGTTTTCCGTGATACATTTCATTCCATTGCTGTAATCTGTAACACCTGAGGGTATAATTACATTAATCCCCAGGGGGGTACATGCTTACTTTGTGTACCATGTGTCTGGCAAGCACAAGGAGCCCTAGCTAATATGGTATTTGCTTATACAACTTTACACATCGGTACCATATTTCTTTAACACTGAATTACATAGCTATCTGATTGTTTAACAGAGAAACAAACATTTTTTACTACATCAGTGACAGATGTTTACATAATTACACAGTTCGATAACTTCACAATTACGAAATTGTATTTTGTCTGCACTTTGTGAACTGTTCATATTTTTTCAGAATCATTGTGATACAAAGAGAGCTTTGAACGATATATTTGATATGGGATCATGATTTTTAAAGTACGTTTGAGGTAGATGACACTACTGAAATGAGCAGAGAATTTTTTTTACGTTTTTAAATTATTGGAGGAAGCTACAACGATTTTGAGAATTGACTGAGATGTTATGATATTATTATGGCAACGATGTGTATTATGCTGTTAAGATATGTTTATGATCAATAAGATGATGCTACCATATATGAGGAATTTGATTATGCTACATATTTCTTATGATGAAATATTGAAGAAGTGTCGACGAATATGTATATGTATAATAAGGTAAAGAATGATGAGTAGTGGTTAGGGACTCTGATTTGTGGAAAATGATGTTGGAAACCAAGAATCATACTTTAAGAATTATGAAATGTGTGTACATGCGTGAATGTATTACAATGCTGTCGAAAATACTTTGGACACTTATATTTATAGGATTTTATTTTCTACACATTTGTAACACAAATTCTCAACCTGTGAAAATATTTTTGTATGAGACTGTCACTGTAGTGGAAACTGCTGTCGTAGTAAATATTTCAGTAAGAAAGATAAGTGACCTTGACGTAATGCGTTTTGGGCGCCCAGCTAAGAGATAGTCGTCTGACAAAAGAAAGCCATTAGGTGGAGAAAAGAAAAAAAAGAATCCATTATCCTCACTATTGACATTTCTTTGTCAAAAGCATAGCAAATACGACCTGCTCAAACTTGAAAACATATGATTACACTGTGGAGCTCTTAATTTACGATATTTACTAAAATGCCTAATGAATTGATGAGAAACATTTTACATCTATTGTCTTTGCAGTTGAGAGATTGCTCATTTTGTTTAATATCTAGTTTCTAGCTGCACTGCAGCATTTGTTAAAATAAAATTTAATAGATGGACTAATATAGTTATTTTATGCCTACAGATCCATTCAATAATAAATTTATGATCTACTTCCAAGAAAACGAGGGAACATAAATAAACATTTTGCAGGAATTGCATAAATAATTTTTTTTACGATTTAATAACTTATCTGCTAGCGTAAGTTCTCGTGATGCATCACCATAGTGTTAAGATGTGACATAGGTATTAAACATGGCTATTTTTACTGTAATATTTTTTCTGCTTGAGCTGTGTTATGTTTAGATATAAGTTATTGCATTTGCTGCTGCTGTTTGCCAGGCATAATGTTACTGAATTTGACTTTCTATTACTCTGTTAAGCCAATTTTACTATGGATTTATTTTTCTTGTTTGCTGTGCATTGCCTTATATTAGTTGTAATATTGCATTTGCTTTGCTAATTTATGATACTCGCTTTGCCAATTTGCATTTTTTATCATTGCTGTTTGTGTTAATTGTTTTGTACTGCTGCACTGCCTCGTCCCTTAGTTTAGCATCTTAGCTCAGTAGATTTAAGTTAGCTTAAGATGGGGTAGGCTATATAAGAGAACGAGTTGTGATGAGCTGGAAGAAATGCATTGAGAAGCTATAGGAAAATGGTTTGGCCAAAAAAGAATTTTGAAAGAGGTTGTGAACAAAAAAGTGGGGTTTAGGGACAACAGGTTCAGGAAGGATTTTCTTGGAAATAAATGATGAGGTAAGATAATGGAAAATAAATAATGAGGTAAGAAATATGTGAACATATAAATACAGAAAGCATGCTTGGATAGGATTTTTTTGGTGGAAACAAATGTTGAAATAAGACGAAAGATATATGGATTGAAGTTTTGGGTTGGACTGCAGTACCAAATGTTACACTGAAAACAAACCCTGCCCTTTCCTCTCGTGTTATTCTGCTATGTGTTTGTGTACTCTTGTATATTTGTCTTTTTCCTGTCTTTATGTGTTTAGCTGATATGAGTTATGTTGTGGAATTTTTCTACTAATATGTTATTTTCTTTGTAAAGATGCTTAGACATTTTTTATTCTGTTTTGTTTTAATGCTCATGTGTAAACTTGATGTTTCAATTGTTATTCTGATATTTTATGTATTTACTTATGTCATAATTCTTGTAACACTGATGTATATGTTAGTTCAATTCTTTTGTAAAGCCCGTATTACCACAAATGTTATCTATATTGTTATGTTCATTAATGATATATTTTGTGCCTTTGTTATTGTATTCTTATGTTATAAAATTATAATTGACACCAGTTCATCAAATTAAGTAACTTGTAAGTTACATTTCACTGGTCAGAGTATATGGACAATATGTGAGAAGTTGGGACTGATAGTGTTTGCACGAGTGTTCATAATTCAGCAAGGGACTGATTAACAACATTGCTGGTTCTAAGGACAATTCCAAAAACTTTGAGAGTGGACAAGTGGTGGTTTATGGACTTGCTATATTGTCCGCAAAACTCTTCTATGGTGATTATGCACCTGCACAGTTGCAACAGATGGCTGCTGGCCATCTCTACAAGTACTACAGTGGGTCTGCATCTTTGATGGCCCACC
Source organism: Schistocerca gregaria (assembly GCF_023897955.1). Lineage (NCBI taxonomy): Eukaryota > Metazoa > Arthropoda > Insecta > Orthoptera > Acrididae > Schistocerca > Schistocerca gregaria. The sequence continues at coordinate 971,918,799 of NC_064921.1, read as the reverse complement.
AATACCATTATTTCTACAAGGACTGCAGTGGGTCTGCATCTCTGGTGGCCCACCAATACCGTAATCTCTAACAAGATTACTACGGTCTGTTCTGTGGTGACATACCTACCAATATTCTTCAAACTTCGACTGACTCTGCTGTGGGTTTTCTCTGTTGTGTCCCATTACCGGTCTGCATGTCAAGAGTCAGCACTGTCTGTCTGTTTGAAGGACAACACTACTTCTTCAAGACTACATAGAAATCCACTACTTCCATGTGCATTTTGTTTTACTGCTCAGACTTTGAGAAAAAAACTGCTATTTTACTGTGATGAAAGATCAGGACTGTCTTTATGGACTGTGAGAAAATTTTAGCTTTTGACCAACATTGTATCAATAAGTTTGTGCATTTGATTTCTTTGTTATTGTAATATTACAGTAAAAATGGCCATGTTTAATACCTATGTCACATCTTAACACTAGGGTGATGCATCATGAGAACTTACACTAGCAGATAAGTTATCAAATTGTAAAAAAATTATTTATGCAATTCCTGTGAAATGTTTATTTATGTGCCCTCGTTTTCTTGGAAGTAGATCATAAATTTATTATGAAAATTTTTTTCAAATCTGCATTGGCCACTGCCTAAAACAGTTTGTAAAATATTTTGTGGGGAGCATGGGGGCTATGTAAGTAGGCTATTTAGGTTTTCTTATTGGTAACTCCACATAGTGCTCTGTATGGAAATCACTAGCTGTGCTGTGTGCAGTCTGTGCCTAGTTTGCATTGTTGTCTGCCATTGTAGTGTTGGGCAGCTGGATGTTAACAGCGGGTAGCGTTGCGCACTTGGAGGTGAGCTGCCAGCAGTGATGGATGTGGTGAGAGAAATGGTGGAGTTTTGAAATTTGTAAGACTAGTTGTCATGAACTGCTATGCATATTATGATTTTTCAACACTATTAAGGTAAATACATTGCTTTTTCTCTGTAAAAATCTTTCATTTGCTTACTATGCCTATCAGTAGTTAATGCCTTCACTATTTTGAATCTTTTATTTAGCTGGCAGTAGTGGCGCTCGCTGTATTGTAGTAGTTCCAGTAACGAAGATTTTTGTGAGGTAAGTGATTTGTGAAACGTATAAGTTAATGTTAGTCATGGCCATTCTTTTTTAGGGATTTTTGAAAGTGAGATTGCGTTGCAATAAAATTATTGTGTGTCAGTTTAAGCACAGTAGTGTATAATTGTTCAAAGAGGACATTTCATATGTCGACCCTTAGCCAAGGATACCTCACTGGGGACGTTTCAGTACCTAGGTGTCTCATAATTTTTCCTATTCTGTGTTTTATTTTGTTCTCAAATGTCAGTGTGTGCATAGTTTCCTGTTAATTGTTTCTTCATCATGTGTGTTTTGTGTTTTATGTGTTGTGTGGTTGTTAGCGGTTTATTGTGCTGCAATACTATTGTCTGTGCTCGGTTTCATTTGTGTTTTTATTTTGTGGTTGAATTTGCAACTGCGTTTATTTTGTAACCATATTCTGTGAAAGTCTGTCTGATTATGTTCAGTTACTGTACTTGGTTATCTTTACCCATTGGAATACTATTCAGTCTGTGTAGAAGGTACAGGCTGTCGTGCTTGGGAGCTGTAGGATGGCTGGACCTGTTTTGAGCAACTTTGCTGTTTAATTTAGGTTTTATGTGTATTGAGAACAGGTGTCTACAGTTTTACTTTACTATTGTGATGTCTAGGAATTTCATTTTTTTGTCTGTTTCACTTTCGAGGGTGCATAGATTTTTAGGAGCGCAGTACTGGTACCTTTGTGTAATTGTAATATCCGGCAATGTGTTTCACTTGCCACGCAAATTATGTCATCACCATAGCGGCAGCAATATATTACTTTTTACTGTTTTGGTTTCAGTATTTTGTCAAATACTTCGCTTTGAAGGAAATTTAGGACGACCTTGAGCTAAGCATTCTGGATTTACGTTAGTGGAAACGCAAGCCGTTGGCTGACTAGTAGAACTTTCCGTAGGAGGACAGTCTGGCAGTTACGTTACGTTGATTTTCGTTGGCCAGGACGTAAAGTAGCTTTGCCACTGACAAAGGGCAGTTTATGTGAACTGAGGAGAGTACAGAGAGGAGATGGTTCTGCCAGGCTTCTCAGGCTCGCCAGCTCTGGGGGAGCACTCGTGAGAGCTCTGCGCAAACATGCAGGTTCTACGTCCTTGAGAGAGCACTCTGTTTTCCATCTCTGAATCTCGTGGGAGATGGTGCTACTTCTGAGGTAGGAGATAGCATGTGGTGACCATTCTGTCAATAACTGACTATACTATTCTGCGAGGAAGCTTAGATCATTGTAAGAGTCTGCAGCACAGTCGACCGGGAATGAGAGCTACCATACGCTCGGTAGGCGAGTGTATTGGACTATGACAAATTCCGGTCTTTCGAGACTTGTGACAGGAGCTTCAGGGCTCATTAATTAATTAGTAAGAAAAGGTAGTGGTACGTGACATGTTACGCCTTTTGGCGAAGTTTAGATGGCTCGTTGTCAATAAAGATTAGGTGCTTAGTTTGTTATGTGTACTGTTACTCCCGACTTAATTTTACTGATATTACTAATAATTTTTTTAAAGAGCATACACTCAGGACTAATTTTTTAACGATGTTATTCCGTATGTGTGACAATTCTCACTGCCGCAGCTGAGGCCATTGGGAGCTATTTACCCGTTGGGAAATCAAACCAGTGCGTATCGCTGTGTTTGCAAGGAGGCTAGTTCATCGCGGTTGCCGTCTTCCAATGATCCAACGTAAACCATTAGATCATTTATATACGTTGTAATTACTAATATTTCTCCGCGGTACTCTGGAAATTAGTTTTACATCTTTCGATTTCGTTCCAGGCAGAACAACATGTCGAGTTCTTCTGGTAGAAAGCCATCGTGATTTACAAATTTGATCCAATGCGTTATCAGCTCGTAGTTTGTTCAATAAATGAATCACTTAGCAAGTCAAAAAGCATGGCATAAATCAGGGAGCTAATATTTATAATGCTCTGGGTATCATGAACGATGCGAGCAAAATGAGATCCTCGAAATCGCTGTTTGCGGGATCTAGGTTGGTTTTTGTATTGGAAATGTTACTTCCCTTGTGTCGGTGCCAGTATGGACACTGAAGTCTGAACATATGACTTCTTCATCATTACGTTTACTGACTTTAATTAGCTGCGAATCTTAGTGTTTTTGTTAGTATCAAATGGCAAAATTTTTACTTTCGAATTTAACAGGGTAAATGATTGAACGTCAGATGGATACTGTATCATTCCTATTCCTCCTCTTAAACTTCTTAAACTTTACAGTTAGTACACTGTGATGTACCTAGAAGATTCTTCTACAGCTTCGGAATGAATTCCTGGCGTTTGTATGAATTACGGTAATGACTTAATACTGTATACTGTATGTTCTGTTTCCGTTCGTAACAGTGAAATGAGGGTATATTTTGGTAACATTATGCTTAGCGCTGTTGACACTCAAGTAGAAAAGGACGCTTTTCTTTAGTTTTCGATGAAACATTTTTGTGAATATTAAACATCAGTCGACATCAGTTACGTGCAATTTGTCGTAGAGAAATAATAAGTGCACATCTGTACTCCGGAACCCATCTTGCGGTCTGTGGCGGACGCAATAACTACCGATATACACCGGTGTCTAAAATTAAATAAATAAATCTCTGTTTCCCCGCCTTTGTCTAATTCACGATATAATCATACAGACGGTCAATAGATGTCCGTACGAAGATGTTCTGCACCAAAGATGGTATTTCCGTCATCGGGAAACCATGCCAAAGATGACGTCAGGGCACTATCAAATGGAGTAGTGTTTGTCGGATAGTCCTACATTTACAACTGCTGTGTACACAGCCACAGACGGTGCAGTAGCGCACGGAGATGACGCCTACCAAACTCTCTGCAGTGGAGAGCGACAAGAAGGATGGAAACAGAGCAGTCACAACCACAAGGGTCCCGATGGCCTAATGTGAATCGTTCTCTTGTTTCTCGGATGTCGTGACAATTTACAGAAACCGGAACTGTAACCGAAGACCATGGCAGCGCCGTCCGTGTGTGACATCAGAAAGAGAAAGAGAGGACCATTATTGGGCAGTAAGGGCACGACGCTTCCACCTTAGTACCGCACAGTAGCTGGCATCGAATCTCGCAGCATCCACTGGAAGTGTTGTATCGAGTGAAATGTTGTAGAGAAGGCTTCGACACAGTGGCCTTTATTGTCAGAACCTGCTATAAGTGTTGAAACGTCTTTAATTAAAAATATTATTTTACTTCTATTGCAATAATTGGGAAGATGAAACTTCTTACATTATTTAATTCTGAAACTGCTCAGTGAGACTGAATGCAAGAGTCATTTTGCTATTTTATCATTTTATGTCTGACCTACAGAACTATTGCTGACAAACTCAAAGTTCTCCTATTCATTAATTACTCACAATATTGAAAAGTAACGCGATCTGACTGCTTTCAAACTAACTTAAAAGAATGGCCCTGAATAAGAAGAAATCCTGACAATGACATAAGTCACTTACCTCACAAAAATCTTCATTATCCGAACTACTGGAATTGAGCAAGCGCTAATACTGTCAGCTAAATAAACGATTGTAACTACTAAATGCTCTAACTGCTGATAGCCATATGGTTAGCAAAGGCAAGATTTTGTTGCAAAGCAAACAATGTATTTTTACCTTAATACTGTGAGAACTAGTGCAAAAATTTTATAATCGTCGATGACATCTAGTTCCAAAAATTATATCATGAGTAATATTAAAACTCCAAGTCGGACACGTCCACATTGTCCGCTCACGCTAATACTGCAAACCTCCAACACTGCTAATTATTAACCTCTAACCTCCATCACTGCTGACTGCTCACACCCAATTTCTATCATTGCTGGCTGTTCACCTCCAACTGCAAGTCCGACCAGCCACAGAGAGTCTCCTACAGATTGCCACAGCGCAGTCAGAGATTTAATACAGAGCGCTACATTGCGCTACCCACATACAGACACACAAACAGCCTACTTTCATAGCTCCTCTGCACCGTTCAAGAAAATTTGCAAACTGTTTTGGGCAGTGGCCAAGACTATTTTGTTACATTTTTTGAAATTAACAATATCAAATAGATCAAATGCACACAATTAGTAATATACTGTTGGTCAAAAGCAAAAATTGTTCTCGCAGCCCCTAAAGACAGTTCTAATCATTCATCAGAACAGTGGTCTCTGACAGTTTTATGTACAAAGTTTGATCAGTAAAAGAAAACTCACACACAAGTAGTGGACCTCCATGCAGTCCTGACGAAGTAGAGTTGTCCTCCCGACAGAAAAACAGTGCAGACTCTTGGCATGGAGACTGGTAATGGGCCACAAAACAGAAAAACCCACAGCAAAGTCAATCGAAGTCTTGAAAAATTTTGGTTGAATTCGTAGGTCATCAGAGTGCAGACCCACAGTATTTGTTGTAGTGGTGAGATCATGGTAGTAATGGGTCACCAAAGGTGCAGTTCCACTGTATTCTTTGTAGAAAGTACGGTAGTAATGGGCAACCAAAATTGCAGACTCATTGCAGCCATCTGTTGCGACTGTGCGGGTGCACAATAACAACTGAAGAGTATTGCGGATAATATAACAAGTCCATAAACCACCTCTCGTGCCCTCACTAACTTTTTGTAATATCCTTAGAACCAGCAATGCTATTAACCAGTCCCTTGCTGAATTATCAACACACTTGCAAGCACTAACACACTCAATAACCTCTGACATTTTATACGTATAAAGTGAGCAACGGAACTGTGCAGTAAAATTAATCCTTACTATTGACTTAACTTGAAGGACTGGTGTCTATGGAGTCACAATTTTACAGCATAAGAATACAATTACAAAGGTACAGAAAACATAATAACATTGAAGAACATGATAATACAGACAACATTTGTAGTAATTCAGGCCCTACAAAAGAATAGGAATAAGTGTATACGTGAGTATTACAGGAATCGTGTCATAAGTAAATAAAGGAAAAATGAGAATATCCTTAGCAACATTAACGTGACACATACGCATTACAAGAAAACAGAATAGAATAAATAATGTCTGAACATCTTTCCAATGTAAAGAATATATTACGAATGCAAACTAGATTTGAGGATAACAGTATGCCTCGTCATACTGAATGCATTTAATATTAGAGGAAAAAAATTCTACCAAAATTTATCTTGGCAGGAAAACACACAGAGACAGTAAGAACACAAACACACAAGAGTACACATAAACACACAGTGGAATGACACAAAAGGAAGGGACAGGTTCTATTTTCAGTGTAACGTTTGGTACTGCAGTGCAAGCAAAATTTCATTCCACAGATATCTTTTTATTTCAACATTTGCTCCCACAAAAATATCCTATTTAAGTTTGCTTTCTGTATTTCTACTTTCATACATTTCTTACCTCATCATTTGTTTCCAAGAAAATCCTACATAAGCCGTTTTTATTATTCCCTACTTACATCTATTCGTTTCCTCTTTCAGAATAATTATTCCTCAACGTACAATGCTCTTTGGCCAAACCTTGTTCTTATAGATTCTCAATGCATTTCTTCCCAAATCATCACAATTCATTTGCTTATATAACATATCCCCTCTTTAAATGACTTAAATGTACTGCGTTCAGACACAAAAACTAGAGAAAGAGGCAATGCAGAAGTACAAACATCAACACAAAGAAGAACGACAAAAAAATACAAAGTGGCAGAGCAAGCAGCAACATATTTACATTAGCAAAGAAACGCAACATTACAACCATTATATGGCAATATAGAGCAACAACAAATATAAATCAATGGTAATACTGTCTTAACAGAGTAATACCAAGTAAAATTCAGTAAGACAATGCCTAATAAATAGCAGCAGCAAATGTAATAACTTATATCTAAACGTGAGAAAGCACAAGCAAAAAAAAGTATTGCAGTAAAGACCGCAATGCGGATAAGGGAAATGTCTATTGACATCTTAATATGTATGTCACATGTTAACACTAAAGTGATGCACCACAAAACTTACTGTATCAAAAAATTATCAAGCCCTTGAGAAGAAAATTTTGTATGTAGTTCCTGTTACTAGTCACGTATCCTGGATATGGTTCTTTCCTTTCCTAGTGCTCTTTTTCTTAATAATGTGGATCATAAAATTATTATTTAATGAATGTGTTGAGAGAAAGTGTTCGCATTAACATATGTATTAAATTTTATTTTACAAAACCAATGCTACAGCACAGCTAGAAACCACAAATCAAATAAAACAAGCAAATATGTACAAAAAAAGCATAAAAAATATCATTCACCAGCCATATGGCATAAGTCAATCGACATTCTCTCAACTCTCGTAGAGGGACACTTGTCATAATCAGGTGTGTACATGTTAGAATATTTCTCATCACTTCATAAGCATTTCAGTAAGTAGCATGAAGTACAAGCTCCAAAGTGTGATCATATGATTCAAAATAATAGTGTGTTGCGTTTGTGGCGCTTTCTGCAAAGGAATGTCAATAGTGAGGTCAGCGACCCCTCTTTTCCACAGCTATGCGAGCGTTTGAGGAACGTCTAAACAAATTCTCTCTGCTCTTTTCAATAGTGTCATCTACCTCAAACGTACTTCAAAAATCATGATCTCATACAAAATACATAACTTAAAGCTCTCACAGTATCAGTGGTTTCGAGAATATATGAACAGTCACCAAAAAGCAGACAAGGTACAATTATATAAGTGCAAAGTAATCCAACTGCGTAATTACTTAGACATGTGTCAGTGACACGGTAAAAAAAAGTTCATTCTTCTCTGTTAACTGACCAGATAGCTGTGTAATTCTGTGTTAGAGAAATATGATACCGATGTGGAAAATTGTATAAGCAAATACAATATTGCATGGTACACAAAGTAGGCGTACTCCCATGAGGGTTAATGTAATTACACCCTCACATGTTACAGATTCAAATTGCGGAATGAAATGTATCTCCGTAAACCTTCTCTGTATCACTGTAATTCAACAATATTTCTGAAAATGTTCCAAGTACCAAAATTAATCATTCTAATGGGTGTCCTGTAGAGCTAAACTGTGCTTCTAGCCGATCTTCCATTGCTTCACGATAAGAATGTGCCAAGTGTCGTAGTTATCGTCATCCATAAGCAATGTTCTCCAAAAATCGATGTACTTAGCTTTGTCATACACAAAGTAAAGTGCTAGGCGTATAGATGTCCTAGTTATTACGTTCATTGCCATGATCTTGAAAGTACCATACTGTAACATATTGTTGTGTTACGAAAATAATTGTCTCACTGTAGCCATGCCACAAAAGTCACTACTAAAACATGTTTTACTTTTCGGAAGAACGCAGAAAACTATGCAGACATAAAAGAGATACAGTGTAAAAGCAATTATGAAAATAGTGTCATTCATTATTAGTGTCATAATATAATCGTTTAGCTGTCAAACGAACCAAACGCTTTATCGGCTGTGACGTCTCAAAAAGTACTTTAAAGAAAAAAAATGCTTTTCAAATGTTGCAGAAAAACCTCATTGGCAGTATATGTTCCACGGATGTGGACTTTATATTAGTGACGTAATCGTGCAACTAACAAGCAAAATGTACACACGATAACACTTTGTCGTCTGTTCCCAATAAAACTCGTACAATTACTGTCTTAATATGTTCCATAGGTTATTGATTAGGTAGCTGACTTCAAAACATCGCTGCATGCTAAACGTGACAAAGCATAATAGTAACGTCAAGTGAAAAGTTCAATGGTAAACACTAAGTCAGAAAGTAAGTTGTTTATCAATAATCGGTTTAACACGAGAAATGTGATGTAATCCCTTTTTCTTTTTCCTTTTTTTGTTTATTCTTTAATGATCAATTATGAGGAAAGCAGTAAGAAAATTGACAAAGCCAAGCCTGTGGATGTATATCGTTACTAGATTTCTTGAATGTTCTGAATTTTCACATAGTTACGATGAGCTTATAATGAAAGTTATTGTGTCATCAAGTCGAAAATCTGTCATTGTTACGTCGTGTCGGCGGTTCCTTCTCAAGGTTCACTACACCTTGCTGACTCCTTTCTGGCTCTCCAAAATACCATGTATTATTGCTTTGTAACCTTTCCGTATTTCTGAATATCTATTCCCATGTCGGAGCTCGAGTATCTTCTGAAACATGTAACTCTTGTATCATGTGTGCCAACTGATTTTGTACTTCGCACATTTTTCTTTTGTGTTGCGTGTTGATTTGTTTCTCACTTTGTTTGAATTTCCTAATTTCTTCATACTCTTTTGTGTCAGTAAAGGCTACCGTTCCTGTGTCATTCAGTTCATGATCTATCTTCGCAGATAAATTTGTTAACTGGTCCGAAGGTTCTGCTAGTTTTTCCAATAATGAGCTAATTTCCTCCTTGTGTCTTTCTGAACCAAATTTTAGACTGCCCATTTGCGTCGAAATTGTATCTACTGCATCTTTTAAGTTTTATCATTTTTTGCAAGTTGCGTAACCATATCAGTAGAAGCAACTGAGTCAATTTTGGCCTGCAAGGTGTGATTTTCCTAAAAATAATCTGCGGTCCTTTTATGTCAGCTTCATGATTCTGTAATGCGTTTTCATGTCATGAAAAAATAGGCTGAAAATGTTTACAAATTTGTGTTTTTACAGCTTCAGAAACTTTTTGATGTTTCGATTCAGAAGTGTGTCTTGAGTAAATTCAGAAACGGATAGTGACGCAAAAACCTAAATCTATGGAATTTGCAAGATTTCTTTCTGTTACTTCGCATTCCTGAGGCGAAGTGTTTCGACTGATCGATCAACAATAGTTCAGAGTTCACTGATTGTTTCTATTTCCACACCCTTATTTACTGCCTGGTCCATGTCCGTATGCACAGTTATCAAATTACTGTCTGAAACATTTTTAATTCGTTACAAAGTGATAGTAACACGCTACTCTCGTCTTCACTGCCATTTCTCAATTTGCTTTGCAGCCTAGTGTTGCACTTTTCACGCCCCATGATTGTCACATTGTTTTGCACAATAACACACAAAAAACACAATTTAAAAACAAAAACTGGAAGACACATTAAAATGGCACTGTAAAGGATAATTATCCAATTAGTTGCAAAAGCGACTGCGAAATACTTTGTGCAAAATTCACATGCATGCACAAAACTGCTTTGCTCACTACGCTACTGTACAACAATGAAAAACTACCACTATAAAGGAAATTCTCTATACAATTATATGCTAGCAATAACAATAACTAATTTCTAAACAAGCACTATTTATTGAAAGTACAAGAGAATCAGAAGGTTCCAGTGAGACATCCTGCCAGAGTCGCCAGATGAAAATTATTTAGTTAAAATTAATATTTTACTTCTGTTTCAGTAACCGGGAAGATGAAACTTCTTATATTATTTAATTCTGAAACTGCTCAGTCAGACTGCATGCAGGAGTCACTTTGCTATTTTATCATTTTATGTCCGACCTACAGGATTATTCCTGACAAATACAACTCAAAGTTCTCCTATTCATTAATTACTCACAATATACCTAAAGAATTATTCCTGACAAATACAACTCAAAGTTCTCCTACTCATTAATTACTCACAATATTCAAGGATAACGCAGTCTGACTGCTTTCAAATTAACTCACAAGAATGGTCCTGGATAAGAAGGAATCCTGACAATGACCTATACCTTACATAAGTCACCTACCTCACAAAAATCTTCATTATCCGAACTACTGGAATAGAGCAAGCGCCAATGCTGTCAGCTAAATAAAAGATTCTAACTACTAAAGACTCTAACTACTGATAGGCATGTGGTTAGCAAAGAAAAGATTTGGTTGCAAAGTAAACAATGTATTTTTGCCTTTATACTATGACAACCAGTTGAAAAATTACGTAATCGTGCATGACATCCAGCTCCAAAAATTATATAATCATGATTACTGTTCAAAGTCCAAGGCGAACATGTCCAGATCGTCCGTTGACGCTAATACTGAAAACCTCCCACACTGCTAATTATTAACTTCTAACCCCCATCACTGTTGACTACTCACACCCAACTTCCATAACTGCTGGCTGTTCACCTCCAACTGCAAGTCAGACCAGCCACAGAGTCTCTCACAGACTGTCACAGCACAGTCAGAGATTTGATACAGAGCGCTACATGGCGCTACCAACATACACATAAACAGCCTACTTACACTGTGTTTTTGAAGCGTCTTCACAGAGGGGAATATTTACAGTCGAGTGCCACCCGGAGTGTCGGAGAGGTGGCCAATGCTCTTTCCACATATGGGACCCGATTTGATTTGGAAAGTGAGTCTCGACGTACTCGCATCTGAAGGGAATGTGGAACACGATTTCGAGATTCGAACGTTGTGTAAAGAAAGCGGCATCGAGGTGGGCAGCGATTATGTTGGTCAGTCATGAAACTGTACGGATGAATCGTAAAGGCTTAACTGCCATGATGAGATCTTGGGACCTGATGTACGATTGTTCCGAGGTGCTGTGCGCCCATACTTCCTATTAATTAATGATAGTGCTCTACTTCATAGTGAACGAGTGATTGATATTTCGTTGGAAACGGAAGGCACTGCACGCATGGTATGGTCTGCTCGTTCTTCCTATTTAAACCCCATAGAGCATGTCTGGGGTACGTCAGGGAGACAGGTTCCATCACCAACCGTTCTCCAAGACTTGTCAGCAGTTCCGCTGGAACGTTGCTGCCAGAGGTGGTCACACCTATAGTGAGCACGTGAACCACGTGTTGTAATGAGTCTACAAAAACGAAGAATATTTTGTTCCACAGCTACACATGTTGCGATTGTTTATGTTATGTGTTCTTTACATTGTTTTTACTTTTGCATCACTGTTTCGTGTGAAAATAACGCAACCTTGCAAAATTTCCGTTTCTTGTTTCAGATTTTGACACCAGAGTAAATTTACTGTCAGCTCTGAACTAGGTTTTTTTGTCCCATAGTGTTGCGTTTGATGTTTACTATTGCGTTGGTGCATAGAATGTAGGAGTCTGGCGTTATACCATCTGACTTTCGGAAAAAGCATCATTTACACAATGACAAAGATTGCCGGAGCCTAAAGGTGCGAGAACTATCGTACAATCAGCTTAACAGCTTGTGCATCCAAGTTGCTGACAAGAATGATATATAAAACAGTGGAAAGGAAAACTGAGGATGTGTTAGATGGCAATCAGTTCGACTTAAGGAAATATGAAGGCGCCGGAGAGGCAGTTCTGAGGTTGCGATTGATAATGGAAGCAAGAATAAAGTAAAATCATGACATATCAACAGGATTTTTCAACGTGGAAAATCGTTCGACAGAGTCGAAACGTGAGGAGGGACAGTCGAAATTTTGGGAAAAATAGGGGGTAAGCTATAGGGAAATACGGGTAATGGACGATGTGTACAACAACCAGGAGGGAAAAACAAGACTTGAAAACCAAGAACGAAGCGTTCCCATTAAAAACGTTTCAAAACAGGGATGTTGTCTTTCGCTCCTACTGTTCAATACGTACATCGAAGAAGAATTGAAGGACATAAAAGAAAGGTTCCAGAGTAAAATTAAAATTCAAATTGTAATGATGTCAACGATATGATTCACTGATGACATTGCTGTCACCAGCAAAAGTGAAGGAGAATTACAGCTTCTGCTAAACTTAATGAATAGAGTAACGAATATGGATAAAGAATAAATCCAAGAACGACGAAAGTACTGAGAAGTAGCAGAAGTGAGAACAGCGAGAAACTTAACAGATGAGGTTAACTTAGGCTGCAAAATAGCCCATGACGGACGGAAAAGGAGGACATAAGAAGGAGACTACCTTTAGCTAAAATAACATTCCTGGGCAAGTGAAGCCTACTAGTATCAAACACAGACCTTAATTCGAGAAAGAGATTTCTGAGAATGTAAGTTTGGAGCACAGCATTGTGGGTACTGAAACATGGACTGTGGGAAAACCAGGAAAGGAGAGAATCAAATCGTTTGAGATGTGGTGCTGCTGAAGAACTTTGAATATTAGGTGAACTAATAAGGTAAAGTAAGGAATATATGGAAAACACTAACAAGAAGAAACAATAGGATGCTAGGATGTCCATTAAGACATCGCGGAATAACTTCGATGGCGAAACTTCCTAGGAGATTAAAATTTTGCACCGGACCGAGACAGCTATGGACTTCTGCATTTCGCCGTCAAGTGGTCTACTGGGCTTCTCAACGACCACTCACGACCCGTCCTCAGAACTTCACTTCCTGCAGTACTTCGTCTCTGACCTCCCATACTTCACAGAAACTCTCCTTCAAAATCTGCAAGACTGGCACTCACTCTGGGGACGACCATGGCACTAGAGGGATCAGTATAGTGTAAAAACTGTAGAGGAAAATGGAGGTGGGAGTACATTCAGCAAATAACTGAAGAAGTTGGTTGCAACTGCTACTCCGAGATGAAGAAGCTGTCACACCAGAGGAATACTTGACAGGCCACATCAAACCAGTCAGACTGCTGATGAATGCATAAATGGTGTTGCGAGTTAAACCTTCCACCGCGCTTCGACATTCTGTTTAATTGTGACATAAAGCACTACGTCCATTTGGTGACATGGTCTTCTAGCTTCCAATTAATTCATTTTCTATTTACCATTGTTACATGTTTCTCATGTTATACAAACATTCAGATGCACATAAAATCGACAACACAAATTAATTATAAAAAGAAACTTTTCAGGAGTAAGTAAAAAGTAACATGTGATGCAAGCCACTTTCTCATGTGTTCTGTTTAATGTCATCTTAGAGAAAGTAATAAGAGGGTGTAGGCAACAGGAGTGGGCCAGAGTAGAGATGGGCGGTAACTTCAATTGTCTCGCATATGCAGATGACATAGTACTTTTAAGTGAATCAAAGCACGAGTTGAAAGAAATGTACCAGAAAATGGACAATTATGCACAGAAGATAGGGCTCAAAGTGAATCGAAACGAAAAACAGCGTTCATGAAATTAGAAAGAAGACAAGAGTAGGTAGAATTTCTTGAGGTAGATGGCAAGAGGTTAAAGAGACTAGACCAGTTCAAATACTTGGGATCTTGGTTTACCACGAACAACAACATAAAAATGGACATCAGAATAGCAGTAAGAACAAAATGCGTGGATTCCCTCAGAGAGACGCTTGGCTCTAAATCGATCTCAGTGAACACTAAGATGGAAATCTACAACACAGTTATATGCCTAGCAGTAATGTACAGTTCAGAAACATGGAGCATGACTAAGCGAGAAAGGGGAAAACTATAAATATTAGAAAGAAGAGTAATGAGGAAGATATGGGGAGCCGTTTTAGATAACGGAGAATGGAAGAGGAGGAAAAACGAGGAAATCTGCCTTCTGATGCGACAACCAACTATCCTACAGAAGATAAAGAGCAAAAGAATACAATGGGTGGGCCATGTACCCCGTATACCGGATGGAAGACAGGCGAAGATGGCACTAAAGGAGAAACCAAACACCAAACGCCCCATTGGACGACAAAGGCAGCGCTGGATGGCCGATCAGGCGAAGGACGTGGGAACTGAAGACACCTGGAGGAACCCAGCACAAAACAGGAAGGAATGGAGGCAGTGTGTGGAGGCAGCGTATGGTCTGCAGGGCCTGTGATCGCTGAATATCTATCTATCATTTTCAGTGTAATGTGTTGTGTCCCCATACAACAAACTGGGTGATTTAGCTGCCCTTACCGCTGTCGTTTTATACAACCTGCAATGTCAGAGTTGGCCTTCACAGAGCCAGCGGCAGATTTTATATTATCTCGCTCGCTATGCATGAAGTATTACTCCTACTGGCAGAATGAATAGGATCTCTTTTTGGACATTTAATATAGCTAAATTTTGCACTGGTATACGTTTCGTTAGTGCAAGTAGTTATTGAAGGAAATCGTACAAAAATGTCCTTCCGGCATACTCTCTCTCCGATACTCAGCCCCCCCCCCCCCGCCCCCCCCCCCCCTCCAGACAGGACATCTAGTATGTTGTTCATGACACACTCTCCTACCACTCCCCATACATTTGCAACTGCACGAATTATTTTCTACATTCGAACTTTCTTGGTTTTCATTGACTGGTCTTATTACGCCACCAGCTTAGTCGTACACTTGCAGATTGTAAAGTTTTACGTGACAATTTTTTCAATGTAAACAGCATGACATAAATAATTACATTTCTTTATTCGTCAGGCCTTCTGGCTTCAAAAGTAATGTGCTTGTAAGTGTTACGTTTGGATCAAACAGTCAGTAGAGACAAGTCGAATATCAGGAATAGTTCATGTAGTTGGAAATATTCATGTAACGCTAGGAGGGACTGCCACGAACCACATGCACACATCAAAAAAAGTTTTGCGATTCCGAGAGTTCCGGAACCTGAACAGAAAAATAGAAGAGAGATCAACATAAACATCATTCCCGCGCTTGTTATTGCTCATGAAAACCACACGTTGCATGCTGTACCCCAATACAGCGAGACCTTAGGAGGTGGTGGTCCAGATTGCTGTACACACCAGTACCTCTAATACCCAGTAGCACGTTCTCTTGCATTGATGAATGCCTGTATTCGTCGTGGCACACGTTAATCAAGACATTGTTGGTCCAGATTGTCTCACTCCTTAACGGCGATTTGACGTAGATCCCTCAGAGTGGTTGATGTGTCACGTCGTCCGTAAACAGCGCTTTTCAATCTATCCGAGGCATGTTCGATAGGGTTCATTTCTGGAGATCGTTCTGGTCACTCTCGTCGAGCGGTGCTGTTATCCTGAAAGAAGTCATTTACAAGATGTGCACGATGGGGGCGCGAATTGTCGTCCATGAAGACGAATGCCTGGCGAATATGCAGCCGATATGGTTGCACTATCGGCGGAGAATGGTGTCCACGTATCGTACAGCTATTACGACGCCTTCCATGACCACCAGCGGCGTTCGTCGGTCCCACATAATGCCACCCCAAAACATGAGGGAAAATCCACGTTGCTGCACTCGCTGGGCAGTGTGTCTAAGGCATTCGTCCTGATCTGGTTGCTTCCAAAAACGTCTCCGGTGATTGTGTCATTTAAGGTATGTGAGACACTCATGAGTTAAGAGAACGTGATGCCAGTCATGAAAGTTCCATTCAGCATGTTGTTGGGCCTATCTGTACCGCGCTGGATGGTGTCGTGGTTGCAAAGATGGACCTCGCCAAGCCAACTGCGCACAGTTTGAGTCGTAACACGGCTTATTGTGGCTGCACGCAAAGCATTACTCAATATGGTGGCATTGCTGTGAGGGTTTTTCCGAGCCATAATCCGTGGGTAGCGGTCATACACTGCAGTAGCATCCCTTCGGTGGCCTGAGCGAGGCATGTCATCTACAATTCCTGTCTCTTAGTATATCCCCCATGTCCGAACAGCAGCGCTTTGGTTTACTCGAAGACGCCTGGACACTTCCCTTTTTGAGAGCCCTTCCTGGCAAAAAGTAACAATGCGGACGCTATCGAACCGCGATTCGGACCGCCTGGGCATGGTTGAACTACAGACAGCTCCTGCCGTGTACCTCTTTCCTGGTAGAATGACCGGAACTGACTACCTGTCGGACACCGTCCGTCTAATAGAATCTTCTCATGCATGGTTGTTTACATTTTTGGGCGGGTTTAATGGTTCAAATGGCTCTGAGCACTATGCGACTTAACTTCTGAGGTCATCAGTCGCCTAGAACTTAGAACTAAATAAACCTAACTAACCTAGGGACATCACACATATCCAAGCCCGAGGCAGGATTCGAACCTGCTACGGTAGCGGTCGTTCGGTTCCAGATTGCATTTGGGTGGGTTTAACGACAAGTCTGAACAGTCACAGGGATTGTGATACAATATCCATAGTAAACGTCTATCTTCAGAAGTTCCGAGAACCGGTGTGATGCAAAACTATTTTTGATGTGTGTACTATAAATTCCAACAGGTGAGGGATGAGTGTGGGGTGGAGGCCCATTTCAAGGTCATATTTGTACGTTTTGTTGAATAACAGGAAAACTGTGGCCTCCAGCTACACTGAAATGCCAAAGAAACTGTTACACCTGTCTGATATCAAATTAGGCCCTTGCGAGCACACAGAAACGACGTGGCATGGACTCGAATAATGTCTGAAGTAGTGCAAGAGGGAACTGACACCGTGAATCTTGCAGGACTGTCCGTAAATCCGTAAGAGTATGAGAAAGTAGAGAGCTCTTTTGAAGAGCACATATGCTCAATAATGTTCATGTCTGGGACGTTTGGCAGCCAGCGGCAGTGTATAAATTCAGAAGAGTGTTCCTGGAGCCACACCGTAGCAATTCTGGACGTGTGGGGTGTCGAATTGTCCTGCTGGAATTGCCCAATGCACAATGGTCCTGAATGGATCCGGTGATCAGACAGGATGCTTACGTACATGCCACCTGTCAGAATTGTAGCTAGACATATCAGGGGTCCCATACCACTCCAACTGCACATGCTTCACACACTACATAGCCTCTACCAGCTTGAACAGTCCCCTGCTGACATGCAAGGTCCATGCATTTATGAGGTTGTCTCCATACCCGTACACGTCCATTCGCTCGATGAAATTTGAAATAAATCTCGTCCGACCAGGCAATATATTTCCAGTCATCAACAGTCCAACGTCAGTGTTTATGGGGCCAGGCGAGGCGTAAAGCTTTGTGTAGTGCAATCATCAATGGTACAGGAGTCGGCCTTCGGCTCCAAAAGTCCATATCGTGATGTTTCGTTGAATGGTTCGCTCTCTGACACTTGTTGATGGCCCAGTATTGAAATCCGCAGCAGTTTGGGGAAGGATTGCACTTCTGTCTCATTGAATGATTCTCTTCAGTCGTCATTGGTACCGTTCCTGCAGGATCTTTTCCCGGCCGCAGCAATGTTTTTTTACCGTTTCCTGATGTTCACGGTACATTCGTGAAATAGTCGAACGAGAAAATCCCCAATTCGTCGCTACCTTGGAGATGCTATGCCTCATTTTTTTTTCTTTATTGTTATTTCAATACCTTACACAACAGATGGGCCAGTAGTGGCAATATTACGCCGCTCTTTGGCCATAGATAGAAAAAATAGACACAAGGAAGATACAGAAAAAAACATAATGGTGAACAAAAAACACTAGACACGTGAGCAAAAAACACAGAGCTATTCACAGGCGGAGCATAATAAAAAATAACGTTCAGCACTTTTTCACGGACACAGATGACTGAAACGATACATGTGAACGATGGAACGTGGCCAGTGAAAACACTAAAGCACTAACACGACGGCACACGCACACAGAGCCGATGGCGATGATCTCCGGCACGCAACTGTTCATGGGGCATGTGCGAGTCCGGGGAGCTGCCAAAAGGGGAAAAGGTGAGGGAGGAGGGAGAGGGGAGTGTGCAGATGCCAGTGGCAGAGGAGAAGGGAAGGGGAGGAAAGAAGGTACTGGGGGTAGAGGAAGCCCAGGGGGGGGGGAGGGAGGAGGGAGAGAGGGTGCCCTAAGGAAACACAGGGTGGGGATAGGGAGGATCGAAGTTGATAGGAGGAGTAGATGGAGGGGATGAGGACATTATCAGGGAGGGGGAGTTGGTAGAAGCCACCTTGGGAGAGGGTATGGTGTGTGGAGAGATGGAGAGCAGGTGGGAAATCCTCATCGCTCGTGCTCTGACTATCACTTAAATCTTGATAACCTAACATAGTAGCAGCAGTTACAGATGTGGCAACTGCGCCAGACAATTGTGGTCTTATATAAGCGTTGCCGACCGCAGCGCCGAATTCTGCCTGTTTACATATCTCTGTATTTGAGCAAGCATACCTATATCAGTTTCTTTGTCACTTCAGTGTATATCTTACCCTAGTCCAGAATTTAAGTACCTTTGGTTTACTCGTTTTTCGTGTAGGACTAATAGTTTGTGCGTAGCGAGAGAGAGAACATGAAGATCCCGCGCGTGGTTCATGAAGGCCACCTATAACTTTGCGTGTTGCATAAAAGGACAGCGGCGGGGACAGCTGATTCACCGGTGTGTTTTAGTTGCTCACCAGATGTACCAAAGTAACGGGAAAATTCTTCATTCTAAAACTGTATAAGAAATAAAGAGAAGGTGTTTCAATTCCAAAACTATATGAAACGTAGTATTTTCGCTAAAATGTGAGGAAAATTTCCGAGCTGAGTGCGGTTTTCCTGTGGCTCTCGGAAATGGTTTGCCGCATCTGGGAGTTCTTTCTTCTTTTGCACCGAAGGTGGCTGCGGCGAGCGACGACGAGGGCCCCATTGACGGGCGAGGAAATCGCCAGGGGCTCCACAGCGAGAGCGTGTTTACGACGTGGCGCGCCGTCGCGGCCGGAAATAGCAAGCGCTGCCGGCGACACGAGCGCCCCGCTCCTGCCTCACGGCCCGCTCCCCGGCGATACACTGGCGCGTGCGCGAATTTGTGGCTGGCCGGAAATAAGAAGTGCAGTCATGGCGGCGAGACGGTCCCCTGTCGACACACTTCTTGAAAGGAGCTCTGTTCAAGGCCCTCTTCGTGACGGAAAGGCAGATGGATACGAATAGTTTACACATGCATACTTTTCTGCTTCCAGGCTCCATTTAACACATACGTATCAGCAAACGTTCTTCGGGAGGAAACTTCATTCAGCTGCAGTATTTATTAAATATTAGTAATTGTAGGTCCGTCAGTGATATAATGGAACAACGGCAATTGGACTCATTTTGAAGAGGGAACCGATATATCAGGTATCTACGAGGGCGAGTTAGAATGTAAAGGCATTCTCATAAGTGCAACTTTTTTTTAATGGGACAACAACATTGCAAGTAGCACATGTGATTCCCGTAGTTCGATTAATTCTTGATAACATCCGAAAACTGTACTGGGAGGACATTTGAAGAATTCTGCGCATGGACTCCTGCACCGCCGCCTCAACCTCTTTATCTGACGAAAACTTGGATTCACGCAGTTGCGGGACCAAAAAGGTGAAAAGCAATGGGAATAGTTTAGAATTTAACTTTGTTCACTCTAGCACCTAAATACACTACTGGCCATTAAAATTGCTACAGCAAGAAGAAATGCAGATGATAAACGGGTATTCATTGGACAAATATAGTATACTAGAACTGACATGTGATTACATCTTACGCAAATTGGGTGCATAGATCCTGAGAAATCAATACCCAGAACAACCACTTCTGGCCGTAATAACGGCCTTGATACACCTGGATTTTGAGTCAAACAAAGCTTGGATGGCGTGCACAGGTAGATTCAACACGATACCACAGGTCATCAGGAGTAGTGACTGGCGTATTGTGACAAGCCGGTTGCTCCGCCACGATTGACCAGACGTTTCCAATTGATGAGAGATGTGGAGAATCTGCTGGCCAGAGCAGCAGTAGAACATTTTCTGTATCCAGAAAGGCCCGTACAGGACCTGCAACATGAGATCGCGCATTATCCTGCTGAAATGTAGGGTTTAACAGGGGTCGAATGAAGGGTAGAGCCACGGGTCGTAGCACATCTGAAATGTCACATCCACTGTTCAAAGTGCCGTGAATGCGAACAAGAGGTGACCGAGACGTGTAACCAGTGGCACCCGATTCCATCATCCCCGGTGATATGCCAGTATGGCAATGACGAATACAAGTTTCCAATGTGCGTTCACAGCGATGTCGCCGAAGACGGATGCGACCATTATGATACTATAAACGGAACCTGGATTCTTGGGAAAAAATGACGATTTGCCATTTGTGCACCCAGGTTCGTCGTTGAGTACACCATCGCAGGCGCTCCTGTCTGTGATGCAGCGTCAAGGGTAACCGCATCCATGGTCTCCGAGCTAATAGTCCATGCTGCTGCCAACGTCGTCCAGATGGTTGTTGTCTTGAAAACGTCCCCATCTCTTGACTCAGTGATTAAGACGTGAGACGTGGCTGCACGATCCGTTACAGCCATGCGGATAAGATGCCTGTCATCTCGACTGCTAGCAGTCATTGGATCTCGACCAACGCAAGCAGCAATGTCGCGATACGATACACCGAAATGGCGATAAGCTAAAATCAGACTTTTATCAAAGGCGGAAAGGTGATGGTACGCATTTCTCCTCCTTACACGAGGCATCACAACAACGTCTCAGAGGCAACGCCGCTCAACTGCTCTTTGTGTATGAGAAATCTGTTGGAAGCTTTCCACATGTCAGCACGTTGTAGGTGTCGCCACCGGCGCCAGCCTTGTGTGAATGCTCTGAAAAACTAGTCGTTTGCATATCACAACATCTTCTTCCTGTCGGTTCAATTTCCCGTCTGTAGCACGACATCTTGGTGGTGTAGCAATTTTAATGGCCAGTAGTGTAGACAAAACTGAAAGTGTTTAACACTTTATACTCTAATGCTTACTCCACGGCTTATACTTTTGTAGCTACGTCCCTTCAACGACTGCTGTGCGACTGAAAGAGTATCCACTGGTATCTACCCCAGGTGATTTCTAGCTTTGCTAATGTTCCTGTTAGGTTTTGTCAGTTGATCTGACGTCCATCAGGCACAAACTTTGTTTACATATTCATGAGCCACTGCAGAAGCTGAACCACGACTGCTGTTCGACTCAGGAGCGAAACCGATTCAGGAGCAAAGACGATAATCTCAAATCATTCACCAAGTTGTCTCAGTGTTCCGTTATCTCAGTGTTCCTGTCAATCTTCAGATCGACAAATCAAGTGGGATTCTGCAAAATTCGTAATGGTACCAGTCGTGGTAACCAATTTGGAATTTTCCGATAACCGAATCTCTTGATTGAGATCCAACGCCGTAAAGTAATGTGCTCCAGAAAACCAAGCAAAACAATTATGAAGATCAGGTAGTGGAATCGATACCGGCACATCCATTTAACCTTTTGGTTTAAGACTCTATTAACGACGATATGTCTGTATGCTACACGATTAGGGCTAGGCACCGAAATTATATGTTGCATACGCTGATGTAGATGGCCTTATGACACCATCACGCAACATTTGGTCAAAAGGTTGTTATAACGTCACCATTATGGGGGCTTGGCAGAATGACAAGTTCTCCAACAACTGCATTCAGTACTTGATTTTATCAGTAACCACCAATCTCTCAGTTAGAACGTTGGGAAATTGTTTAAGCATTTGAGGTAACTACTGCACTTCATCTGTGGTTAGAGGCTGGAGATCAAATTCATCGGAACCACTGGATACATTTCACATGCGTGAGAATGCACCATGATCACACAGTTTATACCACGTACCAGTCTGGAATTTAAAGCGAAACTATATGCACAATCCAACTCCAAGGCCGGTGCTGGATAAAATCACAGTCTTAAAGAACGGGAACATTTAATCCTTCATCGGGTGGTAATTTTACTATTACTCTAGCAATAGAAGATAAGCACTACCATTGACAGGGGGACGTGCTTTGGTCATAGGATGCAACAATGTGAACTTACATAAAATCTCTTTTCTGATGTATCAGTCTTAATCAAGAATCTAGACACCACCACCCAAATGCAAGAGGGCAGCTTAGTGCCTCACAAATAAGGAAGTTTGCTTTAGTTACTGCCTTCACCGTATTTCATATTTTGGGAGAAACCTAAATCAGCGCCCCTTTCTTTTCTTCGGCCTCACTTATTCACGATAGCGTTCCCCTGAATGAAAATTCCGGGCAAAATGTCCCTTGATGGCAATGGCAATGAACTGCTTTCATCCTCAAAACCTTTCCCCTAACTTCCCACACCTGTTGCAGAGAGGTCCCAGTCTCTTTGACTTCTACATAATGACGCCTCTCACCATCTAATCTGATACTTTCAATGTCAACAGCTAACTTCAACAGCTCAACAAAGTTCCTTGGTATGTCCGAAAATAAAATATGCGAACGGTCTTTGGGCCAGACACCATCTAACACGTTCGCTACTACGTCACTTCCAATGGTTTGGATATCGAAGGCCATCTGAGGTGTCCGAATTTGCTGTATGTACTGCGCTAAGGTTTCTTGAGTCCACTACATCCGAAAGTAGTGCCTATTAACAAAACCATTTTTAACCGTCATCCACAATTCTCCCCTTTAATGTTGTTAGTATGTCTAGTTTACCGAAATGCCTCTCACACCACTGGATGCAGCAAATGCCAGAAAAATGCCTCAGGGGCCGTTTGAGTTACATACAAACACAGTCAGAGATACACAAAACAGTCTATCGATACTAGCTGGAACGACTCAATAGGTGCTGTATATTTCGCTCCCACTGCTGTATTATTCATGCATTTCTTCTTGGGTTAACCCAACACAAAAAACTCATTTTCTTCCATTCATCCCAATTTACAGGGAATGTCTCTTTAATCCGTCTTGCTAAAGCAACTGGACGCATATTGCCTACTGGTTGGAATACAGAATTTACGAACAAGACAATCATCAATAACGATGCTGGTGGTTTCAACATCACAGCAATTTCCTTATGCAATTTCTTTTCATCTTTGTCTGAACCGGTAGGTACATTTTTTTTTTTTTTTACCATGGATGTATGAATTTGATCCATTTGTTTCTGCAATTCATTCCAGTGCCTTTTCACTCTGCAAATCATTTCTTAACGGTTCTTTGTTTGCCTGGCAAATGTATTATGTTTCCGCGATTTCACTGTCTTGTTTCTTATTCTGCACTTTTTTTTCTAAAGTCTTCCGAAGTTTATAGTTAAGACTCTTAAGGGCTTCTAAGAGTTCATGGATGAAGGATGGCCAATTATCTGATTGATGTCTTCAACTGTGCACAAAATCTGCATTATAGGATGGCTACCATCGCCATCACCATGATGAGTCATGGGTGTCGAGGTTTAACTTGACGACTACTCATTAATTAGGCTGTCATTTTGGGTTCCTGAGCCAATTTTACGTCCAGAATCTTTTGGATTTACCAAAATGTTCTCAGTTATTTCCACGTCCCAATTACTTCGCATCATGTTGACCATTCCATGTTCACTGGTTGTTGTCTTAAACATTCTATTACACTGGTTTACGTGGACATATTGTTTACTGGCACTATCTTAGTCCTATTTCCTATACAAGATGCATCTTAGCAAAGCCTCTGACACTTTCCATTTGTTGATTCCACGTATCGGTGGTTTCCAAAGACTGCGAGATGGCCACGCACGTATCGTCTTGTTGTGACAGCTTCCCCTTTTCCTTCCCAATACATACATGTGTCACGTCCAGAGGATGTCCCAGTAAGATATTTGGCATTATCTAACATTTGAATTTTGAGGACTCATCGGTTGATTAAGAACAGAAGCTCTGTGATACAACTGCGTGTTTTTTGGCACTTTTTCGTTCCGAAGTCTTATATCATATGCCCCTAAAGAACTGTTCCTGAGCTGTAAAACTGGATACAATACAGAGAGTGATTCAAACAGTAAACCAAGACATTCCAGGCCAAGACAACAGTCGATGGTGGGGAGTGCTGACACATAAATTTCAGATTATCTGCGTGTCCAGTAATGCTGGAAACTGATGTGATATATATAGGGATCATATCAACCATAGCCTGATGATGAGGCACTGAAGCCTTGAAACTGGTTGCAACAAAATAAAATAAATCTTAAAGACGGCTGTAGGTGTTTTATTTTAAATGACCAAAGCTACTAGGAAAACGACCGTCGTCTGCGCTTACTTATTTTAACCTACAGTAGTTTTACAACTCAGATCTCACCACATCACAGTGCAGTAGCACTGAAACGTATCCACGAATGGTGAATGGTTAGTTGTGAATCAAATTCTCCACCAATATTATTCTTCGCTGCTGGATCGTCTTGGTATGCATTCCTATCCCAATATTACTAATAAATTCTTCTTTGTTCCATTCTGATGTGAATAATTAGTAAATATCAGAAGTGACAGTTTCACTGGCTACTGTTTATTTCGAGACAAACGCTTCTGCAGAAACATACGTGCAGTTGTTCACAGCTGCAGCATGGATCTACAGAAGAGGGAGGCTCGAAAAAATATCACTCATTTCAGACAGTTTTATCAGGCAAAGATTACAAAACAATTTAGAAATGCTCTCAAACATTGCTTTGGTCACAGTATTTCAAAAATAGCGGTCTGGCTAATTTACTTGCCTGTACAGAATGGGCCATAACTCAAACCACCGTCTTTTAAACAAAAGGCGTTTGCATACTTGGTGTAACACCGCAAAGCAGGTCAGGCTTGGCGGTCGTCTGTGCTGATAGAATCAAGGTTATGGCCGGCAGGCTATCTCAAACGATTTTACAGAATCTGTTAAGGAAAAAAAATATTTTTACATCACTTATTGTTTACGTGTCAGCTTAATGGTAATGCGGCCACCATATCATTAATGATCATAGTTATTGTAATAATTTGCATGTAAGTAACAGAATCTAAAGTTTTGCAATGAAATGTAGCGGTCGCTAAGAATTTGTATTTGGTGCATATTGGACCATATGTTGCTGTGTATGAGACATAGCTACCATTTTGAATTTTGAACTCTAGAGGGGATCAATATCAGACTGAAGTCTCAATAAAATGGGTTTTGTACAACATGATTACTTCCGTTCGCACGTGCCCAGGTATGGAATATTCATATCACCCTTAATATCTCATAAATTTTTCGAGATACTAAATCGATATTTTTGCAAATGATTTAATGCAAAGAGAGGAGTGTTTTGCCTTGTAGGTAACATATAGAACGTTATCTACGGCGATATTACATAAACCGTAGTTTTTATTTTATTTTTTTCAAACCAGTATTGTAATTCTTTAAGTCACCGACAGCTAATGAAAAGAGAATTTGTAAGTATGGATAACAAGAAATTTCTTCAGTTATGGTACCTTAAAGCGACACAATGAGATTTTTCATTAGCTATTAATCTCTTTTGTCACAACTTGCTTGTTTAACAAGACATTCGATTTCAGGATTCTGTCGCAGTAGCTACTGCAAGGTGAATTTCTGCAAATAATACTTTGTTTCGGGAAAAGAAGCAAAATTAAACCTCTCAACAAAAGAAATGCAGCTGCTACTCGTAACTGATGATGCTTCTACAAATGAGAAACGGCTAACACGTCAGATGAAAATAAATCGCCAATTCTTTTGCAGTTTTGGCAGAATTGTGTAAACAATCGTATTTTCAGTAGTGATTAGTTGCAACTGAAATTTAATTCAAGATAATGTTGCTGTTTCTCATTTTAAAGACGAGAATAATTCACAGCAAATAGTGTACCGTCTTTTCGTTCCCATCCCCATGCAGATGAAATGCCTGACTTCTTGAAAATTAATAATCCAGTTTTACCTTAATGAGTTGTCTCAAGTGGGTCGTAAAGTAATGACTAACATTTTTTCCCAACCTTCTTAACCACTGACAAACAAGAACCTAATCTATTATTTCTAATAGAACAATCCTACATTTTCTCTGCAGACTAGATATGAACCAATAAAACTCTTTCATAACTCTGAAGCTGTGAACAAACTGTCGACTTGCCGATCCTTGACAATTATTCGTCAACGTCACTTTCACTGATGAATTATGATGTATTTGAAGTAAGAAGTTTCACTGTCTCACTCAGAACCGAGATAGAAACGGAAACATGGTAGGCCTTTAGCTGTTACTTCAAATGCCAAAGATAACTGAATTGTAGAATAATGAATAATATTTGTCAACACATCGAAAATTAAGCAACTGAAAGAAGTTCCTAATGGGGCCCTGTTGGGAACGAACACTGACAATGGGTCGGTACCGACCCAATTACGTCCATAAAATTTGAAGATAGGGTGGACATAAGGAGATATCTATTACAAAAAAAAAACAGAGTCATTCGTACTGAAGTGTTAACTCCTGTTTTTGAGATTATAATACAAAAAAGCTAGATCTTCTGGCAGACTCCGGCAGCGTGGCCAGTGTAGTCTCAGCCACATTAGATAATCAGTGTAAGAAAACTGAAAATATTCAATACTTACAAGTTTTCAAGATCTGCATCTTTAGTGCCGCACGGAACAACAATAGACCGATAAAGGGACGAGCTTTAATAACATTTGAGATTGGAAAGAGAGATTACAAGAAGAACGTATTAAGTGTCGAGGGTTATTTGTCAATTTTGTTTTTGGAGCAGACATTCTCAGGGAACATGCGACAGACTGGATTTTAGTAAGGGGAAACTATTCGCCAAGTACAGCAGAGAATAATGGAATTGTAGTTTCTAGGATTTTGTAGGGGAAGAGGAAGGCACTGCTGAAGGTAAAGAGTTGAAAAGGTGGTTGATTGATGTGGGGGAGGCGACGAAACAGCGTGGTCATCCATCCCACCGGATTAGGGAAGGATGGGGAAGGACGTCGGCCGTGCCCTTTCAAAGGAACGATCCCGGCATTTTCCTGAAGCGATGTGGGAAAATCACGAAACACCTAAAGCAGAACGGTCGCACGCGTATTTGAACCGTCGTCCTTCCGAACGCGAGTGCAGTGTGCTAACCACTGCGCCACATCGCTCAAAAAGCAATCTATATGAGGTAATAGGTAAGTGCTATAGATGATATGGGAAGGAACATAAGGCTACTAGGGAAGTAAATGCATTCGATCTAGTTGAGCAGAAGATGGAATGCTTGTTGAATTGTATGAGGTACACCAATGTCAACGGCGCAAGTTCTGAAAAATTCAGCAAGAAGTTGACAAAATGTCCGGATGTGCATCCAGTTTCCTAGCTAGAATGTGAATAATTTTTACACAAACCCGCAACCATTACCAGCAGCGTGGAGAGCAGCATTAGGAGCAGGAAATCAAATAATGGTGAATGACGACTTATTTGAGAGATCATATAGTGCCTACTGTAATCCAGGAGCAATTGATGTGGGCTCATAAAGGTGATCTGAAGTATAAAAAGAAAAAGAACGAAAAAATGTATTACCACAATGCGGGAGGGTGCGTGCTCCAGTTCCAATGCTAGATAAAATTGCTTGTATTGCATACTGCACATTTTCTAAGGGCAGAATTTTTTTCAGTAGTATATGGGAATGACGGCGACAAGAGCCACTGTACTTGTATGAAACATTCTTTGTTACTATTTCGCAGAGTAGTCAAGGATCAGAACAGTTCTGTTGTATTCTTGTGTGCACAAGCGCCGAGGGAAATTACGATGAATGTTCTGATAAGCAGAGATTAATGTCTTTTCCCTACGCCAGAGTGTGGAGGTTTTTCCAACTATGGTAGTAGTAGTAGCTTTATTCATCCATCGATCTCTTTTCACAAGGACATGGGACATGTCAAAGTATTTACAAATTTAGATCAATTTAAAATAGGTAAGCTAATTCGTATACACATATATTTATAGACTTCTAGTGAGAGACAATCATTAGATTTACTCCTGGTATACAATACTTTTTTAACAAATAATTTATTAAATAATGTAATGTCACACTGTTCACTCATATCTCACTATCAGTCACTGCACACACTTCACTCACTACACACACACACACACACACACACACACACACACACAGATACATTCCACAAAAATGACGAGATGACGTCACCAAGGTGCTTGGCGTGGTCAACGATAAATACAGAGCCCACGTTTATATGACGTCAGCAATGTCTTCGAGGCCGTTGATAAATAGTAATGAAAGCACTTTCGTACAATCCTTTGACAGAATACGAGGGAAGTTTTTAGCAAATATCTTTGACAAAAGCTAGAATAAGGTTCTAACTTCAGTTAAAGTTTGCCTCTGTATACATGTCACTTTGCTTGCTTTAGTGCATTGATGACGATGAGGTCATATACTCCGAGGAGCATTGGGGACGATGCGGGAGACCCGGATTGCCGTACCAGGCAAGGTCATAGCGGAGGTGGTTTGCCATTGCCTTCCTCTGACCGTAATGGGGATGAATGATGATGATTAAGACGACACAGTCATCCCAGGGCAGGAAAGATCCCTGACTCCGCCAGGAATCGAACCCAGAATCCCACACGGGGGAAGTGAGAACGCTACCGCAAGGTCACGAGCAGCCGACTTAGTGCATTTAAGCTATAAAATAACGAAGTATGTTTGGTGCATGTCTACCACTGCAGTGACGTTGCAAAGTGTAAAGAATACGAAATTTCTCACAACACAATGCATGCTGACCACAAAAACCATACAAAAAATTTGAAATCATACAAAGAAATAACTGCATCGATCAGTTGCATTCGAAATGGTTGCACTGTGGACGATGCTAAACTTACGCATACAAAAAAAGAGTATGGAAGGAGACTGAACAGCCAAGTGTTTTCAAAAGTGGACATAAGTGATTTATTTGTACTTTAACTAATGCAGCTTAACCTACAGAAATTACTCCTTAGGTGATTTATATATTGGTTTAAATGTTTTAGGAATAATACGTGAAATAGTACACTATGGGATTCGAGATCTATATTGCAAGCTGAAATAGCTTTCGCCTGTTGCTAAAAGTCTCAACTCAAACATCAGATTATCTTTAGCAGAAATAGCATTAACGATTTTAATAATGAAATATTTCTCCATTTACACATTTTTCCACGATTTGTATGATGCTTTGCGAGAATTTATTCTCACGATCAAATTCAAATATTTACATGGCTATTTTATGAGATTTTTCGGAAACTCACGCAAAAGAAATCTTTTCGGTTGCTGTAAACCGTGAAAATACAACTAAAGGGCAAGAGAGGCAGCGTGAATACAAGCGCTACACAAAATATTTGTGTAAATATTTCCTCTTGATAATGAGATTAGATTATCGGAACACGTTATATTATGCGCAAAAAAAAAAAAAAAAAAAAAAAAAAATACGTACCTAGTGCAGTGTTTCATTACTTAAATTGTGAATGACACAGAAGCAGGCTATCCAAATCATCGATTATGGTGACTGAAATTAAAGAATGGCATTTCTTAAATGAGTATTGTGTGTGCAGATATGAGAAGCTACTTTCATAAGGGCAAACTGAAATATTTGATCGCCGATCCTCAAATAATTTTAGTTGTTATGTACTTGCACTGTAGCTCACGAAACAAATTGTGGTGAGAGCTTCAAGCTTCTGTTCTCGCAATCCACGTTTTCACTCACAATCGTTTCCATTTCACTTTATTCACAAGCAATGCAGTCACTACGAATATATGCTATTGAACAGGTGATTAACTGTTTGGCTTCCAACCACAAAAAAATACAACAAAAATATTTAAGAAACTGTAACAACTCCAGTGAAGTAGTCTGGTCAAACAAGTTTGACGAGTCCTATGACAAGGAGAGTAATACACGGCTCTGTCTTCATGTATTCGTGTCGGCTGGCTATGACATTACATTTTTCACGTCACAGTGACTTACGTTCAGGCTTGTATTTATCATTAACCGCGGGTGCTTGTTGAGGAGTGCCACGGGACAACAGTGCATAGCGGGCAAGGCCATCTGAGCCACACATACCTTCAACATGTATTTCTCGTAGCCCTCTCCTCAGCGCCACTGACATCGAAAAAGGTGTGAGGTGTTAGTGAAAAGGATTACTAGAAGAAACATAAAGAACATTTATTGATGCAAATTCACAGGTTGTAACGATATCAACGCACTGAAAAAGAAAAGAAAACTGAAGTGACATAGAAGGGACACTGTTCAATGTGTGTAACACAAGTTTTTGTTCCAATTTCTTTTTCGTTGCGAGCAGTTTTTCAGCATGTTCAAGTTACTTAATTTGTTGTCACTGGTTACATAGTTAGGATTTATGATGCTCTTCGTACTTTATACACATGTGGCGGTCATGTGGTTAACGTAAATTGCAAGTGGAGTGAACATAATAGACGTGTCTTCCTTATCCACAATAGGAACTGCACGTAAATGGAATACCGTTCCTTGTATCTGCTAAGTTCGAACAATAGTTTAAAAGTGCAGGTGAAGAACATGGTGTGTATGTTTGAACAGCTAAATAATGATTTTAACTATTCAAAAAATTGCCTGCGTAGATACAGTTCACGCAGAGAAAGTAATTCGTATACCCTCATTTACTTGTAGTGTTTATTTACCGACTCCGGATTTTGTATGATGTATTTAGCACACTTTAATTTATTTGTGAATATCTCTTCTACGATTGTGAGAACAATTTAACAATAATCACTAATATTAACAAATTATGTAATTCAGCAATTCGCAACTGCAGTAGAATTTTTTCATTTTCCTTTTCATTTTATTATTTCAAAAATCTATTAAAAATTAACTTTATTATGCAGGAAGATTACGATACGTAGCTTAATCTCTATAATCGTGCTGTATCACAGGGTGTGGGGGAGGAGCATATTTATTTGTATCAACAATGTTGCAAGTAACTTTGGCTGTGTGAAAGTTGAGGGAATATAGAGGTCGGAATTAGCACAGCGTCACTTCCGTTTGGGTTTCATCGACCACTGTTGTGTTGGCCTGCCACGCTTTCGGTTTAATGTTTGTCTCACTTCGCACTTTACTCTTAAACAGCTATTTAGTGTCACATGATATGAACCTGTGTGACGGAAAAGTATTAATAAAAATCACAGTCTAGTTGTAACACAGTTCTTATGTTGTTAATTAGCCACAATTCAAGTCATACGTTCGACAAATCGTCTTGCTGTAAAGCCATCGCAAAGTAGTTCGCGTATGTGGAAGGAGAATGGGGTGTTTCAAGAGGTGAGATAGAAATTTTATTTTACGCTCTTCTCAGTGTGACACTTGATCATAGTATCTGTCTGACAGTGAAACCTCATGAGGAAGCGACATTGGCGCTTTGAAAATTGTAGACAGCAACAACTGAAATATATCTTTACACACCGACTCCCTGTCACATGGCACTGTGGAATAAATGTTTAAAAAAGATAGTCACTGCAGAAGAGGGCATACTGTGTTTGTACATCGTCATCCATGACGTATGAACTGGTCACAATTGGAGTGGCATTTAACAAGAAGGTTTGCAGGGCGTGGTACTCGTTGCACAATCAGCAGCTGGTCTCGTAACAATAAGAGATGAACAAAGACCATCAGTTCTTTAATAACATTGTAGAGTCTTATGTGCGTAGTAGCTAATGTTTGTGATTATGCAGTAAACTTTGTTTTGTACGTAAAAGTATTTCTCTCATAGCTGACATACTAAACACAGCGGAACGAAACGAAAAACTTCCTGAAAAAAAAGCTGGTAAACTGGTAGAGTGTAATTTTATTGTTTACGGAACAAAGGAAACAGTTGAAATTCCATCAGCCAACACACTCATCGGAAATTCTGTATTGCGGTAGATGGGATTAAAGCGGGACCTTTAATTACAGTGGCGTACAGTTTGCTGGGGCTATTTTCTACAAGTCAGTGGAACAGCCAGATACGTGGCTAATACTGACTGAGTTTAGCTAATAAATTATTCGTTGCTCTAGCAGTGCAATCTCTGTGTACTGCACAATCTAATAGCACAGAACTTTCGCCTGTTACGTAAACCATTTCGCAAATCCGTCACATGGTTATTCTATAGTTTTAAAGAACCGAAGTTCTGTCACGTGAGGCAATTTTCTCTTTATCCTCCCTTAAGAACCGTTTCCTAAGGTACAATGAAGACAATGTGCTTGTTAGTGAAAGAAACTCCGACATCGACATTGTCCTTTACATCCCCACTTGCATTTTCGACAACCAAATTTGATGTCGGTAAGGACAACAAGCAATCATGCAGTACAGATTTCCTGATGTTGCCCTCTCTTATCATTACGTCAGTGCTTCCTGCTCCAGTCTCCTTCGCATGAAAAAAATGGATTACCCTTCTATTTTTGTAGTTAGTACCACACTGTCTAAAAATGAAAAACATTTAATTCCGTTACACGTTATCGAAAGCGGTCTCCCAATTTACGAATGCAATGTATACTTTCCAGTTTTTTTCTTTATAAGTCATTTAGGGCTTCTTATTAAACACAGCGTCATGTTTGATTCTCAAGTGTCCCTGGCCCTTCTGAACCCAAAATGATGAAACAGGGGGACTCTGTCGGTTTCTCCGTTGTTTATCACTGCTTGTTCTCAAGATTCGACTACCTAGAGGCTTCACTGACTTTGACGCAGGCACTGGAGCACATGAGATGTGATTCGAGAAATATATTCCTTGTCTGCTGAGTGCCCTTCCCTCTCTACAACGCTTGTGCAGAGCAGATAAAGTAGTCCAGAATATCCAGGACGCCCACCTTCAACTACAGCGGATAGGTGTGGACGTGTCTTTCTGCTGGGAGCCAGGGCACATGGTTATAGCGGAGATTGAAAGGGCAGATGTAACAGCCAAGGAAGCGTATCAGGATCCCAGTTATTTTGTGATGCCATTAACCCACGTGCTGTCGCCTCGCTGTTGAGGTACAGGATCTTGCATGGGTGGGAGAATAAGTGGCTGGATGTGACAGGTCCGGTCAGACAATCAACTCGTTCTAGTAAACCCCACAACACGGCTGTGGCGTACATCATTCCAGTCACGTCGACGGCACGAGGTCCTCCTTAATTGTCTTCGCTCTGCCCACAAACCTGTAAGGTATTGCTTCCTGCTGCGGTGAGAGTACCTTTCAATGTGTGATGGCTGTGGCGTACAGATCACTATGTACCACATTTTATTTGACTGTGTGTCAGTCCAGAGCGTAGTGCCAGATTGGCTAACAGACCTGCTGTATAGTTTAAGTAACTTTCCAACTAACGTGGTTATAGTTTTGTTAAAGTCCTGTGAATTATCCAACATTTTTCCCAAGATTTTAGGTGGATGGTCGTAATGAGTTGACTGGGTGACTAACTCATCTATGATTTTTGTAAGTGGTCAGCCGACAATATTTGCCTTTGCTGTTCCTTTACCTCCTCCGTCGTTTTACTTGTGTCTGAATCCCTTGTATAACACTTTTGGCTCTTTCTCCATTGTCTTAAGGCGCGTGAGATATAGTAATTTTGTGGGTGACTTCGACTGAAGTGGAAGTGTCGTCTTGTAGGTGTCATCCTCAATGTGTGAAACCATTTTTTCTGGTAAAATATGTCTGGGCTCTCATACCTAGCTGTTGAGCGCCCATAAAGTCAAAACACGCACTCCATTAAGATGAAGCGTATCTTCATCGTTAAAAATTAAGCTTGGGATAAATGCTTCATACCCCATGTTTTGTATTGCTGTCACAAAATTTAATACACTCTTTTTGTCATTAGAAACAAGAGCCTGATTTTTTTGCAAGTGCTAGGGCTTGTACAGCGAAAGTCGTCTCAAAACTCGCCTTTTTTATAACTGAGTACTTTCCAGTTCTTTACCAGCTCTGTTTGTTAACTTATCTGGATTCCGCACAAAACTTCCTTCAGATCGTCTCATATCCTCGTCTGACTCATCCACATCAAGTCCTCCTCTATTTGTTGGATGTCTTACAGTTTCAGTTTTTACCATCCAGTTCCCTCTAGTATCTTCGAAGAATTTTCCTTACGTGTTGCGTCTTATCATTCTGTCCCTTATTTTTGCGAGTGTTTTCCGTCTGTTCCTTTCTTCGCTGATTATGAGTACAGCTTCCGCGTCTTTTATGTTATAAGTCCATGTACCTTTCTTCATTCTTGTGTAGTACCACATCTTCAATGTTTCGATTCTGCTCTTTTCCAGGTTTCCACAGTCCACGATTCAACACCATATATTACTCTTCACCAAATGTAAGTTCTTCTGAAATTACGTTCTATACTGAACCGTAAAATTACTACTGGTTCACCAAAGGTTGTTAATCACAATTAATACACAAAATGTAAAGTGACAGTAGGTGCCAAAGAATCACCGGTGAAGTTACAATTTTCAGTAACACTATTTATTGAAATTTGGTGCAAGAGTTTACGATATTTAAAAAATGCCAACAATCATTTAAGGAATAAGTCACAATTTACGATAAGAAAGGAATTTTAAATTATTAAAAAAAATTAACGCCAGTAAAAGGCAAGTAAAGGCAAGCAATTTAACGTATACAAAGCGACGCTGTATAATATTTCAAGCTCAGCTAAATTACAGGTGAATTTCACTCCATTAATAAATGAATACAATTTGAATATACAGCTTCACTTTTGGGCAGACAAATTTCTCATTTAGTTACAACAGCCGTAGCTACGGCTGCCCACAAAAGTCTCATTCAGGCTCATTAAATGGCGGAGAATCTAACTTGTCTGCAACATATAAAGAAAATCCTGTTTACAAAAGTTCTCAAAACGCATCATGCACACGCGGGGGGGGGGGGGGGGGGGAGGACGAGGAGACACTCACAGACTCAAACTTATTGACATTACCATTTCCAAAATATATAAAAAATACAGCTTTTAGAAATTTCTGCCAGTTAACTTACGGCAAACACACACGCTCGCAAGGTATGACTGGCGAATCTCTACAGCATTCTCATTTCAAGGCAACAATTTCTACCCGTAATGAAATGGCATACTTTTGCATGGCAAGAAAACACACTAATAACCAGCTACCTGTATAAAAAACATAAGCTCGTTGAGTAAAAGCCTTAAAAGGTATTGAATTGGAAAAACACACAACAGTTTTTGTTGACTAGAAACAATATTTAAAAAATCCACTACGGCTTACATTAACCAACTTGCTTGATTATAGCCAAATATACATAAACAGAAATTTACGTAAGTTACAGCTTCCAGATGAGCAGGAATTCGTTGTGCAATTGACTAGTTCTTACCACGAGGCACAAAGAATTCTTTTTCCTTCTTAGAGTACCTTTTACACGTTAGTCTAGTAATACTAGTTATGGCAGGCGAGACAATGGATCAGGTCTTAGTGCCTTGCATTTTAAACAGTACGGCCACTGGTACCTTAGACTTTCACAGACATGGCAGAGGCTAACTGTCGAGCAAACCCGTAGATAAGCTGGAAGGGGAACGAAGCAATCCAAACCACAGATTTACTCTGACTCCCCCCGCTTTCGTAATCAAAAGGGGACAAACGAACCACCCTTCCAATATTACCACCTACCCGCGGGTGGGCAGACGAGAATGAATGGTGGGAAACCCTCAAAATATACGGTTGGTATAATTAATAAGAATAAGTAAATTGAATTCAATTAAACTTCATAAAATCTTTTAACAATCAATACTCAACTTCTGATGCGTTACGACTCCCAGTACTGAACCAACGCAGCACCTCCAAATGCTCTGCCGAGCAGGCCGCTGCCAGCCGTTTCAACGGACGCAGGAAGGCGCGCCGATTTTCAGAACCTCCTCTCTGGTCGACAGCATACGGCCGAACTGCAAATTAGGCCCCTCGTGGATCCAAGCTCAGAAAGATTCTTTTCGCAACGAGCAGTTAATGTCCCATACCAAGGAGCTGCGGCTCGCGTCGCTTGCGCTGATGCTGCGGTCTGCGTGCTGTCCGTCTAGCACAGGCAGAGAAGTCGCTTCTTGATGCCCCGACTGCCAACTCTCCACGACAGCCCATACAGCCACTTCTTAAATCCACGCGAACAGCCCACTTTTCCCCTTTCCCGCTAGAGGGAGACACCGAAGCCTTCAATTGCGACAACCGCGCCACCGCCAGAAATGGAATGCGCGTGCTGT
Source organism: Schistocerca gregaria (assembly GCF_023897955.1). Lineage (NCBI taxonomy): Eukaryota > Metazoa > Arthropoda > Insecta > Orthoptera > Acrididae > Schistocerca > Schistocerca gregaria. Next base: position 971,882,147 of record NC_064921.1, on the reverse strand, counting down.
CCTTCTAGCACAGGCAGAGAAGTCGCTTCTTGATGCCCCAACTGCCAACTCTCCACGACAGCCCATACAGCCACTTCTTAAATCCACGCGAACAGCCCACTTTCCCCTTTCCCGCTAGAGGGAGACACCGAAGCCTTCAATTGCGACATCCGCGCCACCGCCAGAAATGGAATGCGCGTGCTGTCCGTCTAGCACAGGCAGAGAAGTCGCTTCTTGATTCCCCGACTGCCAACTCTCCACGACAGCCCATACAGCCACTTCTTAAATCCACGCGAACAGCCCACTTTTCCCCTTTCCCGCTAGAGGGAGACACCGAAGCCTTCAATTGTGACATCCGCGCCACCGCCAGAAATGGAATGCGCGTGCTGTCCGTCTAGCACAGGCAGAGAAGTCGCTTCTTGATGCCCCGACTGCCAACTCTCCATCACACCCATACAGCCACTTCTTAAATCCACGCGAACAGCCCACTTTTCCCCTTCCCCGCTAGAGGGAGACACCGAAGTCTTCAATTGCGACATCTGCGCCACCGCCAGAAATGGAATGCGCGTGCTGTCCGTCTAGCACAGGCAGAGACGTCGCTTCTTGATGCCCCGACTGCCAACTCTCCACGACAGCCAATACAGCCACTTCTTAAATCCACGCGAACAGCCCACTTTCCCCCTTTCCCGCTAGAGGGAGACACCGAAGCCTTCAATAGCGACATCCGCGCCACCGCCAGAAATGGAATGCGCGTGCTGTCCGTCTAGCACAGGCAGAGAAGTCGCTTCTTGATGCCCCGACTGCCAACTCTCCACGACTGCCCATACAGCCACTTCTTAAATCCACGCGAAATGCCCACTTTTCCCCTTTCCCGCTAGAGGGAGACACCGAAGCCTTCAATTGCGACATCGGCGCCACCGCCAGAAATGGAGGGCGCGTGCTGTCCGTCTAGCACAGGCAGAGAAGTCGCTTCTTGATGCCCCGACTGCCAACTCTCCACGACTGCCCATACAGCCACTTCTTAAATCCGCGCGAACAGCCCACTTTTCCCCTTTCCCGCAAAAGGGAGACACCGAAGCCTTCAATTGCGACATCGGCGTCACCGCCAGAAATGGAATGCGCGTGCTGTCCGTCTAGCACAGGCAGAGAAGTCGCTTCTTGATGCCCCGACTGCCAACTCTCCACGACAGCCCATTCAGCCACCTCTTAAATCCACGCGAACAGCCCACTTTTCCCCTTTCCCGCTAGAGAGAGACAACGAAGCCTTCAATTGCGACATCCGCGCCACCGCCAGAAATGGAATGCACGTGCTGTCCGTCTAGCACAGGCAGAGAAGTCGCTTCTTGATGCCCCGACTGCCAACTCTCCACGACTGCCCATACAGCCACTTCTTAAATCCACGCGAACAGCCCACTTTTCCCCTTTCCCGCTAGAGGGAGACACCGAAGCCTTCAATTGCGACATCCGCGCCACCGCCAGAAATGGAATGCGCGTGCTGTCCGTCTAGCACAGGCAGAGAAGTCGCTTCTTGATGCCCCGACTGCCAACTCTCCACGACAGCCCATTCAGCCACTTCTTAAATCCACGCGAACAGCCCACTTTTCCCCTTTCCCGCTAGAGAGAGACACCGAAGCCTTCAATTGCGACATCCGCGCCACCGCCAGAAATGGAATGCACGTGCTGCCCGTCTAGCACAGGCAGAGAAGTCGCTTCTTGATGCCCCGACTGCCAACTCTCCACGACAGCCCATACAGCCACTTCTTAAATCCACGCGAACAGCCCACTTTTCCCCTTTCCCGCTAGAGGGAGACACCGAAGCCTTCAATTGCGACATCCGCGCCACCGCCAGAAATGGAATGCGCGTGCTGTCCGTCTAGCACAGGCAGAGAAGTCGCTTCTTGATGCCCCGACTGCCAACTCTCCACGACAGCCCATTCAGCCACTTCTTAAATCCACGCGAACAGCCCACTTTTCCCCTTTCCCGCTAGAGAGAGACACCGTAGCCTTCAATTGCGACATCCGCGCCACCGCCAGAAATGGAATGCACGTGCTGTCCGTCTAGCACAGGCAGAGAAGTCGCTTCTTGATGCCCCGACTGCCAACTCTACACGACAGCCCATACAGCCACTTCTTAAATCCACGCGAACAGCCCACTTTTCCCTTTTCCCGCTAGAGGGAGACACCGAAGCCTTCAATTGCGACATCGGCGCCACCGCCAGAAATGGAGGGCGCGTGCTGTCCGTCTAGCACAGGCAGAGAAGTCGCTTCTTGATGGCCCGACTGCCAACTCTCCACGACAGCCCATTCAGCCACTTCTTAAATCCACGCGAACAGCCCACTTTTCCCCTTTCCCGCTAGAGAGAGACACCGAAGCCTTCAATTGCGACATCCGCGCCACCGCCAGAAATGGAATGCACGTGCTGTCCGTCTAGCACAGGCAGAGAAGTCGCTTCTTGATGCCCCGACTGCCAACTCTCCACGACAGCCCCTACAGCCACTTCTTAAATCCACGCGAAGAGCCCACTTTTCCCCTTTCCCGCTAGAGGGAGACACCGAAGCCTTCAATTGCGACATCGGCGCCACCGCCAGGAATGGAGGGCGCGTGCTGTCCGTCTAGCACAGGCAGAGAAGTCGCTTCTTGATGCCCCGACTGCATACTCTCCACGACTGCCCATACAGCCACTTCTTAAATCCACGCGAACAGCCCACTTTTCCCCTTTCCCGCTAGAGGGAGACACCGAAGCCTTCAATTGCGACATCCGCGCCACCGCCAGAAATGGAATGCGCGTGCTGTCCGTCTAGCACAGGCAGAGAAGTCGCTTCTTGATGCCCCGACTGCCAACTCTCCACGACAGCCCATTCAGCCACTTCTTAAATCCACGCGAACAGCCCACTTTTCCCCTTTCCCGCTAGAGAGAGACACCGTAGCCTTCAATTGCGACATCCGCGCCACCGCCAGAAATGGAATGCACGTGCTGTCCGTCTAGCACAGGCAGAGAAGTCGCTTCTTGATGCCCCGACTGCCAACTCTACACGACAGCCCATACAGCCACTTCTTAAATCCACGCGAACAGCCCACTTTTCCCTTTTCCCGCTAGAGGGAGACACCGAAGCCTTCAATTGCGACATCGGCGCCACCGCCAGAAATGGAGGGCGCGTGCTGTCCGTCTAGCACAGGCAGAGAAGTCGCTTCTTGATGGCCCGACTGCCAACTCTCCACGACAGCCCATTCAGCCACTTCTTAAATCCACGCGAACAGCCCACTTTTCCCCTTTCCCGCTAGAGAGAGACACCGAAGCCTTCAATTGCGACATCCGCGCCACCGCCAGAAATGGAATGCACGTGCTGTCCGTCTAGCACAGGCAGAGAAGTCGCTTCTTGATGCCCCGACTGCCAACTCTCCACGACAGCCCCTACAGCCACTTCTTAAATCCACGCGAAGAGCCCACTTTTCCCCTTTCCCGCTAGAGGGAGACACCGAAGCCTTCAATTGCGACATCGGCGCCACCGCCAGGAATGGAGGGCGCGTGCTGTCCGTCTAGCACAGGCAGAGAAGTCGCTTCTTGATGCCCCGACTGCATACTCTCCACGACTGCCCATACAGCCACTTCTTAAATCCACGCGAACAGCCCACTTTTCCCCTTTCCCGCTAGAGGGAGATACCGAAGCCTTCAATTGCGACATCCGCGCCACCGCCAGAAATGGAATGCGCGTGCTGTCCGTCTAGCACAGGCAGAGAAGTCGCTTCTTGATGCCCCGACTGCCAACTCTCCACGACAGCCCATTCAGCCACTTCTTAAATCCACGCGAAAAGCCCACTTTTCCCCTTTCCCGCTAGAGAGAGACACCGAAGCCTTCAATTGCGACATCCGCGCCACCGCCAGAAATGGAATGCACGTGCTGTCCGTCTAGCACAGGCAGAGAAGTCGCTTCTTGATGCCCCGACTGCCAACTCTCCACGTTAGCCCATACAACCACTTCTTAAATCCACGCGAACAGCCCACTTTTCCCCTTTCCCGCTAGAGGGAGACACCGAAGCCTTCAATTGCGACATCCGCGCCACCGCCAGAAATGGAATGCGCGTGCTGACCGTCTAGCACAGGCAGAGAAGTCGCTTCTTGATGCCCCGACTGCGAACTCTCCACGACAGCCCATTCAGCCACTTCTTAAATCCACGCGAACAGCCCACTTTTCCCCTTTCCCGCTAGAGAGAGACACCGAAGCCTTCAATTGCGACATCCGCGCCACCGCCAGAAATGGAATGCACGTGCTGTCCGTCTAGCACAGGCAGAGAAGTCGCTTCTTGATGCCCCGACTGCCAACTCTACACGACAGCCCATACAGCCACTTCTTAAATCCACGCGAACAGCCCACTTTTCCCTTTTCCCGCTAGAGGGAGACACCGAAGCCTTCAATTGCGACATCGGCGCCACCGCCAGAAATGGAATGCGCGTGCTGTCCGTCTAGCACAGGCAGAGAAGTCGCTTCTTGATGGCCCGACTGCCAACTCTCCACGACTGCCCATACAGCCACTTCTTAAATCCACGCGAACAGCCCACTTTTCCCCTTTCCCGCTAGAGGGAGACACCGAAGCCTTCAATTGCGACATCCGCGCCACCGCCAGAAATGGAGGGCGCGTGCTGTCCGTCTAGCACTGGCAGAGAAGTCGCTTCTTGATGCCCCGACTGCCAACTCTCCACGACTGCCCATACAGCCACTTCTTAAATCCACGCGAACAGCTCACTTTTCCCCTTTCCCGCTAGAGGGAGACATGGAAGCCTTCAATTGCGACATCGGCGCCACCGCCAGAAATGGAGGGCGCGTGCTGTCCGTCTAGAACAGGCAGAGAAGTCGCATCTGGATGCCCCGACTGCCAACTGTCCACGACAGCCCATACAGCCACTTCTTAAATCCACGCGAACAGCCCACTTTTCCCCTTTCCCGCTAGAGGGAGACACCGAAGCCTTCAATTGCGACATCGGCGTCACCGCCAGAAATGGAGGGCGCGTGCTGTCCGTCTAGCACAGGCAGAGAAGTCGCTTCTTGATGCCCCGACTGCCAACTCTCCACGACAGCCCATACAGCCACTTCTTAAATCCACGCGAACAGCCCACTTTTCCCATTTCCCGCTAGAGGGAGACACCGAAGCCTTCAATTGCGACATCGGCGCCACCGCCAGAAATGGAGGGCGCGTGCTGTCCGTCTAGCACAGGCAGAGAAGTCGCTTCTTGATGCCCCGACTGCCAACTATCCACGACAGCCCATACAGCCACTACTCAAATCTACGCGAACAGCCCACGTTTCCCCTTTCCCGCTAGAGAGACACACAAGCCTTCAATTGCGATATCGGCGCCACCGCCAGAAATGGAGGGCGCGTGCTGTCCGTCTAGCACAGGCAGAGAAGTCGCTTCTTGATGCCCCGACTGCCAGCTCTCCACGACAGCCCATACAGCCACTTCTTAAATCCACGCGAACAGCCCACTTTTCCAATTTCCCGCTAGAGGGAGAAACCGAAGCCTTCAATTGCGACATCGGCGCCACCGCCAGAAATGGAGGGCGCGTGCTGTCCGTCTAACACAGGCAGAGAAGTCGCTTCTTGATGCCCCGACTGCCAACTCTCCACGACAGCCCATACAGCCACTTCTTAAATCCACGCGAACAACCCACTTTTCCCCTTTCCCGCTAGAGGGAGACACCGAAGCCTTCAATTGCGACATCGGCGCCACCGCCAGAAATGGAGGGCGCGTGCTGTCCGTCTAGCACAGGCAGAGAAGTCGCTTCTTGATGCCCCGACTGCCAACTCTCCACGACAGCCCATACAGCCACTTCTTAAATCCACGCGAACAACCCACTTTTCCCCTTTCCCGCTAGAGGGAGACACCGAAGCCTTCAATTGCGACATCGGCGCCACCGCCAGAAATGGAGGGCGCGTGCTGTCCGTCTAGCACAGGCAGAGAAGTCGCTTCTTGATGCCCCGACTGCCAACTCTCCACGACTGCCCATACAGCCACTTCTTAAATCCACGCGAACAGCCCACTTTTCCCCTTTCCCGCTAGAGGGAGACACCGAAGCCTTCAATTGCGACATCAGCGCCACCGCCAGAAATGGAGGGCGCGTGCTGTCCGTCTAGCACAGGCAGAGAAGTCGCTTCTTGATGCCCCGACTGCCAACTCTCCACGACAGCCCATACAGCCACTTCTTAAATCCACGCGAAGAGCCCACTTTTCCCCTTTCCCGCTAGAGGGAGACACCGAAGCCTTCAATTGCGACATCGGCGCCACCGCCAGAAATGGAGGGCGCGTGCTGTCCGTCTAGCACAGGCAGAGAAGTCGCTTCTTGGTGCCCCGACTGCCAACTCCCCACGACAGCCCATACAACCACTTCTCAAATCCACGCGAACAGCCCACTTTTCCCCTTTCCCGCTAGAGGGAGACACCGAAGCCTTCAATTGCGACATTGGCGCCACCGCCAGAAATGGAGGGCGACTGCTTCACGTTGCGCGCTGCGGCGCGCTTTTCAAAGCTAACTTTACTATGGCTCATATACTTGATACAAGTACCCGTTTTTTGGTCAGGAATGACTTCTTTGCCTAGGCCAGCCTGCTTTTCACGTCATCTTTGCTGTATCTCACGCGTTATTTTGTTTCCCAGGTATCATAATTCTGCAACTTCGCCTGTTTCGTGATTACCAACATAATTGCTCTGAGCACTATGGGACTTAACACCTATGGTCATCAGTCCCCCAGAACTCAGAACTACTTAAACCTAACTAACCTAACGACATCACACAACACCCAGTCATCACGAAGCAGAGAAAATCCCTGAGCCCGCCGGGAATCGAAACCGGGAACCCGGGCGCGGGGTGCGGATTACCAACTTTGGGGTCAAGCTCCTCACCATTCTCATATCTGCTGTTTCTGTTGGAAAGTCATGAAGAGGAAAGAATCTGCAGCACATTCAGTAAAATTACTCAGAAACAAAGAAGGTGTCACAGACACGGTGAATGGCTGGACCCACAGTGATCTGTGCCTCTTGTTTTACAACATGTGAAGCTTCGTCTCCCTGTATTCCAAAACACGACTTTGATCCAGATACTGACTGAAAGATTACAGGTGATTTATTGAATATGGCCTACCATGAACTTTGGTCCATGAACAAACCCACTGAAAAGATATTCGACGGTCGTCGAAATTTCCCTGATATCGATGTTAGAGGACTAGAAATGATATTTCATTATTGATATTGAAATCAATGAAATAATATAAACGTCTGTATTAAATATTACCATAGATCTTTAATTTTAAAAAGAAATAAGAAAAATACCATGCTACTCCTTACCACTGTCAATAATATTTTCGTCATTTAAAATAAACTTTTTTGATGAAGATATCTGACAACAACTGCAGTGCAACTAATTTGTAACTCTTTAGAAGTGTCTGTGTCGAACAAGAGAGGCAAACTACGTCCTCACGCTGATTCCTTAGCCAAGGTGCGTTGCTGCGCAAATATTCTTATTATCGGTGCAATTCAGAAGCAAAAGCAGTTCTAATAAACAAAGCAAATTATTCTGTAACATCAAAACATTCAGTAAGTAACCCTTTTTAACTTATGCAAGTTTGAACTAACCCTGTTTTTTCTCTCTCCAAAGTTAGCTGATTCAAATTCAGAATCACAGTTCCTAATCCACAAGGAAAAAATCGATTTTTTAAGTGATATTATGTTTATTCTCTGCAGGCTTGCTGCCACCTTAACATGCTAGGATATCAACCATCAACGTTCCTCGACTGTAAGTTAGAGAATATAGGCTTTCAAGAAGTTTTGGAGATTCGAAAACAATGAAAACTATGAAGGATTTGATTGCAGCTGTTGAGACGATTATCGGTGAGACTGGGTCATGTTTAGCACAGTATGGGGAAACAGAAAAACCAGTTTTATCTATGGCGTGAACATCTCTGAAATTACAGAAATAACAATGGGAAACTAAGCTTTTGCCCAGATGTAAAAAAAATGTTCTAATCTAAAATATGGTCACATCCCTAGGAACAAATATGCTATTGAAATCTGAAAGTGTTGCAGATACCAAAATTTTGTCAGTACTCTATTGAATAATCTATCTGTCCTTCTATTACTCTACTACCCACAAATAATCAGTAAGTATGGTCACATTATTTGAAAATAAGAAACAAGTCACAAGTGAAATTCATTTTTGAATGGGAGCTATTAGAAACTTACACCGATTTCCGTTTTCAGGTCAGGTAAAACTGTTATCGCAGTAACGAGATTACATTTACTTGGAAATGTCACGTGCTCTATGGCACAGGATCTTCTTCCATTTCTAGGTACAGTACAAGATAGTATACGATCTACCAACTACTGCTTAAACATCAAGATATTATGTGTTTTTTTTATAAGCATGTAGAAATTTACTCTCTACAAAATTTTGTAACGGAAGAACGCACAATATCGTCAGAATAGCTGTAAAATATTTTACATTATTTTATCGAGTAGAACTCAGAATATTTACAAAAGCTTTACAAAGCACAACCTTATGTCTCGCAACAATAAAAACAGTAGAAGATGCCAGAAACTGTTTATGATAGTCTGTAGTGAGCATTCCTTCATGTGATTCTAAAGTCAGTCAGGAGACTGAACCGTCGATCAGGAAACAACGTACGCTCTCTGTCAAAAATTTAACGAACAGAAGGGGGAACTTATCTCTAAAATTTTTCTTCTACAGTTTGTAGTCAGAAACTGTGTATGTAACTTGAATTATATTTGCTTTTATTGATCAATAGATGTGAGATTAGACATAATTGTATGATGATTTTCACGTCATCCTAAAAAGTTTTTTTTAACGCCGTCGTTAAAATCATTGTTGTTTTGAAGTCAATTATTATCGGCCATCGATGTTTAGATGTTGATTGTGGAATAGGATTTATTATCAAAGATTTGCCAACATCGCACAGTCCTATTGCGTTACTTCAATCTCGCGAAACGGAGATCCAAAGACTTCAAGCCAAGGATGTTATTCATCCATACATAACTGTAACAGAAAGTAACATTTATTTAATTATTTAACTTTTTTTAGACGTATTCAGTTGTGTGAAGTATGGGGCGGGAAAGCTTGTATTGCTTTACATTCAATTACATGTGTAATGAGAATATGTGGTAGCATTTTACGTATATCACAAGCTATCGAACATTGTGGTTTTCTCCGATATTAGTTTCGAACCGCACCACCAGCTTTAATTATCATGAAATTGTACCTGCCGCAATGTAGATTAAATTGGAATTATTTTAACATGACTTCAAAAATGGCGTTGAATAACGGTGAAAGGCTGCATGCGTTTTGTCTGAATAGGATTCGATTCGGTGCCTCCGTTTTAAGTTGTGTGATCTACAGATAAATAAATAATTTTAAGAATAATAATTAACAATGGAAATTTGCTGGCTCCGCAAAAAGGGCAACAATAGCGAGTTCCCTTGTGAGCCTGTGTCTCAGTTACTTGACGCACAGCGACGCATACTCCAGTCAGGATTGTTAGGTGATGGTTTTTCAAGCTTTGAAATTATTTACTCGTGTTCTTCCTTGAAGGCAATGTTACGGTGTACTGCTCACTCTGCTCAAATTTCTTGCTTCTCTGACGTATTACAGATAAAAGTAACGCAGATAGATAGATCAGACGAAATAAGGACCTAGTAAACGAAGTTGACTTCGTAGTATAAGAATTAATGTATTTCACATTATTAGTAAACGTCGTATTTCCTTTTGTGGTAAATGGCTATGCTGTACAGTTGGTTTTCATAGTTTTTAGATAAATTTTATTCCTCGTATGGTAGCGTGTGTAGGCGAGTGCGTAATTGAGAGTTTTCCACACTGCAACGGAAAAGGCCGTCATTTCCAACCTGTAGTGTTGGAACCATGTCGATATTTACGTATTTCAGTGTCCAATCCAGCCCGTACAGTCAGCATCACTTCGAGACCTCATAAATTTCAGTTAATTCCACAAATGTTTTTACATTATGTAGTCCACTGTAGCAAAGTCTAGCGTCCCACCCCGTTACCAGTTAACAAAATTCACAGTTATCTCATATCTCTTAAACTGCATTTGATGGTTTTGTGGAATAAATGAGCATATTTTACAACAAAAAAATTGAAGACATGAAGATGACAGCAAAGTCTGTTGATACCGGTTGTCTTAAATAACGAAATATTTTATGCGATCTTGGCTGCTGAATATTATTTACTATTAAAACAAACCGCCCTTCAGCACTCTCAAAATGAGAATATTCAAAGAACATTGTACGTTATTTTGGATGGCGATTATTCGTTGGGATTAAGGATATCGTGAGGGAAATCCAAAGTTACGGTGAGAGGACGACTTTCTTTCTTTATAAATGAAAAATATAAAGGAGAGTTTGAGCAGCAATTTGCATTATGCTGTAGTGTACGGTAAAAGTGTTGCTTAGTGACTGTAGGTATTAACACTATGACTTGGCTAGTATTTATATCTGGTGTTTGAGAATGGCAACTTAATCTACATTTTGCGAAATGCGACTACAGATGGGTAGGAAAAAAGTTCTAGCAGTTTACAAACATATAATTAGTACTAGGTGCCTGGTAAAGTCACATCGATTAAATGTTTGGATGTAAAATTGTAAGGCGGCGTAAAATGGAATGAGGACATAAGGTCAGTTGTACAGGAGGCGAATTGTCGATTGCAGTTTGTTCGCACAATACTGGGAAGTGTCACTCATGTGCAAAGAAGGCCGTCTACACATAAATTACGTGACCCATTCTTAAGTAATGCTCGATTGTTTGGTGTGCCACACTACACCGGATAAAAGGAAGACCTCGAGGCAGTTCAGAGGTGTGCTACTTGATTTGTTATCTGTAGGTTTAATCAAAATACGAGTATTATGGAAATCCTTTGGGGACTGAAATGGGAATCCCTGGGGAGAATGAGAGGTAGCACGCCACTCTCTCACTTTAAATACACCGTCGGTCAATTTAATATTCATATTTTTGGTCTTGATCTCCTTGATTGCGAGTACTACATTTGGTATGTGTGGCTTATGACTCTTTTATATGAGGTAATGGAGGGCAGAATGTTCATATAACTGAAGCTGTACCCTGTAGAGAACTTGTAGTCGAGAGGCAGTAGAGGATGCAATGGAGAACAAGGATACAGTTGGATTGCAGGCCATAAATTTTGTATCCAGTTACCTGGCTGTGTGGGTGATGCGCGGAAGTAACGGTCTGCGATTTGTACCTGCAGAGGGACCTCGGGCCGTGGCACTCCACTCTTCCCACTTAGGGTCAGAGCAGGAGGGCACTGGTTCGCAAAACTTTTAACTGCGCCAGGCGACAGTCCATCATGAAGACTGCCAATTGGTGAAAAGTGGGAGGAGGAAGATATCTAAGAGAGACTGCTGTAATCTGAACTACTGTGCAGACAGTGGGATGGTCATAAAACTACAAGAATTCTCATGTTAGCAGCTGGGGAGATACGAACAGAGTGGCTGGTACACATGGTGGCAAGACTGTAACTCCCCTGACGCCAAGTCGCCAGATTCTTTTAGAGAGCGCAAAGAACAATATACACTCCTGGAAATGGAAAAAAGAACACATTGACACCGGTGTGTCAGACCCACCATACTTGCTCCGGACACTGCGAGAGGGCTGTACAAGGAATGATCACACGCACGGCACAGCGGACACTCCAGGAACCGCGGTGTTGGCTGTCGAATGGCTCTAGCTGCGCAGCATTTGTGCACCGCCGCCGTCAGTGTCAGCCAGTTTGCCGTGGCATACGGAGCAACATCGCAGTCTTTAACATTGGTAGCATGCCGCGACAGCGTGGACGTGAACCGTATGTGCAGTTGACGGACTTTGAGCGAGGGCGTATAGTGGGCATGCGGGAGGCCGGGTGGACGTACCGCCGAATTGCTCAACACGTGGAGCATGAGGTCTCCACAGTACATCGATGTTGTCGCCAGTGGTCGGCGGAAGGTGCACGTGCCCGTCGACCTGGGACCGGACCGCAGCGACGCACGGATGCACGCCAAGACCGTAGGATCCTACGCAGTGCCGTAGGGGATCGCACCGCCACTTCCCAGCAAATTAGGGACACTGTTGCTCCTGGGGTATCGGCGAGGACCATTCGCAACCGTCTCCATGAAGCTGGGCTACGGTCCCGCACACCGTTAGGCCGTCTTCCTCTCACGGCCCAACATCGTGCAGCCCCCCTCCAGTGGTGTCGCGACAGGCGTGAATGGAGGGACGAATGGAGACGTGTCGTCTTCAGCGATGAGAGTCGCTTCTGCCTTGGTGCCAATGATGGTCGTATACGTGTTTGGCGCCGTGCAGGTGAGCGCCACAATCAGGACTGCATACGACCGAGGCACACAGGGCCAACACCCGGCATCATGGTGTGAGGAGCGATCTCCTACACTGGCCGTACACCTCTGGTGATCGTCTAGGGGACACTGAATAGTGTACGGTACATCCAAACCGTCATCGAACCCATCGTTCTACCATTCCTAGACCGGCAAGGGAACTTGCTGTTCCAACAGGACAATGCACGTTCGCATGTATCCCGTGCCACCCAACGTGCTCTAGAAGGTGTAAGTCAACTACCCTGGCCAGCAAGATCTCCGGATCTGTCCCCCATTGAGCATGTTTGGGACTGGATGAAGCGTCGTCTCACGCGGTCTGCACGTCCAGCACGAACGCTGGTCCAACTGAGGCGCCAGGTGGAAATGGCATGGCAAGCCGTTCCACAGGACTACATCCAGCATCTCTACGATCGTCTCCATGGGAGAATAGCAGCCTGCATTGCTGCGAAAGGTGGATATACACTGTACTAGTGCCGACATTGTGCATGCTCTGTTGCCTGTGTGTATGTGCCTGTGGTTCTGTCAGTGTGATCATGTGATGTATCTGACCCCAGGAATGTGTCAATAAAGTTTCCCCTTCCTGGGACAATGAATTCACTGTGTTCTTATTTCAATTTCCAGGAGTGTATAATAACATTTAGCATTATTTGGACATAGATTTATGATAAATCAAGCGATCTCTTGCTAGGAGAAGATGTTCTTTTTGTGAAACCCTACAAAGAAACAAGATAAAATATACGAAGGTTCGTACAGAATCACACTAGACAGTTGTTTTTCCCTCGCTCCATTTGCGAGTGAAACAAGAAAGGACATGAATAGCAGTGGTACAAGGTACACTCTGCCGTGTACCGTATGATGGCTTTCTCAGTTTGTATGTAAATGTAGATGTATACGAGGTGTACAAGCCAGAACAATTTTATGGAAACTTACACTGGCAGCAGAAGTTTTCGAACTTAAGACAGACATGCAAAAAGGTGATAAAACTTACTGAGGTACTACAATAGGTACCTGTTACTGTCAAAGAAACGAACTACACTCATCGCCATAAAACAAGCTGCTGCCGTAAGGACAAGGGACTGCAATCATTGTTGGCAGGCAGACATAATTATAATTTCGACTTTGAAGGACCAACGTTTATTGCGCTACATGGTTACAAAACGAACCTGTTACTATGGCGTCGAACACCCACGGTTGCAGATACAAAGGGTGCAGACGTCTTGGCTTGTAAAGATCTGCCGACCGCGGTGGCCGTGCGGTTCTGGCGTTGCAGTCCGGAACCGCGCGACTGCTACGGTCGCAGGTTCGAATCCTGCCTCGGGCATGGGTGTGTGTGATGTCCTTAGGTTAGTTAGGTTTAAGTAGTTCTAAGTTCTAGGGGACTTATGACCTAAGATGTTGAGTCCCATAGTGCTCAGAGCCATTTTTTGTAAAGATCTTTGATGTAGTCCTATGATACTTCATCCCCCGCCACTAGCACCACACAGTTCCCATCCTTTGGTGGGTGGAGGTGGGACCTGATGAAACTCTCCACAGCACACTACATTTTCTCAATCGGGGAGAGATTGGGCTATGCGGCTGGCCATAGAAGCAAATCCACAGCTGCAAAGCACACTCGGGAGATGGCAGCGATATGACGAGCGTTGACCTGCTGACGCAGGACATGGGTGTGGGAGTTCACAAACGGCAGAGCCAACGCTTGCAGGACCAGGTGCATGGCTTCTGGCCCCGGGTCGCCTTGGCATCTGAACGACTGGGACAGCGGGGTACTGAGTATCATTCTTGACCTAACAAATTTTTAATTACATTTACTAAACACTGTATTCAGGCAAGTTTATAGAGAACACAGATCTTTGTTTTGAAACAATTTTGAAACACACTAATTCTGTCTCAGAGCGAATAATAAAACATCACATAAATGTCCTAAATTGCACCAATATTTATCCTTGATTTAAAACAAATTATTTATAGCGGTCAATACTTGTCTAAACAAATGATGAAATTGCAGTGCTTGCCTTAAGAAAAATTGCTATAAATAATAAATTCTGGTTTTAGAACAAACTGTGCAAAAACATCAGCACTTATCTAAACGACTTACTGAACACCCACATTTGGGTTAGAGGAAATCACTACTAAGAGGCATCTTAACAGCACATAAGACATTCACACATACAAGAAAGTGCTCATGAAAAAGCCGCCCAGTGACTGATAACGCCCCGACGTCTCGAGAAAATTCGAGGCACCTCACAAATGGGCACCTCCAAGTACACAAGACCCGCTTCTCTAGTACAAACAGATCTTCAGACATGAACATTTACCGATATTTCCGGTACTCTAAGTGATTAGAGGGCGCACAACCCCAGAAATCTGGCAACTTTCTTAAATTTCAGGTCAGAAGAAAAACGGCTTGGCTGGGAAGAATCCTGATATATTACAGAGCCAGGGAATAAACTCACTGGTGGCGCTGCCGCCAAAAGTCTAGGGAAACTGGCAGTTACTTCACTGATCAAATTAATAGCACTAAGAAATTTTACAACAGGGCTACTGTGATAAATCGCTACGGAAACCTACAATTACAGGGTTAGCATGACCGTCTCTCACACAACAACACAACACACTGTAATGAGGGTATTAAGACTCCCGGAAGGTCGAGTAACCTTTTTAAAATAAAGCTGCCTCTGGCCAATGATGATCACTTCCAGAGCGTGACGCAAGGTGTGAAACACAGCATGTCTCAGTCTCTCTCGACCAAAACTCAAGCCCTCCTGGGGTTGAGTTCGTATGCATGAGACTAATTATCAATACGTGCTCACTTTGGCCTGACTACGATGTATCCGGCAATCACACCCAATCTCTTTATGGTGCTCCCCATACTGTTCTTGGAGAAAGGCCACCGCTAAATCCGAGTTGGAAGTGTCTGTCTGGCCAGTAAGATGCTGCTCGAGACAAGTGTTTGTCAAAACAGGGGCATTGAACAGAATAATGTTAAGAGCGTCAAACACGGCTTGCTGGCTCTCTGTCCATTAGAACGGTTCCCCTTTCTTTCGAATTTGGTTCAAGGGCGTTGGTACCTCGGCAAAATTTGACGCAAATTTACGAAAATAATTTACCACACCGATGAAGTGGGCGACCCTCTGTGGCTTGAAGTCGTATATGCCCTGGTCCGAGATTGGTCTTGCCCGAATCCATCAGTCGAGATTACACGGTCAAAAAAGGAGTTTTACCAATGCGCCAAATCGACCTTCGACCTCTTGACGGTCAGACTTGCTTTCCTGAAACGCTCCAGAACCTCCTGAAATGTCCGGCCCCGGTAGCTGAGTGGTCAGCGTGACGGAATGTCAATCCTAAGGTCCCGGGTTCGATTCTCGGCTGGGTCGGAGATTTTCTCCGCTCAGGGACTGGGTGTTGTGTTGTCCTAATCATCATTTCATTCCCATCGAGGCACAGGTCGCCGAAGTGGCGTCAACTCGAAACACCTGCACCAGGCGAACGGTCTACCCGACGGGAGGCCCTAGCCACACGACCTCCTGAAATTGTTCTAGGGGATCGGAAAATGACTTGCTATATATTTTGACGCCATCCAGGTACTGGTAGATATATTTAAATTTAATATTCCCAGTGCTGAATCCAGCAGCCTAGACAGAACTGCTGGCCCAGTGGATAACCCAAAGGGCACCGGTTAAATTAACGTAAGTTCCAGTACATGACGAATGTGGTAACCACTCGGGACTCGTCCACAAACGGAATCTTGGAATACGAATTTTTGAAATCGAATCGAGTACAGTGTAATACCAGGCCCCAGTAATCGTGTAAGTTCAGGAGAGGAATGGATCCAAAAATCACCTTGTGATTTAGAGCCCGGTAATTTACAACCAGCCTGTTGCTAGCCCCACTACCATTAGCATCTAAGAAAATGAGGGATGCGTATGGTGACGTTGTCGGGATGATAGTACCTTCCCTTAACACCTCCTCTACCTCCCATAAGATCATTAGAGATGGGGACAATCGGTAGGATGACTGTCTAATAGGAACCTGATCGGAGAGTTGAATATGATACTGTATCCTACTGGTGACGACTAGTTTCTTAGTTAACACCTCGGGAAACTCTCGCAAAAACTCTAAGTACATTCTGTACTTCACTTAACGACGATATGCCGGTACCGAGAACACCACTCGCGGTTTACCAAGGAATCCTAGTGACAGATCCAACAGGGCACCCAGAGGCCCATGATTGATTCTTATACAGAAGAATGAGAGCGAATCGCCAGACTGTGTCATCACTCTATTGCACGCGTATGGCAAGGCAAATGCTAGACGCCCAGCCTTCCCCTTCTGCCGTCAATTATCCGAACGCTTCTTACGGGAAGACCGGTATTGGTGGACGTGATGACCCGGCACCACACAGTGATAACAACTTACGTTAGCGGTACCAATGTTTCTGACAAAAGCCTCACTATAGTTAGATTGGGCCGGCAGTCGTGACTCTTCTCTCGCCTCTGATCAACCTGTTAGACACCTTCCACACCGCTCATCAACTGATGTAAACTGTTATAACTGCAAGGCTTCTCTGAGAACAAAACATACGAAGATCCGCCTTCTTGGCCCCTTGTAAGATGTTAGAGGCCACCTCAGATTCAGACAAATTCATATCAATACAATTGCCGCATTTGCTACCTCCCTGACATGCTCAGTCAACGTCCCTTCTGTATGTTGCACGCTACAGAAATATCGATTCATTAAGTTGCATTTAACCCTGGCTGACAGTCGCTCTCCCAAAACTCTGGCGCGCAACCCCTGCAAGCATTCCTGCTCCCCCCGTAATGACGCCCACAATCTCGGCCAAGGACCCGCGACTCAGCGGCTGTAAATGCCACAAAATGATTTACTGTGGCACCTCAAATACTCTAACCAGCCTTTACAAGCCTGCAGTAAACCATAAAAGTTTCACTAAATGTTGCAAGATGTCAACAGCAGTAGAAAGACGAGAGGTAATTTAGCGAAGTAGGACAACACATTAGCCGAAATGCTACTTCTAGCACCGAAATACCTACTAATGTTTTGTACATCCAGTGGACTTCCCTCCCCACTCCCCTCTGGCTTATCACTTCATTGTGAAGCAGTTAACCTAAGCTGCAAACTGCATCATCTCGCCAGATAATTCACTTACACTCGACTTCACTTTCGAATCAGACAGTATCAAATCCAAGTCCTTGGTACGGTTAAACCAATGAGCAATCTGAGCCTGAACACAAGATACATGTGTGCGGGGTGGGCTACTATCTTCCAGGAAGCCTCTTTTTTTCTGTAAGTCGGGAAGGGAAGCGCCGCTGTATTCAACAGCAGCACTCGCCTGGTCTTTCGGGGCGCTTTCATCCGTACTGTACTTTCCGCTGTTCGGCACCGCCGCGCGGCCAACTCCACGACGTAACCTTCGTAGGACTGCTATTTCTTGTTCAGGCAGCCCACTCCCAATACCTCTCAAGCCCTCATGGTATGAGCAAGTACACCTGAAAATGTACAGCAGAGAGAATTTTAACAAATTACAAAATCACTAAATATTATTACTGCTCTCCTAGCCGAATATTACTATCAACCCTTAAGTCAGGAATTATGCTCACTTCGAACGCTAAAAAACCCCACCTCGAAAGGCAACCATGCTCTGCTACGATTCTAGTAAACAGCTACCGTACCTGGTTACCTTGTGATCGGAAGAGCTGGGACAACAGAGTGCTGAACATCATTCGTGAGCCAAAAAGTTTTTAATTGCAGTTATTAAACACTGATTCAGTCAAGTTAATACATAGCATTGATCTTTCCTTTGAATCAATCATAAAAGACATTAGATATGTTTCGGATCATATGTAAAAGAGTCACACATATGCCAGCTTTACAGTAAATTACAACTATATTAATCCTTCGTTTAAAATAAATTATATAAAGATAATCGGCTTTCAGTGCTTGCCTTACTGGAAGTTACTAGAAATAATTAATTCTGGTTTTAGAACAAGTGGTTCAAACACATCATTATTTATCCAAACGAATTATTAAATATCAATGTTTGGGTTAGAGGAAATTACTTCTAAGAGGAATCTTAAGGGGAGAGAAAGCACTCACAACTACAGCAAACTCTGCTTGTGAACGAGCCACCCAGTGGCTGATAACATGCACTGAAGTTTCGAGAAAACTCGGTACGCCTCACGGGCACCCCAAGTACGCAGGCTCCGCCCCTCTAGAACAGGCGCAAACAGATCTTCACACACATGAACATTTACCGCCACTGCGGGTTCCGCCACAAGATCCATTTAGCGTTAACAGTTTAAAGAGTGAACAGTACCAGAACTCTGGCATCTTTATTTATATTTCGGTGAGAACAAACAGTTAAGCTGGGGTGCATCCAAATTTATTACAGAGCCACGCATTAAGCCCACTGGTGGAACTGCACCCAAAGGTGCGCGGAAAGCGGCAATTATTTCACTGAACGAATGAAGTGCAACAAGAAATTATATGACAAGAGAGTTTCTGTGATAAATCACTACGAAGCCCGCAATTACAGGATTAGCATGATCCTCTATCATACAGCAACAATTTGTAACATTGTAACGATTATCTTAAAGCACCAGGAAGGTATAGTAACTTTTTCAAAATAAACAAGACAAAACATACTAGGAAAAGGGCAGGCGTTAGACATGGGTAAATGCCAATCACATAAAAGATTGGCACAACATGTGGCCAAATAGCTAGATCATAATTAATTATTAATTGATACAAAGAACTAGCCCAATACCCTTGGCCAGCTTAAACATGTCTGAGAATACTCTAGAGAAAAGAGATGATAATTAATTCATAATATAATTTAGATTCTTGAATGCTGGCATAACCGCTGGTTAATCGACAAGGCAACACAGTGTAATGATTCACTCAAATACCTTAAAAGAGCCCCATCTAAGGGCGGTAAAAATAACTAACAGGTGGTGACAATAACTTGTGCAGCCACACGCAATGCCTAGGAAGCAAAAAAGCGTGTTTGCGAAGTTGGTTCACGAAGTTCATTCCTAAAGGAATAAATCACCATCAACAAAATTTCCTCAAGACCTAAAGTATTAAGGACAGACACCAAGAAATTCTGTCAGAAAAATACTCAACCTACAAGGCAGCGGTGTTTGAAAAAAAAAGAACGCTAAAATTAAACAGATCTCTTAATACATACACATTAATAGCACTTCAAACTAGGAAGGCTGAGCCGTGATAGCGAACTCATTGTTAATAATTTTACTACCAAATCCTCAGTGGGACGTATTGACAATTCCAAGCAGAAATCGAAACAGGGCAGAGACACCACAGTGCGAATGGCCTCAGAAGACATACAAACGCTATGAGATAACGGGCGAGTTGTGGCGTTCTGAAAATATTCCAAGTTCGGAGTTGGCGTGGCTGCAGGGGCCGTAACCGGAGCAAAAAGGGTAGTCCCAGTCCAGGGTGACCGCGTAGCTGGGAATTCTATGTTGACGCTGTGTGGAGGACTGTGCTTTCTGTCAATGAAGGAGATTTGTATGGTGGGAGTGCCAAAGATGGCGGACTTTGTGAAACCATAATAGCAGGCATTCCACAGTTCATGCAGATATTAATAATAGCCAGAGGAAACATGCTACCTTAAAAAGAAACATGTATATTACTATTATTTGCACGATGATTCTGATGGTTTAATCGGATTCTCAGTATATTTATAGTTTAAAGTTTAATATCTGACTGTAAATTAGACAAGTAGCACCCAGCAACAGTGAGGAAACTTCACACAGCTGCCCACCTGGCGCAATGGAGAAAGATGACAGTGGTGGATGAAAATGTCCACAGCGATCTGTGTCCTCCTGCGAGTATGTAATGGAGCTGCTCCCACAAGCCAATGTCGGACGAAATAATCCCATGGAGACTAGCGAGCAATGTCTTCCTGCTGTGCAGCTTGTTATACCTTCATCCATTTATGCTGCCTCTACTAACTGCCACACAAAGCATGCTCCATGTGCTTGGGCTATACACGAGGCAGTGAACCTCTGTATCAACAGTACAGGTCATACAGCCACAACACAGACTGATCCGACAGTTACTCTCTGTCTTCAATAAGCCACCCTCACTCCTGTGTCCTACCTCCAAGTGTCTTCATGTCACAGTCCCTTCCCTTCGTGCCATCTTCATGGACTCTGCCTCATGCTCGCACTCTCTGGCCAAGATAACCACTTCCAGACTGTGATGCATAGGTTCAAAATACAACATGGCTCAGGACATCCCTGACATAAGGTGCAGCTGTCATGGAGCCTATTAGGAACAGTAATGGCACTGCAGGATTTCACTGCCCACATAACACACTGGCTGTATGTGTGACGAGAGATCACAAAGTGCTCTTTGTAGAACTCTTCGCTATGCCTCCAGACTCATACCTTCCTACTGTTGCCTCCATCACAGAAGTGGAACTTCTTACTGAAGATAACCCCCCGCCAGTCTGCAGTACTCCATGATACTACCACTAGCACTAGTTCTTTCAGGATGTAGCTTAGATGGCAGTACCTGGCTCTGAATGACTCCAATCCTTGCCCTAGCATCTGTGTGCATGTAGTGGACTATCATTCGGTTGTGATACATAATGGTACATGTCAGGCATCCAGATCGTGCATATGTCTTCCTGTATCCATTGCAACCAATGATGGATGATGGCAGTGTCTGTATGACCCAGCCTCCTGCAGTACAACAATGCGGCCCCTCTCGAAAGTCATCTAGCTGGGCACGCTGTAGTTGTAAATTGTCCTAGTTGTGTTCCTAAAGCGCTAGTAGAAAGCAACGAAACTCACAGTGTTAGAAATACTGAGAGCTGGATAAAGCCAGAGATAAGTTCTGCCGAATTTTTTACACGGGTCCAAATGTGTCATGAAGTATAGACTACGTACAATTAGTGGCCGTCCGCTGCCGGAAGCTGTGTGGTCAGCACGACAAAATGTCATTCCTAAGGCCTGGGTTCGATTCCCAGCTGGGTCCGCGATTTTCTGCGCTCACGGACTGGGTGCTTTGTTTTCATAATCATCATCATTTCATCCCGATCAACGCGCTAGCCGCTGAAGTGGCGTCAAATGAAAGACTTGCACCCGGCGAAAGGTCTACCAGACGGGAGGCCCTAGTCACACGACCTTTACATTTTTAGTTAGTAGCTATATACTTGCCGCCGTTAGAAGTAGTTAATATAGTGGCGAAATTAAGGTAAGTAGTTGCTATGAGTTAATATGGGTAGAGGCTATACTTGACAATCGGAATAAATTAATAATTGATTCTTAATACCGACCTCCTGACTCAGATGATTCTGTTTTAGGGCAGTTCTAAGAAAACATGAGAGAAGAAGAGTCATGCTCTCACTATTTCTCGTATCCAAGGCTATTCTTCAGTGTTGATTTTATAACGAAGAGGCCATTTATGTGAAACGACAGGAATCAACACGAGCAGGCACTGACTGGACCATATACATTGTTAATGCATGTGAGATCCTTTGAATACTATTTTATGGAGTTGAGATCAAGCAGGCAGTTTGGTCATTTAATGGTGAATCTTGCTTTGGATGTTGAAGGCTTGGAAGTAATGTGTAGCTATTAGGGAAAGGAACATCTTGAAGCGTTTACCGGGGACAGAACGCTGTCCCCTAGAATTCCTTGCAGGGGTGTGCAGACAATTCTTTCGGCCAAGGGGACGAGACAACTGCCAATTTGGGTCTAACTGTGAGGCGCATCTAGCCATGGTAGGTGCAGGGACGCAAAAGAAATGTAGGTCGCCTGGTCAAGGCGTTTCGACAGTGTCGTAAACCGCTTTTGTGATCGGGGAAGGCGGCCATTAATATTCGCGAGTGTCCATGTTCACCATGGATCAGGTGCTACCAAGGCATTCATTGGGCGGTGTTGTGCCTCTGCCTGCCCAGTTCTTTGGGAAGCATCAGGCATTGGAACACAAAAGCACTTCTGTTAGTTTAACTATGGTTCAAAATGGCTCTGAGCACTAGGGGACTTAACATCTGAGGTCATCAGTCCCCTAAAACGTAGAACTACTTAAACCTAACTAACCCAAGAACATCACACACATCGATGCCCGAGGCAGGATTCGAACCTGCGACAGTAGCGGTCGCGTGGTTGCAGACCGAAGTGCCTAGAACCGCTCGGCCACCCTGGCTGGCCTTAGCTATGGTCCCTAGCCGGATACGATTTAACGTTCGGACCATACAGATAATGATCTCTTGATAAATGTCTTGTTCACTTTAGGCCTAAATGGAAACTCAGAATACCATGCCCAGAGTTGCTGTGGGAAAAACTTAGAATACCCTATCCAGAGTTGCTGTGGGAAAAACCGAGTCTCGAGCGCAACGTCTTCTTCTCTCTGCGTGGGAATTTATGAGTTGGGGATTGGCTGCTTCTTCAGAAAAGAGAAGAATATAATTAACTTTGATTAGGCTTGGCCATGGGGTAGAGCAGCCGCATTAGACGAGGTGATATGGGGCTCCTGGAGTCTTGTGACTGGCACGAAACTATTGTGGGGGCGGATGATAGCGCTTTTGGGGAGTTTATTGAGGTTTGATGGAAAGCGGTAAGCAGAGGAACTTCGTCCTCTGATTTAGAGTCCGGTCTGGAGAGGACTGTAGTCTTGATTGTTGTTATGAATGGGTTGCACTTGAGACACCAGCCCTCACCGTGACTTCGCACAGGCATTGGTTTTACCTGGAGAATCGGTGGTGAGGACTAAGCTGTACTGACAGTTTAAGCCTCGGAGAACTCTCTGTGCTGACGGCAGTATAATTTGTGTCAGATCTGCCGCCTTGACGTTTGATCTCCTTGTGTGCTCTGACTTTTACAAGTGAGTGAAAATGGCCTACGGAATAGCGGCGGAATTTTCCGAGATTCCAGGGCTCCATTAAAGAGTTATTGCAATCCGTCTAACAGATCGCCATCAGCGACTTTGCGTATTTCGTGCCCTCGATAACGAATTACAGAGGCCGCACATAACTATTCAGCAGACGCTTGCACAACGACCGTCACCTGAGACACCGTTACACTTAAAGAAACGGGTACAGCATTGCCGCTCCAGCTTGTTGGGCAGACAGAATCACAGTCTCGCCACTTGTTCTCTGCTGCACCAACGTAGTATAACTTGTGTAGAATAAACCGATCAACGCCAGCGTTCGATAATTTCAGATTGTATTATCCACAGTTTGAGCTAGAGTGCAATAGATTAACCAGACTAACCTTAGAATGCAGGCTAACAACGACAACCACTGACAAAGGGAAAAATCAGTTTAGCAGACACCTGGACCACATAGAAAAGAGGTAGGCTCACAAGTTAAAGTGGTTGCTGTCAGGGCGTAAAACTCAAAGTGACTTGTAGCCTTTCACTTCACACCGCAAAACCAGTGTAGTCTCGCAAACATAGGTAGGCCTATCATCACAAATAAACTGTCGCTCACACAAATATGGTAGCAGGTGCCTTCAATCTACTCTCTCCAGAAATTGTACTAAATGCTTTCCCCGAAAATTATTTTGAGCAATTAAATCAGGCCCCCACTTGAAGTGTAAATAATTGCGAGAACATAGTTGCCCTCTTAGCAACTAATAATCCTGACCAAATAGGGAGCATCATGACAGTAACAAACATTAGTGACCACAAGGTTGTTATAGCGTGACTGGACAATGCAACATCAAAATCCTCCAAAATAAAACGCAAAATATATAGGTGTAAAAGACCCAGATAAAAATTCGCTTCACGCTTTCCTAAGAGCCAGTCTCCATTCCGTCCCAACTAACTATGTAAGTATAGACTGGAACTGGCTTAAATTCAAAGAAGTAGTATCAGAGGCAATTGAAAGACTTTTTTCTGAATAAATTAATAAAATATGGCACTGATTATCCATGGCACACAAAACAGAACAGAACACTATCAAAGAAGCAACGCAAAAAACATGCTTAAACATAAAACATCCAACTTTGGCAATATTTTACTGAAGCTCGAAGCTTAGCGCTAAGTTAATGAGAGATCCTTTTAATAGTTTTCTCAGCAAATCTCAGATTCAAATCTGAAAGAAAATACAAAGAAATTCTGGTCGTACACGATAAACAAAGCACAATCAGTAGCCTCGCATGGCGATACCAACGGTAATATTACCGACTACAGCGTCACTAAGGCGGAGTCATTAAACACAGTTTTGCGAAATCCCTTAACCAAAGAACAAAAAGGAAATACTCCATAATTCGAACGAGGAACAACTGCCAAAATGTGTTACATAGAAATACATATCCTCGGTCTAGAGAAGCAATTTAAAGCACTTGACAAAAGCAAGTCTTCCGGTCCCGGTAACATACACATTAGGGTCCTTTCAGTCTGCTGATACAATTCCCCATACTTAGCAATCACACACAACCGGTTGCTCGACAAAAGATCCGTACCAAAAGACTGGAAAGTTCCCCAGGTCACACCAGTATTTAAGACAGGAAATGGGAGGAATCCGCTGAATTACGGATTCACACCACGGATGTAGAGTTGCAGCAGCGTTTTGGAACAAATGCTATATCGGACACTATGAATTTACTCGAAGAGCTCGATGTATTGACAAACAGACAATAGCGATTCAGAAAGTATCGTTCTTGTGGAGCGCAACTTGCTCTTTGTTTCCACGAAGTAGTGAACACAATCGACAAGGAATCTCCAATCGATCCCATATTTCTAGATTTCCAAAATGCTTTTCAAACCGTTCCTAGCAAGATATGTCTATAACTCCATTCACCGAAACAAGAGACGTACTGTAGACACGGCAAGGCGCGTGACCACAGCGCTGCCGTAGAGGGGTGCACAAAGCAGAGGCGTCAGAAATTAAAAAATGAAAGTCGTGTTTTTTATAATTTGGTACCTGAACATGATAAAGTGATCCGACACCCTTTTTTACATTACAATAAAATTTATTGTCATTGAAAAAGAGAAATATTTAAGCTTTCGGGAAAGTTGTTTTTTCGCGTTACTCTATATTTATCATGCCATATCTCCTAAACTGTGTATTGAACAGCAAAATAATTTTATAATTGCTTTCAGTACTATATGTTGATGACGTCTGCAAATTTTCTGCCCAATAGAGTCAGTAATAGTGAAGTAATAAATTAAAATCTCACGTCTGATGCAGAACTTTTACCAAATCATCATCCGAAATATAGTAAGCGACAAACTTTTCCCCTTTAAATTCTTTTGTGGGGCTGTAAGCGAGAAAATAATCAGGAAAGGGTTGAATTTAATTTTGTAGTTTGTTCGAATGCGATGGGTGCAGCCGTTTGTCCTTTATGAGTGATGCATTATGCGGTTCGCAGGCGCGGCGCTCAGTGTGGTCGTCTCAGTTGCAGCTGTGCGCTCGTTAGTGGGTGTTGTACAGCGGCGATTTCAGGATGTCTGTAAAGACGCTTGAAAGGCTAGTTGTTGATTATTAGAGTAAGTGTATGTGTTTGTAGTCACACTGAGCATTCACTGTTTATCCAATAGCATCGCATGGTTTCTTATTTTATATATTCATTTATTTCATTAGCATCACATACGGCTGTCCTCATTATGTAATCCACGGATTCAGCAAGCGAGATCGACGTGTCAGTTCTGAGTCCACCAAAGAAGCGAGCAAAGAAGAAATCATTAGGTTCTTCTGAGAAGAACATGGTGCTTAATGTGTATAAAACGGAACGTTACATCCAGAGCAGTCGAGGAGTGACATTGTTTCGAAAATAGCCGCAGCTACAGGTGTTGGACGTTCTTCAGTGTATCGTTTGATAAGTGAGGTCGTGTGGTAGCGTTCTCGTTTCCCACGCCCGGGTTCCCGGGTTCGATTCCCGGCGGGGTCAGGGATTTTCTCTGCCTCGTGATGGCTGGGTGTTGTGTGATGTCCTTAGGTTAGTTAGGTTTAAGTAGTTCTAAGTTCTAGGGGACTGATGACCTAAGATGTTAAGTCCAATAGTGCTCAGAGCCATTTGAACAATTTTTTTGTGATAAGTGAGTACATGGCCACACAATCTTTGAAGTCTTTCAAGAAAGGAATATTACGACAGAAATTTGTTGAAAGTAGTGATGACTTAGATAGAAATGCGATACGAAGTACACGAATTTTTTTTTCGTAACGAATTGCCAGCAACTGACAAAATGCTTACAGTCGTGAACGAAGATGCAGATCTGGGAAATTTGCGGAGAACTACATTTTATAAGTTATTGAGAGAAATGAATTTCAAATATGTCCGGTGTGGGCGCGATAGCATGCTAATAGACAGAGATGACATCATTTTATGGAGGCGGCGCTATCTTCTAACCATTAAACGGTTGAGAGATGAAGGCAGACCCATTTACTAGTTGGACGAGACGTGGGTGAACGCAGGACATACGCGAAGTTACGTCTGGGTAGATTACACTATAAATTCCTCAAAACAAGCGTTTCTGTCCGGATTATCCACCGGAAGCAAGGGCCGATTAGGTAAAGAACGTCTGATTATCGCAAATATTGGCAGCAAAGCAGGGTTCGTTGAAGGATGTCTGTGGACCTTCGAATCCAAGAAAAGTGGAGATTATCATTAGGAGATGTGCTCCGAAACCTTCGAGAATTGGTTTCAAGATGTTCTTCCTCGGCTTCAGGGAAATGCAGTTGTTCTCCTTAATAACGAGCCATACCATTCTCGGAGGAAAGAAAAAGTTCCCGATGCGAATTCCAATAAGCACGAAATATCAGCCGGCCGCGGTGGTCTCGCGGTTCTAGGCGCTGTTGACATACAGAGTAATGCGTCGATAAGACGACGAGTGGCTGGAAATGACAGACAATAAGCTCCATCTCGTAAAGTCCACAACGCAGCCGTGGGGTACCCCCTTCCCGCCACATCAGCGGGACCAGCTCCTCCTAACTCGTCTGTGCATAGGCCAGAACACTGTGGCACACGGCCTCTTGCTTCAGTACGACGACCCTCCACTGTGTGGTTCTTGTGGCGAACACATCACGGTGTCACATTTTACTAGACTGTTTTAATTTCGGATCAGAGGGCAGCGGCTTATTTTATGGCAGGTCTGCCCTCTATTTTAAGTGACATTGGAACGAATGCGGTTAGAATTTTAAGGTTTTGTGATCTCTCTAACTTGTTTCTGAAAATTTTAGGGATGTGGTCTTAATGTGTTAACAGGGTGACTGGCTCACCCACGTTTTTTGTAACTTGTCAGCCGGTCACTTTTCCAAGTGCCTTTCTTTTAGCTCTTCTATGGTTCTACTGCTGTTTTAATCCCATGTATAGCACCTTTCACCCTTTGTCCATTGCCTTAATGCGTGTAAGATGAGTCATTGTGAGTGAATGGAAGTGAGGTGTGAGAGAGCGAAATCTTGTCACTTCATATGCTTCCTCTTTACTGTGTAATAACAGTTTTAGTAGTTTTCTCCACATTCGTTTCTTTTAATATGTATAAGGGTGGTAATGGCACTGATGTTGAATGCCCATAAGCTCCAAACACACACACTCCATGCATACTTTATAACAGCGGTGTAAATTTGCCGTGCTGTCTGACGCATCCCTGTTACCTGTCTTACAATAAGACAGCTAGCTAGAACCCTACCAACCAGTTTCTCTTCGCTTTCCTTTGAAGCTTCACACCAAAATCACTTCATGTAAACCCAAAGGAGACAACACAAGACAATTCGATTCGGCAATCGCGCTGACCATTGACCAGCATCTGCTTCTATCGTCCATTATTCAGATTATTGACTGTTTTGATGATCATGAACATTAATATAAAAAGCGGATGGTAACCTTTCGCTTGAAGTCAGATTCCTCCTTTGGGCAACAAGGAGTATAGCCTCAAAGAACTGTGGCAGTAGTTCTCAACTGAACATCAGGTGATCTGCACTTTTCAAATGGTGTGCCTGCCTTTGTGGCCGAGAGGTTCTAGGCGCTTCAGTCTGGAACGGCGCGACCGCAACGGTCGCACGTTCGAATCCTGCCTCGGGCATAGATGTGTGTGATGTCCTTAGGTTAGTTAGGTTTAAGTAGTTCTAAGTTCTAGGGGACTGATGACCTCAGATGTTAAGCCTCATAGTGCTCAGAGCCATTTGAACATTTTCAAATGGTGTAACAGCAGGTGAGTCAATTAGTTGACCTAATACAAGTCACCTCAAAAATTTACAGAGAATTGTTGCGGGTGATCTGAGAGCAGCGTAGTCTATGCCCCTTCACCACTGCAGATGTGGTTATTGCGGCAGCTGAAGACATTCTAACGATTGAACTTAGCGTCGACTGTCAACACTACAGGAGGTTACGACCTGAATCACTGCACCGCACAACCGTGGACAGATGTGTGCTCCAGGTGCGACGTAATTTGGCCCCACTGCTTGCATGCTTTTTCTATGAAAGGGATGAAACTGCTGCTCCATTCGCACTCGTATCACTGTATTATCTAGAAGTATATTTCAACGGCAATCTTACTTGCGCTTCTGTCCTACCTTTCTCTTCCCCCCCTCCCTTCCGCCCCCCTCCCCCTTCCCGACGATGATCCCACCCTAGCTTCCAAAATTCAACTACGCGGAAAATTCTTGTCAGGAACACTCGAGTCTCGAGGTCTCGAATGGCACAGTTTTTTCCTAAGTTTCTATTTAGGAGATTAATTGCTCCCAATCACGGTGACACCTGTAGCGAATATTATCTCTCTTCAATGGTTCTGCTTTCTAGGCACTACACCTAACTGCGCCTTTTATGAAAATACATTTATCTGATATGAGTAATGTCAACAGTTGGTTCTGATTTGTTTAATACGCACAGACCCAACTCGATGGGGCAGTAAGTTATATGGTATGAAAAATAAACGATTTCCAAGCATATGACTCCCACATATTGCTCATTCAGAGTTTCGTACTGCCTGAAATATTAGTTCCCGATCTTCTCCAGAAGTTGTCAATTTGGAAAGCTGTTTATTCTCTGCTATTTTTACGCTAAATGTCTCGGACGCCTTGTGTAGGTAAAAGTTCGTATGCAAGAAGGCAGCGTATAGTTTGAGAGTGGACCTGCCTCTATTTTGGACAATGACACTCAAAACCACCTACTGCTTCCTAAAACTTTACTTCTGTTTCGTATCTCACTAAATGAAGTAAATACATTGATCTCCATAGAAAAAAGGGGCACCCATAAGGATTCGACCGATCCAGTGCAAACTGTTGGGTGCAGACATTGGGATATTGCACACCGTGAGCTATGCCAGTGACTGCTTCTGAACCATCAGTCGCGCACTCAAGGATCGTGAGCGGGGCCGAGTTCGCGAGCCCATCGGTTGATATGAAGGCTGGCCACACAGGACGCGACCTGCCCGGCGGTCTGCGACCTTGAGCTGCGGCAATCTCGCCGCGTCATTAAAATGCGTGTGACTGCATCATGTCGGTCAGACAAAGGAGGCCATTGCGCCGTGGCCTACGGACAGCCACCGCGGTCGGTGCCTGTCTCAGAATACAGATTTCCCGCTACGGTCGGCTGCCTTGAGCACCTGTAGCCGCATTTTTTGTTGCTGAAAGTGACTGATGAGTCAGCAGCGGAGGGAGGTGAGTCTGTCACATCTGTGAGAGCGGAGTGCACACAGTGGAAATGCTGGACATAGGGAAACTTATCGAACAGGAGTGGAAGTACAGCTTCTTGTATAATGCTGGCAGTGTAGATTATAAAAGAAGTTTGAAGGCCAGAGCATGTATGGATATAGCTGCTAAACTGGTTCAGACTGGTACTGTTTCTGCAAAAATTGTAATCCTCAGACACGCAGTATGTTCCATAATATTAAGTACAGTATTGCATTAAGGATTAGAAATCAGTTAGTGTACATCAGATCTTAAAGAATCTGAAAGATATCTTCGTAAGTGTGTAATCAACCATGTGATAAAATGGAAAGAAGCTCGTAGA
Organism: Schistocerca gregaria; assembly: GCF_023897955.1. Taxonomy (NCBI): domain Eukaryota; kingdom Metazoa; phylum Arthropoda; class Insecta; order Orthoptera; family Acrididae; genus Schistocerca; species Schistocerca gregaria. Next base: position 971,851,828 of record NC_064921.1, on the reverse strand, counting down.
AAATCAAACTTTATGTTAGCCAGATGGAGCCTGATTCAAAAGAAAATTAATTGTCTAGCGACAGATGGTATTTCTGATGGCGATACTAATTGTTTCTATACTCGCTTCTAACGCTAACAACAGAAGATGCTTTTTCACACAGCTGTATTATATACCCAATTTAAACCAGTACCTCCAATCTTATGCTTAATATCTGAGTCAGTAAAGAGTTTACCTACTCGTTAAAACTGAACAAAGCCCCAAGGCCAGATGGAATTCCTGTTAAAAACTATACGTAGTTCGCAACTGAGATGGCCCTTCTGTTAACTATAATCTGTCGTAGATCCCGCGAACTAAATACCGTGCCCATTACTTGGACGAAAGCATAGGTCTCACCCCTCTACAAGAAGGACAGGAGAAGTGATCCACAAAATTAAAGTCGATTATCACTGACATCCATTTGTTGCAGAATCGTAGAAGGCATTCAGAGATGAATAATTTCGTATAAATAGGTTTGCTATTGGTTTTGTTATTCTGATGTCCTTCCTAAAAGATAAATGACAGCATCATATGCAAACAATCTAAGAGAGTTGCTAATATTGTGGCCTAATTCGTTTATATAGATTATCAGAAAGTCTATAACACTTCTTTGGGGAACGCCTGATATCGCTTCTATTTCAATCTACGAACAGTCATCGACTACTATGTACTGTGACGTTTCTGACAGGAAATCAAAGAGACAACCGCTCCACTGAGGCGATACTCCGTAAGTTCGCAATATGACTATAGTCTATTCACCGAGAGCTGGGACGAAACATAAACAGTGTCACGTGAGCGACTACGCTCATTTCCAGATAAAGCATTCGGTGTTCACGTGATACGTAGGGGTGTGGAAAATCCTTGGCGCACGCTTTGCAGCTGGCGGGGTTCGCTGTCACAGCGGACCATGAGAAACCTGGGCAACAATGTACGAAATTAATTTAACAATATTGTTAAACTGAGTTCATTCTGTCGAAGCAGATTCATTTTCATTGAGGTTGCTAACAAAACGCTCCATTCAAACACAATTAATTGTTAATTTTAATAAAATACCAGTAATAACAATGATAAAGGACGAAACAAGGTTCACTGTGTCGAAGTTGAACTATTTTCATTGAGGTTTATAACAAACCGGTCGTCTCTCTGCTCTATAATGCAGTCTAGTTTCCACTTTTGAGTTTCCACTTTTTCTACGACATGGAGGACGCACTCGTTCCAATCCTCTGATTCTCCTAGCAGTACTTTCACTACAGGCATTTTGTACGTTTTGTTTTACGCTGCAACATAGCCTTTGATTCTGGCCCACACTAACTCGATGGCTTTAATTTACAGTGGTGCGGAGGAATTCTGAGAACAGTTTTCCCTGCATTCTTCGCCATTTCTTCTATTGCGTATTCGCTGTGCGCTGTTCTGTAATTTTTAACTATATCTAAAAGTTATTTCTCCAACATACCGTCTTCGAAATTAATGTTTTTAGATGTTAGTCACTCTGATATTTCGTTCAAATGGTTCAAATGGCTCTGAGCACTATGGGACTTAACATCAGTGGTCATCAGTCCCCTAGAACTTAGAACTACTTAAACTTAACTAAGCTAAGGACATCATACACATCCATGCCCGAGGCAGGATTCGAACCTGCGACCATAGCAGTCGCGCGGCTCCAGACTGTAGCGCCTAGAACCGCACGGCCACTCCGGTCGGCCTATTGTCGTAGCACCTATAAACAGTTTGTTGCTAAGAAAGTCAACACTGGCAGGTAATTGTCATCCACACTCAGTAGACACTAGAGAAATTAATTGTTTCTTTCAAAGGCAGAGAGGTGCCATTCATGGTGCGGTAGACCTGGTAACCCAGTCCAGTGACGTCGAAAGCGCGGCCGAAAGCACGCACCTGGTCTTCGGCCTCGACAAGGCGCCGTCATAGCAACCAAGCGCTGGTGTCGCTGTCTCCTCTTGCGGCGCCATGGGGCCAACACGCCGAACAACCAGCTTTCGTGTCGGCTGTGTGTGTACGGCCGCCAAGTGACTTGGAGTGCAGTCGGACGCAGGGCAGCCGCAGAACGAAGTGTACGTAGCTGTCGCAGGCCTCTTGCGCTTTCGCAAGTTGTTGCCACCTTGGGGCTTGTGTGTCTTCGTGTGCGACGTTTTCTTGACGCGGTTCTGTGGTTTTTCTTTCTTTGTTAGCGTTTTTCTTCCTTCCCAGTTATGTATTTTTCCTCTGTGCCGTACGTATCTTCATCTTCTTGGCGCATGTAGTTGTCATTTGAGCAAATTGCAGGGTCTAATGAGTTTAGTACTGACAGCTGAGAAGGAAGTAGCAGCATCCACCAGCGGTGAACAGACCTTCACCTCCACTATTGAGCACTCACTATTTTCACCACACTGCAGATTAAGGCGAGTTTTTGTCCTGTGGGATAGCTAGTTACACCCTATATATTGAGTCATTTGTTATAGTTGCCGGCTTACTATTTTATTTGTTACTCCTATCGTTTCTTATGTGATACTAAACAAGATCAGAAGCGAAGTCGTCATATACTATTCAGTGGAAACGGTCAACGTCGCACTCTTTGTCAGGCTATTGCTGTACGATGTATGTTCATAGTAATGGTCACAATTCTTGCTCATTATACTCCCAACTATTCTGATGTCGACAAGGCGCCCATTATGGAAAAGAAAAGGCAAGGGACATGAATTTGGTTTTCTCCTGGCATCTGAAATCTTCAAACAAACTGTACAAATGCAATTTCACGACTTCTTCGAAACCGATGATATTTCGACAAGTGAACGCTTTGTGATTTTCCAAGCACAAATGCTACAAAAGTGTGCAGTTGCATTTGTGCCCCGAAAACAGAGAATTTGTACCCGTCGAAATGTCTTTGGTTTCGAGGATGTCACGAGTCTGCATTCCGTTAAGTTGTTCGAGCACTTTACTCGCCTAGAGACACTAAAATTTCATATTGTAACGTTGCTTGCGGAAGTTAAATAAAGTACGACAGTGAGACTGCAATGAGCGCTGTAAGTTGGTTATGTCATCGAGACCCGAATGTTTCAATGTTTGCCAAAGGAGCGAGTATCCCGGCGGCTATTCACGTCAAGTAACCTGCCCATGTTCATGAAAGTATGCGTTATACTCAACAATAGCTGGATTTCGTTTAGAATGAATTAACTCGGCTTAGTTTAATGAGTGCCTCGAACAGTTTCAGCCATATTTGGCTTAGGCTGAGCGGTAATTCTTGGTCGCAATTTGACCTGAAATTTTTTTCTGTAACTGCTCATCATTCGGTTAAGTTTGAAAGTTTACCGTTTCTGTCGGCGTGTAACACTATATCTATAGGTTATGCGATCCGTCTTCCGGAGGTAGCTTTGTGCGATGCAACTTTACCTGTGCTAGTGAATGGTTTAAACTTTGCACCAACGCTGAAACGTTTACCAGTTGTTGGTTTTATAAGTTATATCGAACAAGCTGATTTTAAACTACCATCTGATTCTGCCGAGTAGGTTAGGCGAGAAGTGTGTCGTGTGTTGACTTGCGCACATTATCCCAAAAGTATGTAACAGCAGCTGAGAAGGCTGCCTAGCGTTCACTCAGGGTGATTCGGATAATGTTACCTTACCCGAGCACAAGAGATTGATACAGTTGTTTTGGATTGACACGTCGACGTTCAAAAGTTGTATTGTTTGCTACCTCATCCAGCTTATCCCAGGCTCGTGACTGACACGACGTAAAATGTTAACAGGAAGACAGTCAATTTTCTGGAGAAGTTTCTTTTTAGTAATAGAGTACCAAGAATATTTTTTTCTGCAGCCCCCCCCCCCCCCCCCCCATATATTACTTGGATTTCCACAGATCCACAAGGATGGGGTTCCCCAAAGACGTCTAATGTGAATGATACTCCGATTTCTTAAGTCCTCGAGAGAAATTGTGTTTAAATAACTTATTTTAGTGAGTCATGATGCAGTATCAGTCTTCTCTCGCAATCGTCTGATTCATTGCGGTTAATTGAGGGTATGTGTAATGTTGAATTAACGGACCTATTACGACAAGTTTTGACTTCTATGTTACTTTACTCAGTAACCATTAAGAAATCGTTGAAATTGCGGTAGAGAGACCATCTTCATCTTCTCTTACCCGCTTGCTTACGGAAAATTCCGAGGAAAATGATCTCGAGCAGATAACACTGAAACGTGCGTGATTTTTTTTCAGAAATGTAGACGATAATTTAGCCGTTTGGTCTCAACGAAGTTACAATTTAGGCAGATTTTCTGAATATCTGATTTCAATGAACCAAAATGTGCGCTGCATCTCTGGCATTCGATAAGTTTCACGGCGTCCCCGCCGCTCTCCCCCCCCCCCCCCCCCCCCAAAATCCCATTATTCGTGCCAAATGTCGGGCACCTCATGGAGCACAGTATTTGTGAATCGGAGAGATTTGACGATCCCAGGTACTGCCAGTATTTGATAGGTAAGCCGCACCGCTGGGAATGCTTCAGTGACCACTGTACAGCACGGTAGTAGAATGTTGTGTGTGTCAGAGATTGGGATCTTGGTTTGACTGCCTGGATCTCGATGATAGCATAAACATCTGTACAAAACACCTCAATCTCAAGGTGTGCTCTGCGCTGGTGAGATGCATGGCTGTTGAGGCGGAACAGTCTTTAGCGAGGTACCTGCCGCACCTCAGTCATACAAGGATTATCTAAGTATATGGGGCTCTGTCTAGGAGGACTTTCATTTCCCTAGCTGTTCCTGGGACTGAGAGGGACTACTCGAAATTTTCTCTTCCTTCTTCCAGTGGAAACAGTGAGTCTGTAGCAGGCAACAACACGCTGTCAAGTAAGTGTGCTCGTGTAGCTAGTCCTGATTGTGGATTTTTGTCAGAGTCCCGCCATTTGCAATAACAGAACACAGTGCTGCTGCTCGTAATGTGATTTTAGAAGTCAAACAGAATGAGGGTAGTAAATCCAATAAAGTATAAAGGGAATGTATGGCTCTTTAAAATCAGTCAAGTGCTTGCGAAATGGGACACCGTTAGCGGTAAATTGTAATTCCAGCAAGCAGCTAACCTCCAGAAAACCAGATACCTCGGGTAATATGCAATAGAAACTAACTGTACAACACCTGGAAGTACAGAAAAGGTGTTGTGACTTGCAGGGATCTAGTTAACATTTCCGTAGAGGAAATTGAATCTGAGCGGACCGAAGAAGGCATTTATGATGTGCAAAACATAGTGAAAAGGGAGATGGCGATGTAATGAATTCAGACTCCTTTATACTGACTTTCAACAGCACGGAACTTCCGCAGCCTGTCAAGGCAGGTTCACTTCCCCCAAGCGTGGAGCCTTATTTCCCCAACTGAATGTGCTGGCTTAAGTTCCTGTACCTTGGGTACTTTATAGTCGGGTAAAAGCTAGAAACCACTTGTGGCAACTGTGGTAAGACTGCCAAGAAGGACTCGACAGTTCCTCTTCGGTGAAGTGTGTAAATAGCTCTGGGAATCACCTTGTCCAGAGTAGAGACTGCAGTGGCTTCCTAGAAGAAAGGGACAAAATGCCACCCATATGGTGAAGCCAAAAAGATACGCAAGGCCCTGCAGTCACTAACGTTCGTTGCCTCCTTTTCATCCTGTCTTAGGCAGCCAGTCCCTAAAATCGACGCTGCTACATAAAAGGAGGTTTCCAGAGTTAGTGCCTGACTTTGCCAGGGTACTTGATCTGCTGCAGCTATTTCGAAGGCGAAACCTTCCCCCCCCCCCCCCCCCACACACACACACACCACCACCACCACCACCACCACCACCACTACCACCCCAGAACAACAGGCGAAGTTGCGGTTACCACTGTTGCTGAGCTTCCTACCCCTCTCTCCAAAGTTTCCATCTGGTGCACCGTCCAGTGCTGCTGCTGCCACACCCATGGTGGTGATTCCGAAGCCCACCCAGGTCAAAAAGTCAAAGACAAACCGTCAACCACTAGGGACAGAAAGTGAACTGATTTCGAGATCATCCACCCATATCTCTAGATTTTTCTTCAGAGCCTGTAATCCTTGATGTTGAACTAGGGAAATAATCTCGCCCCAGGGCTGGGATTGCATACATCGCAGGCTGCCCTCCCTGGTGGAAAGACAGGGTGAAAGTACAATCCCTATGATAAATCGCTCCCTTGTATATGTTTCTCATTCTCGAGTGGAACGTTCATGGTTGCAGGATACATGTGGAGGAATTTAAATTTCTGCCATTATGTTTACAGGAAACGCAATGTAAAGCATCTGATACACTTTTAATATGGGGCAACATACTCCATTCCCCCTACAGGTTCGGAGGTAAGAATAGGCCCACAGTATTCCTGGCTGTAGCAAGAGGTGACTAAAAGGAGTCTCACACGTTTTGACTTTTATGTGAAGGTCCCCTTTAGGGTTTCACTTCCATATTTCAAAATTCCTCCGATGAGCGATCCAATTCGGGGAAGGGCGCCTTACAGTTTTCATTGTGCCCATTGTGCATTAGATCTTATGCAGATGTTCTCATTGTTGCATTACTGTCCAGCTCACTCTCGAGCCCTTGGGCGTGGAGACATTCCTGCGTGCAGTTTCCGCCATCCACTATGCTGTGTCGCATTCTGTGCCGAAGGTGACCAAGGACTAATTGTCACCTGATATCCGGCATGGTAGCCAGTCCATTGTAGTCAGGCCGCCATGTAACCTGTTGGTTGTAGCCCTCAACAACACAGGGATCGCTGTGATGATACCTGCACCGTTAACTCCCCACGATGTTAAAGATTAGGTGCCTATCTCCTTGGTGCATCGGGACTTCTGGCTATGGCCATCTTACCAGATGGCCCTTGATGTAGCTGGGTGGCGACTGTGGGGAGAGCCCTTGGTCGTATTGGGTGGCTTCAGGGCAGATGACACGCAATGAAGCGTGGCACACCTTCTCTTACTGGTGGCCAACCACCACCAGTCTTTAAGCGTTCGAGGGCTCACTTTAAGCAAGCATGCATGACCCTAAATCGTTCCCCTTCCTGGCCACACGATGGGAGGAATGAAAGACTATGAAAGAAAGCGTGACGTATTCATCCCAGTATCTAGTATGTACAAGAATGACGGGGAATCCTTTGGGTCCATAAAGCCTCAGTTGTTTAAAGAGTATTTAGAGGACAGGGGAGGTGGACGGCTTGTCAAAAATGCAGCCTGGGTCAGTCTTGAGAAAAACGGAATTCTCCGCGCAGTCAAGAGAATTACTCGCTTGTATGAACCTGGAGGATGTTTCTGTCACTACCACGCCCCATAAAAGCTTAGATATGGTCCAGGGCATTTCTTCCCCATGGATCGTCTTTTATAGTCCAGTATGAGCTGTGTGCCAACCTAGAGTGATGAGGTGTCCATTTCGTCCAGCGTGTCCACAGGGGTCCAACGGATAATCAGGTGGCCACCAGTGCCTTCATCTTTGCCTTCGAGGGTGACACATTCCTCAAGGAGGTGAAGGAGATGGTCTACCTCTATGTTGTCAAGCCATATATCCCTTCCCTCGATGCTGTGCTTCAAGTGTTGCAAGTTCGGCCAGTGCTTCCAGCCTCATATGTTGAAATTGTGGTCGTCCATCCCATCCCAATACTCCATGTGCCCCGCCTTCCATTTGTGTTAAATGTAGAGATCACCATGCCCTGGCGCGACAGACTGTAGGATTTTACAGAAGGGACAGAAAATAATGGCATACAAGAACCTAGACTGACTGACCTACACTGAGGCTAAACGGAAATCAGAACAGCTCCACCCAGTGTGCATGACAACATCTTACTCCACCACTGTCACTCCTGTTACAGCCCCATCCGTTGCACCAAAAGCAGACAGCTCTCAGAGCTGAAAGACCACACCTGCCCTCTTGATGGTGAGGGGCACTTACCTCCCTCTTCTTCCTGCACCACGTACCTCGGGGGCAGCACCACCCCAACCATCAGGGATATCCATCCCCACTTCTAAGCCGGAGAAGCGTAAGTCTTTTTCAGCTTCTCTCGCTAGGAAGGGGTCCTTTGGGTCTCTCCCTTACCAGGTTCCTAAGAGTGGCAAACTAGACACTCGCCAGTGGCTGAAGAAGCTGCAGCTAACTGGTCATGGGGCTTCGCAATCCTCTTCAGTCCCAGAGACTAAATCAAAGAAGCCCCCCCAGCTAGAGCAACCCCAGGAACAGCACGAGAATTCAAAACAAAAGACCCCTAAGACAAAGGAAATTTCTGTTGCACCCCCACCACCATCGTTACCTACCAGCTCTGCGTCTGAGGAAGAAGTGGAGATTCTGGCGCCCACTGAGGACCTAGATCTGACTGGTCCTCAGACACTATGTATGTCGATCCCACAGGTACTCAGTCAGTGGCAGCAGGTGACCTAGCAGCGTAATCTGCCTCATTGGTCCCTTTATGTCTTTCTCGGCCATGGACAATATCGTTCTCCAGCTGGTTTTTTCCACCACCTTTCTGAGCTCTGGCAAATTCCCAACCATCACCCTTTCCTGTGCATTCCTCTTCACAAAACTTGGTTTCCAGCAATGCGAAATCCCACCCTCCGTGGCTATGGGGGTTATTATAAGAACAGGGCAGTTTATGAGACGATATCTGGTGGTGTCAGCATCTACGTCCTTAACTCTCTTTACAGCAAGTGTGTCCCTCTTCACACACCTTTAGAGGCTGCCGCTGTTCGGATGTGGACGTCTCAGGCTGTTACTGTCTGCAGTCTCTGTCTACCACCAGATGGTGATGCTCTTCTGCGTGTCTTGGCTGCACTGATAGCCCAATTGACGCCACCTTTTCTGTTACTGGGCGAATTCAATGCCCATAACTCTGTGTGGGGTGGATCAGTGGCAACAGGCCAAGGCAGCATCGTAGAGTAAGTATGGGCACAGGTCGACATTTCGCTTTTAAATAATGGTGCCTTCACGCACTTCAGTGTGGTGCATTGCACGTACTCAGCAGTCGACCTTTCGACCCGTCGACCTGTAGCGCTAGCCTGTTACCACATGTCCAATGTAGTGTGTGTGATGACTTGTGCGATGGTGACCACATTCCGATATTTCTGTCACTGCCACTGTGTCACTGTCCAGGGCACCCCTGCAGATGGGCTATGAATTAGGCTGACTGGGACTTGTCCACCACCATTGCCACTATTGAGCCTCTTTTCAGTAATGTCTTGGATGCAGTGGTTCACTCGGTCACCACTGGCATCGTTACTTCCACAGAATCTCCCATTCCCTGTTCTTGTGGGCCCCCTAAGCAGAGGACTGTGCCTTGGTGGTCGCGCGAGATCGCTGAGGCGATTAAACATCCAGCGTCACAAGTGGCATCCCTCATTGGAATACCTCATCACCTTTAAACGTCTGATTGCGAGAACGCGCCACCTCATTCGCCTACACAAACAGGAGTGTTGGGGAAGGTATGTCTCCACCTCTATGGCTATCAGACCCCTGTCAGCGTACCTGCACTTTTACTGAATGGAGCAGTTAGTACTGATTCTGATACAGTTGCAAACCGCTTTGCGGAGGATTTTGCTCAGAGTTCCTCTTCTGTAAATTACCCACTGGACCTCCGCTTCCTGAAAGAGCGGTTTTAGTGTCAGAGTCTTTAATTCCACATGCTCCACACTGAATCGTACAATGCTCTGTTCAGTGAGTGGGAATTCCAAAGTGTCCTAGCTGCTTGCCCTGATATGGTTCCCGAGCCAGATCGCATCCTCTGTCAGATGCTCAAACACCTCTTGGTGGACTGCCAGCAACGCCTCTTAGACCTTATCAACTGTATCTGGGTTGAGGGTGAGGTCCTGTCACAATGGAGGGAAAGCATCGTAATCCCCAATGTTGAAACCTGGCAAGAACTAACTGTAGGTGGACAGCTACGCTCCATTACCCTCACCAACCTTCCTTGCAAGTTGCTCGAACACATGGTGAGCCAGAGGCTGATTTGGCTACTTGAGTCTCAGGGCCTTCTGGCTCCATCTCAGCATGGGTTCTGTAAGTGCAACTCTTCTACCGATAGTATGGTGAACCTGTAGTCTGCCAGCCACATGGCCTTTGCCCGCCGTCGGCATCTGGTAGCAGCCTTTTTTTCTTTTTTTTTACATGCAGAAGGTGTACAGTGTACGATTCGACATGGCGACAACACATTCTCACTACCCCCCTGCGGGTTCGGGAGTTAGAATAGGCCGACGGTAGTCTTGCCTGTCGTAACAGGCGACAAAAAGGAGGTCCCCTTTCGGGTTTGACCTTCATCTTTCTAAATTCTTCCGAAGAGTGAGCCAATTGGGGAAGGGCGCCTTACATGGTGCACTGTATCAAATGTGAGTTGAGACCTTAGCCGGCCTTCTCGTCGTCGCAATGCTGTACCACTCGTTTCCTACCTCTTGGGCGAGGACACCTTCGTGGGTGCGATTACTACTATGCACAGCGCAGTGTTGTTTTTTCTGAGACGACGACCTTGGAAACTTTTGCACCTAAGATCCAGCACAGTAGCCAGCCCATTGTGGTGGGGCCGCCATGTACCCTATTGGTTGTAGCCCCCTGACAACATATATGCCAAGGAGTAGATGCCCATCTTCCTGGGACATCAGGACCAGAAATGGCCATCGTGCCAGGTGGCCCTTGCTGTGGCTGGGTGGCGCCCATGGGGAGGGCCCTTGGTCGGAGTAGGTGGCATCAGGGTGGATGACACGCATTGAAGCGTAGCACATCATCTCTTGCTGGTGGCCAGCCACCAGCAGTCTCAAAGCGCTCAAGGGCTCATTTTAAAGCTAATGTGAATCGTTCCCCTCCGTGGCCATACCATGGGGGAACGAAAGGCTATGAATGACAGTGAAACGTATTCGCCCCAAAATCTCGTCTCTACTAGTGCTGATGGTGAATCCTTTGTATCTGTGAAACCGCCGTTCTTTGTAGAGCATTTAGAGGACACGTTCGTGGGGTAGAGGGCTTGTCCAAAATGCGGTCCAGTTCAGTCTTGATAAAAACATCATCCTATGTGCAGTCATGGGCCTTGCTCGCTTGTAATAAGCTGGGGGATGTTTCTGTTACTATCACGCCCCATAAAAGCTTACATATGGTCCAGAGCAATATTTTCCACAGGGATCTCATTTTGCAGTCCGATGACGAGCTGCACGCCAACTTAGTGCGAAGAGGTGTCCATTAATCCAGCGCGTCCACCGGGGTCCAAAGGATCATCAAGTTGCCACTGGTGACTACATCTTGGCCTTCGAGGGTGACACATTACCTGAGAAGGTCAAGGTGATGGTTTAATGCTGTGATGTAAAGCCATTTATCCCTTCCGTGATGCGGTGCTTCAAGTGTTGGTAGTTCAGCTGTATGTCTTCATGCAGTGCTTCCAGCCTGTTGTGTCGCGATTGTGGTCGTCCATCCCATCCTGATACTACATGTGCCCCACCTCCCATCTGTGTCAACTGCAGAGAGCACCATCTCCCTTGCTAGCTGGACTGTCCGATTCTACACAGAGGCCAAGCAGAAATTTGAACGGCTTGATCCCCTGCGAATGACTTCTTCTGATGCCACCACTGTCATACCTGCTACAGTTCCATCAGCTGCAACACATCCAGTGAGCTCTCAGAGTCCAAGGACCACACCTGCCCCATTCATGGTGGGGGGCACTTCACTCCCTGTTGCTCCTGCTCCATTTACTTCAGGAGCAACGCCGCCCCAACCATTGGGCACATCTGTTCCCCCTTCCCAGCCAGAGAAGCGTCAGACTTCTTCAGCTATGCTCTCCAGGAAAGGGTTCTTTGGGGACCTCCGTTTGCATGTTCAGACCAGCGGAAAAGCGAATACCTGCAGGTGGCTGAAACAACCACTGGTCGCTGGTTGTAGGGACTCACGGTCGTCGACCGTCCCTGAGACTGACCCAGGGAAGCTCTCCCAGCCAGAACCACCGAAAGCACAGAGGGAGAAACAGAAGAAGAAACAGGTTCCCAAGAAAACCCAACGTTGTGGTGGCACCCGTCCCACCATTTCCTATAAACTCAGCGTCTTGAGGATGAGGTCGAGATTGTGGATTCTGCTGGAGAAATGGATCTCGCCGGGGCCCTCAGACATAATGGATGTCACTCGCACCCATACTGACTCGGTGGCAGCAAGTGACCCAGTGGTGTAAACTGCCTCCCCAGTCCCTTCACACCTTTCTTAGCCGTGGACAATACCATCCTACAGTGGAACTGCAACGCTTTTTTCCACCATCTGGCTGAGCTCTGACACCTTCTCAGCCTTCATCCTTTTCTCTGTATTGCTCTACAAGAAACTTGGTTTCTGGCAATGTGATCCCCCGCCTTCCTTGGCTATTGGGGCTGTTATAGGAACCGGGCAGCTTATGAAAGTGTATCTGGTGGCATCTGTGTCTATGTCCTTCACTCTATTCACAACGAGTCTATCCCTCTGCAAACACCTTTAGAGGCTGTAACTGTTCAGGTGTGGACGCCACAGGCTGCTACCGCCTGCAGTCTTTATATTCCACCAGATGGTGCTGTCCTACAGCATGTCCTGGTTGCAATGATAGCCCAATTGCCGCCGCCTTTCCTGTTACTGGACAACTTCAACGCTCATAACCCTCTGTGGGGTGGGTCAGTGGCAACAGGTCGAAGCGCCACCATTAAGAATGTATTGACACATTTTAAATGATGGTGCCTTCACACAGTTCAGTGTGGCGTATGGCACGTACTTTGACATTGACCTTTAGACCTCTAGCCCTAGCCTCTAACCTTCTGTCCAAAGGAGTGTGTATGACGACCTGTGTGGTAGTGACCACTTTCCGATCTTTCTGTCACTGCCACAGCGTCACTCTTCTAGGCGCCCTTGCAGATGGGACTTGTTCTCCTCCATGGCAGATATTTCGCCTCTTTCTAACTAAGCCTTTGATGCAGTGGTTCACTCGGTCACCACTGGCATCGTTACTGCCGCAGAATGTGCCATTCCCTGTTCTTCTGGGTCCTCTCGGTGGAAGACTGTGGCTTGGTGGTCGCCTGAGATCGCTGAGGCGATTAAAGATCGCCGTCGGGCGAACCAGGGTCACAAGCGGCATCTATCTTTAGAACACCTTATCACCTTTAAGCGGCTCTGTGCGCGGGCCCGCCACATCATTCGCCAACACAAGCAGGAGTGCTGAGAACGGTATGTCTCTACCATTGGCCTCCATATCTCCCCATCGCAGGTCTGGGCCAAGATTAGACGCCTCTATTGCTCTCAGACCTCTGTGAGCGTCCCTGCACTATCACTGAATGGAACAGTTTGTACTGACCCCCTCATTATTGCAATCCGCTTAGCAGACCATTTACTCTCAGTTCCACTATCCTACCACTCCATTGAAGAGCGGTTGGAACATCGGAGCCTTTCATTTCACACCTGCCATCCTGAATCCTACAATGTGGGAATTCAACAGGGCCCTAGCCACTTGCACTGATACAGGTCCCAGGCCAGACCGCATCCAATGTCAGATGCTGAACCACCTCTCAGTGGACTGCCAGCGACGCCTCCTCGACCTTTACAACCGTATCTGGTTCGTGGGTGAGTTCCGTCGCAATGGCGGGAAAGCATTGTTATTCCCGTTTTGAAACCTGGCAAGAACCCACTTAAGGTGGACAGCTACAGCACCATTAGCCTCACCAGCGTTCTTTGCAAGTTGCTCGAACGCATGGTGAACTGGCGGTTGAATTGGGCCCTCGAGTCTTCGGGCCTTCTGGTTCCGTCTCAGGGTCAGTTCCGTAAAGGCCGCTCTGGTGAGCCTGAAGTCAGCTATCTGTACGGCCTTTGCCCGCTGTCAGCACATCGTCACTGTCTTTTTCGACATGCGGAAGGTGTATGATATGACATGGCCATCACATACTCTCTACGCTTCATGAATGGTGTCGTCTTGGTCCCCTGCCCGTTTTTACCCGAAATTTTCTATCGCATCGTACCTTCCACGTGCAAGGCGCGTCCTGCCATAGTTCCTCCAGAGTTCAGGAGAACGGGGTACCACAGGGATCTGTCCTAAGTGTCTGCCTGTTTTTAATTGCAATTAACGGGCTCGCTGCGGAGGTGGGAACGTCTGTCTCAACTTCCTTCTATGATGACGACTTCTGCCTCTACTGGCTCCATTGGCATTGCAGCTGCTGAATGTCAGCTGCAGAGCGCTATCTGCAAGGTGCAGTCTTGGGCTGTAGCGCCTGGACTCCAGTTTTTGGCTGTCAAGACCTGCATTATGCATTTCTGCCAGCGGCGAACAAATCAGCCTGAGTCGTGGCTTTATCTTGCCAGCGAACTTCTTGCTGTGGTGGAGACACATCGGTTTTTGGGTGTAGTTTTTGATACCCAGTTGACTTTGCTCCCACGTATTCGGCAGCTTAAACAGATGTGTTGGTGGCATCGTAATGCTCTGCGATGCATAAGCCACACCAGCTAGGGCGCCGACCGATCTAACCTCTTATGGCTCTACCAGGCATTAGTTCGGGGGTAAGAATAGCCCCGCAGTATTCCTGCCTACGAGGAGACTAAAAGGAGTCTCAACTGTTTCAGCCTTTAATGTGATGGTCCTCTGAGGGGTTTCACCACTCTATTTACAAATTTTTCCGTTAGTGCGTACCATTTGGGAAAGGACGCCTTATGTGGTGCATTCTATATCCATGTTGCCCGAAGATCTGGCATATTTGTTTTTGTAATGGAGTTCGACTTAAACTGAGCTTCTGGCCACATCAGCTGCAGTGTGTTCTGGGTAGCCTGCATTCCCTCCACTCTGCACTTCCATCTTTGCTCCCTTTATTAATAGATGTTTGACACCCGACAACCAGCAGGGCAGCCAGTCCATTGTGGTGGGGTTGTCATGTACCCTCTTGGTGGTAGCCCCCTGACTACACAGGAATCGCACTGCTGATGCCTGTGCTGCTACCTCCCCACGTATGCCGAGGAGTAGATGCGTATCCCTCTGTGGCAACGGGACTCCTGGCAAAGGCCATCCTGCTAGACCTTTGCTGTGGCTGGGTGGCGCCCATGGGGAGAGCCCCTGGTTGGAGTGGGTGGCATCAGGGTGGATGACCCGCAATGAAGCGTGGTACATCATCTCTCGCTGGTGGGCCTCCACCAGCTGTCTCTAAGCGATCGAGGTCTAACTTCAATGGGAAGAAATTTGATCCGAGATCATTTCCCTCCTTGGCCACTCCATGAGAGGAACGTTTGGCTAAACAAGGCAGTGCAGATTATTCGCCTCAGTATCTAGTCTGTACCCGAGTCGATGGTGAATCATTTATGCCAACGAAGCCCCAGTTTTTGTGGAGCATATAGAGGACAAGTTCAGGGAGGTGGAGGGCTTGTCTATAATGCGCTCTGGTTCAGTTCTAATCCAGACAGCATCCTCTGCCCAGTCCCGGAGGTTGCTCGTTTGCAATACGTTAGGGGACGTTTCTGTTAGCATGACACCAAATAAGAGTCTCAACATGGTCCAGGGTATTATATTCCACAGGGATCTTCTGCTGCAGTCCGACGATGAACTACACTCCAATCTAGAACGACCAGGTGTTCACTTCGTCTAGCACGTCCATCAGGGTCCGACGGATAATAAAGTGGCCACTGGTGCCTTCATCTTGGCCTTCAAAGGTGATGTTTTACCTGAAAAGGTGAAGGTGATGGTTTACCATTGTAATGTGAAGCCATATATCCATTCTCCGATGCTGTGTTTTAAATGCTGGAAGTTTGGGCACAGGTCATCCCGCTGTACTTCCGGCATCACATGTCGAAATTTTGGACGTCCTTCGTATCCCAATACTCCATGTGCTCTGCCTCCCATCTGTGTTAACTGCGGAGAACACCATTCCCCCTGCTCGCCGGACTGTACGGTATTCCAGAAGGAACGAAAGGTAATGGAATATAAGACCCTGGACCGCCTGACCTACACCGAGGCTAAACGGAAGTATGAGCGGCTCTATCCTGTGGCAATGACGTCGACCTACGCCGCTACTGCATCAATGGTTCTCCCAACGTCCTGTATCGTAGGCTCTAAGATCTGTCAGAATACACTGGCCCTTTGGTTGTGGGGGGCACTTCACTCCCTGTTGCTCCTGCTCCATCTCCTTCAGGAGCAACACCCCCCCCCCCAACCAATCGGGGACATCAGTTCCCCCTCCGCAGCTGGAGAAGACTAAGGTTTCTTCTGCTATTCTCGCCAGGAAGGGGTCCCTTGGGGACCTACCTTCGAAAGTTCCGACCAGTGGAAAAGTAGACACCCGCAAGTGGCTGAAGCAACCAGCGGTCCCTGGTCGTAGGTCTCCATGGTCGTCGTCTGTCCCTGAGCTTGACCCAGTGAAGCCCTCCCAGCCTGAACCACTGGGCATAGCGAGAGAAACAGAAGAAGAAAAAGTCCCCAAGGCTAACGACATTGAGGTGGCACCCATCCCACTACTTCCTACTAGCTCTGTGTCTGAAGACGAGATCGAGATTCTGGAGTCCGCTGAGGACCTCGATCTCGCCGGTCCCTCAGACGCCATGGATAGCGCTAGCACCGGTGCTCAATTGGAGGCCGCAGGTGACCCAGAGGTGTAATCTGCCTTCCAAGTCCCGTCACGCCTTTCTCAGACATGGACAATACCATTATCCAGTGGAACTGTAGCGGTTTCTTCCACCATCTAGCTGAGCTCCGACAACTTATCAGCCTGCACCCTTTCTTCTGCGTTGCTCTTCAGGAAACTTGGTTTCCAGCAATGCGAAGCCCCGCCCTCCATGGCTATCGGGGTTATTATAAGAACTGGGCAGTTTATGAAAGGGTGTCTGGTGGCGTCTGCATATATGGCCTGAACTCTCTTCACAGCGAGTCTGTACCTCTACAAACTGGTTTAGAGGCAGTCGCTGTTCGGGTGTGGACGCCACAGGCTGTTACCGTCTGCAGTCTTTACCTTCCACTGGATGGTGATGTCCCACAGCATGTCCTGCCTGCTCCGATAGCCCAGTTGCCGCCACCTTTCTTGTTACTGGGCGACTTCAACGCCCATAACCCTGTGTTGGGTGGGTCAGTGGAGACAGGTCGAGGCACCACCATTGCATTTATTGGCACAGCTCGATCTTTCGCTTTTAAATGATGGTTCCTTCACACACTCCAGTGTGGCGCATGGCACAAACTCCGCCATCGACCTTTCCATCTGCAGCCCTGGCCTCTTACCGTCTGTACAATGGAGAGCGCATGACGACCTGTGTGGTAGTGACCACTTCCCGATTTTTCTGTCACTGCCACGGCGACACTCTTCTGGGCGCACTAGCAGATGAGCTATGAATAAGGCTGACTGGGACTTGTTCTCCTCCACTGCCGCTGTTGAGCCTCTCTCTAATGATGAAATTGATTCGGTGTTTCAACCGGTCACCACCGGCATCGTTACTGCCGCTGAATCTGCCATTCCCAGATCTTCTGGGTGCCCTCGGAGGACGGACTGTGCCTGGGTGGTCGCCTGAAGCTATGAAAGATCGCTGGCGGGCGCTACTGCCCCACAAAAGACATCCACCCATAGACCACCTTATCGCCTTCAAATGGCTGCCTGCGCGAGCCCACCTCCTTATCCGTCAAGGCAAGCAGGAGTGCTGAGAGCGGTATGTGTCCACCATTTTCCACCTCCATGTCACTCCATCGCAGGTCTTGGGCAAGATTCGACGGGTCTACGGTTATCGGACCCCTGTCAGCGTCCCTGTGCTCTCACTGAATGGAGCAGTTTGTACTGACGCCGACGTCATTGCCAACCGCTTGGCAGAGCATTTTGCAATGAGTTCCGCTTCTGCAAATTATCTTCTGGACTTCCGGTACACTAAAGAGCGGATGGAACACCAGAGCCTTTCGTTTCGCACCCACTATCCAGAATCGTACAATGTTCCATTCAGTGAGTGGGAATTTCGCAGTGCCCTAGCCGCTTGCCGTGATATCGCTCCTGGGCCAGATACCATCCACTGTCAGATGCTGAAACACCTTCCAGTGGACTGCCAGCGACGGCTCCTCGACCTTTACAACCGTATTTGTGTCGCAATGATGGGAAAGTATTGTTATCCCCATTCTGCAGCCGGACAATAACCCTTTGGAGTTGGACAGCTACCGTCTCATTAGCCTCACCAACGGTCTTTGCAAGTTGCTTGAAGGGATGGTGAGCTGGCGCTTGATTTGGGTACTGGAGTCTCGGGGCCTTCTGGCTCCATCTCAAGGTTGGTTCCGTAAAGGCCGCTCCGGCGCCAACAAACTGGTGAGCCTGGAGTCGGCCATCCATACTGCCTTTGCCCGCCGTCAGCACCTGGCCACGGTCTTTTTCGACATGCGAAAGGCGTAAGTTTCGACAAGGCGTGATCACATCCTTTCTACGCTTCATGGATGGGGTCTTCGGGGCCCTCTGACGATCTTTATCCGAAATTTTCTGACTTGTCATACCTTCCGTGTGTAAGTGGAGACCTCCCATAGTTCCTCCCCAGTTCAGGAGAACAGTGTGCCACAGGGATATGTTTTAAGTGTCTGCCTGTTTTTAATAGCAATTAATGGGCTCGCTACGGCGGTGGGAAATTCTTTCTCTGCTTCCCTGTATGCTGACGACTTCTGCCTTTACTACAGCTCTACTGGCATTGCAGCTGCTGAACGTCAGCTACAGGTCGCTAACTGCAGGGCGCAGTCTTGGGCTGTAGCGCATTGTTTTCAGTTTTCGGCTGCCAAGACCTGCGCTATGCATTTCTGCCGGTGACGCACTGTCCACCCGGAGCCGCGGCTCTATCTTGATGGCGAACTCCTGGCAGTGGTGGAGTCCCATAGGTTTTTAGGGGTTGTTTTTTATGCCTGGTTGACTTTGCTGCCTCATATTCGGCAGCTTAATCCGGCGTGTTGGCGGCATCTAAATGCTCCGCGATGCTTGAGCCACACCCTCTGGGTCGCCGACTTATCCACCCTGTTGTAACTCTACCAGGCGTTAATCCAGTCCGGTCTGGATTATGGGAGCCGGGCTTACGGCTCAGCCTCCCCATCTGCATTCCAGGTGCTGGACCAATCCTCCACAGCGGGATACGCCTTGCCACTGGTGCGTTCTGGACCAGTCCTGTGGGCAGCATACTTGTGGAGGCAGGTATCCCTCCACTGCGGTTACGACGAAAATAATTACCGGCTGCTTATGCTGCCCATGCCTTTAGGTTGCCTGGGCATCCAAATTATCGTTTCCTGTTCCACAGTCAGTCGTCCATCTGCCAGAACGTCGGCCCCGGTCGGGTTGTCTGATTGCTGTACGCGTCAAAGAGCTTCTGTCTGGGCTTGGGTTTTTCCCTGTTCCACCTCCTTTCCGGGCACCTCTGCAGGCACCCCGTGGTGTGTGCGTCGCCCTTGCCTTCAGCTCGAATTGGCACAGGGCCCGAAGGACTCAATGCCTACGGAGGCCTTCCTGCGCCGCTTTTATTCCATCCTGGCCACGTATCAGGGCTCAGGCATTGTTTACACTGACAGCTCGATGGTTGCTGGTCGTGTTGGTTATGCGCTAACTCTAGGGGGACCATTCTGTACAACGTTCATTGCCGGCTGGCTGCAGTGTTTACACTGCTGAGCTTTTCGCCATCTAATGAACCCTAGAGTATATCCACTCCTGCTCAGGTGAGTCCTTCGTGATCTGTAGTGATTCCCTGAGCGGTTTATGAGCTCTTGACCAGTGTTTCCCTCGTTCTCGTCTGGTGATGGATATCCAGGAGTCCCTGCATACTCTTGCCCGTTGCAGCCGCTCTGTGGTCTTTGTTTGGACCGCAGGCCATGTTGGGATACCCGGCAATGAGAATGTTGACCTCCTGGCGAAAGATGCCAGCAGTAAACCATCTCTTAACATTGGTTTCCCAGAGACTGATTTGCGAGCAGTCGTCCTCCGACTGGGACGCTGAATGGAGCGATCTAACCACGCCCAATAAACTCTGTGCTATAAAGCACACGACGACTGTGTGGCGTTCCTCCATGCGAGTCAACTGCATCAACTATATTGTCCTTTGTCGGCTCCATGTTGGCCACACCCGAGTGACGCACGGTTATTTATTGCATCATGAGTACCCGCCTCTCTGTCGCAGCGGGGCGGTTTTGACGGTTGTGCACATTTTATTGTCTTGTCCGCTTTTAGCTGTGCTCAGGCAGACCTTTGCGGTGCCTGATACACTCCCTGCCCTTTTAACTGATGCCCCTGCTGTGGCTGACTTAGTTTTACGTTTTATTTGGGCAGGGGGGTTTTATCATTTAATCTGAGTGTTTCAGTTTTTTAGTGCTGATTCTGGGTTTTGGCATCCGTTTTTAAACTGAGTTTTTAATGTTTTTCAGGTGGTTCGCTTTTCCTTTTTTCTCTATGGTCAGCCAACCACCGTCACACTCGGTGTGATTTTGATTTGTTTTGTCTCTTATCTGTAGTAGTATTTCTTGTCCTGTGTCATCTGTCATCTTTCCTGTTATTCGTTTTTTATTCTCTTTTGATGGTTTTAGTTTTTTGGAGAAAGGGACCAATGACCGTAGCAGTCTGGTCCCTTTAATCCCACAGTCCAACAATCTACCAGGCGTTAATCCAGTCCCGTCTGTGTTATGGGAGCCTGGCTTATGGTTCAGCATCCCCTTCTGCGTTGTGGGTGCTGGACCCAATCCTTCACAGCGGGATCGGACTTGCCACTGGTACTTTCTGGACCAGCCATGTGAACAGCTTATTTGTGGGGGCAGGGGTCCCTCCACTGCAGTTACGGTGCCAACGTTTACTGGCCGCTTATGCTGCACATGTTTGTAGATTGTCCAGGCATCCTAATTATCGTCACCTGTTCCCTCAGTCAGTCGTCCATCTCCCAGAACGTCGGCGCCAGTTGAGTTGTACGATCGCGGTCTGCATCAGAGAGCTTCTCTCAGGGCTTGAAGTTTTCCCTCTTCCACCTCCTTTCCTGGCCCCTTTCCATGGGGCGTGCCCCGCCCTTGCTTTCACCTCGAATTGGCATGGGGCCCGTAGGACTCAGTCCCTCCAGAGGCCTTCCGCCGCCGTTTTATTTCCATCCTTGTCATGTATTAGGGCTCTGGCATTGTTTACACTGATGGTTCGATGGTTGCTGGTCCTGTCAGTGATGCTCTGACTCTAGGGGACTATTACGAACAATATTCATTGCCGGCTGGCTTCAGTGTTTTCACTGGTGAAGCTGGTCGCCATCTTTTGTGCCCTAGAGTATATCCGCTCCTGCTCCAGTGAGTCCTTCGCTATCTGCAGCGACTCCCTGAGCTGTTTATGAGCTATCGACCAGTGTTTCCCTCACTCTCGTCTGGTGATGGCTATCCAGAAATACCTCCATACCCATGCCCATTGCGGCCGCTCTGTGGGCTTTGTGTGGACCCCAGGCCATGTTGGGATATCCAGCAATGAACATGTGGAGCGCCTGGCCAAACAGACCACCAGTAAACCATCTCTGGACATTGGCCTCCTCGAGACTGATTTGCGAGCGATCTTACGCCGCAAAGTTTTCAAACTTTGGGACACTGAATTGGGCAGCCTGACCACACCAAATAAACTCCATCCAATCAGGGAGACGACGGATGTGTGGCGATCACCCATGCAAGCCACTCACAGGGACTCAGGAGACCTTTGTTGGCTCCGTATTGGCCACACCCGCTTGACACACAGCCATTTACTGGGCCATGAGGACCCGCCTCTATGTCGCTGCGGGTCGGCTTTGACAGTGGTCCACATTTTGTTTTTCTGTCCCCTCTTAACTTTGCTCAGGCAGACGTTTGCACTGCCTGATACGCTCCCTACCGTTTTGAAAGATGACACTGCTATGGCAGGCTTAGTTTTGCGTTTTATTCGGGCAGAGGTTTTTTATCACGTCATCTGAGTGTTTGTTATTTTTTTTGTTTTGGAGTCTGGCCTTTGGCCTACGAATTTAGACTTAGTTTTATTGTTTTTCTCGGTGGTTGACTTTTACCTTTTTGTCTCTATGGTCGACCAACCACTGTTACAATCTGTGTGATTTTAATTCGTTTTGTCTGCTCTGTTTGAGTCTTTCTTGTTCTGTGTCGCCTGTTGTCATTTCCATTATTCGTTTTTATTCTGTGTGGGTGTTTGCAGATCTGGAAAAAGGGACCGATGACCATCGCAGTCTGGTCCCTTCAATCTCACAACCAACCAACCAACTGTGGAAAGGCCCAAAGGAGTGGTTGCTGTGTTTGTCAATAATGACCACCACTCCTCTGCTCTTCCCCTGGATATCGACCTGCAAGCAGTTGCAGTCGAAATTTCTGCACATCAGTGGCTTACAGTTTGTTCTCTCTATTTAATTCCACTGGATGCAATAGACTCTAAGAGTCTTACAGATCTTGTCGCACAACTCCTCTGACCACTTCCCTTCCTGGGAAACTTCAGTGGCCAACAAGTACTGTGGGGCTCAACGTCTACTCGCGTCAGAGTCGAGTTTTGGATAGCCTCCTGAGACCTTGAGAGCTGTGCCTCCTTCATGCTGGTACTCCGAGTCATTTCTGTGGCGCTACTGGGTCATTCTCAGCGATCGACCTATCTCTCTGCTCTCCAGCCCTCACCATGTGTTCACTGGGGGGGGGTCACTGACGACCTTCATTTCAGTGACCAATTCCCAATCTGCCCTCAGCTACTCGATGGTGTGTTGCTGGAACAGTATCCACCAATGTGGATGATTGACAGGGCTAACTGGGAGCTGTTTGGCCAGTTGGCTGCGTCCAGGAATGGGTGGATCATATCACATTCACGATCCATCATGCTGCTGATCTATCCATACCAACCATTCCCTTGGTCGGCAGAAGAGTGCCATTTAGGCATCCGGCACAGACGTGCGTCTCTTTGACAGTTTAAATGCCGCCTGACAGTGCACAATCTCTCAACCTTCCGAATCGCGAGAGCCAAGACTCGCTGTGTCATTAAACAGAGCAAAAGGCGGTCATGGCATGAGTTCCTGAACTCCATAAATCATAAAAGGTATGGGAAGCCATCCAGAGGACATCCAGTAAAAGTAGCCGGTTACCGATTGCTGTAGAGTGGAACCAGAAGTGCCTCCAAACAATACCTAGAAACCTTGCGCAGACGCTGGCAGAGCATTCTGCACCAACTACTGCAAATGCAAGCCAGGGTCCAGCGTTTAGTCTCTACCGTGTGACTGTCAAGAGAGAAAAGTTGGAATTCAGGTCGAACAATTCTGAGACCTACAACCCCCTTTTTTCCATGTGGGGGCTCGAATCCGCACAAGCTGAGACTGCTGACACTGCATTCGGTCACGACCACATCCGGTACTGCATGCTTCGACATCTGCCAGCGTCATCAGAGCAAGTCATCCTCGAATGTTTTAATCTAATATGGCAGACAGGTGTCTTCCCCAACTCGTGGAGGGAGGCACTTCTAATTCCTCTCCTCGAACCAGGAAAGGACCGCACATGTCCCAGTAGTTATCGGAATATCAACTTGACGAGCTGTGTAGGAAAGACACTTGAGTGGATGGCTAACCGTCGTCTGGTCTCGCTTTTAGAGACCAGGCAACTCCTTAGTCGGTCTCAGTGTGGATTACGAAAATTTCGGTCCACAGTCGACAACCTGACCATCGGAGAGGCGGCTGTTCAGCAGACTTCTCTCCGTCAGCATCACAGTACCAGCATATTTTTAGATATCAGTAAGGCATACAATACTAGCTGGAGACATTGTAGTCTCGCACAACTGCATCAATGGGGCTTTCGTGGCTATCTCCTCATTGTCTTCGGTCTTCCCTGTCTCAGCAGTTTTTTTAGACGCGAGTTGGTCACACACAGTCTGATCGTTTTAAGCAGGTGAATGGTGTCCCCAAGGGAAATGTTTTAAATGTTACCCTCTTTGCCACAGGCATCAACAGTATATCATCTGTGGTAATTAGTCCAGTACAGTGCTCCTTATTTGTGAAAGAGCTTCGCTGTTTTCTGTTCCTCCTCCACTGTTGCAACAACAGTGAGCCGTCAGTTGGAACTTACAGTGTGGTGGTTAGAGGAGTGGGCTGCAAAGACAGGTTTTCAGTTTTCTTCCGCTAAATGTGTGCCAGTTCATTTCAATCGTTGTCGTCCTTTTAATGTGTCTTCCTTGCATATAGGGGACACAGTGCCACATTTTAGAGACACAGTGCTGCTACTGGGCCTAGTTTTGAATCCAGACTGTCATCGTCGCCACACCTGCGACACTTGTAAGCCAGAACCTTGAAGGCACTGAACATCCTCAAGTGCCTCAACCACAGGTCTAATGGGGCAGATAGGATGCATCTCCTTCAGTTTTATCGGGCTTCCGTGCTTTCGCAACTGGACTACGGATCCGCGGTGTATGGGTTAATGAGGCCCTCTTATTAGCGGATCCTAGACGATAGCCACCATGTGGGGATTCGACTGGTCACGGGTTCTTATCGGACCAGTCCTTACCTTGTCCTCTGTGCTGAGGCAGGAGAACCGCCACTTAGCATCCGGCGGCTGCTCCTCCTATTGAACCATGCATGTAATTTCCTTATAGCTCCGAGTTCACCTGCACACCATATTGTTGCTCGTCTGCCTCTAGAGCACCTTTTCTCCAACCGTCCACGAGCCACGATGCCGTGTGCAACGTGTGCTGGAGTCTCTCGGTGTGGAGCCCATACGGCCCTAAATCCAGGGTTTTAAACGCCTGCCAGCCTGGTTACTAGAGAGGTGCAGATTGATTTTAGATTTGGTGCGGTACAAGAGATACCGCACTTCTGCTTCCGTTTTTAATGCAACATTTTCTGCCATTTTATCTGAGCGCCACGACTATGTAGCTGTTTTAACGGATGGGTCGGAACAGGGGGATTCCGTTGGTTTCTCTGTTGTTCTTCCAGATAGTGTCCTCAAGGTCAGACAGCCTCAATAGTTTACTGTCTTTGATGCAGAATTATCTGCGATCTTGCGGCCACTAGAGCAGATGAGATAGTCTTCCCATCCTAAGTTTCTTCTCTGTTCCGATTCACTAAGCGCCCTTCACATATTGCAAGGTTTGTATCCAGCAGATAAAATAGTCCAGAGCATACAGGGTGCCCTCCTCCAACTACAACGACTGGGGAAGGAGGTGGCTTTCTGCTGGGTTCCAGGGCACGTCAGCATAGATGGGAACGACCAAGTCCTGTAATGCATCCCTCGACATTTGTCAGCAGCGTCATAAGAAATCCTTCTAGAATGTTTTATCTTATGTAGCAGACAGGTAACTTCTCCAACTCGTGGAGAGAGGTGTTTTTGATGCCTCTCCTCAAGCCCAGAAAGGACTGTACGTGTCCAGTATCTACTGGAGTATCGCCTTAATGAACTGTGGAGGAAAGCCCCTGATTTGAATGGTTAGCCGTTACCTTGTCTGGCTGTTAGAGATGAGGCCACTCTTTAACCTCTCTGTGAGGATTCCGGAGATTTCGGTTCAATGTGGACAAACTGACGCTGCTAGAGGCAGCCATTCAGCTCAGTTTTCTAAGCAAACATCACTATATTGGCATATTATTTTATATCAATAAAGCGTACGATACTACTTGGAGACACTGTATTCTCACACAACTAAATAATAGGCCCTCCTCTCCATTTTCTTTAGGTCTTCCCTGTCTCAGTAGTCGTTTATCACCCGAGTTGGTGACACTCTGCCAGATCGTTTTCTGCAGGAGAATGGTGCCACCCAGGCCAGTGTTTTATGTGTTATCCTCTTATCATTCTTGCCATAACCACAAAGAGTATCACATCTACAGGAAGAAGTCCTGTACATTGGTCCTTACTTGCGGATGATTTTGCTGTTTTCTCTTCCACCTGCAGTGTTGAAACCGTGGGCTGTCGGTTGCAACTTTCAGTGTGAAGGCTAGAGTTGTGGGCTGCAAGGACGGGCTTCCAGTCTTCTGTAGATTAGTATGTGTGTTTATTTTAATCGTTCTAGTTGTATTTTTAACTTACCTGCTTTGTATGTGAGGGGCACCATCCTATATCTTAGTGACTGAGCGAGGTTTCTGCGCCTCAAGTTTGACTCGCAATCGTTACTGTTTTCAGACCTGAGAAACTAGAAATCCAGGACCCAAAAGGCACTGAATATCTTAAAGGGCCTTTGCCACTAGTCTTGGGTAGTGGACAGGGAGCGTCTCCTCCAGTTTCATAGGGCTTTCGTGTGTTCGCGGCTGGACTAAGGGTGTGCGGTCAATGGATCAGCGAAGCCTTCTTACTTGAAGATCATAGATTCTGTCCACCATGAGGCGCTCTGGCTGGCCACAGGTGCTTAGAGGATCAGTCCCATACCTAGCCATTGTGCTGAGGCCAGGGAACTGCCAGTTACCATCAAGCGGCAGCTTCTCATGGTAAGTATGGCGTGTAAGTTCCTTACAGCTCTGAATTCACCCGCACACCATAATGTTGCTCGTTCACCTCTGGAACTCCTTTTTTCCATCCTTCCATGATCCACAATGCTATTTGCGATCCGTGTGCAGCGTGTGGAGTTATTTGGTGTGGAGCAAGTGCAGCCCCAAATCCTGGATTTTAACAAATGGCCACCCTGATTACTGCAGAGGCCCATCTTCATTTTAGATTTTGTGCTTCTTTCTTTTATGCGATATTTTGTGACATTTTAAATGAGCACCACAACTATGTAGCTATCCTTAAGAGCCGATCGAAACAGGGAGCTCAGTTGGTTCCTCTGATTTCTTCCCGGATTGTGTCATCAAGTTCCTACTGCCTCTCGCTTCCCACGCCCGGGTTCCCGAGTTCGATTCCAGGCGGGGTCAGGGATTTTCTCTGCCTCGTGATGACTGGCTGTTATGTGATGTCCTTAGGTTAGTTAGGTTTAAGTAGTTCTAAGTTCTAGGGGACTGATGACCATAGATGTTGAGTCCCATAGTGCTCAGAGCCATTTGAACCATTTTGAACCTACTGCTCCACTATCTTCAACGCAGAATTATATGAGTTCTTGTGAGCACTGGAGTAGATGAAGCTTTCTTACAGTGCTAAATTTCTTATCTGTTCCCATTCTCTGAGTGTTCTTCGTTCTGTACAACATTTGTACCCGGCGGTAATGTCGTCCAGAAAATCCGGGATGCCCTCCTCCAAATACAACGACTGGGGAAGGAGGTGCAGCCTCTCTGCTGGATACCAGTGCACATGTGTATTGGGGGGAACGAAAGGGCTCACATAGCAGCCAACGAGGAGTGTCGTGATCCACAGCTATTTCGATGCGACATAGCCTCACTGTTGAGCTCCAGAGCCTTGCAGCGGCGGGAGGATGAATGGCTGTAAGGAGCAGACAAGAAGTTCTTTCTAATAAATCCCACAACGCGACCGTGGAATACATCATTCCAGCCACGTCGACGAGAGGAGGTCGTCATTATTCGCCTTCCCATAGGCCATAACCCTGTGACACATCGCTTCTTATTCTGCCGAGAGGTGATGGTTGTCACATACAGACCACATGTTTTTGGACTGTGTTCCATTTTCCGACTGGTGGGCACCAGCAGATTTGCTGACAGATCTGATCTCTATTTTAAGTAATGTTCTAACGAATATTGTTCAGGTTTTAAAGGTTTGTGAATTTTCCTACATTTTTCCGAATATTTTAGGGAGATTGTTTTAATGTGTTAACAGAGGAACTGGCTCACCCAC
Organism: Schistocerca gregaria; assembly: GCF_023897955.1. NCBI lineage: Eukaryota > Metazoa > Arthropoda > Insecta > Orthoptera > Acrididae > Schistocerca > Schistocerca gregaria. Next base: position 971,824,215 of record NC_064921.1, on the reverse strand, counting down.
ATTTTTGTTAGCAGTCAGTCTGTGTCATTTGCCTGCGCTTTTCTTTTACTTCCTTTGTCGTCGTTTTACTTGTGTTTTCATCTGACGTCTAGCTGCTTTTTATCCTTCTCCGTTCTTTTAGCGCATGTGAAATAGAGTGCATAAGTGTGGAACAATTTTCCCGATTGAAATCACATTCGTTTGTTTTAATGAGTGTAAGGACTCTGATAAACTTGCTGTTGAGCGGCCATAAGTTCCAAACACGCTCCTCCCCCTACACACACACACACACACACACACACACACACACACACACACACACACAGGCGCGCGCGCGCGCCCGCACCAGTTGAGTTCCGGCTGCGATAGAAGCTTCTGCATCATCAAAGTGCAAACTGCCGCGGAGTAGCAGAGGCTCGTTATGACATCATAACCAGCTGTTCGATGATGACCGGCCATTTTCAATGTCCTTAAACACTGCTCCTTCGTACTTCTTTCTGTTGTCTGCCACGATCAGTAATTTTCGCAGAGTTGTCTGGAACATGTCAGCGATCCCTTGCTATCGTAACTGGGTTGCGGTAGTCCTCCATTGTGTGTCACGTGTTGGTGGTTAAGTGTCGTCTGTCTTCACATGTCGGCTGGAAGGTACCTCTGGAGTCGGTGTCATCTGTCGTCACCGTATAGTTGCGAAATAGCTGACCTAGCAGTCCTTTCACCGGTTCAGACTGATTTGGCAGTGGGCAGGTTCTGTGATGACGCTATTCTGCTGGTTCCAAGACTCGCTTACAACTTCATCCTTTATACCCCGAACGAATTTTGTCGCTCAATTCGGTAAACTTCTTTTCGCGGTTTATATTATCATAGAATAAGTCATAAATATAGTTCCTCTCTGTAAAAATTGTCGAGATCTTGTACTCTATTACGTCTATAAAAACGTTTGAACCTGCGTTTTCTTCTTTGTAGCACGTAACCATCGCTATTCAAGAACTTAATCCACTTTCGAACACATGTATTTTTAGACGTACGTGAGGTTTTAATTGAAAATGTACAATAAGCTGCCACATAAGCTAAACTCACCGTACCAAATGTATTGTCACGTGGCCTCTTTTGGTAATTAACCAGGATATTTTTAAAAATATGTTCCTGGGTGATGGATTCATGTGCTCTGAAATTAGTACCGATTTCAGAATAGCTTCTTATAATTATTCCGAGCGAGAATTTTAATACTTTCGGGCGATCAGCTTTATTACTTCCTGGACGGCGCTTTCCCTTCGAATTTTGTGTTTTATTTACGTAGCATATTTGCATATTACTGTCGGAATTATTTGTTGCCTTCGAACGCTTCTAGCCAACAAAAATCATGGCCTCATGCCGACAGACCACCTTAAAAATGTATATACTTTATTGGATGTCCTTCCCTGTGTAATACACCCCTCAGAATACCTGTGTCACTTTCATAAACTTCAAGACTTACAAGGAACAAACATTCTGCTGCCTTTACGTCAGCACCGCCGCCGTAATTGTATGACTGAAGCAGCGTATCTTTTTACTCTTGGGGTGCACAGAAAGGTTTCGCCGGATATTGCTAGTATTGTATATACATTAAACTCCTCCCAATTATTAAAGTCGAATATTGTAGTTCCTACAAATTAGGTTTCTTTGAATATTCATAGAATTATTAAATGAGAAACTTATAGCATGCAGTAAACAGCTGCCAGTGGGGCGAGGCGGCATTGAAATTACAATGTGTTAGGTGGATGTTTCATTAACGGTTATTGGTCCGGTGGAACTACAAGTGCCGGCGCGACGATGAAGGACGGAAGAGCAGAGAGGGCTGTGAGACGACGTCAGCCAATAGTACGCAGACTAGGACAACACCACGATTAGAGCGGCATCTGCACGAAGAGAATATAAGCATCGCGCCGCGTAGCCACGGCCGGAGTAAAGTACGAGCTGTCTTACAACGCTATAGCGCTGACTTATGAACTGTTTTGTTTTGCTAGGATTGAAATTGTATATACCGAAAGACATTGATTATTGTCATACCTCCATTTGCTTGCGACACACTTTTATGAATGCACGAAGTTAAATATTGTCAATTTAACTTAATGTAATAAAGTCCATTAATATGATTTGCTTGAATTCTTGTCCAGCGATCCGAGAAGACAGCCAACGTATAATAGACATGTTGGCAGGTGTTACAGTTGGTGTGGCTGTAGTAGCCAAATTTTTATAGGTATTGATTTGTGATAAGTTTTTAAATAGGAAGGAAAGAGAATTATACGTAAGTTCTAAGAAAAATTCCAATAATTCGAGGAATAAGAATGGCATTTTATGTATCTGGGAGCCCGTGTGAATGGCGCATGGCAGCCGCCCCTTATCACATACCGCTATAACCCTTCTCCTTGACCAACCGACAGTGTCCTGCGTGGCTTGGCCTTCGCGGTACATACCGATCTACGATCTTCAACAGCTCTGCCACCGCAGAGCGCTGCTCGTCCTGTTACTTGTTATTTATTTAATAAAATATTAATTATGTACGTAAGTCTGCAGACTTTGGTGGCCGTAGCCACTGAAGTCAAAATCTTCTGGTTTTTAGGGTAGCGTCTTATTTCGTCAGACAATTGCCATTTCAACACCTCTACTGGGATCCTCTACAGGATCTTGAGGTGTCCACTACCGGTTGAGCAGCGTCAGACAACAGTGTCATCTTCTCTTATAAAGCAAAGTTTTCCCAGTCTGTAGGTGGAGAAGTGAGGTTATTGGGTAAAAATCTTGGGCTACCATTGGTTGGCCATCGTCACTGGATGGAAAGAGAAGTTCTTCCGCGCTAACGCTGAAGACGGGAGTTATTGGCTAAAGCTCCTGTGGCTATCATTGGAGGGCCAACGCCATTGTTGGGAACCGGATTTTTCCCGCACATATGCTGGAGAAGAGTTACTGGTTAAAATTCTTCCTGCTGCTGTTGATAGGTCCCATCATTGGCTGAAAGTGGAACGGGCAGAGCATGAGAGGGGGAGTGTTTATCTAAAATATTATTGCCTGCAAAGTTGGCTACCAGGGCGGTGTTTGTACTGCTCGCATGCCACGGCCGCGTGTTTGTTTCCTTAACGGCAGGGTACCTTCGATCTGCAAGCCTATAACCGCCCTCTCTTCTGAATTTATATGCGTTCTTAGAAATTTCAGTCGCTTCTGGAAGTTTTCTACTACAAACGTTGGTTTCCTTAGCCAGCACACGTACATTATTGAAATCAGTCTCAAGGCCACAGTTCTCGTGACGTCCAGTCACTGTCGATATCATATTCTGTTTCAGCGCGTGTGTTTGTCATGTTCCTTAATATGTTTTTTTGTTTATTTAGTACAACATTACAACAACTTACATTTTATGTTTTTGTGCAGTAAAATTTTTCATTAAGCTTTTGACGTATGACGAATACAATATAAGTCAGTTACTGCAAAAAATATTTTTATGCGATATAATTATAAATTAACAGTTTTCGTATTCTGTCCTTAACTCATACTACGAAATACTGACCACCGCCAAATTCCATGACTGTAGATGAACTCGAACTGAGCGAGCTTGCGAGTATCACAATATGTGATGTAAATGCCCATGTGTTTGATTTAATCGTCTGATAAGCTTAAATTCTTTACATTGCGAACGGAATATAGACCCTAGAATTTTTCACATATTTCGACTTGATACTTCTTCTGTTCATGAGAAAGAGGAAGTCCTTACAGTTGAACAGACAGGCTTTCGCGTGGCCAACTGGTCTGTAAGGTTCCCGTTTTCAGGGGATGAGGTACGAAACGCTAAAAAGAACGTATGAAATGGCGAAAATCAAAAATGGTTCAAATGGCTCGGAGCACCATGGGACTTAACAGCTGAGGTCATCAGTCCCCTAGAACTTAGAACTACTTAAACTTAACTAACCCAAGGACATCACACACATCCATTCCCTAGGCGGGATTCGAACCTGCGACCGTAGCGATCGCGCGGTTCCAGACTGAAGCGCCTAGAACCGCTCGGCTGCAATGGCCGGCGGGGAAAATCAGTTTTGAGTAAAACATCTTTGAAATAATTCACATATCCTCTAAAACAATTTGTCTGGCCCTAATTGATCTCTATTTTGGAATCAATATGTTGTCGCTTGAAGAGCCGAAGTTATTTATAGTAGATGACCTCAATGCTTCCACACAGCTTCTGAGCCCCTAGAATTGCCCTATATCAATGTCTTGTAGTAATGAATCAGAAGCTCAATCAAAGAAAGGGCATCAGTAATACACAAAGAAACTTGTTTACTGTAGTTGCCTTTTTTTCTGTAATGTACATCGACTAGGGTCACTTCTTTAAAATGATAAAGGAATTCATATATAACAGTTACAGCATGCTGTTTGGATTTCTGTGAGCTAAGGTGTGAAGGCAAGGTCTTCTATCGGTGGAGTCGATTTATGTTGCTAAATATTGTCATACCGAACGGGATAGTGAAGCGCTGAGCACAGTAAAAAAAAGTCCAGAATGGTTTCCTTGACACAGACATTGACAGCCTCTTACCCTGTCCTCCTTCACACCGAGCTACTGATCCTTCTTTAGTGACTCCATCGGTGATGGAACGTTAAAGATACCTTTGTCGTCCTGGTGTTGTCGTGACTACAGAGTTTACCCACAAATACAGTTTCTTTCTAGTACTTACCAGCTGATGTCTGACGGCCTTAAACACCACACACTCTCTTTTTCCTCTGGAGTCATCCAGTGCTACGTTGCCTGTGACACAGCACACTGCAGACTTGTCTTTCGTGCCTGGACAGAGAGCCCCGGTGCCAGTACGTTAATTACTGACGCTTATTACGGAGAGAGCAGAGCAGCAGTGTGGCGAGTAGAGGAGAGGAGAGGATAGGAGAGGAGAGAACAGGAGTGGATAAGAGAGGAGAGGGGATGAGAGGCCGGACTGACTGCACGGAGCGGCGCTGCTCGTTTTAATAATTCGCGACCAGTGCTTCCCGCTCTCCACCAGACCCGGCCGTTGCATTATTAAGGCTTTTAATACTGCTGCCTGTCTCTGCAAATACTGCCTCTGATTGAGGAACTTCATTTCCTGTTACTGCCAAAGACAAACAATGGAAGGGCAGAGGAAGGGGAGTCCTCAGTCTCTCCACTTTCGGGGTCTTAAATAAATTGCGAAACATGTAGATACTTGTAATTTAAAACGCCTGGAACCACCGCATGCAGGGCGGAATTTGGAGCTATATCTCAGCGTATTGGATCAGATGTAATAGATGATATTTTGCTTAGGTTTTTTGGGTAATATTTTACTTTCATCGTCTGTTGCAGTCAACAAACGAAATACACTTACTGAGGGCTACTGGGCCATGTGCAGCTCTAGAAGGGTTTTTAAAAAACTTTCTCTACTGTCTTCTTTAAGGCAAACATTTAGCCACAGACACGGAGAAAAACAAATGAAAAGTTTAACCTGTGCTGGTGATATCTCGGAAATTGGCCTGCAGAGTTGCCTGATCTTGAGGAAGCATATGTTACTACATTTGCGTCCATCTATATCACTATGTTATTCTTGAAAGTTATCATCGATTTTTCTCTCTTTGTAAATCCTACCCTTGTAGACAGGTGGTGGGAAGATCTCAAATCATGTAGCTGTAGGTCATAGCTCTGAATCAGTATGGAGAATACCAACATTTAACTATTGTTATCCAGGAGCAACGTGAACACCTATCAGTGAAAAGTCGGATCGTCCACCACAGAAAACTGTCCGACCATGCAAAACGTCGATTAATGTAGCAGCATAAACATTTATATCATACTCCGTGTCAGTATCTTAAACAGTTTTGTAGATTGTGAGTCGCCATCTGTAGACATGATGCACATGTCGACATGGCACGTTGACGAGTGTGTGCCGTCTTAACAGATTCATTACTTATATAGCAGTGCGCAAATATTGTCATGTAAATGAGGCCCCCATAGGGATTCAGCATTTGTTTGCAATGTAAGAGGTTATTGACCTCAATGTCCCTGAGCTGGGGAGTGCTAAGAGCCACCAGTTCATTATCACCATAAGCTCTAGGCATACTTCAGCGACGAGAGTGCAGCCCGGCGGTGGAACATTGTGTGCTTCAGGGAATGGGGATCTTGGCTTGACCGCCTGGATCGAGAGTATAGAATAAACGTCTATTAGAAAAGCCTCAGTCTCAGGGTGTGCTGCGCACTTATGGCATGCATGACTGTTGAGATGTAACAGTCGCTAGTGGGCAACCAATGGGGAACCTACCGCACCTCGGTTGTACAAGTCTTACTCAGTCACATTGAGCTCTGTCTGAGTGGACCCTGGACCCTTACTTGCCTAGCTGCTCGTGGGACTGAAATGGGTTCTCTGAAATTTTCTTTTCCTCCCCCTCCCCCCCCCCCCCCCAGTGGAAATGGTGGGTCATTGGAAGGTACTAACAGCCAACCTAAGAGGAGGCTGTGGTAGCCACTCCTCGAGACATGGGAGTAAATAAAAACAAAGCAGTAACGAGTAAAAGAACACAGGCTAGTTATCAGAATGTTTGTTCAGCAATGCAAAGGAAAGAAGGAAGTTTTGTGAAGATTTCGCCCTATCTACATCCAGAAGGGCTTATATGATCTTTCTGGGACTCTAAAATATATAAAGCCGTTCCGAAATGGGGCGCAAATGTTTGAAACATCCACTTCCTAACAAGTTGTTAACCTACGAGAGCTATGTGCCTGGGGGAATGTGTCTCAACACAAAGCTCCAGAGAACTATGAACTTCATTCATCAAAGGCGTTTTGTCATGTAGGGATTTAGTGGATATTCCTATTGAAAAACTAGGCTCTGGAGGGAATTATTTATGGTCAGTACATTATGAAAAGGGTGGATGGAGAGCGAGTGAAATCCGACTCCTTATTGTTACCTTTAGACTCCCAAACTCACAGAACAAGTCAAAGCATGCTTTCTTCGCCTAAACGTATGGCCGTATGTCCAAAGCCCAATGCGCTGTTTCAAATGGCAGCATTTTTGGAATACAACCACAGGGTGTAGGGGAGAAGCGATGTATGCCAAATGTGGCAAGACCACTTATTAAGAAATTCTTTGCTCCTCTCCTGCCAAATGTATAAAATACTCTGTTTGGAATAGAGACTGCAGAACATGCTGGATGAACACAAAGTACAGGAAATGAAAAAATCAAAGCGTATCCCATATGTTGAAGCGAGAAAGATCGAAACTTCCAAGCAGCCTCCCATCTTTGCTACAACTTTGCATCAATCCTTCAGAATCCTACCGAACAGTGGCTGCCTCTGTACTAACGGAGGTGGTGAGTGTCAGCACTAACACCTGAATATGTCAGTGCTGTTGCCAGGTAGCAAGTTTTTCAGAGACTGTAGCCCCCCTATAATAGCAGACAAAGGTACAGTGACCAACATGGGCGAGCCCCAAGCACCTCCAACTGCTGGGGCTGTTCCAAAGCCCAGCATGGCCATTAGCATTCATCATTTATTCATTTGTGGGGGTTGATGGGAACAGACTACAAAGGCCATTGGTCCCTTGTTCCACGACCATAAAAACCTACAAGGAATAAATAACAAGCAACGTACATAACAAGTGATGACATACAACAAGAAAGACACAGACAGAGACAAAAGGAATTAAAAGGTTGGTTGGTTTGCGGGGGTTGAAGGGACCAGACTACAAAGACCACTGGTCCGTTGTTCCACGACCATAAAAACCTACAAGGAATAAAAACAAATGAAAGAAGTAACAAGGGACGGCTCAGAACAAGAAAGACATAGACAAAGACGAAAAAACTAGGAAATAGAAGCACATATAGTAGTACAGTGGCTGGCTGACCATGGAAACTAAAAGGAAAGGCCATCCACCAAGAGACACACCATAAACCACAATCTCAAACCGTAGGAAAAAGGCCAGATGCAAACACACAAAAGAAACGAACCCTCAGATTGAGTGATAATAGCCCCTTGCCCGTATAAAATGCCAGACTAGGCCTACCATGGTAGCTTTATCTACTAAAACGGCAGGTAGCGTATCAGGCAGCGCAGACGTCTGCCTGAGCGCAGTTAAAAGTAGACAGGTCAACAAAATGTGGACCATTGTCAAAGCTGACTTGCAGCGAATAAAGGTGGGTCTTCGAAGCGCAGTAAATAACCGTGCATCATCCAGGTGTGGCCAATGTGCAGCCAGCAGAGGACAACACAGTCCATGCAAGAGACCCACAAGGAGGAGCGCCGCTCATCGGTAGTCACCTTTACGACACGAGTTTGTTCGGTAAAGGCAAAGTGCGCCATTCATTACCCCAGGTGCCAAATACCTTCTGCCGCAAAACTGACCTGAGATCACACTCCGAAAAGCCAATCTCCAAGACCGGTGCACCGAGAGCCTGTTTGGCCAGTGTCTCAACACGTTCATTACCCAGGATGCCAACATGACCCGCAGTCCACAAAGAAACGATGGAGCGGCCGCAACGGGCAAGAGTATGGATGGGGTCCTGGATAGCCAACACCAGACGAGAGCGAGGAAAGCACTGGTCGATATCTCGTAAACCGCTCAGGGAGTCACTACAGATAACGAAGGACTCACCAGAGCAGGAGTGGATATGCTCTAGGGCTCGAGAGATGGCGACGAATTCGGCAGTGAAAACACTGCAGCCAGCCCTCATCGAGCATTGTTTATAATGGTCCCCCAGTGGAAGAACATAACCGACCCGACAAGCAACCACCGAACCGTTGGCCCCCCAAGGGCTCAGCATTCATTTGCTGGGTTACGGGCTTGGCGACCCCGGGGTTCTTGAGCTGGGAACTGGTAAGCGCCACCAGTACCCTGTCACCATAAGCTCTGGGCATGCTTCAGCTACCTCCGTGCGGCGTGGCGGTGGCATGTTGTGTGTCTCAGGGAATGGGGATCTTGGCTTGACCTCCCGGATCGAGAGGATGGAATAAACGTCTATAAACAACCACTCAATCTCAAGGTGTGCTGCACACTGATGAGATGCATGGCTGTTGAGGTGGAACAGTCGTTAGCGGGCAACCTCTGGGGAACCTGCCGCACCTCAGTTGTATACGGCTTACCCAGGCACGCGGGGCTCTGTCTAGGTGGACTTTTAGTTCCCTAGCTGCTCGTAGGATCGAGATGGAAGCCTCGAACTTTTCTTCTTGTCCTCCCAGCGGAACGAGTGGGCCGCTGGTAATTTCTAACACCCAATCTATTGAGAGGGCTCGTAAAGCCAGTCCTCCTCATTCAGTCAGTAGTAACAAAACGCATGCTGCTTCGCAGAATGTGTTTCTTATAATTAAAAGAAAGGATGGGAGATTCGATAAAGTTTCACTATTTTATATACAGAAAGGCTTAGAAGTTATGGCTGCCACATTAAACTCTGTAAAGCGCTTGCGAAATAGCATCTTGTTGGGTGAAACAACTAGCTTCCAACAAGTCAAGAACCTTCAGAAGCCACAATTCCTTGGGGGAGTTTATGATAGAGACTGAATTTCGCAACACCTTGAACTACAGTAAGGGTGTTGTGACTTGCAGGGATATCGTAGACATTCTCCAAGACGAGCTGAAGGCTGAATGGTCCCGGGAAGGAATTGTCGACGTGCCACACGTTATGAAACGGGTGGATGGTGCTCTCATGAAGTCCGACTCATTTATCCTTACTTTTAACAGCATGAGATTGCCAGAGCATGAGAAGGCAGGTTTCCTACGTCTCAGTGTACGGCCTTATTGCCCCAAGCCGATGCGGTGTTTTAAATGCCAACACTTTGGGCACACTACTCTCAGGATGCGGTGTTTTAAATGCCAACACTTTGGGCACACTACTCTCAGCTGTAAAGGGGAAGCCACTTGCAGGAAATGTGGTAAAGCCGCCCATGAGGCAGTTGGTTGCTCCTCTCCACCCAAGTGTGTCAACTGCTCTGGGAATCACCCTGTGTGGAATAAGGACTGCAGAGTTTTCCTTGAGGAACGGAAGATCAAGGAATTTAAAACCACAAAACGCATCCCGTATGGTGAGGCAAGGAAAATATACAAGTCCATGCAGCCGCCCACGTTCGCTACCTCCTTTTCTTCCATTCTGGAAGAGCCAGTCTTGAAAACTGATGCCGCTACACAAACGGAGGTTGCTACTGTCAGCACTAGCACCTGCGTTTGTCAATGTACGTGTGCTGCTGCAATTCCTGTGACGCCTGCTGCTGCCTCCCGGCCTTCTGACCCGGCTGTGGTCGCTGACATCATGGACCTCCCTGCCCCTTCCCGGGTCCAGTCCTGTGCACTGCCCAGCGTTGTTACACCCCCTACTGCTTCTCTGGTTGTAGCTCCAATGCCACCTCAGACCAAAAAATCTAAGCCAAAGCCAAAGGTAAAGACTCGACCGTTGAAGAATACTGAAGATATACAGTCTGCTGCTGTTGATGTCATTCTCTCTGGCGTTTCGCTCGACTCCTCTTCAGAGGCAATGGAGGTTGATGTCAGACTGGGGCAATCATCTCGCCCCAAAACTGAGCTTCCACCTGTTGTGGGCTCTCCTCCCTGACAGAAAGTGAGGATGAAGGTACTCCTACCCTGACTTCTTACAATTACCTTTATAATAACTTGCGGCATGGTACGTCCCTACTTACTACTTATTAACCCGTTAAATCTAATATAGTATACTGCTTATTACCCACGCCAATACCTGGCTACGACGTACAGTCTTTTCATTCTTAATAGTGGTTAAGGGTATTCCCTGATTATACACTGCTTATTTAATACACTAACCGATCTTCAGTGCTATTTCACAATTTGTTACACATAAAATGTTGTATTTAAGAGCTTAATAAAGTTTGCATATACACTAATGGAAATGGAAAAAAGAACACATGGACACCGGTGTGTCAGACCCACCATACTTGCTCCGGACACTTCGAGAGGGCTGTACAAGCAATGATCACACGCACGGCACAGCGGACACACCAGGAACCGCGGTGTTGGCCGTCGAATGGCGCTAGCTGCGCAGCATTTGTGCACCGCCGCCGTCAGTGTCAGCCAGTTTGCCGTGGCATACGGAGCTCCATCGCAGTCTTTAACACTGGTAGCATGCCGCGACAGCGTGGACGTGAACCGTATGTGCAGTTGACGGACTTTGAGCGAGGGCGTATAGTGGGCATGCGGGAGGCGGGGTGGACGTACCGCCGAATTTCTCAACACGTGGGGCGTGAGGTCTCCACAGTACATCAATGTTGTCGCCAGTGGTCGGCGGAAGGTGCACGTGCCCGTCGACCTGGGACCGGACCGCAGCGACGCACGGATGCACGCCAAGACGGTAGTATCCTACGCAGTGCCGTAGGGGACCGCACCGCCACTTCCCAGCAAATTAGGGACACTGTTGCTCCTGGGGTATCGGCGAGGACCATTCGCAACCGTCTCCATGAAGCCTGGCTACGGTCCCGCACACAGTTAGGCCGTCTTCCGCTCACGCCCCAACATCGTGCAGCCCGCCTCCAGTGGTGTTGCGACAGGCGTGAATGGAGGGACGAATGGAGACGTGTCGTCTTCAGCGATGAGAGTCGCTTCTGCCTTGGTGCCAATGATGGTCGTATGCGTGTTTGGCGCCGTGCAGGTGAGCGCCACAATCAGGACTGCATACGACCGAGGCACACAGGGCCAACACCCGGCATCATGGTGTGGGGAGCGATCTCCTACACTGGCCGTACACCTCTGGTGATCGTCGAGGGGACACTGAATAGTGCACGGTACATCCAAACCGTCATCGAACCCATCGTTCTACCATTCCCAGACCGGCAAGGGAACTTGCTGTTCCAACAGGACAATGCACGTCCGCATGTATCCCGTGCCACCCAACGTGCTCTAGAAGGTGTAAGTCAACTACCCTGGCCAGCAAGATCTTCGAATCTGTCCCCCATTGAGCATGTTTGGGACTGGATGAAGCGTCGTCTCACGCGGTCTGCACGTCCAGCACGAACGCTGGTCCAACTGAGGCGCCAGGTGGAAATGGCATGGCAAGCCGTTCCACAGGACTACATCCAGCATGTCTACGATCGTCTCCATGGGAGAATAGCAGCCTGCATTGCTGCGAAAGGTGGATATACACTGTACTAGTGCCGACATTGTGCATGCTCTGTTGCCAGTGTCTATGTGCCTGTGGTTCTGTCAGTGTGATCATGTGATGTATCTGACCCCAGGAATGTATCAATAAAGTTTCCCCTTCCTGGGACAATGAATTCACGGTGTTCTTATTTCAATTTCCAGGAGTGTACATCCACTGGCTACACTGTCTTCATCATGTTTTGTGGCGTAGCATGCACCCATTATCCGATAATTCCATTACTTTATGTGACCTTCTCCCTACGTCAGTAGCTGGCTATGACATACAGCCTTCTAGTTTTCTTATGTATTAATTGCTGGTCACATTGTATATGTAACCGCTAATCTTGTAATTATTTACAGGCGTTAATTCGTAGCTAAGTTCCTCATTGTCCAGGCACTATTAACTTTAACTTATGGCTTTTCTTATTAAAAGGTTCCTTTACGCTATATAATGTCATCTTCCTGTAAGACAACTGCGCCTTCAGTTATTATGGTTTAATTGACAGTAACATTTTTAGCTGTTGCAACCAAAATGTTATCAATCAATGTTTATTCTTACTTTTGTACAGTACACTTGTTATATGTCTTCTGCCTGTTATAGAATGGTTATTTCAGTGAATTATGGTTTTAATGTCATTAATGGTCCGAACTATTGTAATAAACAATTTTCCATAATAATCTCAGTTAACATTATCTGGTTTTAAGTCAGTGTTACTCGGCACGCGCATGCGCGCGACCACCAGTTGACTTCACTGGATCACTGCCCGCGGCCTTCCTGTGAGGCCCGTTTGTGTGGCCTATCGGCAAACATTAGTAGAAGTAACTCAGTCTTATGACCATGCACTGCAATAATAACATTTTAAGTTTGACAAGGCCAATATATGGCATGTTTTAATTTTAATTTTATATTGTGACGGTTCTGAAGAAGGCTTCATTATTGTAGCGGAGACCTAGGTAAAGTATCTCTGCTTATGCAACTGGAGGCTGAAATTTGATATAATTACATTTTACATTTGCTGACTCTGCTGCACCATGCTAAAAATATTCAAAATGGTCCCAAGTGTTTATCTGGGTCCTTTGGTTTCGATCTTAGTTCTGGGTCTCAACATAAGGCTCTGTCGACGTCGTGTGACGGTCTTGGATGTAGACTTATGGAACTGTGTTATCAGGTGGGTATTTCTACAATTCTCCTTGATAGGTCAAGGGTACACTACAACGAGGAAGCAGCTACTTGGGAAACAGAGTACAAGGGGCGTTTGAACATTCCGTGCAAAAATAAAAACTTCTTACGTGTTTGGGGTAAACCCTGTTTTTACTTTTGGAAATACTCTCCTTTTAGACGTCCAACGCTGATCTAATATGTTGATCGCTTCCGAATAACAGCAATTGTCCAAGTCTGCAAAATCGCTATTAGTTGCTGCAATCACCTCCTAGCTTGAGTAAAATCTTTGACCTGCTATCCATTTCTTCAAATTGGGGAACAAATAGTAGTCCGAGGGAGCCAAGTCTGGAGAATACGGGCGATGTGAAATGAGTTGTAAACCTATTTCCATTAATTTCGCAACCACAACTGCTGAGGTGTGTGCTGGTGCATTGTCGTGATGGAAAGGGACTTCTTTGTGGCGTAATCACCGGTGTTTTTCTTCTAGCTCGGTTTTCAAACGGTCCCATGACGATGAATAATATACACCTGTAATAGTATTACCCTTTTCCAGATAATCTATGAGGATTATGCCTTGCGAGTTCCAAAAGACAGCCGCAATAGCCTTTCTGACCGAAAGATGGTCTTCGCCTTTCTTGGTGCAGATTCTCCCTTGGTAACCCGTTGTTTAGATTGTTGTTTGGTCTCACGAGTAAAGTAATGTTTCTATGTTTCATCCACAGTGACGAAACTATGCTTAAAGTCCTGCAGATTTGTCCTGAACAGCTGTAAACCATCCTTGCAACACTTCACATGATTCCGTTACTGGTCAAGCGTGAGTAATCGCAGAACCCATCTTGCGGATAGCTTTCTCATGTCCAAATATTCATGCAAAATATTATGTACCCAATCATTCGAGATGCCCACGCACCTTAACCCATCACCCATCATCATATCATGGATTATATCAACGATTTCTGGAGTCGTAACCTCCACAGGGCTTCCAGAACGTTCAGCATCACTTGTGCCCATATGGCCACTCCGAAAACATTGGAACCACTTATAAACTGTTCTAATCGAAGGTGCCGAGACACAGTAATGCTTGCCAGACACAAAAAAAGAGACTAATATGGCTGAAACTTGGTGTGCGTTCTTTCCAGTGATGCTACTAACTAAACATGACATCTATACGCGCAGGTGGTGCCATCTCTCGGACTTATAACGGACTTTCCAAACGCCCCTCGTATTTGTGGAGACCACAAGGAGATTTTTTTGGCTAGGCAGCTGTTTGAAGTTCTCTGACAAACACTTACTAAACGACACTCATGTAGAGAAAACAGATCACTTCCGCAGTAATACTTCCACTGTCAAAATTTTATAAGCAAATTGTCGAAGTATAAGTAACAAAGGTCTAGAAAGTTCTGGCCTCTAGAAAACTTTTCGCGTTCAAATTATTCTCGAGTCCGATCTTGGATGTAGACTTATGGGACTGTGTTTAGCAGTTCATGCAACGAATATTGAGAGGACAGATTTGATGCCATAGGAGGAAGAATGTTTTTATTGCAATAGAAAAAATATTTCTTTATTGAGAGCAAAAGTGAAGTCATCTGGTCTAGCTGACGTCAACTTAATTTTATGTAAACGGTAGTCGGAGGGTTAGAAAGTAAGGGAAAGGTAAGGGCTATTGGTGTCAGGTGCCCTGGGACTTGATGCGGAATCGGCGGCGACGAATGAAAATATGTGCCAGATGGGGAGTCGAACCCAGGATCTCCAGCTTACTAGGCAAATGCGTTAACAGCTGCACCACTCGGACACAGTGTTTATCACAACAGCACAGACCATCTCGGTACGCCTCTCGACCAACCCACATTCCCGCACAAATGGTTCAAATTGCTCTGAGCACTATAGGACTTAACTTCTAAGGTCATCAGTCCAATAGAACTTAGAACTGCTTAAACATAACTAACCTAAGGACAGCACACACATCCATGCCCGAGGCAGGATTCGAACCTGCGACCGTAGCGGTCGCACGCTTCCAGACTGTAGGGCCTAGAACCGCTCGGCCACCACGGCCGGCCATTCCCGCAGTCACCGTCCGCCCAGGTATTTTGTCCGTGTCATCTGTGCTCGCTCTTTCCAGATTCCCACAGGTCGAACGTAATAGTGTATGCGCACTGAGGATGGTGGCTTTCTTTACCATCGAGGCGTATCAATTATACGAATGTGTGATGTCTGTTTTTTCGGACATGCGCAAAAGAACAAACACCACACATTCATGTAAGCTTGTTGATTGTTATATGTTTTTTACCGGCCCCCAGATTCAGTTCTGACAGTTTCATAACCATCCAAAGAAAGTCAGTGATGAGTTGCGCGGAAATCTGCAGGTCATGCAATATTAGTATGAGACGACTTTAACCTGCCCAATATATATTCATATTGATATTGCTGTGGGACAATTGTAATGGTTACAGACAGACAATCTTTGGAACTACTGTTGAACACTTTTCGCAGAAATTGTGGCTAGGTCGACAGCCCATACGTAATGGAAATGTTTTGGAACTTACAGCTAGAAATAGTAGTGGCATACATTCAGTGATGACGACAATAAGGCTTTGTGGACGATCAAAAGCAATGTCTTTAGCACCTGTAATAGAAAGATACGAGTGTGCAGGAACCGTATAAGATTACTAACATGAGAATTGCCAATAAAAACGTAAAGGAAATCTTGAAAAACCTAACCACAAACACATATGAGGCTGGTCATGTCAGTATGAATGCGGCATTGTAATTCCGAATTACAAAAATTAGTAGATTCAAGTGTTACTGATGTAGTTGCGTGCTCCGTGACGGGTCATGAGGACAAGTGACATTGTGTCATACATATTATTCGTTTCACTGCAGTGTATGTTTACTGGCTACGTCTTTTCTGAAAATGTACACGTTTTAATAACTGATTTTATTTCGCATTAATTCATAAAATCTATTGAAAACCGCTTTCGTCTGGAAATTACCCTTCAGTCCGTATCTTTCTCTGTGCGAGTCCTAGTTAACCCGATTTTTGCCTTTAAGAATGATTTAATTCTTCTTAGTTTTTTACTGTTAAATTCTTCAAATCTGACCTAAGTTATTACTATCCCAATAAAACTGCCTTCAGTTATAACTTAATCTCCATTTTTCCTTTTTAAAAATTAAATTACCCACCCTATTCTGCATTAGTTAGAGAACCAGATACGAGTAGATTCTGGCTGGGGCAGATTTCATTCACATCAGCATCAGACATAACTTTACTTGTGACAGTAAAAGTAGCTTCTCACATAGTTTATGATCGATTTGTGTCCTTAACAGTCTCTTTTCGATGATTTTTGTGCTGGTGCTCAACTACTGTGACACATACAGTGTCGGCATCAGCATGCGTTGCGTTTCAGCTCCTCGACGATTCGTCGTACGTCATTTGGCTGCAGGGCGAGCCAAGTGGTCCCGACTTCTGAGGATTTTAAAATCCTGCCGCTTATCGCTCGCAGCGCTGCCTGTCGAAGTTACGCTCCCTGGTGGCTGTTTCCGCGACAGGTTTGCAGCGACTGGAGTACTAGTCTTGTTTGTCGTGGCTTGCTGTATGGTGGAGTCAGTCATCCGTGTGGGCCTCGTAGTAAGTATGTGATGTTGTGACCGACCATCATAGCGCCGTCTCGTACGGTTTGTTGGACCTGCTTACCTCTTAGTACTTCATAACCCGATAGCATTAGAAATATTTGGCTCAGTGATTATACTGTGTGGTTACTCAACTGTGAATTGATAAAGCATTCAAGAGATTTGTTTCATTCTGCCAACTGTAGTCGGTTGTCATAGTTAAGTGTGCGTTTGTTTGCCTAATGAATTTGTCACTCATTAGGTACCTGGTTTTGGCTCACTTCGCGATTTACACATTGACGTGTGGTTACCGATTGTTTGGTTACATTTGTTTTTCCTCGCACGCACATCGTTTTTAATTACTGTTAGTCTGTTGTTCTGTACTGGGACTTCTTTGTTCAGATTTTCATGTTTGTTGAATCGGACGGAGATCTTGTAATGGTTCCCTATATCACGACTGCATTATACGATTAGTGAGCTTTTTAATGGGGGCTATGTAATTTGTGCGTCATTCGGGAGGACAAAGCCTGTAAGTGTCGCCTGCTTATTTCTTTGTGTTGTGAACAAGTATGGGAGAATGAGGTTGCGGTTATTAAGACCGACCGCCCTACTGTTTTGTAACTCAGTCGAATGTGTCCCTGTTGTCACAAGACGTGTGGCTTGTGAAGGACGTGTTCTAACTAGAGTAGTTGGGCTGCATGTTTTATGAATTATTAATCTTGTTGGCTGTGAATGTATTAAAGAAACGTGCATGAATATCGTTATTACCGTCAGTTGCTTTGTTTTAACGTAAGAAATCTCATCGTGGTGAGTGCTGGCTCTGTATTGAATTCATCAGCGTATCGAGTTAAGTTGGGACATTCCGTTGATTGCTTTCTGACTACTGTTAATTTTGTCGGCTTTGTTCAGTCAACGCACATCAGTATGCATAATGGTGTCCATCAATATTTGGCTCAAGTTGTTAGGTTGTGTCGCTTATCAGCAAGCAACATCTTTGTTCGCTGTGTTGTGTGAACCTTACGTAGTCCTTCCTGGTTGGCTTCTTGTATGAACGTGCGCGTATTTCGTCAGATTTTCGTCTGTGTTGCTTAAGCGGAAAATAATGCTTGGTTTCGTTCAAGACGCTGCCCAGTTTTCTCAGTGGCTATCCTGCTTTGATTAGATTAATATTTGTTCCAAAGATCATGAATACGATACTTGGTAATGATGTGGAACGTGTCAGGTTAATATGTCTGAACAAGATACTAAATTACACATAATATTGCATGACACCAATGTTGAAGTTGGTTTTTTCTCTCCCTTACTTTATATCTAAAAATTCAGCCAATGAGTAGTCATGTAGAAATTCTTTTAATTTATTTTTAAATGTTAGTTGGCTGTCAGGCTTTTGATGCAGTTTGGTAGATGACCAAACACTTTTGTAGCAGCATAGTTTACTCCTTTCTGTGCTAAAGTCAGATTTAACCCTTCATAAAGATCATCCTTTCTCCTGATGTTACAGCTATGCAAACTTATACTTTTGAACTGGGTTGGATCATTAACAAATTTCACATGTTTATTTACTGTGAGGCTATTGTGAGCATCCCTAGATCCTTAGATGTCTGCAGGATGACTATGGTTGGGCTCCAGCAGTTACTCCGATTAAACGTTTGAGCAATGAATACATTTCTATTCAACGATTAATTACCCCAGAAAATGTCGCCATACGAAAGCAGTGAATGAAAGTAGGCGTAGTAAGCTAATTAAGATTATCACCAAAATTTAGAATAACCCTAACAGTATACGTAGCTGAAAGCAGACGTTTTAGCAGACCATCAATGAGTGGCCTCCAGTTTAATCTCTCTTCAATGGACACATCAAAAAATTTTCAAAACTTTACATTATCAGCAGACTTCTCTAAAAGTGTATATTATTGGAGTTGTGCCATTTACTGTACGGAACTGTATATGCTGTGTTTTATCAATTTTGTGTGTATTTGCTGAGAACCACTTCATAATTTTGTGAAAATCATTTACAATTACTTCAGTTAGTTCTTAGTTTTTGGATGTTATTACTACACTTGTGTCATCAGCAAAAACTAACTTTGCATCTTCATCAATGTGGAATGGTAAGTCATTAATGTGTATCAAGAACAGCAAAGGCCCCAAGAACCAACCCTGTGGGACCCTGTACTTGATAGCCCTCCATTTTGAGTAATCAGCTGTTTTAACATTACCTGAACCACTTACTTCAACTTTCTGCATTCTTCCAGATAGGTATGTATTAAACCATTTTTGCACTGCCCCCTCCCCCCAAACCATATTGATTTAGCTTATCTAAAAGAATTCATTGATTTACACAATCAAAGGCCTTTGAGAGAGAACAGAAAATACCAATGGGTGATGTCTGGTTATTCAGAGCATTTAATATTTGGTCAGTGAAAGCGTATATAGCATTTTCTTTGAAAAGCCTTTCTGAAAACCAAACTGACGTTTTGTTAGTACTTTATTTTTACAAATATGGGACGCTACTCTTAAATACATTACTTTAACAAAAAATTTTGACAGAGCTGTCAAGAGAGATTGGGTGGTAAACATCAGACGTATCCCCATTTTTATGCAATGGTTTTACAATGGCATATTTCAGTCTATCGGGGAAAGCATCCTGCTCCAAAGAGCTATTACAAGCGTGGCTGTGAATCCTACTTACCTGTGGGAACAAGCTTTAAGTGCCTCGCTGGAAATGCCATCAGTTCCGTAAGAGCCTTTACTTTTCAGTGAGTTCATTATTTTACTGATTTCAGAGGGATAGGTTGATGGTATTAGCAGTTTACATATTTTTTAAACAAAGCAAAAGCTCAACATTTTTATTCTTCAATCCCCCAATATTGTGATGAAATATACTAACATTATTTTTCAGCTTCCTTTTGTATCTTGAACTTCTTAACATCTTTAGTACTTGCCTGGCTGAGTTTCCCACTTGACACTGATCTTACACTAAAAGTGTTTCCTCCATCAGATGTAGTTCCTCCACCTTAAAATTTCTTGCTGTCAGCCCAGCCAGTTCACCTTTCCCTTTCTTTTTGAGGTGTGGGCCATGTCTAGTATAGTCCCACTTACAGAGTGAATAAACAGGAATCAAACCAATGTGTGACCCTGCACCAGATCAAAGTAGCTGTTCCAACTGTAAATATACTCTCCTGACAGAAGAGATCAAATGAGGTAGGTCATGGCGCTCCAGAACCGACACAAACCCAACACCGGTATGACTCGATGTTGATGCAATATTTGCCAGGTCGCACTTTATACTGTACCCCAGATCTCTAAATACTGTTGCCCAGCCCACCGACAATAACCATGGTGTCTTCCTTTGTAAAGCCTCTACATAGTAAACCTAAATCCTCTGTAACCTGCCCCAGTCCAGCACTAGGTTTGAAAAAACTTGTGACCTGGTATTCTGACCGTAATTCATCCTGCAGAAGTTGGCCCACACCCCTAGCATGCCAATTACCTAGAAACAAGACTTTCCTTCTCTTCGCAGACTTCGCCACATTCTTATTCAAGTTGCTACTTAAAGCTTGTTAAGCCCTGTCTACAGCAACTTCTGTGAGAGGCTCATCAGTTTCTGACTGAGGCGACAGGTCAAACCTATTTTGTACATTAATAACAAAGCTGTCAGAAGAACTTCTTGGCCTGTTCCTTATCCCTGTTGCCACTCCCACCCCTTTTTACCCTTCTCTCCCCTTAACCTGCCCAGCCTGAAGGGCAGCAATTTTCCCCTCTTGTTCCACAATGTTTCTCTCTACTGCATGGCCTACAGAACCACTGAGTCCCGCTCATTTCCCCAATTCCCACGCCACTACAATCACCCCAATGAAATGTGACTACATCCATCACACCAAACCCCAGAGCTAACGATACTCGAGAGCATTAACATAAAGCTACAGCTGTTCCATTTACTAGCATGCATAACACCTCACTCCTGTTTTACTCAGTGTGTTTAGCACTAAAAGGTGCAAGTCCCGTCCATTGAGAATCTAATCTGTGTATTGTGCATGCTGTCTTATGTTATACTTCTCCCCTCCCCCTCCTCCAATGTTAGTTGCTTTTATAGCCACACGAGAATGTAACTGACTTTGTCATTGAAATATAAAAGCCATGTGTGTGGCGTTGTTTTGTCTGCTGTGCTGGTGTTTATGCAACTGTTTTGATGTTTAAGTGAGCAAAAATCTGTCGACGCATACGTTAACAGGCCATAACTCCGATCAAGACACGGTTGCTCTGAGTGCAATATCCATAAGTGAACTGATGTTCGATGGCTTCGTCTTGCCATATGATACTATTGTAGACGGCGTAGATAGCTATTATCGTGTATTGTGTGGTTGGGAAGTCGTTAAAGTGGATTTTTTACGAGGCGTCCATAATACCATTGGGTTCTTCCAGTTGTGTACCGTGTCATATTCATTTCCCTGACCACTTCTGGATCAGAAATGAGTGTATGAAACGAGAGTACGTTCGGGAACCAACGTCGGTGACTTTGCGGGTGAGGCCGTTCCGCTGTAGACGATCGAAGGCTTTCCTAATGCCTAGGAACACAGTCCTAGTAGCTTCATTGGTATTTCAGCAGCTGTATAAGATTTTCATCTACGTGGAGGGATTATTGTTGTGGGTCACGATTCCTGAATCCTAATTGGTCTGGTCACAAGGTTTCAGTAATTGTCTCGTGAGACGTCTCACAATCATCTTTGTAACAATGTTGCCGAGACCGATATGTCACTAATTTTAAGCCAGTGAGTGATCTTCCCTAGCTTCCTGAACGCCAGGGCTTTGGGCGGCTTCCAAAAGGCAGGGACGTGCTGATACCGTACAGTGACCACCAGAACCTGGAGCTTTAATTGTAGTGGTGTGCTTAATAACTCAGGTAATATCATGTGTACCAGGACGTCTTACTACGTGCTTGCTGGACTAAGTCGTGTAACCTCGTGGTCTGGTCCCAGATCGAATGCTGTGTCGCATGCTGGCAGGTTCGATGTGAATGTTGCTACTAGTGTCGTTGCTATAAGGTCTGGTTTCTCTTCTGATGAATAAGTAGTTTAGTGACGTCCTTCTAAATTTGGTGTGTAGTGTTTATCTTCAATGAAGCGGTGGCTTAGCTTCCACTCTCCAGGTCAATCCATGACGGCAGGTGGTACATCCCACTTCGCGGTTTTAAGTACTTTCCCCATACGATTCTCTGTTCGCCTTACACGTGCTTATTATATAACGGGAGCCTTGAGCGCTGTCAATATTTAATCAGATGTTTTCTCACACTGATAAATCCCTGGATGTCAGGAAGCAGGGGTGCTGAGCGGTGTTGCTGTGTGAGTATTGGGATGGTGCCAGTTACAGCATTCCTCAAACACAGTTTTGAGGGGCTCTACATCATCAGTTATGCGGTTTTCGTAATTTCGATTATCATCCTATCAA
Source organism: Schistocerca gregaria (assembly GCF_023897955.1). NCBI lineage: Eukaryota > Metazoa > Arthropoda > Insecta > Orthoptera > Acrididae > Schistocerca > Schistocerca gregaria. The sequence goes on along the minus strand of NC_064921.1, from coordinate 971,801,917 downwards.
CCATCCTCCAGAAAAGTGCCAAGTTCACGTCTTTCTAGTGTAGTTACGTCGTGTGAAAAGAATTACATACATATATGTGGTGGTTTGAGATCGTTCAGAGCTTTATCGGAGTGTGTACATGTTACCCTGATGAGGGCCTCGGCGATTACGCTTGGCACGTGTTTCCTGTGATGGGGTTTCAGTGTCGGCGCGTTCGCCACTAGTGTAATGTAGTTTCGGACAAGTGCATTGTCGCATAGTTCTTCGTCGTTGGAGGTTGGTCTTCCCGAGTTCCAGTCGATGTGTTCTGCGTTAACATTTCGAGCGGGGATGACTGGCGGTTCTGTGTTCCATGGTTCTGGTACCTGGTGTTATGATGCCAGGTTGGCTACACAGGGTGTTCCATCTGAAGTTTCGGATGAGGTGATCTCGAAAACTATACATAGGTTAAAAATAGTGGATAAGAGAATTTCGTAAACCCAAAGTGGACATGAAATGGTAAAACACGTGATCTGCGGCCCACACGCCATTGGGTTAAGCGGAGGCAACTTTTAAGTCTTAAATAGAAACTCATTTTTATTGCAGATTTGCTTCTCCATAAAGTAATTTTTGTCTGAGATATTTTTAAACCATTGACAGATGGCGCTGAAATCGAGAAAAAAGTAAAATTGAGGAGAAAAACTCTTATTTAGAATTACCAGAGAAATAAGCATGAAATCGATAAAAAGTGCAGAAATTTCTTCATTACGCCAAACTAAGCTATTTTTGTACAAAATGTACTATATCCTACTTTCAGCGTTACGAAGGAACAAGGACGTAGTAGAACGACGTTCCCATGGGGTGCTATATTGACAGTCCCCTTGCCTCCCATAATTTGGGATGCTTAATTAAATTAGCCACGAATTGTTACAAATTACCCCATTTGCTTTAGTGCATGAAGTCAATCGTCTGCAAAAGTTGTCCACAATTCTAAGCAGCACATCCCGTGGTAGTGCTGCACACGCTCTTTCAATACGTTGCTCCATATCGTGTCTGGTTGTATTGTCTTACATCAATTTTTTCCAAAACCCACAAAAAAATTTTGTTAGGTCTGGTGAACGTGGAGGCCACTGAACTGGTCGGGCGTGTCCTATACACCGACCAGGGTAACAAATTGAAAAAGTTCCGCACATTTTTTGGAATCATGGGGAGCTGCTGCATTCTATTGGAACCACATTCGTTGCCTAGTTTCTAGGTCAACATCTTCCGTTAGCTCCAACAAATCGTGGAGAAGTTGTAAATGATTCCCCAGTAACATTTCGGTCAAAAGACTACGGTCATATCAAGTAACGGTTTAAAATTCCACACCAGACCATTAATGACCATTTTATGTTGGTCAGTAGGTCTGTGCCACTGTGGATTGACAGGGGACCAATAATGACAATCATGACTTTAATTTGCCTTCGGTTTTGGATGTGACTTTTTCTAAAAAAATGCCACCTCCCATCATTTCCAAGGCCAATTGGCAGAAATGCCCGCATTTTTTACATATCTTTCGACGTTAATGACTGTCAGTGTGATACGATATGCATGATATTTAGGTGCCTTCAAAATCCTGAAAAGTTAATTTCGGTATTCCGGTTTGTCTCTGAATCGCACGACTACTAATGTCCGGATCCAGTTTAACATAGGCTAGCACGGTAAGGGTAGGAGAGTAATTTTCGTTGTATTCGCTTTGAGGTGGACGGTGCATGTATCCATTTCGAGCTTTAGTGCGATTTTGAATGTTTTCTCTTGGAAAGCGTCTGTTAGGGAAACGAACTTCATACAATTGTGCAGCTGCAGCATAATTATGGCATTTACTTAAAATTAACCTATCAGCAATTTCTGTAGGAGAATAATGAGCCATATTTCGCTGAAGAATAATGCCCTTTACTGAGTTGATGTCTACGGTTCAATCTGAAAGTGACCTGACGTCTGATGACGCTGAAGCTGAAAAGACGAGCCTGTCGTTGACACGAGATAGTGCAGGTAAGTCAAATTTGTCATTCCTACGGTTCCTTGGGGGAGAGATTTTACCATTCTTTTTGATTTGTCCTTGCCTTTGGCGCCTGTAAAAGAGTTACACACACTGATGGGGATTAGTAGTGTTAAATTTGATCGAGTTGCACTGACCTTTATACTGAGCCATAGTTCGCAGTTCGGCCATTGTAGCGCCACAGTCGGGTAAGTAATGCAGTTGTGAATTGCTCCCTAACGAGAGCTTAAATCCATTCGGCCTCCTCCTATTAAAAACTGAGGGGTAGGAAGCATTTTGTAAAAATAGCTTAATTTAGCATAATGAAAGGAATTGGTGCACATTTTGAATCATTCTAAATAAATCGGAGTTCTTCCCCAATTTTAATTTTTCTCCATTTCAGCGCTATCTGTCAATGGCTTAATGTTTCAGAAAAAACATGATTAATTTTTAAAGGAGAATCCGCATCTGCAATAAAAATGGGTTTCCATTTAAGATAAGATTAATACTAGTTCCATGGATCATGAATACGATATTTCGTATGATGTGGAACGAGTCAAATTTTCCAATACATGACATACTTAAGTTAATTTTTGGTTTTTTGTGTTTTCTTAATTTATATCTAAAAATTCCTGTATGGAGTAAGAGTTGTCACTCAGAAATTCTTTTAATTTCTTCTTAAATACTAATTGGTTATCTGCCAGACTTTCGATACTATTTGGTAAGTGACTAAAGACCTTAGTGGCAGTGTAATTCACTTTCTGTGCCAAAGTTAGATTTAATCATGAATAGTGAAGATAATCATTTCTCCTAGTATTGTAGTTATGCACACAATTACTTTTGAATTGGGTATGGTTGGGTATAATAAATTTTATAAGAGATCATATATACTAAGAAGGTACTGTGAATATCCCTAGATCCTTAAATAAATGTCTGCAGGATGATCTTGGGAGGACTCTGGCTATTATTATGATTACACGCTTTTGTGCAATAAGTACTTTATTCCTCAGTGATGTATTACCCCAAAAAATGATGCTGTAAGAAAGCAATGAGTGAAAATAGGCGTATTAAGCTAATTTACTAAGATGTTTATCACCAAGATTTCCAATGACCCTTATTGCGTAAGGAGCTGAACTCAAACATTTCAGCAGATCATCAATTTGTTTCTTCCAATTTAATCTCTCATCAATGGACACACCCAAAAATTTGGAATATTCTACCTTAGCTATATGCTTCTGATTAAGGTCTATATTTATTAATGGTGTCATACCATTCACTGTGCAGAACTGTATGTACTGTCTTACCAAAATTTAGTGACATTCCGTTTACAAGGAACCACTTACTAATTTTCTGATAGACAGTAATGACAATTTCATCAGTTAATTCCTGTAAGGTGTGATTACTATACTTGTATCATCAGCAAAGAGAACTGACTTCGCCTCTTCATGAATATAGAATGGCAAGTCATTAATATATATTAAGAACAACAAATGACCCAACACTGACCCTTGCGGAAGCCCATTCCTGATAGTTGCCCAGTTTGAGGAATGTGCCGATCTTTTTGCATATTGTGAGAACTGCTTATTTCGACATTCTTCACTCGTCCAGTAAGATACGAATTGAACCATATGTGCACTGTCCCACTCATGCCACAATATTTGAGCTTGTCTACCAGAATTTCATGATTTACACAATCAAAAGCCTTTGAGAAATAATAAAAAATTCCAATGAGTGGTGTATCGTGTCTGAAATCAACTCTGATAATAAAATTAAATCAATTTGGAATATTATTAAAAGAGAAACAGGTCAACCAAGAGCACAGGAAGACAGTATTACCATCAAATTGAATGAAAACTTTACGAACAAAAAGTCAGAAGTAGAAAATATTTGTACTAATTATTTTCTAAATCTTGTGGATATTGTACGATCCAGGTGATCATTAGAAGATGCTAGGCTGTTAATGGAAGCGGCCACACCTATGCAATTTGATACCATTGAAATCTCACCCACTTCTCCCTCTGAAATTAGGAAAATAATAAATTGCTTAAAAGCAGAAACTCACATGGAATTGACGGCATTTCCAGCAAAATACTAAAAGCTTGTTATCAACAGATAAGATTCTCAGCTACCTGTGTAACAGCTCTCTGGATAAGGGCATTTTCCCTGGTAGACTGAAATATGCTACTGTTATATCTTTACATAAAAAGGGGGATGGATCTGATGTCAACAATTACCGTCCAATCTCCCTTCTAACAGCTTTATCCAAAATTGTTTTAATTTTATTATCAGAGTTGATTTCAGACACGATACACGTACTTGTGGATTTTTAATAACTTTTCTTAATATAACACAGTAGCTTTTATGTTTGATAGTTTCTGGGTCACTACTCTTTCTTGCTGTCAGATACATTTCCCTTTTCCGGTTAAAAGATATTTTTATGCCCTTAGTAAGCCATGGTTTGTTAAAAGGTTTCTTAATAGTATATTTAACTATTTTCTTGGGAAGCAGTTTTCAAATGCATTTACAAAAATGTCATGAAATAAATTTTAAATTGGCATCAGGTCCACGGTACACCTCATCCCAATCTAACTGCTGTGGGCTTTCCCTGAAATTTGCAATTGTTATATCGTTGATTGAACGTACTTCTTTGGAGGACTGTTAAGTATTGCTGAATGGAGCTATGTCATATATTGTAACTAGCTGTGCACCATGATCAGAAAGACCATTCTCAACAGGCTGAGCATTTATCTGTTTAAACTTTTCTTGGTCTATAAAGAAGTTATCTACCAGTGAGCTGCTATCCTTTACCACTGGAGTAGTAAAATCAATAACGGGTGTCAAATTGAAAGCTGCCCCCGGCCAACTAAAGGGGGCGGGGCTGGAGGTCACGTGTAGTGTAATTTGATGTCCTCCTTTGTGCTTACAAGCTTGCCTTACCCACTATTTTTACTCGATATATGGTTTTCGAGATAACCTCATACGAAAATTAAGATGGACCACCCTGTATATGCATGTTGTGTTGGATACGTTCAGGTTTACCCTGACAGGTGTGGCTTACAATCATTCGAACTGCAGGAGCTCGATGTGACTGTTCTGTCTCGTGGTGTACGATGATTGCTGTGGCACCAGCAGTCGTCTGGAATGAGCAATTGTGTGTGGTTTGCGTTTAATTTCTTTCACGAGAGCGATCGGTTTTCTTTTTGTTTCATAAACACCGAAAATTCAGCCCTTTCCATGGCGATCTCCTCCGCATTCCAGAGCAGCATCTAAGACAGAATCGTATAGTTGGCATATGGGCCGGCTGTGGAGTATTACGTACCCATGCAACAGTGCAGGTATTTCAGTGGTAGCTGTTTATATGACAGCCACGTGGTGTGCGCACAACACGTCAAAGATTCTCAAGAGATCTGTCCACGTAGGACGTATTTGCACAATCGCATTGAAGAAAGCTAATTCAATGCCCACCGTTGTTGAGCTGTTATTTGAATGCCTAGTGTCAGTACCTCTCTGTGGAAATCTCTAAGTAGCGAATGGAAGCATAATGGACAGGGAATGCTGAAAGGTGTTTGTGTGGATCGGCCGTCAGGTGTATCGAGGTGGTCCGTGCCGTTGCGTTAAAGCTGTGTACCAGATGGCGCAATGGTTAGCTCAACTGACTGGTACGCAGGAGATCCCTGGTTCGAATCCCGATTCGGTACGCATCGTCGCTCATGGCCGCTGATTCCGCTTAAGGTCCCGCTGCAGCCGATAGCAGTGATCCCCCCTTCACTTTATAAGTAATGTTTCACAGTTGCGGGATTTGCATTGTCCTCTTTCGGAGGCTCTGACACAATGTATTAAGACTCACAGTAGCCTATTCTTACTGTTACCATTAGGGTCAAATCTACATCCATACTCCGCAAGCCACCTGACGGTGTGTGGCGGAGGGTACCCTGAGTACCTCTATCGGTTCTCCCTTCTATTGCAGTCTCGTACGTGGAAAGGATTGTCGGTATGCTTCTGTGTGGGCTCTAATCTCTCTGATTTTATCCTCATGGTCTTCTCGAGATATACGTAGGAGGGAGCAATATACTGCTTGACTCTTCGGTGAAGGTATGTTCTCGAAACTTCAACAAAAGCCCGTACCGAGCTACTGAGCGTCTCTACTGCAGAGTCTTCCACTGGAGTTTACCTATCATCTCCGTAGCGCTTTCGCGATTACTAAATGATCCTGTAACGAAGCGCGCTGCTCTCCGTTGGATCTTCTCTGTCTTTTCTATCAACCATATCTGGTGCGGATCCCACACTGCTCAGCAGTATTTAAGCAGTGGGCGAACAAGCGTACTGTAACCTACTTCCTTTGTTGTCGGATTGCATTTCCTTAGGATTCTTCCAATGAATGTGTCTGGCATCTGCTTTACCGACGATCAACTTTATATGATAATTCCACAAATTATCTGGGAGTACGCATTAGGAGTGATTTAAAATGGAATGAACGGCTTCCAGTTGCTGACCTGCTATTTTGTAGCTAAATGATAAGGGACCTATCTTTCTTTGTATTCGCATCACATTACACTTCGCTACATTGAGATTCAATTGCCATTCCGTGCACCATGCGTCAATTCGCTGCAGATCCTCAATTTCAGTACAATTTTCCATTGTTGCAACCTCTCGATACACCACAGCATCATCTGCAAAAAGCCTCAGTGAACTTCCGATGTCATCCACGGTCCGTGAATTCGCATTAGTAGATAAAACCAGATGCTACTGATACATAACCGCAAAAACTAAGAAATAGCGGTCCATACTACTGCTCCAACGCCACCTTGGGCGGTATTTCGATACGGCCTGCTCGGCCAGTCTCGATCTGACGTGTACAACAGGCAGAGCAGCGAATCTCTCTTCTAGCGACGTGTTCAGAACATCACTTTGCATAATTTACTTAGTTTTTGGAAAGACTGAATTACATTATTTTTAGATTTACACATGCTGTCAGATATATGGTTCAAACCTTCTGCCCCTTTCAAGAACCTGGCCGACTTCCTCCGTTTATTTATTTATCAACTTTTTTGAATGACGTGCTTTGGATTAATCAATGATGTAACAGTAGTGCTTCAAGACAGTACGAAAATAATTTACATGAGTCAAAAATTTCCTACTAGTTTAAAGCTTAATGGACGTAAAATTTTACGGGAAGTTGTTTCGCTGCAAATAATACGAGTAATATTCTCATCCATGTTGCTAAGTATCAAACATATGTTCCGAACATAAATATTTATATTAGAGATTCAGAACTGAAAATTTTGGTCACCTTGCAACCTTCCAACAGCAAAAATTAAAAGCACATAATTCACATTCAGCGTAACCTCCCGCTGATAAACTCCGTAACCTTGGGACGGTAAAAACAATATAATTTATTTTATTCAGTGTAACTGCCCAACAGAAATACCAATAATACAAGGTGACTAATCCCTCAATAAAATTGTGGCTCACTTACAACCTTTCAATAACTGACTGTGAATTTAAACTGGTAAATTTTGGACGTCAGCACTGTTGCGTCATGGCCCTGAAAGATCATTCTCAATAAATAGAAAATTCTTACCTCAATTAGGTCACTGGATAACGCGTACATATCTGCTCCTATAAGAAATTTTTCTGGAACAGCCCTGTGCAGTGGTGGCCGATAGACTTGTCATGTACAAAAAGAAACAACTGATTTATCTTTACAGTAATCGGGGTGACCACGGATTGGAGAGATTAGTAACTTCTTTAAAATGAGATTTTTAGAAACAATTACATGGTGCTAGTCATAACAGTACATATGCGCGAGGCTGCTTTTATCTTAAGCTCTATCGCTCAGGCTCCACCATCGGTCCCCAAGACCAGCCCAACCAACACAATACACCAGACTGCTCACTACTATTTACTCCTACTACCAGACAGTTCCTACTTCATGCGACACTGCTCTATGGTCTCAGATTCTCTTATGCCTTACATATCGCAGGCAGCGCATGAGCAATCCATCGAAATTACATCTGCTCGAGTGCGCTAGCAGCAAATTCCTTAATCATGGACCTCTTGAAATCTGAACTGCTTCATACATTCTCACTGCGTGACACAAAGTACCAAATCTTCAGAGAGATATTTAGAAATTTTTTAATAACATCTTAAACAGGTTAAAGTGCTACTACTCTTACTCATACGAACTCAGTGCTACATTAGTCCACTGCATCTTTTATTGCTAAAAGTGTACGATGCATATTAAAGTAACACATCAAAATATTTGAGTCAAATGAGATTGCAGTGCAGTGAAAACATTAACATTCTCCTTCATGACCTCCTAGCTTCAGAAAAAAACATACAGGTATCTATTAATTCTTATGTGCCACTGTTTCCACATTTGACTCAACCAGCCGGTCTTGAATCGAACACAAGTGGAAGTTAGTTCTATGAGTTTACCCCCCTCCCCACCTTCCATTACGTCACCCCTGTGTTCAGTAGTTCAGCCAAGTAAAAGCTACTCACTTAAGCAAGTGGCAAATCTCTGAAAGTGGGACATGCTAACCTCTGATACTGGCTTATTTAAAAAAATGGTAAATGTACTATACATTTATGAAAAACGAACATGCCTTGGTTACACTCCTCTTGGGTCCTGGCGAAGCAGACTTTTCCTCATAGCACTCCCTGCCTTGTGAGGAACCTCTGACAGTTTTTCACATGTCATACTACACTAGGATCACTGTACAAAGAACTGTTTTTTCCTGAAATACTTTCCTTGGAGGATGAGGTGTCCAGATCTGACTGCTTTCGTGGTTCAGCTTTTTGTTACCTGAAATAGACTAAATCACCACAGAAGTAAATCCCAGCTTCAGAAATCAGGTACATATTACCGGTTGATGGTGACATACGATTTTCATTGTTGCCGCCCTTTTTGATGGGAATGTATTGTGTGGAGCTACATCAACAGGCCTCTGCTTAACAAGAGCACTTCGTTTGGAATGTTCTCAATTCTCGGATGCTGCACCAGTACTTGTATATGAGCATTCTTTTTGTGATCAATACTTTCCCATTAGTCCGTCTGTAACTATACTCGCATGATTCCGTCACATTTCCATAAGATATTGATAATAAGGAAATAAACTGGTGGATTTGAGACACATGACCATCACTGATAGAAGACATTGGTTTTAGTTTTCTCGTTAAATGATGTGACTGCAGTTTTCGGTTGAAGATACATGGTGGTGCGAGTGCATTTTGACTCCATTCAGTGATGAAAATGTGCCTTGTGAGCTTTGATCCAAAAAGAGTAAATTCACTTCCTGGGTATACCTGATGCAGTGTTTCAGAACTTAATGGATATTCACCTTCCTAGTGTGACTGTAGGTACGAATGGACTGATGCTTAATGAGACTTACCCATGCAGAACCAAATTTTCTTGAATGTAAGATGTCCTCTACGCGTTCAGTATTCCTTTCATGTATACTCCCCGACATCAAACTACTGTAAACCACATGATAATCTCTTCGATAAATACACTTTCTCTCACCATCTCAGTAATATAGCACGTCACGTCGCTATTCTTGCTGGAATCGGCAGTATTTCTATACCAGCTGTCTGTCACTCAGAGCTTCATCCAAATGCCGGCTGTACGTTTAGTGTGCTCGTAGCACCTACTAAGTCGATTAATTATTCTAAGTGTGTTCAGAATGGTTGAATCAATCACAACGGTATTTATAGCTCTTCTCGTTAGTATTAATGCATACTTATCCGTTGGTTTCTTTTTGATCTGTTACGAAACACTGGTAGCCCCATCATGTGCTCTGGAGCCCTTGCAGTTCCTCATTCAAGTGTACGCGTTCTCCTGACATTATATAATGTGTGAGATATATTCTCAACCAGATACATCTGTTACTGTATTTCACCAGGATCGACTTCTTTGCAACGGACGCCAGAGGTGTGAATTCTTCCCTTGTAATACTTTGGGTTCAACTCAAGAGATGGCTTTTGAACGGCGCATATCCCTACAAAAGGTAAATTCACTTCCGTGTACGGAATGTTCTACATAAAATTCGTTGGTGGAATGTGTACATCGTGGGGAAGTTATCATCGGTACTTACTGTGAATGGCTGACAGTTAGCTACAGTACGGAGATAAGTTCTGCTATTTGATGACTTACCAGTTAGAAAGCAGACATACATACTGATTATAATTCTCTGCAAGGTAATCATTCATTCCTTAACTCCCATACGATTATGCATGTTTGCCGCATTTGTCACAAGATTTTGAACGTCTTTTCCTCCATGTCCCACATAATGTATCTCTCACTAGTGGCAAACGTGTACTAACTGCTTATCTGCAATACTCCTCTGGAGAATAGTGCATTCTCTCTTACTCTATGCAGGATTTGGTATCTCCAGGTTTTCTCGTGTAGAAACTCCCTGGTTCATAGATGATACCTGTGAGGTTACTCTGAATTACTGTCAGCTGGTAGCTTGAAGCGTTGGACGTGAATTCTTCCCTCCTTCCTAATGCCTGGACACGAAGTGGGTGCTTCAGGTGTTACTTCATGAAATCATTACGTCTCACTGATCTCCCATGTTTATTTATGCCTCAAATTGGAGTGTATATGGTCTCCTATCGTTCTGTTAGCAGATGTTTTGCGTTATTTCTCTTTTTTCTTTGCAACTTATATCGTCTGCGTATCGTTTCACTTCTGATACTCGTAAACACAACTTACATGAAGCAAATGCCTCTTATTCAGAATCAGGTGACGGTGGAACTAGATAAGTTTCCAGGGAGCCTACCATTTCCTGGAACATCTGTTACGTAACAACCACAATAACATTCGAATTCGATTGTATCAGCTGAAAGCAATCTTAAGTCCAAATATACTTCCGCCACCAGTATGATCCAATATTGCCATCACCTGGTTTGGAATCGTAGGATGATCGTGGTTACTAGCAACGACCTTGACATCATGATCTATTCGTCTTGTCAAACACAGTACTAGGCAAGCCCACCAAGCGTATGATTTTCTTTTAAAAGCTCTATTGCTGGCTGCTTAGATGCCTGCAACTGGTGTGAACCAAAAGATGAGGGCATGTGATGCTGCGTTCAACCTCCATTCTTGTGATTACTGTGCATTTTTACTGTTCCCTCATTTGAGCGAACAGAGGGTGTAATATTCGCCCATACAGCCAAAAGCCCAAGTTGAAAATCTGTATCTATTCGTTTTCCATCAGATAATGATGTCCTTGTGTTGATTCCTCAAGATGTTAGTTGACAGTCAAAACATTCACTACAAATTCTGTCTTCCGTAATAACACTAAAAAGACCGTATAATTACAGCTTCACCATGTAGGTCGATATCGCGGGCTAGTGACAGTTCATGCTACTCTGGGCTTCTTGCCACATTCAGGATTCGTAATGGTCTTTGCTCCTAAACCCCTTGCATTAGGAATCGTGGTTTCATGTTCTCTTTCACGCCACAGGGCAGTGACTTGTCTTGCACCACATGCATTGACGTCACATCCTCTTCCGCCTTTAGTCTCTGCTCCATCGGTGATGACAGCTTTTACACATAATATCCAGTTCTTGGGTGTAGGGGGTGGAATAACTGAACCATCAATGGAAATACATTCATATATTGTCTGTTACCTCAGGTTCTGGGTGCTGGCGGTTGTCAGTAATTGCTGTCGGGCTCCCTTAGCCACTACTCCAAATCGACATTGTCCTCTCTTACAAGTGTACTGTTGCTGAAAGGAATGTTTCTTAACTTTCACCAGTTAACCTATAAAGATTTTTCACCGCTGAATATGTTCATCAGTTTCAACGTCAAAACTTGCTTCTGCACCACTGTTAATTTCAGCAAGGAGCAGTGCAGTGAATGTAACTTGTATTGAAACGGCTCATTTCATCATCAGACAAACTGATTTTAGCAAGGTCAGCTCCGCAACTGCAAAAGAGATGACGCGTAGCATTACAGCTAACACTGTTATTCCTCAATTTAGGTTATGGACCCTCTTTTTCAAATATTACCTTCTTTCCTTGTTTGGTAGCATCAGAAAATACTGCACTGACAGAACATGGAATTGGGTGAAGAATGAAATGTAATACCTCGCATTTAAGATCTGATGCAGTTTTTGTCATAAGGGATTCGGTTTCCTACCATTCCCTTAGATGACTTTAGATCAACACCTCTTCTGCACTGAGTAGTGTGTAAACGCCCGTATGTTACGTGTACGGTTCTCATACCTGTTAATAAAGAGGTGTGGTACCAAATTAAGGTATAAATACTTCGTTAAACCTAATTCTCAAGAGTGCATGCATAGTCTTCTTAGTCGCCCAATAAAATGAATTGATTTTCATCTCACAGACTGGCATGGTAACCCCCCTGCGGGCACAGGGGTTAGAATAGGCCCGCAGTATTCCTGCCTGTCGTACGAGGCGACTAAAAGGAGTCTCAATCGTTTCGGCCTTATGTGATGGTCCGCTGTTGGGTTTGACCTCCATATCTCAAAATTTTCCCGAAAAGCGAGCCGATTGGGGAAGAGCTCCATACGTGGTGCATTGTGTCCATCTTGGATTGAGAACTTTCGCCGTCTTATTTGTCGTTGCATTGCATCCTGCCTGCTTTCCATCCCTTGAGCACGGATACGTTTTTGCGAGCACTTTCCCCATGGTATGTGCAGTGCCACTTTCTGCACTGACGACGACCATGGACTACATGTCACCTAAAATCCAGCAAGGTAACCAGTCCGTTGTGGTGGGGCCACTACGTACCCTGTTCGCTGTAGCCCCCTGACAATACAGGAATTGCTCTACTGATCCTTGCACCGTTAAATCACGACGTATGCCAAGGAGTAGATGCCCATCTCCCTGGGGGCATCGGGACTCCAGGCAATGGCCATCCTGTCAGGTGGTCCCATGGAGAGGGCCCTTGGTCGGAGTAGGTGGCATCAGGGTGAATGACACGCAATGATGCGTGGTACATCATGTCTTGCTGGTGGCCAGCCACCAGCAGACTCCAAACATTCGAGGGCTCATTATAAAGCTAAAGTTTGACCCCAAGTCGTTCCCCTCCCTAGCCACACCACGGGGGAACGAAAGGCAATGAATGGAAGTTAATCGTATTCGCCCAGGTATCTCGTCTGTACCAGAGCTGAAGGGGAATTCTTTGTATCAATGAAGCCTCAGTTCTTTGTAGAGCATTTAGAGGAAAAGTTCGAGGTGGTGGAGGGCTTGTCCAAAATGCGGTCTGGTTCAGTCTGGATAAAAACAGCATCCCTTGCGCAGTCACGGGCCTTATTCGCTTGTAAGAAGCTTGGGGATGTTGCAGTTACTATCACGCCCCATAAAAGCTTAAATATGTTGCAGGGCATTATTTTCCACTTGGATCTGCTTTTCTAGTCCGATGACGAGCTGCGCGCCAACTTAGAGAGATGAGACGTCCATTTCGTCCGGCGCGTCCACTGGGGTCTACGGATCATTAAGTTGCCACAGGTGCCTTCATCTTGGCCGTCGAAGGTGACACATTACTTGAGAAGGTCAAGGTGATGGTCTACAGTTGTGATGTAAAGCCATATATCCCTTTTCCGATGCGGTACTTAAAGTGTAGGAAGTTCGGACATAGGTCTTCGCACTGTGCTTCCAGCCTCGTATGTTGCGATTGTGTTCGACCATCCCATCCTGATATACCATGTGCCTCAACTCCCATCTATGTCAACTGCAGAGAACACCATCCCCCTTGCTCTCTGGACTGTCCCATTGTGCAGAAGCAAAAGAAACTAATGGAAATAAAGACCGTGCACCAACTGACATACCTGGAGGCTAAACCGAAATTCTACCGGCTTCATCCCCTGGGCATGTCTTCCTATGTCGCCACTGTCACTTCTGCTACAATTACATCAACTGCAACACATACAGTCAGCTCTGAGTCGGACCACACCTGCCCCCTTGATGGTGGGGCACTTCACTCCCTGCTGCTCCTGCTCCATCTACTTCAGAAGCAACAACCACCCAACCATCGGGGATATCATTTCCCCCTTCCTAGCTGGAGAAGCGTAAGACTTACGCGGCTCATATCGCCAGGAAAGGGTTCCTTGGGGACCTCTCTTCACAGGTTCCAACCAACAGAAATGCTGACACCCACAAGTGGCTGAAACAATCACTGGTCGCTGGTTGTAGGGCCTCACGGTCGTCGTCCGTCCCTGTCACTGACCCAGTGAAGTCCTACCAGCCTAAAGCCCCAAGTCACAACGCGCATAGCAGAAAAAGAAAATGGTTCCCAAGCATCCCGACATTGTGGTGGCACCCATCACACTGCCTCCTAAAAGGTCTGCATCTAAAAATGAGGTGGAGATTCTGGCGTCCACTGATGACCTAGATCTCGCCGGTCCCTCAGACGCAATGGATAGCACTTACCCAGTGGCGTAATTAGCCTCCCCAGTCCTGTCACACCTTTCTCAGCCATGGACAATATCCTCCAGTGGAACTGCAGCGGCTTCTTCCACCATCTAGCTGAGCTCTGTCAACTTAGCAGCCTTCATCCTTTCTATGGCCTTGCTCTTCAGGAAACTTGGTTCCCTGCGATGTGAAAACCCGCCCTCTGTGGCTATCATGGTTATTATAAGAACCGGGCAGCTTATGAAAGGGTGTCTAGTGGCGTCTACATCTATGTCCTTCTCTTTCTCCACAGCGAGTCCGTCCATCTCCTGACACCTGACTCTGTCACTGTTCGGTTCTGGACGCCACAGGTTGTTACCGTCTGCAGTCTTTACCTTCCACTAGATGATGTCCTACGGCATATCCTGGTTCCACTGACAGCGCAACGACCGCCGCCTTTCCTGTTACTGGTTAACTTAAACGCCCATAACCCTGTGTGGGGTGGGTCAGTGGCATCGTCCTGAATGTATTAGCACAGCTCGACCTTTCCCTTTTAAATGGTGCCTTCACACATTTCACTGTGGCGCATGGAACGTACTCCGCCATTGACTCTTTCGATCTAGAGCCCTAGCCTCCTACAGTCTGTCCAATGGAGTGTGCATGGCGACCTTTGTGGCAGTGACCACTTTCCAATCATTCGGTCACTGCCACAACGTCATTCTTCTGGGCGCCCTTGCAGATGGGCTATGAATGAGGCTATGATTTGTTCTTCTCTTTGCCGCTATTGAGCTTCTTTCTAATGACGCCATTGATGCGGTGGGGCACCCAGATTCAGTGGCAGTAACGATACCGTTGGTGACCGCCATTCCCCATTCTCCTGGGTACCCTTGGCGGTGGACTGTGACATCGTGGTCGCCTGAGATTGCTGAGGCGATGGAAGATCGCCGGCGGGGCTCCAGTGTCACAAACGACATCCATCTTCAGAAAACCTTGCGCCCTTAAACGGCCCTGTCCGCGGGCCTGCTGCATCATTACCCAACACAATCAGGAGTGCTGGCCTCCATGTCTGCAGGTCTGGGCCAATCTTCGATGCCTGTATGGCTATCGGACCCCCGTCAGCGTCCCTGCGCTCTAACTGAATGGAGCTGTTTCTACTGGCTCAGATGTCATTGCAAACCGCTTGGCAGAGCATTTTGCTCTGAGTTCCGCTTCTGCTAATTACCCACTGGCCTTCCGCTACATTAAACAGTGGATGGAACGTCGGAGCTTTTCATTCCACACTCACCACCTTTGGCGTGCAAGTCGCGGCCTCTCATAGTTCCTCCAGAGTTCAGGAGAATGGGGTGCCACAGGGATCTGTTTTAAGTGTCTGCCAGTTTTTAACAGCAATTACTGGGCTCGCTGCGGTGGTGGGAACATCTGTCTCAGCGTCCTTGTATGCTGATGACTTCTACCTCCCCTATAGCTCCATTGGCATTGCAGCTGCTGAACTTCAGCTGCACGGTGCTATCTGCAAGCCGCAGTCTTGGGCTGTAGCTCATGGCTTCGGGTTTTCGGCTGCCAAGACCTGCGTTACGCATTTCTGCCGGCGACGCACTGTTCACCCAGAGCCTCGACTTTGTCTTGACTGCTAACTAAGTGCTGTGGTGGAGACACATAGGTCTTTCGGAGTGGTATTTGATGCTCGGTTGATTTGGCTCTCTCATATTCGGCAGCTTAAACAGATGTGTTGGCGGCATCTAAATGCTCTACGATCTTGAGCCACACTGGCTGGGGCGCCGACGGACCTACTACCTTACAGTTCTACCAGGCATTTATACAGTCTCGTCTGGATTATGGGAGGCTGGCTTATGGTTCAGCATTGCGGCCGCTCTGTGGTTTTTGTTTGGACCACAGGCCATGTTGGGATACCCGGCAATGAAAATGTTAACTGCCTGTCGAAAGAGGCCACCAGTAAACCATCTCTTGACTCCAAGCGACGTATCAGTGGTCAGTCTTACGTCGCACAATTTTTTACCTATTGGACGTGGAATGTCGCAACTTGCCCAGGCCCAACCAACTTCGCCCTATCAAGGCGACGACGACTGTCTGGCGGTTGTCCATGTGGGTCTCCCGCCAGGAGTCTGTTGTCCTCTGCCAGCTTCGCATTGGGCACACTTGGCTAAAGCACGGTCACTTATTGCGCCGTGAGGACCCACCTCTATGTCGCTCTGGCTCCGTTTTGTCTGTGGTCCACATTTTGTTGGAGTGTCACCTTTTAGCTGTGCTAAGGCAGACGTTAGCGCTGCCTGATACGCTCCCTGCCCTTTAACAGATGTCTCTGCCAAGGCGGACTTAGATTTGCGTTTTATTCGGGCAGGGGCTTTTGCTCGCTTACTCTGAGTGTTATGTTTCTTATTTTTGAGTTTGGCCTTTGGCCTACGGTTTTAGACCGAGTTTTTAACATGTTTCTCGATGGTTGGCTTTTTCTTTTTTCTATCTATGGTTGGCCAACCACCGTCACTGTCTCTGTGATTTTAATTTGTCTTGTCTGTTCTTTGAGTTTTCTTGTCCTGTGTCGTCTGTCGTCTCCATTATTCGCTTTTTTACTCTGTGTGGGTGTTAAGTTTTGGAACAAGGGACCAATGACAGTAGCAGTCTGGTCCCTTAAATCCCACAAACAAACCAACCAGCCAACCAACCAACCGGCATGGTAAGTGCACCTGACAGTGTTAGAGAACTTAATGGACAAATTGTGTTCATTGAATCATAAAGGAAACCTTAAATTTTCTCGAAATAGGGGTATCATTTTCCAGTTCCCCCTCACACAAACACGTACGGTAAACCGCGTGATCACGCGGCAAGTGTTTCATTCGTTAAATAAGAAACCTTAGTTCATTTCAGGATATAAACGGGTGTTGCTGTATGTATAATTACGTCGTTGAATTTCTGAAAATAATTTCGATTGACTTCGGCTTTTAGAAGTAGCCACTGCTACAGAACGCCAACTTGCAGCTGTAAATCGCTCCTCTGATAATGCGATTTTCGTGTGAAGTAGGGTATGGAATTCTTCGGCTGAGTTGAAGAACGTAGTCGAACGACAGTGTTTTACGGAACACGGTTTCTGAATCACTACTGGTCGATTGAGAGCTACCTATTCTTGATGAAATATGCAACTGTTATCCATCAGTTTAGCGTGCTCCAGATAATGTTTTCGTTCGTTCTTCACATTTATAAAGTCGAGTTAATATTTTTGAAGTTCTTCAGAATGACATAATCACTGCTCAGCGTGGTACAAGCTCTTCTTGTGAAACATTCCTCTTAGATGTCGTCGTTGTCCTTCGAGATGTGTTCAGAAAGTCATGTGGTACTTAAACAATGCAGCGGTTCTTGTGTTCTCATTCAGGTGTACATTCTCACCTGGCAAAGTACTGCTTGTTGTTGATTATATGCTCTCATCCACAGATATCTCTGGTGCGTTATTTTAACGATCGATTTATGACAGTGTACAATGTGTCTTTGTCAGTTGCTCCTCAGAGGTATTCTGAGTTACTTAGGTGCGGCTGTTGGGTACAACTTCTCTGTAAATGGTGCACTCTTTTTTTTCACGTAGAGTGCATTCTAGAGTTCGTGAGTGAATGGAATGCATACATTTTCCAGCAGCTTTCACTGTGAACGACTCCCGGTTGACTCCCGGTTGACTCCCGGTTGACTCCCGGTTGACTCCCGGTTGACTCCCGGTTGACTCCCGGTTGACTCCCGGTTGACTCCCGGTTGACTCCCGGTTGACTCCCGGTTGACTCCCGGTTGACTCCCGGTTGACTCCCGGTGTAAGGATGTCTCTGTTTTTCCACTTGAAATTCCTTGACTTCTACGTAACTAGGCCTACTTAATGCTACACCTTGATTCGCGTAAGGACACTCTGTTTGATATTCTGATGGAGCTTTTCTTGCTGATTCCATTTCTTCATATGGTAAACGCCCATTGATACTGTCTCCCTACTACGTGATCTTTGATGCTATATGCGTCACAATACGTTGAACATCGTTGCCACCATGTTACACGCTGTGTTGGTTTGATGGATAGCGCAAGTACAGTTTTTCTTTTTGCTATAGTGCTCTGTTAGTGAGTGACACCTTTAGCATCGACCCGCACTATCCGTAGGAGTCGGTTTTCGTAAGCTGGTTGTGGGGAACCTGTAGGAAAATGTCCTCGCGGTAGCTGTAAGGAGGTTTGTTTGAATCAAATAATAAAACATATCGCGGATTACGCAAATACCATACGATATGTACCATGGGAGAACTTTTTTTTACTGTACTCCATAATTCTGTCTTACTACGTGAGAAACGGTGAAACAAAACGGCCTTCAGTGTCACGGGGCATTCACTCGTTTCACAAACAAGATTTCCCCCAACATTTCTCACAGACCGGTACAGCTGTGTTCATACCTTACGGAATAATGGAATGGCTTCTCCTTCAATATTCATTTTGGTCGCGTGTCGTTCTATGCGACGAGTGGGAGTCAACCGGGAGCGTAATCGTGAACGCAGCCTAAACCTACCTAACATCAAAAATTAGTAGCCTCACGTGTTACCAGTGCAGCAGCATGATTGCACGTTGTTAAGTCTTAGAGATGAGACTTAGTGCCATACATGGTCACGATTTCAGAATAATGTATATATTTATTTGATGTACATTTCCGAAAACAAGGAAAGTCTCATTATTGATTATCCTGACTATAATACCAGAAAAGGTATTAAACAGTATTTCTTCTTAAAAATTAGTCTTATGTCCCTATCTTTTTCAGTGAAAGAGCTAATTAGCTCAAGTCTTTAACTCTGAATCGGGTCTTTTATATTCTATAAGGTTAAAGTCTTCAGATTAGTACTATGGATTATCACAATAATATTGCTTTCGTTTATTACTTCATCTGCATTTTCTTGCTTTAAGGTGAGAAATCACACAAAAAATTCAGCATCTGTTAAAGAAGCGCATCGCAGTAGATGCCGGCCGGAGCAGCATTCCTTGAATCCAGTATCAAAGGTAGTTCTACTTGAGATACTAAGCGTAATAACCGACACTGTTCCTGATCGAGCTGAGTCCTGAACAGCTTCTTTTCGACAATGACACTGCTGGGATCAACTACTCCGGTGAAAATTGTCGACATTGGTGATTCAGAGGTTGATAAAAATCCGCAACCGACCGCCCGCGGCGCTGTACGTCAAAGTGACGTACTTGGCGGCTGTTTCTACGATCTGAGTTTAGCAGTGGCCAACGCCGCTGTTTAATTCCTCGTGATGTGCAGTAGGGCGCAGTCGGCCACGTAATACGTAGATGCTGTTGTAACGCATCACAATCCCGTCCTCATGTGGAGTCTAGTGGGGCTGCATACTACATATTATTATCCCAAGAACCAAGAGTTAATTTTGCTCAGTGGTCAGGTGGGATGATTATCATTCTACAACTGAGTAGCGTTGACGAGATGTGTTCCAATCTACCAGCTGCTTCTACAAGAGGCAACATATCAGCGTGGTATCGCAGTGACTTTCTGTGCGTGAGTCTGTTAAAAATGGTATCATGTATTAGGAAATTGATTCGGCGCGCTTTGAGTAGTTCGGATATGATGTGTGGTTGCTGATTTGGGAGCGTTATGTTTCGATTTTTCTTCGCACGCAAATAGGTTGGAGAGTCAGTTATTATTCGTGTGTCTCAGTTACCACTACGGGTGTCTTTCGGAATGCGACGAAAGTATCTTCGTGATCACTTAAACCGCCATAGGATGAGTGTATTGGTTAGTCTTCTGTTCGTCAGTGAAATTTTAGTCATTGTGGAGGTGAAAAAGTTTCTCTCACCTGTTTAATGTGTACTATCTGACGACTATGCCCGAAAGTGGTAAAGACTGGTTCCTCACTGTTGCTGCAGTCGCCTCTCAGTAGCGTGTCTCGGTAGGGGTTACCGGAGGACGTGTTTCGTGAAGGACGTGTTAGAGCGGGTGCACAGTGTGTCCGCATGTTATGTGAACAAGTCGCAATTTTGTTGGCTATGGGTATATTCAAGGAACGAGTACGCATCTCGTTACGTTGTTATCCGCTGCTACTTGGTGCGAGATTCATCAGTTTCACCGTGTATCTGTATTTCTTCAGTATCGACCACAGGTGAGAATGTCTATTTTGTTGGGGACGGCGTTGCCCACCGCCCGACTACGGTAATTCCATCAATTTTTTATTACTTTTTTATTTGTCTAATATATATATATATATATATATATATATATATATATGTATGTATATATATATATGTATATATATGTGTGTGTGTGTGTTAGGTTCTCCTGCAGTTGTAGCTGATGGCTGGGTGCACGAAACGATACTCCTGTCGCTGTTTTTCGTGAATCTTTCTTAGTCTTATTCGTTCTCCTTAAAAATGTGCGTATTTAGTTAAAGGTGTTACTGTGTTTTTCTGAGAAATGTTAGTTTCTAGGTTGTCGGCTTACTTCGGTTTGCATCCTGCGTTCATAGCACCAAAAGCTTACAGGCTAAGATACGCAGTTAACCGTCGCATGCTTGTTTTAGTCAGCTATTGTCGCGCTAGTGCCTGTTCAGTTGCAGTACTGACATTATCATTCAAACTGAGTAGTCAGCACACCAGCTCAAATGTCACATCGGGCGCATTTGCTGAGTGGCTACCAAATTGAGACAGTAGGTACCTTTCATTATTGCTAGCGGGGATACATCGTAATAAAATGGCGTTATTATCTTAAAACGCAGTTCACGTTGTCAACATTTTATTACCAGAAGTTCTAGACGAAATTATAATACAATGGGTTTCTGGGGAAGCGTTAATAGCAATGCTCCACTTGGAATTTTTGCATGTCGACAGCCAGTAGTCCAATAGTTGGAATAACACCGTTGACTATTGAGAGCTTCCTGGGAACTGTTTGCACCATACTCTTAAACAGTTGTGGTATTCGAGCCCATGGCCTCTTGATGCAGCGAGAACGCGCAAGATGTTGGGTGAGTGTTCACGTGTTGTGAAGGGCTAAACTTGTTCTTTACTCGTTTCGAGAAAAGTTCTGAAAGTGTTAATATGGTGAATGATTCATCCAAGTTTTCTGCAAGTGGTCAGCCAGTTAAGTTTCCCTGTGTCATTACTTTCTCTACGGTAGATGTAGTTGCATTTTAATCTTATCTAAAGCACTTTTCAGTTTTTCTTACCTTGTCATGGCTTGTGAGGTCTTAAATGTGGGTCAACACAAGAGAGATTGGAATGTTAGTCAGTTTGTGGTATTACTACACATTGTGACAAAATTTGTAACCGTTTTATCATCCTTCGTATTTTCTAGTACGTTTAAGGACGCTATGAATAACGGAAATACGGAAGCGTCCTATACCGCCCGTCTGCTTTGACCCATGACGTCACAAATACGGCGGAAACGACTATAAACCACGATTTCAATGTGGCGCATATTAAGTCGTTTTGTACACATTCTGAAGACGAAACTACATCGAAAAAAACACATACGTTCCACACTAACGGGACAAGCGCGGATAAAGCGGTTTTAGGGTGGGGACAAACTAAATATAAAACAAATATAGACACCCACCCAAATATAAAACCACCCAAAACGACGAAATAATCCGACATCAAAAACTCCCCAAATACCACTAAACACAATATCATCTGGAATCTGCACTTCCCTTGACCTACATAGTTCAACAGCAGCTCAAAATCCCGTACGTTAGGATTGAACACGTCCCTTGACCTATGTAACACAGAAAAATCTCCCAATACCAACCTTCACAGCCACATATTTCTATGAAACACTTCCCTAGACCCCAACGCACAACACACACAGAAAACAAAACAATAAAAACTAACCACAAAGTTTTGGTGCCACAAACTAGGTTGGCCACCACAATCTCACCCACGCACGCACCAACGAAAGAATACTCAATCAAAAGAAAGGACCAACCCACCCACACCTCAACCCCCCAACCAACCCAACCCCCCACTCACCCCAAAATAAATAAAAACACAAATACCAAATGAAAGATAAAAAATTTGAATCACACGAAACTGAACAAAACATGAACAAAATAGGTCCTCCACAACTAAAACACAAACCAACACACTCCCACCCTCACAAACACTATAACACGAAATCAACAACCCACCCCACCCTGAGTAGCAGGCACCCACCTACCCAGACCACCCTAACCAACCACTTTGGGCCTATACATTTCACTCAAAGCCCTTCAGAAAACACAAACACAATAGCCCTCAGGGACCCTCTTCGCCAACAGTACTCATCTAAACGTGACTCAAGGTTGAAAGAGCGCCTCTTCCCGCTCCCAAGAACTGACTTAATCGCCAACCCCCCACATCCCCTCCATGGTGTACAATCTCGAGCATGCCCAACTTAAACTTCTCGAACCAGGTACCGCGCCGTATGGAACGCCAAATGTATTTTCGACAGCGCCACATACAACCGTCCCTGGTCCGACAGGACGGAGCTTTAGCCAACTTCATTTCTTCACGGCAAACACAGCATTTTACAACCTCGGCTATTAAGCTGAAAAGCTGCAGAAACTTAATGAGCTCTAAAGCTGTGTTCCCCATCATAGCCCTCAAACGGGCAATGTTAATCTTGTCTGCCATACCCATTCTTCAACAAAAAACAACCGATTAAATTTAATAAAAATACCACACGATGTACAGCGATCAACACTAAATTAACCATCAGATAAAACCACAAAATCGTTAACTCAATGAAACGAATTCCACTTCACACCCGGAGAATACTCGATAATGAAAAACAGCAAACTGAGCTCATTATACCAAACAAACGAAAACCATCAACAAACCACCCTTGGGCACAACAAACCACAACACATCTGCAAACAGGCCCCACTCATAAACCAAACTCCACGCCGTCATGTCATACACAACACACTTACGTCACGGGTCAAACACGATGCGTGGGATCGGACGCTTCTGTCGAGCCTAAATAACTTCACTGTTGAAAGCCCGTGAACACTTCCAAAAAATACACATCGTCGATGAGTGTAAATTATACATGAAAAAATCGACGCCAAATATTTGTTCTTAAGTGCTGGCACACTGGAACATAAACAACTAAAATTCCTCGGTTCTGGTACTGGGGTCTCAGTAAAGCAACCTGTAGGTAATGTGCAACATCGAAGGTACATGAGTGAAAGATGTTTCGTTTCCTGGTTTGAAGCTTCATCGTAGACCATCGGTGTCCTTAAAACGAACATCCTACAAAGCGTGGCCTTCTTGTTGCTGCTGCGTGTATGGGGTCTAAAATTGTTGGAGCATAAAGAAATGTTAGAAATTCCACGAATTCCGACACGCTCTATAGGGTGTCCACCAGCCTTACTGCAGCCCTTAGAGCACACGAAACCTGGACAGACAGGGTCGACCATTGATCTCACGAAATAAGCGTCAAACGAAAAACAACAAAAAACCCAACTCCTCTATCTTGAAGGGGAAACCAGATGGTGCTACGGTTGGCCTGGTAGATGACGCTGCCGTAGGTCAAACGGGCACCAACTGCGTTTATTTAAATAGGAAATTTAATTTTCATTACATATTCTTGTAGTACGTAAATAAATATGAATGTTTTAGTTCGACCACTTTCTTCCCTTTGCGATAGATGGCGCTGTAATAGTAACAGATCCCTCACAATTTTAGACGACAGATGGTAACAGGTAGGTTTTTGAACTAAAATACAGAACGTAGGTACGGCTGAACATCTTATTTCGGTTGTTCCAATGAGATACATATACCTTTATGAACTTATCATTTCTGAGAACGCATGCTGTTACTGCCTGATATCCGGTAAATACCACATTAATACAATAAACGCTCAAAATGATGTCCGTCAGCATCAATGCATTTGACAATACGTGTAACGCATTCCTCTCAACAGCGAACAGTTCGCCTTCCGTCATATTCGCGCATGCATTGACCATGCGCTGACGCATGTTGTGAGGTATTGTCGATGGATCACGATAGCAAATATCCAACTTTCCCCACAGAAAGAAATAAGTGGACGTCGACGACCAATCCACCAGTCATGAAATATGCTATTCAATACCGCTTCAACCGCAAGCGAGCTATATGCCGGAAACCCATAATGTTCGAAAAACATCGCCTTTCTGTCATGCAGACAATCGTCTTGTAGTAACATCGGTAGAACATGACGTAGGAAATCAGCATACATTGCACCATTTAGATTGCCATCGATAAAATGGTGGCCAATTAGCCTTTATCCCATAATGCCGCACCATACATCAACCCTACAAGGTCGCTGATGCTCCGCTGGTGGCAGCAGTCGTGGATTTTCCCTAGCCCATTAGTGCATATTACGCCAATTTACGATACAGCTGCCAGCCGGGGTGGCCGAGCGGTTCTAGGCGCTCCAGTCTGGAACCGTGCGACTGCTACGGGCGCAGGTTCGAATCCTGCCTCGGGCATGGATGTGTGTGATGTCCTTAGGTTAGTTAGGTTTAAGTTGTTTTACGTTCTACGGAAATAATGACCACAGCAGTTAAGTCCCATAGTGCTCAGAGCCATTTGAACAACTACGCTTCGTCGCTAAATAGAACACGTGCAAATAATCTGTAACGGTCCCGTAATTTCTCTTGGGCCCAGCGGCATAACTGTATACGACGTTCAATGTCGCCGATATGCAATTCCTGGTGCACATAAAACGGTACGGGTGCAATCGATGTTGACGTAGCATTCTCAACATCGACGTTTCTGAGATTGCCGATTCTAGCGCAATTCGTCTGCTACTGATGTGCAGATTAGCCGCGACAACAGCTAAAACACCTACTTGGTCATCATCATTTGCTGAGAGGTCGTGGTTGACGTTTCACATGTGGCTGAACACTTCGTGTTTTCTTATATAACGTAGCTATTCGGCTAACGGTCCGGACACTTTAATCTCGTCCAGGATACCAAGCAGCATACATAGCACACGCCCGTCTGAAATCATCACAATAGCCGTACAGCAACATGATATCGACCTTTTCCGCAATTGATAAAGTCCATTTTAAAAATAGTAATGTGTCACGAAGCACATACCGTCCACACTAGTGGAATGTTACGTGATACCACGCACGTACACGTCTGTGACTATTACAGGGCAATCTATCACAAAGCGCAAAAATTGGTCCAACTAAAACATATATATTTCTTTACGTACTACACACTGGCCTGGTCACTATCAATGAATCACTCTGCATACTTCACAAACCTAATTTATGTTGTGCTGGTAAATAGCACGGTCTTGGTATGATGTCAGTACTTCATATAATAAGCAGAGGTCTTAAGAGGAACACATAAGTAGGCTGGGTTCCTTGGACCGTCATCGGTCTTGGATGTTGTAGTGAAGCATGACTGTGCGTGGATCGAATATTTAACATAACTTGAAATGGTCCCTTTTGTACTGGAAGCGCGTATGCGAGTATAGCATCAGATTCCGTTCTGAAATGCACCTGTTGCTGTTAGCTTCAATCACTGGCGTCAGCATCAGGATTCCGCTCATGAATTCCACTCCCCCCACCCTTTATCCCCTTTGGATCCAGGGCCGCAAATAGGCCCGAGGTATTCCTCCCTGTCGTAAGAGGCGAATAGGAGTAGTCTTAAACGTTTCGGATTTTCTGTGATGGTCCTGTCTCCAGATTGACCTCCACATTTCCTAAATTTTTGGTTATAGATAATGCAATTTGGAGATGGATGCCTTACATGGTGTCATTTGTTCGTACATCTTGAACTGGGGTCTTGCATGCCGCTTATTGTTGTATGGCGGGCTCGGCCCACTCAGCCTCATGGGTTGCCTACTTCACTGGTGCTGTGCCATCGTTTACATGTCCAATTCTGGACCATTTTGGCACCCAAAATCCAGAGCAGTAGCTCGTCTGTCTTAATGCGGTTGTCAAGTACCCTATTGGTGGTAGCAACCTGACAACACAAGACTCGCACTGCTGATAGCCGAACTGCGACCTCGCCATGTATGCCAAGGAGTAGGTTCCCCTTTCTACTTTGGGCACCAGGATTCCCAGCAATCGCCACCATTCCAGGTAGCCCTTGCTGCAGCTGGGTGATGACTGTGAGGAGAGCAACAGATCGGAGTGGGTGGCATCAGGGCGAATGACCCGCAATGAAAAAGGTTAAATTGATTCAAGCTGGTGGTCGCTCCGTTCCAGCAGTCTCTAAGTGTGTTGGGAATGAAATTAATGCCGGGACCTATGATTCCCGATGGCACCCTTCCTTGGCAACGAATTGGGAGGTCCATAGGGCGACTCGTCTCGTGAGCAATATTCACCTCGGTACCTCGTCTGCAGCAGAACTGATAGTTTCGAGGCAATGACGCTCCAGCTCTCTTGAACCTTCTTGAAAATAGGTTTGGAAAAATGGCGGAGTTGTTCAAAATGCGCTACAGGCGATATTGATGAAAAGAGCTTCCCCAGCCCAGTCATAAGCGTTGCTCGCTTGTGACAAGCTGGGTGGTACCCCGTCCTGTTTACCTCCTGAAAAAGCCTTAACTTGGTCCATCATCTTAAATTCCATCATGACCTCCTTTTACAGGCAGCCGAGGAGCTATACACAAACATTGAGCGACGGGATGTCAACTGAGACCGAAGAATGCATAGGGGACCCAAAAAAACAGGGTTGCTACTGGGCCTTCATCTTGGCCTTAGAGGGTGACTCATTACTGAAAAGGTCAAGGTAATGGTTTATCGTTGTGACGTGAAACCATGTCACTGCCGCTGTGCAGTGCTTGTAACAGTGATGTGTGAGAGTTGGAGATATGGTCACGTGTTCTTCCAGTCCACATGCAGGGATTGGGGTAGTCTTCTGCACCCGGGCACTCCGTTTGTGCCTTTCCTACTTGTTAACTTTCGGATACAAAAATCCATATCTCGCCTGACTGCCCTGTTCTCCATCTACATACACATATATATCTACATGATTACTCTGCAATACACATTTAAGTGCTCGGCAGAGGGTTCATCGAAACACAATCATACTACCTCTCTACCATTCCACTCGAACAGCGAACGGGAAAAACGAACACCTGAAACTTTCTGTTCGAGCTGTGATTTCTCTGATTTTATTTTGATCATTCCTACCTACGTAGGTTGGGCTAAAAAAAAATATTTCCGTATTTTTAGTTTCCATGGTCGGCCAACCACTGTACCACTATTTTTGAATTCCTCCGTCTTCCTCCGTCTTCCTCCGTCTTCCTCCGTCTTCCTCCGTCTTCCTCCGTCTTCCTCCGTCTTCCTCCGTCTTCCTCCGTCTTCCTCCGTCTTCCTCCGTCTTCCTCCGTCTTCCTCCGTCTTCCTCCGTCTTCCTCCGTCTTCCTCCGTCTTCCTCCGTCTTCCTCCGTCTTCCTCCGTCTTCCTCCGTCTTCCTCCGTCTTCCTCCGTCTTCCTCCGTCTTCCTCCGTCTTCCTCCGTCTTCCTCCGTCTTCCTCCGTCTTCCTCCGTCTTCCTCCGTCTTCCTCCGTCTTCCTCCGTCTTCCTCCGTCTTCCTCCGTCTTCCTCCGTCTTCCTCCGTCTTCCTCCGTCTTCCTCCGTCTTCCTCCGTCTTCCTCCGTCTTCCTCCGTCTTCCTCCGTCTTCCTCCGTCTTCCTCCGTCTTCCTCCGTCTTCCTCCGTCTTCCTCCGTCTTCCTCCGTCTTCCTCCGTCTTCCTCCGTCTTCCTCCGTCTTCCTCCGTCTTCCTCCGTCTTCCTCCGTCTTCCTCCGTCTTCCTCCGTCTTCCTCCGTCTTCCTCCGTCTTCCTCCGTCTTCCTCCGTCTTCCTCCGTCTTCCTCCGTCTTCCTCCGTCTTCCTCCGTCTTCCTCCGTCTTCCTCCGTCTTCCTCCGTCTTCCTCCGTCTTCCTCCGTCTTCCTCCGTCTTCCTCCGTCTTCCTCCGTCTTCCTCCGTCTTCCTCCGTCTTCCTCCGTCTTCCTCCGTCTTCCTCCGTCTTCCTCCGTCTTCCTCCGTCTTCCTCCGTCTTCCTCCGTCTTCCTCCGTCTTCCTCCGTCTTCCTCCGTCTTCCTCCGTCTTCCTCCGTCTTCCTCCGTCTTCCTCCGTCTTCCTCCGTCTTCCTCCGTCTTCCTCCGTCTTCCTCCGTCTTCCTCCGTCTTCCTCCGTCTTCCTCCGTCTTCCTCCGTCTTCCTCCGTCTTCCTCCGTCTTCCTCCGTCTTCCTCCGTCTTCCTCCGTCTTCCTCCGTCTTCCTCCGTCTTCCTCCGTCTTCCTCCGTCTTCCTCCGTCTTCCTCCGTCTTCCTCCGTCTTCCTCCGTCTTCCTCCGTCTTCCTCCGTCTTCCTCCGTCTTCCTCCGTCTTCCTCCGTCTTCCTCCGTCTTCCTCCGTCTTCCTCCGTCTTCCTCCGTCTTCCTCCGTCTTCCTCCGTCTTCCTCCGTCTTCCTCCGTCTTCCTCCGTCTTCCTCCGTCTTCCTCCGTCTTCCTCCGTCTTCCTCCGTCTTCCTCCGTCTTCCTCCGTCTTCCTCCGTCTTCCTCCGTCTTCCTCCGTCTTCCTCCGTCTTCCTCCGTCTTCCTCCGTCTTCCTCCGTCTTCCTCCGTCTTCCTCCGTCTTCCTCCGTCTTCCTCCGTCTTCCTCCGTCTTCCTCCGTCTTCCTCCGTCTTCCTCCGTCTTCCTCCGTCTTCCTCCGTCTTCCTCCGTCTTCCTCCGTCTTCCTCCGTCTTCCTCCGTCTTCCTCCGTCTTCCTCCGTCTTCCTCCGTCTTCCTCCGTCTTCCTCCGTCTTCCTCCGTCTTCCTCCGTCTTCCTCCGTCTTCCTCCGTCTTCCTCCGTCTTCCTCCGTCTTCCTCCGTCTTCCTCCGTCTTCCTCCGTCTTCCTCCGTCTTCCTCCGTCTTCCTCCGTCTTCCTCCGTCTTCCTCCGTCTTCCTCCGTCTTCCTCCGTCTTCCTCCGTCTTCCTCCGTCTTCCTCCGTCTTCCTCCGTCTTCCTCCGTCTTCCTCCGTCTTCCTCCGTCTTCCTCCGTCTTCCTCCGTCTTCCTCCGTCTTCCTCCGTCTTCCTCCGTCTTCCTCCGTCTTCCTCCGTCTTCCTCCGTCTTCCTCCGTCTTCCTCCGTCTTCCTCCGTCTTCCTCCGTCTTCCTCCGTCTTCCTCCGTCTTCCTCCGTCTTCCTCCGTCTTCCTCCGTCTTCCTCCGTCTTCCTCCGTCTTCCTCCGTCTTCCTCCGTCTTCCTCCGTCTTCCTCCGTCTTCCTCCGTCTTCCTCCGTCTTCCTCCGTCTTCCTCCGTCTTCCTCCGTCTTCCTCCGTCTTCCTCCGTCTTCCTCCGTCTTCCTCCGTCTTCCTCCGTCTTCCTCCGTCTTCCTCCGTCTTCCTCCGTCTTCCTCCGTCTTCCTCCGTCTTCCTCCGTCTTCCTCCGTCTTCCTCCGTCTTCCTCCGTCTTCCTCCGTCTTCCTCCGTCTTCCTCCGTCTTCCTCCGTCTTCCTCCGTCTTCCTCCGTCTTCCTCCGTCTTCCTCCGTCTTCCTCCGTCTTCCTCCGTCTTCCTCCGTCTTCCTCCGTCTTCCTCCGTCTTCCTCCGTCTTCCTCCGTCTTCCTCCGTCTTCCTCCGTCTTCCTCCGTCTTCCTCCGTCTTCCTCCGTCTTCCTCCGTCTTCCTCCGTCTTCCTCCGTCTTCCTCCGTCTTCCTCCGTCTTCCTCCGTCTTCCTCCGTCTTCCTCCGTCTTCCTCCGTCTTCCTCCGTCTTCCTCCGTCTTCCTCCGTCTTCCTCCGTCTTCCTCCGTCTTCCTCCGTCTTCCTCCGTCTTCCTCCGTCTTCCTCCGTCTTCCTCCGTCTTCCTCCGTCTTCCTCCGTCTTCCTCCGTCTTCCTCCGTCTTCCTCCGTCTTCCTCCGTCTTCCTCCGTCTTCCTCCGTCTTCCTCCGTCTTCCTCCGTCTTCCTCCGTCTTCCTCCGTCTTCCTCCGTCTTCCTCCGTCTTCCTCCGTCTTCCTCCGTCTTCCTCCGTCTTCCTCCGTCTTCCTCCGTCTTCCTCCGTCTTCCTCCGTCTTCCTCCGTCTTCCTCCGTCTTCCTCCGTCTTCCTCCGTCTTCCTCCGTCTTCCTCCGTCTTCCTCCGTCTTCCTCCGTCTTCCTCCGTCTTCCTCCGTCTTCCTCCGTCTTCCTCCGTCTTCCTCCGTCTTCCTCCGTCTTCCTCCGTCTTCCTCCGTCTTCCTCCGTCTTCCTCCGTCTTCCTCCGTCTTCCTCCGTCTTCCTCCGTCTTCCTCCGTCTTCCTCCGTCTTCCTCCGTCTTCCTCCGTCTTCCTCCGTCAGGGCACTCCACTCCCTTGCTCTTTTGATGATTTGTATGGTACTGCTTCCTCTCCTAGATGTAAAGGCCATTGTATATTCCTTTTTGTCGGCGCTCTGTTACCAAACCACATCTGGTTTTCATGTTGTACTTGATATGGATAAATCTCTTGGAGAAGTACGCTGAGTATTACGTTAACAGTATTCCTTGATACTCTGGGTTGTATTCTCACCTGTGGTTCATATAGCTACAGCCAACAAGAGTACATTTGATTTCAGATGCAGTGTGTACCTCTTGCATTTCAGGTCGATCTAAGATGGTGTAGATACTGCAGAAGTTCTCAGATAAATCCTGGCTGTCAACTGCAGTTCACACGTACCTAGATTGCTACAAGAAATTCGTTGTCCTCCAAGCAGGGTTCCCACCTTCAGCCATCTATTTATGGATAACACGGAATGCTTATAGACTCGGTTGGTTGATGGAGTCTGCCTTAGAGATTCTGTGGCCTCAATTGGTAAATGTACTATCGATGCATCCAGGCTCATGTGTGTTTGTTTAGTGTATGGGTCACAAGAAGGCGGAAGTTTTCTCCTCCACGTCACACTCGGTTTATTTCTGACGGACAGCTTATGTCTGTCTGCTGTGATATCCACTTCAGGCTAGCTTCATCTCCATTGCTGTAAGGGAAGTCCCTTGCGCAGTAGTGATAACTGTATGACTTGTCCTCTATTCCATCTGAATATGCCTCGTATGTGTAAAGCTTCCCCACTTCTTAATGTCTGGGATGACTTTGCTATTGGAGTTAGTTTGTCCAGTGAGTAGTGTGATTTTTGCGATGAAATACTGAGATTAATGGTGCATTGTAGTTACGTGTACAAGAACAGCATTTTTTATCCAGCTAGTCTGTCCCGTGATAAACGTCGTTTTCCTACCCACTGATGATGAAATCAGTAATTTCTTCGACATAGTTTCATTAACTGTAGTTCCTCTTGAGCTCCAGCCGTAATAACGTCTGAACGTGATTTCCCCTGCCAACAATAAGCCTGTTTTGGTTCTCCTCCTTCGGCTCATGAGATTCAGAATGCCAGTCATCTGATACAAAATCGTAGGATGATGTAGAACCTCAATGTCTAGAGAATCATATGGTTCCTTCGTCCGACTTGAATCAGAGCCCAATTTGAGTTGATCACATATGACCTTTTCTCCCATTGTCCATTTCAAGCTTCTTTCATCCCTGAAACTGATTCGGATTTCAAGATGAAGACCGAAGACAGTGCTTTGAAAAACTAGGTTCTTGCTCCATCACTTCTGAAGTTACAGATTTATTCGATTCTCCAAATAATGATCGTCAATCTGTAGCTACAGCTGTGATTCCTGATGGAAGTGAGAACAAGACATGAGTTTCTTTTAAACAGCGCGTGCCACACTAGATAGAGCCATAAGCTATTCCTTTTACAGCCCGTCACACTAATAATAAATTTTGCTTTTGCTCGTGCTGCTTGACACAGTGTGACAGCTGAAAGTCTGCTCACATGATGCTAACAGCTGATGTGTTGCTGGAGTTCAGTTTATCTATTGAATTAAGGCAGGTTACAGCACAACAGCTACTGTGACCACAGAACAACTGTGGCAGTTTCTCACAGGAATGTTCCAGGTCCTTCTTACCCAAGCACGCTTCCAAATCCTCCAAGGCTGACGCAGTTAATTCACTTTCGGAAGATTTCTATTACCAACAGGACCATTTCTTAATATCCACGGTCACTCAGGTAACGTTGTGCAATTGGACTAGCGACGTCCTTGATATTTCTATATCAATGGAAATCCGTTGCGGGGGGGATTAAACCGTCAAGTTACACCATTCTGCTTTGTATTCTTTCGTGTGTGATTATACAATATTTTTCAAAATCAAGCAAGCAGGACACGAGGTGCTTTAAGAGTATCTTGTACACTTGTCCCCATATTCCAGAAACTCTCCTCAGAATAGACTGTCAGCGTTTGTTGCTATAATGCTCACATGAGTACAGCCAGTCAGTTGGCATTAATCGATCAGTTAGAGGTGCACAATCGTAAAAAGTAAATACAAATACCTATTAGCACATTACCGTCACTTCATCTGGATTTTTCGTTCCACAGTCAACTCACCCAATTTGACATGTAGGACAAGCACAGTAACCAACTTTCCTCCAGTACGACCTTCAGAGCGTCGTGCTGCATAATTTAATTAAATGTTGAACAGAAGAATTACATTGGTCTTACAATGTTAAAATTTGTGTGTACACCCGCTTAAATTATTTCTCTCTCTCTCTCTCTCTCTCTCTCTCTCTCTCTCTCTCTCTCTCTTTTTCCCCCCTCTCGTCAACCACCTTTCTGGGACCTCTCACAATCCTCCAGTTTCTTTGCATAGTTTCCGTACTAGCTTCGTGGGATTAATTATTGATTCGATGATGTGATAAGAGATCAATTTACATTACGCTGAAGTCTGGAGTATTTTATGATTTTGAGATGAATACACGTAAAGCTTAGCGGTACTTGATTTGCCTCTAGATAATATTTCTAAAAAATTGGCTTCGGTTGCTAAGTAGCATCTGTAATCCATGACTGTACGTCTGTATTTCATGGATACGTGATAGAACGTATTTTTATTTGCGCAATTCACCACGATAGGTTCAGAGCGATAATGGAGCCTGTACGTAATATAATGGTGTTTTCGCTAACATGGTGAGTTGGATCAACTACTACTTACTTTTATTGTGCTCATACAATCTTCGTTCGCTATTGGCTCACTGCACTTTCCGTTCTTTGTGTGTAGCATGCACATTACAATCACAAATCAAAATTATAGTGACAGGTTCCCTTCCAATGCGGTGGAAACATGGAAACATTTACTTTTATTTTTTCAACCTGTCAGCTTCAAAATGAGACAATATGTGGTTAGGTACTATTGGAATGTAAGTATAAATAATGCGTCACAGTTTCCAAAACTGTCAGACACAAATAAGGTATTTTATTGAACAAAGCACTACCAAAGGTAGATTACAGATCACCTGCCTCCACCCCCCCCCCTCAACGTGTGATATGTTGTGCTAAACAGAAGCCACCCAAGTTTGTAACGATGATAACCTGACGATGGTGGGGCGTAGCTATTACTCATTATCATACAGCACACTGACGAAGGCTAGATCAGCCTACCGCTGGGTGCTCGAAAAGATCACATTTTTCGCAGCAGATTTTGCCTATTGAGGAACATGTTACCGTTTTGGCATATGGTGCGCCATTTGCATCCATGAATAAAGAATGTTAATTCACGAAATCTTTCATAGCGAGGGGAATACAGATAGCGGTGGTTGGGTAGGGTTTTTTGTTTTGCTAGCTGAAACGCACACCGACTGCAGAAAAGTATCCCAGCTATAGAAGGGAGTTACATGTTACCTGTTCTCAGGATGATGGTTTGATACGATATTACTTGCTTCCGCCTGTTTCTTCTGTAACTGTATTGTACAGCCTCATCGGAAAAGCTGAGGCTCATCTTGTCTTTGATGGGAAGTTACTATGGACACTTTCCTAGCCAATTTTTGTGATTGAAGGTTGCCATCTCTGGATCGTTGTTTTCATATATACATCCATCTGGTACTGTTTCTGATAAAGATGCGCTTATTGACAACGTATACTGCTGAAAATAGCCTCTCACTACAAAAGGAATGTAAGGTTTCATGTATGGAGTCAACTCCATACAATTTCTGGGCGTTACTGTAATACCACCACCTGAGCACAGTTCATACTACCAATGTATGTGAAATGCTGGTAGGTAGCTGCATTAAGGCTTTATCTCAAATACTACTCCAAAATTGCTTCCATGCTGGAAAGCAGATGTAAACCACATCGTTCAGGATGACGTGGTTCGTCATGTTTCCCCGTGTTTTAATTGCGATGGGACCATAGTCTTAAACTCGGTCAGTCTCAGTAGGGGAAGTCTCTTGAGCTCTGAAATGTTCTCCAAATACTTTGAGTGAATGTATGTGTTGGTGAACTGAGCCTTGAGCGTGAATACTCTCCTCGTTTTGTACTGCGTGGTGGCGATGATTTTGAAGTAGGTACTTCGACATATCACTCACGTACACAGACTTCGATTCTTTATACCTCACATTCGAATGTACACGATCTACAGCATTCTTTAATAGGATGCTTGGCATAATTTTTCGTGCAGACTTGGGAATCTGTGTACACTTACGCCACCTTATTCGTCATTGCATTGCAGTCCTGCCCTCTCTCCATCTCCAGGGCATGGATACGTTCCTGCATACATTTTCCACCATGCAATGTGCTTTGCCGCTTTATGCACAGACGACGACGGACTACTTGTTACCTGATCTCCTTCACGGTAGTCAGTCCATGGTGGTGGGGCCGCCATGTACCCTGTTGGTTTTAGCCCCACTGACAATACAGGGATCACTGTGCTGATGCCTGTGCCGTTAAATCGCCACGTATG
Organism: Schistocerca gregaria; assembly: GCF_023897955.1. Taxonomy (NCBI): domain Eukaryota; kingdom Metazoa; phylum Arthropoda; class Insecta; order Orthoptera; family Acrididae; genus Schistocerca; species Schistocerca gregaria. The sequence continues at coordinate 971,766,841 of NC_064921.1, read as the reverse complement.
CCCTGGGGCATTGGGGTTCCCGGCAGGATGGCCATTGCCGGGTGGCCGTTTCTGAGGCTGGGCGGCGCCCGTGGGGAGGGCCCTTCATTGCAGTGGGTGGCGTCAGTGCGGTTGATCCGCAATGAAGCGTGGTACATAATCTGTCGCTGGTGGCCAGCTGCCAGCAGTGTTTAAGCATCTTTGGGCTCAATTTAATGCCCACAAATACGATCCGAAAACGTTACCCTCCCTGGCCACCCCGTGGGAGGAGCGTACGTCTCATAATGGCAGGGACAGTTATACGCCTCGGTTCCTAACTTGTACGATGTATGCAAGAAGTCTCTCATGCCCACAAAGCCTCAGATCTTTGTAGAGAATTTAGAGGACAAGTTTGGGGTGATGGAAGGCTTATCCAAATTTCGCCCGTTTCATTTCCAGCCTCACATGTCTAGACTGGGGGCGCCCATCTCATCCCAATACTCCATGTGCCCCACCTCTCATCTTTGTCAACTGTGGAGAGCCTCATTCACCTTGCTTGCCAAACTGCAGGATCTTCCAGAACGAGCACAAAATGATGGAATACAAGAACCTGGACCGACTGACCTGTGCTGACGCCAAAATAAAATATGACATACATCCTGTGAGAATGACATCTTCCTACACGGCTGCTGCTGCTGCTGCTGCTGCTGCTGCTGCTACTACTACTACTACTACTACTACTACTACTACAACTGTGATAGCCTCATCAGTTCCGAGAATTCCAGCCGGATCAACGAGCAATACAACTCCTCCTGCCCCCTTGCTCATGGGGGGCTCTACCCACCCTGTTTTCTCAGCCGGAGAAGCGTACAACTCCTTCACCTACTCTAGCTCAAAATAGGTCCCAGGCTTCCACCAGTGGGAAGGATGACGACAGACAGTGGCATAAGTTTCCACCAGCGGCTGGTCGTAGGGCTTCGCGATCCTCCTCCATCCTGGAGAATGAATGAGTGAAGGGCTCCTAGCCGGTGAAACCCAAGGTTCTGTGAGAGAAGTCGAAGAGAAAGACCTCTAAGGCCAACGACTTTTGGTGGCACCGACCCAACACACCCTTCGAATTCTGCGTCAGAGGATGAGGTCGAGATTCTGGCGCCCGCTAAGGACATTGGACTCGCCAGTATCTCAGACACTATGGATAGAACGTGCACAGGTGCTCAATCGGTGGCAGCAGGTGTCCAGTGGCGTAATCTGCCTCCCCAGTCCCTTCACGCTTTACTCAGCCATGGACAAAATCATCCTCCAGTGGAACTGCAGCGGTCTCTTCCACAATCTTGCAGAGCTCCGGCAACTCATCCTTCACCCTTTCCTCTACATTGCTCTTACAGAAACTTGGTTTCCAGCAATGCGACCCGCCGCCCTCCGTGGCTATCTGGTTTATTATAGGAGCCAAGCAGCTTATGAGAAGGTATCTGGTGGCGTCTGCATCTACGTCCTTAACTCCCTTCACAGCGAGTTCGTCCCACTGCAAGCACCTTTAAAGGCTGTCGCTGTTAAGGTATGGGTGCCACAGGCTGTTACCATATGCAGTCTTTATCTTCCACCCGATCGTGATGTCTCGTAGCATATCCTGGCTGCGCCGATAGCCCAATTGCCGCCACATTTCGTGTTATTTGGCGACTTCAACGTCCATAACCCTATGTTGGGTGGGTCAGGGGCAGGGGCAACAGGTCGAGGCGCAACCATTGAGAATGTATTGACACAACTAGACCTTTCCATTTTAATTGATGCCTTCACCCATTTCAGTGTGGCACATGGCACCTACTCCATCAACCTTGCGATCTGCAGCCTTCCCTCTTACCGTCTGTCCAATGGAGAGTGCATGACGACCTGTGTGGTAGTGACCACTTTTCGATCTTTGTCACTAACACTGCGCACAACGTCACTCTTCTGGGCATCCTAGCTGATGGACTATGAAGAAGGCTGACTGGGACTTGTTCTCCTCCATGACCGCTATTGCGCCTCTTGCAAATGCAGCCATTGATGTGGTGGTTCACTTGGTCACTACCGGCATCGTTACTGCCATTCCCCGATCTTCTAGGTCCAATCGGCGGAGTACTGTGCGTTGGTGGTCGCCTGAGACCGCTGAGGTGATTAAAGATCCACGACGGGCGCTCCAGCGTCACAAGATACCTCCCTCCATAGAACACCTCATTGCCTTCAAACGGCTGTCTTCGTGGGCCCGCCGCCTTATCCGCCAACGCAAGCAGGAGTGCTGGGAATGGTGTCTCTCCACCAAAGGTTACCATGTCTCTCCATCACAGGTCTGGGCAAAGATTAGACGCCTCTATGGATATCGGACCCTTGTCAGTGTCCCTGCTATGACATTGAATGGGGCAGTTTGTACTGACTCCGCGATTGTTGCCAACCGCTTAGCAAGCCATTTTGCTCACAGTTCCACATATGCGAATTACTCACTGGGTTCCTGTTACATTAAAGAGTGGTTGGAACATCGGAGCGTTTCATTTCACACTCACCATCCTGAATCCTGCAATTTCCCAATCAGTGAGTGGGAATTTCACAGTGCCCTTCGCCGCTTGCTCTGATACAGCTCCTGGGCCAGATCGCATCCACTGTCAGATGCTGAAAAACATCTCAGTGGATTGCCCGCAACGCCTCCTCGACCTTCACAAACGTATTGGCGGGAAAGTATTGTTATCCCAGTTCGGAAAGCTATCAAGAACCCATAGGAGGTGGACAGCTACAGTCCTATTAGCCACACCAACGCTCTGTGCAAGTTGATCGAATGCATTGTGAGCTGGCGGTTAAGTTGGGAACTCGAGTCTCTGAGCCTTCTAGCTCAGTCTCAGGGTGGGTTACGTAAATGCCAATCTGCCGCCGACATTTTGCTGAGCCTGGAGTCAGCCATCTGTATGGCTTTGCCTGCCGTCAGCAGCTCGTCGCTTTGCTTTCGACATGCAGAATGTGTAAGATAGGACATGGTGCCATCACATCCTGTCTACTTTTCGTGGTTGGGGTTCTCGGTGTCCGCTGCCGATTTTCATTCGAAGTTTTCTGTCGCATCGTCCCTTCAGCTTGCAAGTCGCGGCCTCCCATTGTTCTTCCAGAGTTGAGGAGAACGGCGTGCCACAGTGACCTGTTCAAAGTGTCTGCGTGTTTCTATTGTGATAACCAGGCAAACTACGGCTGTGTGAATGTCTAGATGTCCTTGTATGGTGACAACTTCTGCCTCTACTATAGCCCTGTTTCCATTGCAGCTCCAGGGCGCTATCTGCAAGGGGCATTCTTTAGCTTTCACGCAAGGCTTCCAGTTTTCAGCTGCCAAGACCTGCGTTATGCATATCTGCAGGCGACGCACTGTTGATCCGGAGCTGCGGCTTAACAATGACAGCAAACATATTGGTGTGGTGGAGCCGCATCGATTTTTGGGAGTAGTTTTGGATGCCTTGTTGACTAGGTTCCCACATATCTGGCAGCTTAAGCAGTTATGGCGGCATCTAAATGCTTTGCAATGCTTGCACCACACCACCATCTTAAGGCTCTAAGAGGCAATAATCCAGTTGCATTGGGATTATGGGAGGCTGGTTGAGCATCCCCATCTGGTTGCAGGTGTTGGACACAAATCTTGACAGCTGGATCTGACTTGCCACTGGAACTTTCCAGACCAGTCCTGTGGGCAGCGTACTTACGGTGGCAGGTGTCTCTCCACGGCGCCAATGTTTACTAGCCACTTAGGCTACTCATGTTAGTAGCTTCTCTGGGCAACGTAATTATCAAATAATGTTCCCTCAGTCGGTCGGCCATCTCCCAGAACATGGTCCCGGTCGGATTGTACGATTGCATTTAGCGTCAGATAGCTTCTCTCTAGACTTGAGGTTTCCCCTCTTCCAACTACTTTTTGCGCCCCTCTGCATACAGCCCTGTGGTGTGTGCCCCGCCCTTGCCTTCGGCTCGAAATGGCACAAGGCAGCACCTGCGCTGCCCCCGCCTCCTTCCCCGCGCTCCGCTGCCCCCGCCTCCTTCCCCGCGCTCCGCTGCCCCCGCCTCCTTCCCCGCGCTCCGCTGCCCCCGCCTCCTTCCCCGCGCTCCGCTGCCCCCGCCTCCTTCCCCGCGCTCCGACTTGGATGGTTGCTGGTCATTTTGGTTATGGTCTCACTCTAGGGGACTGCTACGAACATCACTCATTGCTGGGTGGCTGCTGTACTGGTCACCACCTTTCATGCCCTAGAGTATATCTTCTCCTGCTCAAGTTAATACCTCGTTATCTGTAGTGGCTCCCTGAGATATCTACCAGTGTTTCCCTTGCATTCGTCTGGTTATGGCTATACAGGAGTATTTCTATACTGTTGCCCATTTCGGCCGCTCTGTGATCTTTGTGTGGACCCCAGGCCATATTGGGATACTTGGCAATGAACATGTTGCCCACCAGGCCTAACAGCCACGAGTAAACCATCTCTGGGCATTGTCCTCCTGGAGACTGATCAGCGAGCATTCTTACGCCGCAAACTTTCAGAACTTCTGGGCACTGAATGGCGCAACCTGACAATACCAAACAAACTCGGTCCTATGAAGGAGATGACAAATGTCGGCGGTCGTCAATGCGAGCCAGTCACGTGGACTCAGTTGTAATTTGTTGGCCTCGCATTGGCGACACCCACTTGACACACTTTTGACAGATGACACTGCCATGGTAGACTGTGTTCTGTTTTATTCGTGCAGGGGGCTCATATCACTTGATATAAGTGTTTGTCTTTTTGTTGAGACTGGCCTTTCGCCTACGATTTTAGACCGACTTTTTTCGTGTGTTTGTTAGTGGCTTTTTGTTCTTTTGTTTCTGTGGTCTACTAACCACTGTCACATGCTGTGTGATGATAATTTTTTTTGTCTGGTCTGTCTCTGAGTCTTGACCTGTCATCGCCATCATTCTTAGATTATGTTATGTGTGGGTATTTGAAGTTTTAGAAAAAGGGACCAATAACCATAGCAGTTAGGTCTCTTCAATCACACATACCAGCCAGCCAACCAACCATTATGGCGGCCCCATATTCATCAGCTTAAGCGAAAGTGCTGGCGGCATGTTAATGAACTCTGCTGCCTGAGCAACACCTCGTTCGGTGGCATATCACTCTACATTTCTGTGATTCTACAAACCCGTCCTGCTGTCCTCAATCTATTATGGGAGTCTGGCATATGGCTCAGCATCGCCTTCAGCATTGCAACTGCTGCACCCCATTCACCACTGTGGGATTCGACAGGCGACAGTAGCATTTTGGACCAGCTCTGTTAATAGCCTATTTGTTGTCGCTGGGGTTCCTCCACTTAGCGCCCAGCGTCAACAACTCTTCGTTAACTATGCTGCACATGTCCATTGTTCACTCCGTCACCCTAACTACCGTCTCCTTTTTGCAACTGCAGCTGTTCATATGCCACACTGGCGGCCACGATCAGGGCATACATATGGAATACGTGTTTGGTCACTGCTTAGTGAACATGTCTCTTCACCTTTTCCATTTGCTTTCCAGGTCCACCCACACACGACCTTGGTGCACTCATCGGCCGCAGCTTCGGCTGGATCTCTCATGATGGCAAATAAGTTCACTTCTTCCTGCAGTCTTGCGCCTAAAAAATTCTTGCCCTCCTAGACCATCCCAAAACTCTCAGATAATCTCTACCGATGACTCGATGGCTGATGGCCATGTGGGGTACACTTATGCTTATGCGGACTATGTAGGCAAGTGCTCCTTGCTGGAAGGCTGCAGTATACACTGCAGAGCTAAAAGCCCTTCTTCATGACCTTGAGAGTATTAATACCAACAATGGAGAGTCCTTTGTCATTTTCAGTGAGTGTCTCAGTAGTCAGCAAGGTCTTCACCAGTACTACCCACTCCACCCCATTGTTGTTGCCATCCAGGGGTCCGTTTACACCGTTGAACAACGTGGACGTTCGGTGGTATTCATATGGACCCTAGGACATTCTGGGATAGCGGGAAACGAACTCGCCGACAAGTTAGCCAAAGAGGCTACCCGCAAACTGACGTTGGAGATAGGCCTCCTGGCAACTGATCTCCGATCGGCGTTGAGCCTCGGGTGTAATGAATGTGGGAGGACGAATGGCACGTGGTGTCTGCAGACAAGAAGCTGGTGGCAATGTTGTTATGGCTGATCGTGTTGTAAGTTTTATTTGCGCAAGCGACTTGTGTAGGTCCATCAATTTTATTGCGTCGCCCTCCTTTGTACTGTATATTTTACTTAGGTTGCAATTCGACTCTACCGTAATCTTTCAGGCTGCAGGTTTTAACGTGTTGCAGAGTGGCTACCTCATCCTTTTATTTTCGTGGTCAGCCAGCTACGGATCTCTGGTGTTCGGCATTTTCTTCTATATGTTGTTTTTGTCGCTGTGCTCCATTTTCCTTGTTGCTCGTCGTTGACCTTGGGGATTTTCTTTTCGATGAATTTTTTATAGTGCTCAGCCAGACTGTTAGATGGTTTAAACATCCTCTGTGTATGCCTTAGCTAAATCTATGGCTGGACTTTTCGCAATTGCATAGGAACTCCATTCCTCCTGAAGCTCTCTGCAGTTATTTCTCGTAGATCCTTGAAAATTCCCAGGGTTCTGAGGTCATCTGTACCGATGGGTGGCTGGTTGATCGTGGTGTAGGCTTTGCCTACGCTCACTCTGCGCGTATCAGACAGCGTTCCTTGCTAGATTGCCACAGTGTCTTCACTTCCGAGCTGGTGGCTCTCTTGTGCCCTTGAGCATATTTGTTCCTGTCCCAGTGTGTCGTGCGTTTTCTGCAGTGATTCTTTGAGTGGTTTACAGACCATTAATGAGTGCTAGCCTAGCTGTACACTGGTAGCAATTGCTCCTGCAGGTTCGGGGGTAAGAATAGGCCCGTGGTATTCCTGCCTGTCGTAAGAGGCGACTAAAAGGAGTCTCAAACGTTTCGGCCTTATGTGATGGTCCCCTCTTGGGTTTGACCTGCAATTTTCAAAATTTCCGTTGTTAGTGCGTGCCATTTGGGGAAGGACGCCTTACATGGTGTTTTTCTATTGGTCCATCGTGCACCACCATCTGGCATGCTATCTATTGTGTGATGGGATTTACAACCCATGTCTTCTGGGTTGCCTCCTCACCTTCTGCGCAATCCCCTTCTTAGCGCCCACAACTGAGGACCCTCTCAACACCTACAATCCAGCACGGTATCCAGTCGGTTGTAGTGGGGTCGTCATGTACCCTCTTGGTGGTAGCCCCCTGACCATGCAGGAATCGCACTAAGATGCCAGAGCTGTTTCCTCCCCACGCATGCCAAGGAGTATGTGCCCATCTTGTCTGGGGCATGGGGACTCCGGGCAATGGGATATCGGCCAGATACCCATTGCTTTGGCTGGGTGGCGCCCTTGGGGAGAGCCCTCGTTCGGAGTAGGTGGCATCTGGGCGGATGTGGGCAATGAAGCGCAATAAATCTCACCAAGCTGGTGGTCACACTGCCACCAGCGTCTCTAAGCGAGGCAGAATTGAATTTGATGCTGCACAATATGACCCTCAGTCGTTCCCCCGTCGGCTGCGCCATGGGAGGGATGCAGATCTAGTGCCAATCTGGAGCCTTATGTACCACAATACCTTGTCTGCAGCAGGACTGATGATGACTCCTTCCTTTCGACAAAGCCTCTGTTTTTTGTGGAACACCTAGAGGATAAGTTTGGGGAAGTGGCGGGGTTGTCTAAAATGAGGAATGGGTCCATCCTCCTCAAGACGTCTTCCCCAGCCCAGTCACGGGCGTTGCTCTTGTGTGATAAGCTCGGAGACGTCCCTGTTACAGTCACTCCCCACAGTAGCTTAAATATGGTCCAGGGGATTATTTACCATCGCGACCTCTTGTTACAATCCGACCTCTTGTTACAATCCGACGACGAGCTGAGAGCCGACTTGGAACGACATGGCGTTAATTTTGTCCGTCGTGTACATAGAGGACCCAAGACTAACAGGGAGGCCACCAGTGCCTTTATCTTGGCCTTCGAGGGTGCTGTATTGCCTGAGAAGGTCAAGGTAATGGTTTACCGTTGTGACGTAAAGCCATCCGTGCCTCCCCTGATGTGGTGCTTCCAGTGCTGGAAGTTTGGGCATAGGTCCTCCCGTTGCCCATCCAGCGCCACATGTCGAGATTGCGGACGCCTCACTCATCCCAATTCTCCATGTGCGCCACCGCCTGTCGGTGTCAACCGTGGGGAACACCACTCTCCATGCTCGCCGGACTGCCCTGTTCTCCATAAGGAGCGGAAGATAATGGAATTTAAGACCCTGGACCGGCTTACTTATCACGAGGCCAAACTTAAATTCGAAAGGTTGTATCCTGTCCCACTTCGAACATCCTATGCTACAGCCACGTTATCGTCGCCCTCGCGGGCGGCAGTTGTCGCCTCATCTGTGCCGCCTTCAGTGGGCCCTCAGGGTTGTAGATCTCTGTCTGCCCCCCTCGTGTCTGGGGGAAGCCTTCCTCTGTTGCCCCCTTAGCAGTTGGGGGCAAACCCTCTTCTGTCACTCCCCCCGCACATGCTTTGGAAGTGACATGTGCTCAAAACCTAGGGGGCTCGATCCCTCCCCCTTCCCCTCCTCCTCATCCACATCCTCATCCTCATCCTCATCCTCATCCTCATCCTCATCCTCATCCTCATCCTCATCCGCCGGGGTTGCCTCTGCCGGTTCCTCTCTCACTGAAGGGGTCTCTCGGGGCCCTCCCTCCCTCCTTCCGTTTCTTCCCCTAGCCAGCTGGATGTCAGCCAGTGGCTGAAGGTTCCGCCACCTGCTGGTCGTAGGGCTTTTGCATCGTCGTCAGCCTCCGACGCCCCTTCAGAGAAACGCTCCCAGCCCTGTAAGCCAAAGGACAGACGCAAGGAGGAGGAAAGGAACGTGTCCAAGAAGGACGTTCCGGCGGTTTCAGTACCGCCTGCTGTACATAGTTCTGGCTCTGGGGATGAGGTGGAGATCTCTCCTCTGCCGCGGATCTCGCCCTCACGGAACCCTCGGGGTCCTCTCCTATGGACACAGCTGACTGTCGCCCAGTGGCAGCCGTTAACTCTGCGGCACCGTCTGCCTCTTAGTCGCCTTCACGCCCTCGCAGTCCCTTCCTGCTTTCATTCTCCAGTGGAATTGTGGAGGTTATTTCCACCACCTGCCTGAGCTCTGGATGCTTCTGAGTTTTTCCCCTGTTCTCTGCATTGCTCTTCAGGAAACTTGGTTTCCAGCAATGCGGCCCCCTGCCCTTCGTGGTTATCGGGGATACTATAAGAATCGCGCTGTCTGTGAACGAGCTTCAGGTGGAGTTTGCCTCTTTGATCACCACTCTGTCTGTAGCTCGCCAGTACCCCTTCTGAGGCCTTTAGAGGCAGTCGCTGTTAGAACTGAGCTCTCGCCGGCTATTACTGTTTGCTCTGTTTACGTTACTCCATATGGGCAGCTCCCTCGAAATGTCTTGGCTGCGCAGCTGGCTCAACTACCGCCGCCATTGCTGCTTCTGGGCGATTTCAATGCCCACAACCCTGTGTGGGGTGGGACGGCCTCTGATGACAGCGGTCGTGCCGTGGAGCATATGTTGGCTCAGCTCGACCTTAGTCTCTTGAACACCAGTGCTCCCACGCTTTTCAGTGTGGCCCATGGCTCGTTCTGGGCCATCGATCTCTCTCTTTGCAGCCCCGGACTTGTCCCATCCCTTCACTGGAGAGTGCATCCAGACATGTATGGTAGTGAACATTTTCCCATCTATTTGTCACTGCCCTAGTGTCATTCTTCTGGGCTCAACAGGGCTGACGGGCCGGCTTTTACTTCCGCTGCCACCATTGCTTCTCCCTCACAGAGTGACACTGATGAGGTGGTCGTGTCTTGACCACGTCAGTTACTTCTGTGGCCGAGGTTGCCATCTCCCGCTCTTCTGGACTCCCTCGGAGGAAGGCTGTCCACTGGTGGTCGACAGAGATTGCTGAGGCTATTCGAGACCGTAGGCGGGCTCTCCAGCGTTATAAGCGGCACCCGTCTCTGGAGACCCTCATTGCCTTTAAGAACCTCCGTGCCTTGATCCATCGTCTTATTGCATGGCGTATGCAGGAGTGCTGGGAGAGGTATCTTTCATCCTTGGGCTCCTGTGTCCCCCTGTCGCTCGTGTGGTCCAGCAACCGGCGGATTTATGGATACCAGACCCCTATGGGTGTCCCTGCAATGTCCCTGGACGGCGCTGTCTGCACTGACGCTGCCGCCATTGCTGACCACCTTGCCGCGCACTTTACTACGAGCTCTGCGACTGCAACTTACCCTCCTGCCTTTTGCTGTCTAAAGGAGCGCGCAGAGCGGACGCCGTTATCATTCCACTCACGTCGTTCTGAAAAATACAATGCTCCTTTCAGCGAGAGGGAATTCCTCGCTGCCCTCGCCGATTGCCCTGGTACGGCACAAGGACTGGACTGCATCCACGCGCAGATGCTGAAACATCTCTCCAGGGACTGCCAGAGACACATCCTCACCATCTTCAACCGCATTTGGAGCGAGGGCGTGTTCCTGTCGCAATGGCGAGAGGGTGTTACCGTCCCCATCTTGAAGCCTGGTGCGGACCCTCTGGCGGTGGACAGCTATCGTCTCAATACCCTCACCAACGTTTTGTGCAAATTGCTCGAACGTATGGTGGGGCAGCGTATGTGTTGTGTCCTTGAGTCACGCGGTCTCCTCACTCCATCCCAGGGTGGCTTCCGTCAGGGCCGGTCTGCTGCGGACAATTTGGTGCGGCTGGAATCTGCTATCCATACGGCCTTTGCCCGCTGTCAGCATCTTGTTGCTGTATTTTTTGATTTGCGGAAGGCATATCTCACAACATGGAGGCATCACATCCTTGCAACATTGTGAGAGTGGGGTCTTCGTGGTCAGCTCCCAGCTTTTCTTCAAAACTTTTTATTGCGCCGCTCTTTCCGGGTGCAAGTCGGTGCCGCCTGTAGTTCATCTTACATACAGCTAAATGGGGTCCCACAGGGCTCGGTGTTGAGCGTTTCCTTTTTTCTAGTGGCCATTAATTGTCTGGCTGCAGCTGTGGGGTCGTCGGTGTCTCCTTTGTATGCTGACGACTTCTGCATCTCGTTTAGCTCAACGACTATGGGAGTCGCCGAACGCAGGCTGCAAGCAGCCTTTCGCAAGGCGGCATCATGGGCTCTGACTCATGGATTTCAGTTCTCTGCAGCCAAGACTCGAGTTATGCACTTCTGCAGGCGTCGGACGGTCCACCCTCATCCGGAACTTTACCTCGACAGTCACCTACTTCTAGTGGTGGACACTAGCCACTTCTTAGAACTCGTCTCTGATGCCCGGCTCAAAAGGATTCCTCATATTACTCACCTGAAGCAAAAGTGCTGGCGGCTCCTCAACGCCCTCTGCTGCCTGAGCCATGCGTCTTGGGGTGCAGATCACTGCAGATTGTATAGAGCCCTTGTGTAGTCCAGGCTTGATTATGGAAGCCTTACCTATGGGTCTGAATCACCCTCAGTGTTCACGTTGTTGGACCCCATACACCACTGTGGGGCTCGGCTTGCAAACTTGAGCTTTCCGTACGAGCCCCGTGGATAGTCTACTGGTGAAGGCCGGGGTTCCCCCGCTGCGTATTCGCCGCCACCAAATGCTCGCTGACTATGCTGTCCAACGGGCCATCCCAATCATTGCCTGCTTTTCCCTGCCAGGGTCCTCCCTCTGCCCGACTGGCGACCTAGGTCTGGCCTTTCCATTGCTGTCCGCGTCCAGTCCCTGCTGTCGGAACTGGGGTCGTTCCTTCTTCTGCCACCCTTCCTGGTCCGTGCACCCACGCCTCCCTGGTGTATACCCCGCCCGTCTGTCCGCCTGGACTTGGCACGGGAACCCAAGGACTCGGTTCTGCATGTGGCCCTCTGTCACCGTTTTCTTGCGCTCCTCGCCTCATTTTCAGGCTGTGAGCCTGTCTACACTGATGGTTCCCTGGTGGATGGGCGTACTGCCTACGCTTTTGCTCATGTTGCCCATGTTGAACTGCGCTCCTTGCTGGCTGGCTGCAGTATTTTTACTGCAGAGCTGGTGGCCATATTGCGCGCTCTTGAGCATATGCTTTACTGCTCAGGTATGTCCATCGTCATCTGCAGTGACTCCCTGAGCAGCCTCCAGTCTATCGACCGCTGCTATACCTCTTCTCCTCTGCTATCCTTTATTCAGGAGTCTGTTTTTGCCATAACCCGCTCTGGTCGTTCGGTGGTCTTTGTTTGGACGCCAGGTCACGTTGGCATCCCGGGGAATGAATGTGTCGACAGGCTGGCCAAAGGGGCGATCGACGCCCCCACTTGGCAGATCGGCCTCCCGGCTCGTGATCTGCAGCTGGCGTTGCGCCGTAAGGTGCTTCAGATGTGGCATGACGAGTGGCGTAGCCTGACTTCGCCGAATAAACTGTGGGCTGTTAAGGAGACGACTGATGTGTGGCAGTCCTCCCTGCAGGCTTCTCGCAGGGACTCTGTCATCCTGTGTCGGCTCCGCATCGGCCATACCTACCTGACGCACCGACATCTTTTGCGTCAGGAGGATTCTCCCCCTGTGTCAGTGTGGGTCATGGTTGACGGTCGCCCACATTTTGTTGGAGTGTCCCCGACTGCGCCCCCTCTGGCAGACTTTTAATCTCCCATGCACGTTGCCTTTGGTTTTAAGCGATGATGCCTCTATGGCTGACGACATTTCAAATTTTATCCGTGGTAGTCCTTTTTATGGTTCCATTTAGGGACGTCCCGCCCCTTTCCCTTTCTGTGTCTCTTGTCCTCGAGTATCTCATTGGTTGCAGATTTTAGTGTGTATTCGGATGGTTGACTCTTTCCCTTTTTTTGTTCTTATGGTCAGTCAACCAGTCTCTGGCCCTCTTCTTTTCTTCCGTTTGTTTCTGTCCGGTGTTTGTCTGTACTCTCCTTGTCTGTAGCTTTCGCTGTCACATTGGTGTTTTTTCAGTGACTGGGGGAGGGGCGTCTCCCCCCCTTGGGGTTTTACCTGCTCTGAAAATTTTCGTTTCGCCTTTTTTTGTAATGGGGGACTGATGACCTTAGCTGTTTAGTCCCCCTTAAACATCCCAACAACCACCACCACTGGTAGCAATTAGCCAGGAGTCGGATTATGCCCTGGAACGATCTAGTCGATCAGTAATGTTTGTATGTACCCCAGGTCATGTTGGAATCACGGAAAATTAGCTAGCTGACCAAACAGGCCACTTGTAGGAGCTACTGAGAATTGGAATAGCTGGACCTAAACTCCGATCATTGTTACGCCGCAAAATTCTCAGGATTTGGGATGCTGAATGGCCCAGTTTAGTTACCTAAATAAACTCTACACCATCAAGCATAACACAACTGAGTGAAAGCCTTCTGTGTGCGTTTCTCAATGGGACTGACTGGTCCTGTGTCACCTTTGCATTGGCCAAATTTTGTTGACGCACAGATATTTATTAAGCCGTAACAACTATGTGGTTTGTAGTTGATGGTGGTCCACGTATTGTTGGCCTGTCTCGTTTTAACCCCCTTGATGGATGAAGGGTTAGAATAGGTCTGCAGTAATCCTCTGTACAATATGGGGAAGGACGCCTTACGTGGTGCATTATATATCCATCTTGCCCTAAGATCTGCCAGGTTCGTTATTGTCATGGAGATGCACTCCAACCGAGCTTCTGGACACATTGGGTGAAGTGTGTTCCGGATAGCATATATTCCCTCCATTGTGCTCCTCCATCTTTGCAATCATGATATAGTACATGGATATTCGACACCTGACATCCTGCACAGTAGCCAGTCCATTGTGGTGGTGTCGTCATGTACCCTCTTGGTGGTAGCCACCTGACTACACAAGGATCACACTCCTGATGCCTGAGCTGCTACCTCCCCACGTATGCTCAGGAGTAGCTGCCTATCCCTCAGGGGGCATCAGGACTCCTGGCCGAGGTCATGCTGCCAGGTGGGCTACGCTGTGGCTGGATTGCACCTGTGGGGAGAGACCCTGTTTGGAGTGGGTGGCATCAGGGCGGATGACCTGCAATGAAGTGTGGTACATCATCTCTCGCTGGTGGGACTCCACCAGCGGTCCCTAAGCGATCGAGGTCTAACCTGAAAGGCAAGACATATGATTAGATATCCTCTCCCTCGCTGGCCACTCCATGGGAGGAACGTATGTCAAAAGAAAGCTGTAGAGATTATTCATACCGGTCCTCGTCTGTTGTTGATGAATCATTTGTCGACGAAACCTCAGTTTTTTGGAGCGTATAGAGGAAAGTACTCATCAAAACAGCATCCTTTCACCAGTCACGGAGGTTGTTCGCTTGTGACAAGTTGGGGGACGTTTCTGTTAGCATCACACCTCATAAGAGTGTAAACATGGTCCAGGGTTTTATCTTCAACCGGGATCTTCCTCTGGAGTCCGACGGTGAAGTACGCGCCAACCTTGAACGACGAAGTATTCACTTCGTCCGGCCATCCATAGGGATCCGAGGGATAAGGTAGCCACCAGTGCCTTCATCTTGGCCTTCGAATATGATTTCTTACCTGAAAAGGTTAAGGTGATGGTTTATCATTGTGATGCGAAGCCCTATATCCCTCCTGCAATTTGGTGTTTTAAATGCTGGAAGTCTGGGTATATGTCATCTCGATGTACCTCTCGTATCACGTGTGTAGATGGACGTCCTTTGCATTCCAATACTCCATTTGCCCCGTCTCCCAACTGTGTAACTGTGGAGAACACCATTCCCCCCTGCTCGCTGGACTGCTGGGTATTCCAGAAAGAACGGGAGATCATGGAATATAAGACCCTGGAACGCTTGACCTGCACCGAGGGTAAACAGATATGAGAGGCCCATCCTGTGCCAATGACTTCGACCTATGCTGCTGCTGCAACAATGGTTGTCCCATCTCAAGTGTCGTCACTTACAGTTGCTTCTATGATCGGTCAGAATCCACCAGCTCCCCTTCGCAAGTTACGACCAGCAGAAAAGCGGACACCCTCAAGTGGCTGGAACAACAACTAGTCGCTGGTCCATCATTGAGACTGACCCAGTGAAGCCCTCCCAGCCTGAACCACCGAAGGCAGAACTCGAGAAGCAGAAGAAGAAGAAAAAGGTTCCCAAGAATCCCGACAATGTGGGACCTGTCGCACAGCTTTCTATAAGCTCAGCGTCTGATGATGAGGTCGACATTCTGGCGTCTGCTCAAATCCTGGATTTCGCCGGACCCTCGCACGCAATGGATATCAATCGCATGGGTACTGAACTGGCAGCAAGTGACCCACTGGCGTAATCTGCCTCCCCAATCCCTTCATGCCTTTCCCACCCATGGACAATGTCATCCTCCATTGGAACTTCAGCAGTTTCTTCCACTATCTTGCTGAGCTCCGACAATTTCTCAGCATTCGCTCTTTTTTTCTGCATTGCTCTTAAAAAACTAGGTTTCCAGTGATGCGAACCCCACCCTATGTGACTATCGGGGTTAGTATGAGAACCTGGCTGCTTCTGAAAGGGAATCTGGTGGCGTCTGCATCAATGTCATTCACTCCCTTCTAAGCGAGTCTGTCCTTCTGCCAACACGTTCAGAGGCTGTTGCTGTTCGGGTGTGGACGCCACAGGCTGTTACTGTCAGCAGCCTCTATCTTCCACCAGATGGTGATGTCCTGCAGCATGTCCTGGCTGCGCTGATAGCATAAATACCTCCACCTTTCTTGTTAGTGGGCGAGTTCAATGCCCATAACTCTTCTTGGGGGGGGGGGGGGGGGGGGGGGTCAGTGGCAACACGTCCAGGCACCATCAAGAGCATGTATTGACACAGCTCGACTTCTCAATTTTAAATGATGGTTCCTTCACACATTTCAGTGTGCCCATGGCACGTAATACGCCATCTACCTTTCGGTCTGCAGCACTAACCCCCGTACCGTCTGTCCAATGGAGCGTGCATGACGACCTGTGTAGTATTGATCACTTTCCGATCTTTATCACTGCCACAGCGTAACTCTTCTGGGCACGCTTGCAGATAGGCTATGAATAAGGCTGATTGGGCCTCGTTCTCCTCCATGGTCGCTGTGGCGCCTCTTTCTAACTAAGCCATTGAAGTGGTTGTTCACTTGGTCAGCACCGGTATCGTTACTGCCGCCCTCGGCGGAAGACAGTGCCTCGGTGGTCGACTATGATAGCAGAGGTGATTTTTAGATGGCAGGCGGGAGCTCCAGCGTCACAAGCGGCATCCATCTCCAGAAAAAATATCGCCTTTAAACGGCTCCGTACGCAGGCACGCCACATAATTCGCCAACACAAGCAGGAGTTCTGGGAACGGTATGTCTCTGCCATTGGCCTCCATATCTCTCCATTGCAGGTCTGGGCCAAGATTAGACGCCTCTATGGTTATCAGACCCTTGTCAGTGTCCGTGTGCTGTCACTGAATGGAAAAGATTGTACTGTCCCTGACATCATTGCAAAGCGCTTAGCAGAACACATTGCTTGGAGTTCCGCTTCTCCGAATTACCCACTGGCCTTCAGCCCCACTAAAAGAAGTTGGAACCCTGCCCCCCCCCCCTTTCGCTCCGCTGCCCTACCCCCTGCGCTCCGTTGCCCCCCTCCCCCCCCCCCCCCCCGCTCCTCAATTTGAGATTGCAGGTGGGCCCTCCTCCATCATAAGTGACATACATCATTGGAACCCTTATCGCCTTACACATTTCCATGCACTAGCCTGCTGCGCCTTTTGTTGACACAAGCAGGTGTGTCAGGAAATATCTCCACCATTGGCATTCGTACCTGTACATCGCAGATGTGGGCCAGGGTTAGATTACTCTATGGCTATCAGCATCCTTGACCTTTCCGTGAACTGAGCAGTGTGTACTGATTCAAACATGATAGCAAACAGCTTAGCGAGCATTTTGCTCAGTTCCATGTCGGCAAATTACCCACTAGCCCTCTGCTCCCAAGAAGAGGGGTAGGAATATTGGAGTCACTCATTTCACATGTGACACCCTGAATCGTACAATGCTCTGTTCAGTAAGTAGGAATTCCAAAGTGCCCTAGCCACTTGCCAGGATACTTATACTGGACCAGATCACTCCACTATCAGGTACTCACACTGCCAGCGACGCCTCCTAGACCTTCTAAACTGTATCTGTGTTGAGGGTGAGTTCCTGTTGCAGTGGCGGGAAAGCTTTGAAATCCCCGTATTGAAACCTGGCAAGACCTCACTGGAGGAGGACAGCTACTGCCCCACTCGCCTCGTCAACATTCTTTGCAAGTTGGTCAAATGCATGGTTGGAAGGAGATAGAATTTGATGCTTGAGTCTCTGGGCCTTCTATATCCATCTCGGGCCAGGTTCTGTAATGGCCGCTCTGCCACCGATAATCTGCTGTGCCTGGAGTCTGCAATTCACCTGATCTTCACCCTCCATCAGTATCTGGTCGCAATCTTTTGTGTCTTGCAGAAGGTATATGACACGACATGGTGAACACAGATCTTCACCACACTTCATGGGTGAGGTCTTCGGGTTCTGCACCTGATTCTCATAAAGAATTCTGTCGCTTCGTTCCTTTGGAGTAAAAGTTGTGACCTGACATAGTCCCACGTTAAGGAGAATGGGGTCCTGCAGGGATATGTCCTGAGTGTCTGCCTCATTTTAGTTGCAATTAATAAGCTTAATGCAGTGGTGGTAACGTAAGTCTGTTTCCTTCTATTCTGATACTGAGGCTTTTTCTATAGCTCTACTGGCTTTGCAGCAGCTGACTGGCAGTTGCAGGGTGCTATCCACCAAGCGTAGTCTTGAGCCGTAGTCAATGGCTTCCAGTATTTGGCTGACAAGACCTGTGTTACGCACCTCTGCCAGCATCACACAGTTCACCATGAGCCATGGCTTTATATTGATGGCAAACCTCTTGATATTGTGGAGATGCATAGGTTTTTGGGATTGGTTTTTGGTAACCAGTCGACTTTGCTCCCTCATATTTGGAGGCTGGAACAAATGGCTGGTGACATCTAATGCTCGTCTTTGCTTGAGTCACACCTGCTGGTGTCAAATTGATCTACACTTCAACGACTTTACCAGGCGTTAATTCTTTCCCTCCTACATTATGGCAGCCTGCCTAATGGTTCGGCGTCACCTTCTGTGTTGCGGTTGGTTGATCCCATACTTAAAAGCAGAATCTGATTTGCCACTAGAGCCTTCCGCAAAAGTCCTGTCAAAACTTACTTCCGCGGGAGGGCGTTCCTCCATAGCAGATCGGGCGCCACCAACTACTGACTGCTTACAATGCAACTGTATGTAACTTCGATGGGCCATCACAATTACTTTCTGCTATTACTCAACTCGGTTGTCGATCTTCCATAAAGGTGGCCTTGGTCAGGGTGTATAATCACGGTTCTCGTCTGGGCTCTTCTCTCTGGGCCTAAGATTTCCAACTTGTACCTCTTTTCGGGCCGCTCTGCTTACACCCCTGCGTTGTGTGCCCTGCCCATGCCTTGGGCCCGATTAGGCACAAGGCCTGAAGGACTCAGTCCCTCCTGAGACACTTCACCTCGACTTTTTCACTCCTTGCTGCTTTCCGAGGTTCTGACGTTGCTTATACTGACGGTTCTATGGTCACTGGTCGTGTCTGTTACTCTCTTACTCTAGAGGGATCATTACGAACAACATTCATTGCTAGTTAGCTGCAGCGTCTCCACTGCTGAGCTGGTCGCTGTCTCTTGCTCCCTAGAGTATATCCTCTCCTGCTTAGGTGAGTCCCTCGTTATCTCTAGTGACTACCTGGGCTATCTACCAGTGTTTCCCTTGTTGTCGTCTGGTGATGGCTGTCCTGGAGTCCCTCCATGCTCCTTCCCGTTGCAGCTGCTCTATGGTCTTCGTGTGGACCCCAGGCCATGATGGAATAGCTGGCAATGAAAATGTTGACCGCCCGGAAAAAGAGGCCACCAATACACCATCTCTGGACATTGGCCTCCCAGCTACTGATTTGCGAGCAATCTTACGTCGCAAAATGTTCGAACTATAGGACACTAAATGGCGCAATCTGCCACGACAAACTAAGTGCGTCCTATCAAGAAGGCGACGAATGTGTTGCGGTCGTCCATGCGAGCCACTCGGAGGGGCTCAGTAGCCCTTTGTCGGCTACGCATTGGCCACGCCCACTTGACACACAGACTTTGCGCTCTATGGGGACCCACCTCTGTTGTTGCGGGTCGGCTTTGACGGTGGTCCACATTTTGTTGGCCTGTCCACTTTTAACTATGCTCAGGCAGACGTTTGTGCTGCCTGATACGCTCCCTGCCCTTTTAACTGATGACTCTGCTATGGCAGGCTTAGTTTATTTCATTCGGGCAGGGGTTTTTATCACTTAAATTGAGTGTGTGTTTTTTGTTTTGAGTCTGGCCTATGGCCTAAGATTTTAGACAGTTTTATTGTGTTCCTAAGTGGTTGGCTTTTCCTTTTTTTACTCTATGGTAGGCCAATCAATGTCACAATCTCTGTGACTTTAATTCGTTTTGTCTGATCTCTGTCTGAGTTTGTCCTGTCCAGTCCTCTGTCATCTGCCGTCTTCTCTGTTATTCGTTTTTATTCTCTGGTCCATTTTTCCAGACACTAAAAACGCCCACAATGTAGCAGTCTGGTTCCTTTAATCCCACAAACCTACCAACCATGACTTCTGTGCTCGCTCTTTCCAGATCACCACAGGTCCGACGTAAATCTGAATCCGCACTGAGGATAAGAATTTCTTTACCATCGAGGCGTATCAATTATAGGAATGTGTGGTGTCTTTTCTTCAGGGCATGCGCGAGAGAACAGACACCAAATATTCATATAATCAAGTTGATAGATGTTTTTACCAGCCCCTAGATTCCGCTCTTACAGTTCCATAAACATTCAAAGAAAGTCAGTGATCTGTTACGATGAAATTTCCAGGTTATGCAAAACCAGTAAGAGACTACTGTAACTTGCCCAATATAGATTGAGATGTCTGTGGATTAATTGTAATGGTTACAGACAGACAATCTTGGGAAGTAGCGTTCAACACGTTTCGCAGAAACTGTGGCTAGGTCGATAGCCCATACGCAATGGAAATGTTTTAGAACTTACAGCTACAAGGAGTCGTGACTTCATTGATGGCATACATTCAGTGGTGATGACAATAAGGCTTTAATGACGCACAACAGCAAGGTCTTTAGCACCTGTAATAAAGATTGAAGATACGAGTGTGGAGAAACCTCATAAGAATACTAACATGAGAACTGCCAATAATAACGTAAAGGAAATCTTGAAAAACTTGACCACAAACTTCCAGTAGGCTGGTCATGTCAGTATCAATACAGCATTGTAGTTTCAGATTATCAAAATTAAAGTGTTACTCATGAAGTTGCGTGCTCTGCCAGATCATAAGGGCAAGTGACATAGCGCCATATTGTCTTCACTTCAGTGCAGTGTATATTTATTGATGACGACTTTTCTGATAATGTACACGTTTTAATAACTGATTTTATTCCTTATTAATTCATTAAATCTATTGCAAACCGCTTTCGTCTGGAAATTCCCCTTCAGTCCGCATCTTTCGCTGTGCAAGTCCTAGTTAACCCGGTTTTTGCCTTTAAGAATGATTTAATTCTTCTTAAGTTTTATAATGTTAAATTCTTCAAATCCGGCTTAAGTTACTACTATCTCAATAAAACTGCCTTAATTCATTGCTTCATCTCCGTTTTTCCATTTTAAAAATTAAATTACCCACCCTATTCTGCATCAGTTACAGAAACAAATACTAGTAGGTTCTGGCTGGGACAGCTCTCTTTCAAATCAGTATCGGACATAACTTTACTTCTGACAGTAAAAGTAGCTTGTCTTACAGTTTATGATCGGTCTGTGTCCTTAAAAATCGTTTTACTATGATTTCAGTGCTGGGCCTCAACTACTGTGACACATACAGTGTCATCAGCGTGCGTTGCGTTTCAGCTGCTATAAGATTCGTTGTACGTCCTTTAGCTGCAGGTCAAGTGGTCCCGACTTCTGACGATCTTAAAATCCTGCCGCTTATCGCTCGTAGCGCTGCCTGTCGAAGTTACGCTCCACGACAGGTTTGCAGCGACCGGAGTACTAGTCTTGTTTGTCGTGGCTTGCTGTAGGGTGGAGTCAGTCATCCGTGCGGGCCTCGTAGTACGTATGTGATGTTATGACCGACCATCATAGCTCCGTCATGTGCGGTTTGTTGGACCTGCTTACCTCTTAGTACTTCATAATCTGAAAGCGTTAGAAGTATTCAGCTCAGTGATTAGACGGTGTGGTTACTCAACTGTGAATTGATAAAGCATTCAAGAGATCTGTTTCATTCTGCCAACTGTAGTCGTTTGTCATAGTTAAGTGTGCGTTCGTTTGCCTAATGAATTTGATGTCACTCATTAGGTACTTGGTTTTGGCTCACTTAGCGATTATTTACTCAATGACGTGTGTTTGCTGATTCTGCTTGGTTGCGTTTCGGTTTTTCCTCGTTACTGCTAGTCTGTTGTTTTGTACTGGGAACTCTTTGTGCAGATTTTCAGTTTTGTTGAATCGGACGGAGATCTTTTTGTGTTTCCCTGTACCACTACTGCGTGACACGATTAGTGAGCTTTTTAATGGGGGCTATGTAATTTGTGCGTCATTCGGGAGGACAAAGCCTGTAAGTGTCGCCTGCTTATTTCTCTGTGTTGTGAACAAGTATGGGAGAATGAGGTTGCGGTTATTAAGACCGACCGCCGTACTGTTTTGTAACTCAGTCGAATGTGTCCCTGTTTTCACAAGACGTGTGGTTTGTGACGGCGTGTTCGAACTAGCGTAGTTAAGCTGCATTTTTATGAATTATTAATCTTTGCTGTGAATGTATTCAAGAAACGTGCATGCATATCGTTATTACCGTCAGTTGCTTTGTTTTAACGTAAGAAATCTCATCGTGGTGAGTGCTGGCTCTGTATTGAATTCATCAGCGTATCGAGTTAAGTTGCGACATTCTGTTGATTGCTTTCTGACTACTGTTAATTTTGTCGGCTTTGTTCAATCAACGCACATTAGTATGTATAATGGTGTCCATCAATATTTGGCTCAAGTTGTTAGGTTGTGTCGCTTATCAGCAAGCAACATCTTTGTTTGCTGTTTTGTGTGAACTTTACACAGTCCTTCCAGGTTGGCTTATTGTACGCATGTGCGCGTATTTCGTTTGAGGTTTTCGTCTGTGTAGCTTACGAGGAAAATCATGCTTGGTTTCGTTTACGATGCTGCTCAGTTTGCTCAGTGGCTATCCTGATTAGATGAGATTAATACTTGTTCCCTAGATCATGAATACGGCACTGGGTGATGATTGGAACTTATCGGGTTAATAATATCCGTAAAAGGTATTAAATTGCACAAAATATTGCATGACACTTTGTTTTTTCCATTAATTTATATCTAAAAATGCAGCCAATGAGTAATTGTCATCTAGAAATAGTTCTAATTAATTTCTAAGTGTTAGTTGGCTATCTGTCAGGCATCTGATGCTCTTTTGAAGGTGTAGAAAGACTTTGTCACAGAAAGAGGAATATTATGCTGCCACTAAAGTCAGATATAACCCTGCATAGTGAAGATCATCCTTACTCCTGGTGTTAAAGCTATGCACACTACCATTACTTGTGAACTGGGTTCGGTTATTAACAACATATTTCATAAGTTAATATACATACTGTGAGGTTACTGTGAGGGTAGCTAGATCCTTAGAAGTCTGCAGGATGACTGTGGTCGGGCCCCAGCAATTATTTTGATAAAACGTTTTTTGAACAATGCATACTTTTATACTCAACGACGAATTACCCTAGAATATGCCATACGAAAGCAGTGTATGAAAGAAGGCATAGTAAGCTAATTTACTGATTCTTACAACCAAAATTTGCAATAAACCTAATACCGTACGTAGCTAAACTCAGATGTTTCAGCATACCATCATTGTTTCTTCCAGTTTAACCTCTGTTCAGTGGACACATCTAAACATTTTGAAAATTCTACTTTAGCTACAGCCTTCTGTTCAAAGTGTATATTTATTACTGGAGTTGTGCCATTTACTGTACCGAACTGTGTATACTGTGTTCCATCAAATTTAGTGTGTCCGTTTGCTGAGAACGACTTAACTTTACGAGAAACGTCATTTTCTATTACTTCACGTAGTTCATGGTTTTTGGATGTTATTACTATACTTCTATCATCAGCAAAAAGAACTAACTTTGCATCTTCATCAATGTGGAATGGTAAGTCATTAATGTATATCAAGAACAGAAAGGGACCCTAGACCCAACTCTGTGGGACCCCGTACTTGATAGCCCCTCCCCCCCCCCCCCCCCCTAGTTTGAGGAATCAACGGCTTTAACATTACATGAACCACTTACTTCAACTTTCTGCATTCTTCCAGATAGGTATGTATTACACCATTTGTGCACTGCCCCCTCCCCCCACCCACCATATTGATTTAGCTTATCTAAAAGAATTCCATGATTTACGCAATCAAAGGCCTTTGAGAGATCACAGAAAATACCAATAGGTGATGTCAGGTTATTCAGAGCATTTAATATTTGATAAGTGAAAGCGTATATAGCATTTTCTTTTGTAAAGCCTTTCTGAAAACCAAACTGGTATTTTGTTAGTACTTTATTTTTACAAATAATGGAGGCTACTCTTGAATACATTACTTCAACAAAAATTTTTGGTAGAGCTGTCACAAGAGAAATTGGGCGGTAATTGTTAATATCTGACGTATCCCCCTATTTGTGCAATGGTATTTCAGTCTATCTGGGAAAACTCCCTGCTCCTAAGAGTTATTACGTACATGGCTGAGAATCCTATTTACCTGTGGGGAAAAAGCTTGAAGTACCTTGCTGGATGTGCCATCAATTCTGTAAGAGCATTTAGTTTTCAGAGAGTATATTATTTTACTTGGGAAAACAATTTTCGAATACCCTTAAAAATACATCTGAAACAAGTTATATTTCAAGTTTGCATCGGGTTCCTTATAGACTTCATCCCAGTGTAGCTGCTGTAGGCTTTCCTTAAAGTTCGCAATATTTATATCGTTAATTGAACGCACTGCTTTGAAAGTATGATTTGATATACTGCATCGAGCTATGTCATATATTGTAACTAGCTGTGCGCCATGATCTGAAAGATCGGTCTCAACAGGATAAGCATTTATGTCCCTTAACTTACCTTGGTCCATAAAAAACTTATCAGTGTACTGCTGTTTTTTACCCTAGTACGAAACTCAATGACGGTGCTCAATCAGAAAGAACTGAGTAAGACTAAGAGGTCATTCTTCCTATTACACTCTTTCAGGGAATCAACATTGAAATCCCCACAAATGATGATTTGCTTCCCCTGTCTGACACAGCACAACAAAGCATCCAAGTTTTCTAGAAATAGCTGGAAATTCCCTGAGGGGGACCCATACACTGTTACAATTACGAAAGCCCATCATTTTGTTTTAGTTTAGTGGCACATGCTTCCATATGTTGCTCTACACAAAATTTTATTTTCAAAATTTTTTACTCTGTGGAAGCGTTTGATATACATTGCAACCCCTCCTGTCATCATATCTCTACCTACATGTGCAGCTAATTTGTACCCATTAATGCTAACCTTTCGCATATGTGACATTGGGATGCTCAGACAGGCACAGAACATATTTATTAATCAACTTTTTTGAATGACGTACTTAGGATTAATCACAGATGTAACAGTAGTGCTTCAAGACACAGTACGAAAAGAATTTACAGGAGTCAAAAATTTCCTACCAATTTACAACTTAATAGACGTAAAATTTTACGGGAAGTTGTTTCGATGCAAATAATAAGATTCATATTCCCATCCAGGTTGCTAAGGATCAAACATGCATTATGAACGTAGATTTTTATTTAGAGGCAGAACGGAAAATTTTGATCATAAATGCTTCACACATTCTCGCTGCATGATACAAACTACCAAATGACCAGAGAAATATTTTAGGCAGTACGTAACTTCAATTATTCAATTACACCTTGAACAGGTTCAAATATTACTATTTTTCTCTTCATACGAACTCAGTGCAGCATTAGTCCACTGCATATTTCGTTATTTGCGAAAAGTATACGATGCATATTAAAGTAACACACAAAAATATTTGAGGCAAATTAGATTGCAGTGCAGTGAAAACATTTACGTTCTCCTTCATGACCTCTTAGCTTCAGAATAAAACATACAGGTATCTATTAATTCTTATTCGCCGCTGTTTCCACAATTGACGCAACCACCCTGTCTTCTTAAATAGAAGCAAGTTCGATGAGTTTTGTTCTCTCCCCCCCCCCCCCCCCCCCCCCCCCCGTCACCACTCCTGTGTTCAGTAATTGGGCATGTTAACCTCTGATACTCGCTCATTATAAAAAAAAATTAATGTACTATCCATTGAAAAATCACGAACATGCCTTGATTACACACCTCTTTGGTCCTTGCGAAGCAGAATTTACCTCACAACACTCGCTGCCTTGCAAGGAACCTCTGACCGTTTCCGCATGTCATACTGTTTTGTTCCCTGAAATACACTAAATCACCACAGAAGTAAATCCCAGCTTCAGAAATCAGCTACGTATTACCGGTTGATAAAGGTGACATACGATTTTTCCATTTTCCGCCCTTTTTGACTGCAATATGTGGTGTGGAGCTACATCAAAAGGCTTAGACTTAACAAGTGCACTTCGCTTGGAATATTGCTCCAGAGTTCCGCATGCTACACCAGTCCTTAACTATGAGCATCCTTTCTTATGTGATAAATACTTTCCCATTCGTCCGTTTGTTACTATGTACTCGTATTACTGTCTCATTTCCACAGTGTATTGATAATAAAGAAATAAGCTTATGGATTTGAGACTTTATTGGTGACTGATAGACATTTGTGATGGTTTTTCTCGTTAAACGGTGTGACTGCAGTTTTCGGTTGAAGATCCATGGTGTCGTGAGTCACTTTGACTCCATTCAGTGATGAAAATATTCCTTGTGTGAGCTTTTATCTAAAAATAGTAGTTTCACTTCCTGGGTCTGCCTGATGCAGCGTTTCAGATCTTAATGGATATTGACCTTCCTAATGTGATTCTACGTACGAAATAATTGTTTCTGCATGAACAAGTAGGAATGAACATCAAATTTTCTCGAATGTAACATTTCTCCTAAACGTTTCTTGGTTCTTACTTCATTCAGTATGCCTTTCATGTATACTCCCCGACATCAAACAGCTGTAAACCACATGATATCATCTTAGATAAATACAGTTTCCCACACCATCTCATTAATATAGCACGTAACGTTGCTGTTCTTGCTGTAATTCGCAGTACTTCAATACTAACTTTCATTCAGAGCTTCATCCGAATTCCGGCTGTACGTTGAGTGTGCTCGTAGCACTTAAGTTGATTAATTATTCTAAGTGTGTTCAGAATGGTTCAATCATAACGGTATTTATATGCCCTTCTCGTTAATATGAAACTATGCTTACCAGTTTTTTTCTTCGTCTGTTACGAAATGCTGGCAGTTCCATCATGTGCGCTTCAGCCCTTGCTGTTCCTTATTCAAGTGTACTCGCTCTCCTGACATACTATGTAATGTGAGAGAGATATATTGTCACCCAGATACATCTGCTATTGTATTCTACGGGGATCGACTTCTTGGCAACGTACGCCAGACGACTGACGTGAATTCTTTCCTTGTCATACTCTGGGTCCATCTCAGGTGGCTTTCGGAGCATCTCCCTACAAAATGTACATTCACTTCCGGGTATGGAATGTTCTACATAGAATTCGAGGGTGGAATGTGTACATCGTGGGGAAGTTGTCATTGGATATTGTGAATTGCTGATAGTTCGCTACACTACTTGATAATTTACCAGTTAGAAAGCAGGCTTCAGCCACCTGACTCCTGAAGACATGACACATCGTTTTACTCCTTCGTTTTATGGTGCTTCCATACCGATTGTTTCTCTGCAATGTAATCATTCATTCTTGGACTCCCATACGGTTATGCATGTTCGCCGTATTTGTCACAAGATTTTGAACGTCTTTTCCTCCATGTCACACATTGTCTCTCACTGATAGTACACGTATCCTTCCTTCTTTTATGCAGTATTCTTCTGGTGACTAGTGTATTCTCCATTGCTCTCTGCAGGATTAGGTGTCTCCTGGTGGCATGACCTGTTTTGGGGATGTCCCTGGTTCATTGATGATACGTGTGAGAAGGTTTGTCTGAATTCGACTGTTAACTTCTCTCCTTCCTAATGCCTGGACACGATGTGGGTCGTTGACGTGTAACTTCATGAAATCATCACATGTCACTGACTTCCCATGTTTGTTTATGCTTCAAATTGGAGTGTATAGGGTCTCCTACCCGTTCTGTCAGCTGATGTATTGCGTCATACCTCTCTTTCTTTCTTATCAACTTGGATAGTCTGCGCATCTTTTCACTTCTGATACTCGTAAACACACCTAACATGAAGCAAAGACTTCCCTATTCAGAATCAGATGGTGGTGGAGCTAGCTAATTTTACAGGGATCCTACCATTTGCTGGCTCTCCGTTTACGTAACAGCCACAATAATTTTAGAGTTCAGTTGTATCTTCTGAAAGAAAGCTTCAGTCCAAATACTCCTTCCCTGCCAGTGTGATCCAGTATAGCCATAACCTGGTTTGGAATGTTGGGTACTAACGACGCCTTTGACATCATGGTGGTTTATTCGTTTTGTTAAAACACAGTGCTAGGCAAGCCTACCAACCGTACGATCATCTTTTAAAAGTTATATTGCTAGCTGCTTAGATGCCTGCAACTGGTACGAAAAAAAAGTTGAGGGCATGATACTGCTTTCAACCTCCATGCCGGTGATTATTGTGCATTTTTACTACTGACTCATTTGAGCGAACAGAGGGTGTAATATTCACACATGCGGCCAGAAGCTCAAGTTAAAAATATGTAGTTACTAGTTTTCCATCAGATGATGTCCTTGGGGTGATTCCTCAAGATGTTAGTTGACAGTCAAAACATTCACTACAAATTCTGTCTGGCGTAATAACACTAAAAAGACCGGATACTTACAGCTTCACCATGTAGGTCGATATCGCGGGCTAGTGACAGTTCATGCTACTCTGGGCTTCTTGCCACATTCAGGATTCGTAATGGTCTTTGCTCCTCAACACGTTGCATTAGGAATCGTGGTTTCGTGTCCTCTTTCACGTCACAGGGCAGTGACTTGTCTTGCACCACATGCATTGCCCTCACATCTTCTTCAGCCATTGGTATCAGTTACATGGGTGATGAAATCGTTTACACAAATCCATTTCTTGGGTGTAAAGGGGGGAGGGTGGAATAGCTGAACCATCAATGGAATATTGAGGTGTCTGCCACCTCAGGTTCTGGGTGCTGGCGGTTGTCAGTAATTGCTGTCGGGCTTTACTCAATGAAGAGTGCAGGGGCTGCTCCCTTAGCCACTCCTCCAAATCGACATGGTCCACTAACTCGCAAGACTTCACTGTTGCTGACAGGAATGTTTCTTAGCTTTCACCAGTTTACCTGTAAAGATTTTTCACCGCTGAATATATTCATCAGTTGCAACGTCACAACTTGCTTCTGTACGACTGTTAATTTCAGCAAGGAGCAGTGCGGTGAATATAACTTGCATTGAACCCGCTCATTTCATCAACAGAGAAACTGATTTTAGCAAGGTAAGCTCCGCAACTGCAAAAAAGATGACGCTTAGCACTAAAGCTAACAGTATCACTGTTGTTCCTCAATTTAGGTTATGGACCCTCCTTTGAAATATTACTTCCTTTCCTTGTTCAGTAGCATCAGATAATACTGCACTGACAGAACAAGGAATTGGGTGAAGAATGAAATGTAATACCTCGGATTTAAGATCTGATGCACTTTTTGTCATAAGGGATTCGGTTTTCTACCACTCCCTTAGATGACTTTAGATCAACACCACTTCTGCACTGAGTAGTGCGTAAACCTCCTTATGTTACGTGTACGGTTCTCATTGTTCATAAAGTGGTGTGGTACCAAATTACGGTATAAATACTTCGTTAAACCTAATTCTCATGAATCCATGCATGGCCTTCTTTGTCGCCCAATAAAATCATTTGATTTTTCGTTTTCCGGACCGGCATGGTAACCACGCTGCGGGTTCAGGGGTTAGAATAGGCCCGCACTATTACCGCTTGTCGTACGAAGCGACTAAAAGGAGTCTCAATCGTTTCGGCCTTATGTGATGGTCCCCTATTGGGTTTGACCTCCATGTCTCAATTTTTCCTAAGGGCGAGACGATTGGGGAAGAGCTCCATAGTTAATGCATTGTGTCCATCTTGTGTTGAGAATATTCGCCATCTTATTCGTCGTTGAATTGCATCCTGCCTGCTCTCCATCTCTTGAGCACGGATACGTTCTTGCGAGCACTTTCCCCCATGCTAATTGCAGTGCCACTTTCTGCACTGACGCCGGCGATGGACTACATGTCACCTAAAATCCAGCACGGCAGCCAGTCGGTTGTGGTGGGGCCACTATGTACCCTGTTGGCTGTAGCCCCCTGACAATAGAGGAATTGCTCTACTCATGCTTGCACCGTTAAATCCCGACGTATGCGCAGGAGTAGATGCCCATCTCCCTGGGTGCATCGGGACTCCAGGCAATGGCCATCCTGCCAGGTGGGCCCATGGAGAGGGCCCTTGGTCGGAGTAGGTGGCATCAGGGTGAATGACACCCAATGAAGCGTGGTACATCATCTCTTGCTGGTGGACAGCCACCAGAAGTCTCTAAGCATCCGAGGGCTCATTTTAAAGCCAACGTTTATGACCCCAAATCTTTCCCATCCCTGGGCACACCATGGGAGGAATGAAAGGCAATGAATGGAAGCGAGAAGTATTATCCCAGGTATCTCGCCTGTACTAGAGCTGATGGGGAATCCTTTATATCTGTGAAGCCTCAGTTGTTCGTAGAGCATTTAGAGGACAAATTTGGGAAGGTGGTGGTCTTGTCCAAAAATTGGTCCGGTCCAGTCTTGATGTAAACAGCATCCCCTGTGCAGTCACGGGCCTTTCTCGCTTGTAAGAAGCTTGAGGACGTTTCATTTACTATCACGCCCCATAAAAGCTTAAATATGTTCCAGGGCATTATTTTCCACAGAGATCTCTTTTTTTAGTCTGATGACGAGCTGCGCGCCAACTAAGAAGAGATGTCCATTTCGTCCGGGGCGTCCACCGGGGTCTGACTTGCCACCGGTGACTTCATCTTGGCCGTCGAAGGTGACACATTACCTGAGAAGGTGAAGGTGACGGTCTACCGTTGTGATGTAGCACCGCATTGGGAAATGGATATATGGCTCTACAAGTGTTGGAAGTTCGGACATATGACCTAACACTGTTTTTCCAGCCTCGTATGTCTCGTCAGGAAGGGGTCCCTTGGGGACCTCCCTTCACACGTTCCAACCCACAGAAATGCGAACACCCGCAAGTGGCTAAAACAACCTCTGCTTGCTGGTCGTAGGGCGTCACGGTCGTTGTCCGTCACTGACACTGAACCAGTGATGCCCTCGCAGCCTGAACCCGCCAAGACACAAGGCACAACGCACAACGCACAAAGCAGAAAAAGAAAATGGTTCCCAAGAATCGCGACATTGCCGTGGCACCCATCCGACAGTTTCCTGAAAGCTCTGCGTCTATAGATGAGGTGGAGATTCTGGCGTCCACTGATGACCTACATCTCGCCGGTCCCTCAGACGCAATGGATAGCACTTACCCAGTGGCGTAATTTGCCTCCCCAGTCCTGTTACACCTTTCGCACCCATGGACAGTATCATCCTCCAGTAGAACTGCAGCGGCTTCTTCCACCATCTAGCTGAGCTCTATCAACCTAGCAGCCTTCACCCTTTCTTCTGTATTGCCCTTCAGGAAACTTGGTTTCCAGCTATGCGACCCCCCTCCCCCCCTGTGGCTATCGGGGTTATTATAAGAACCGGGCATCTTACGAAAGGGTGTCTGGTGGCGTCTACATATATGTCCTTCTGTCTTCCACAGCGGGTCAGTCCCTCTCCAGACACCTGACTCCGTCGCTGTTCGATTGTGGACGCCACAGGCTGTTACCGTCTGCAGTCTTTACCCTCCACTAGATGGTGATGTCCACAGTATGTCCTGGCTGCGCTGATAGCGCAACTGCCTCCGCCTTTCCTCTTACTGGGTTACTGCAACGCCCATAAGCCTCTGAGAGGTGGGTCAGTGGCAATAGGTCGAGGTGCCATCGTTCAGAACGTACTGGCACAGCTCGACCTCTCACTTATAAATGATGGTGCCTCCACATACTTCAGTGTGGCGCATGGCACATACTCCGCCATTGACATTTCCATCTGTAGCCCTAGCCTCTTACCGTCTGTCCAATGGAGAGTGCATGACGACCTGTGTGGCAGTGACCACTTTCCGATCCTTCTGTCACTGCCATAACTTCACTCTTCTGGGAGCCTTTGCAGATGGGCTATGAATGAGGCTGACTGGGATTTGTTCTCCTCCTTTGCAGCTATTGAGCTTCTTTCGAATGACGCCATTGATGCGGTGTTGCCGTCAGTCACCACCGGCATTCTTACTGCTGCTGAATCTGCCCTTCCCCCTTCCCCCTTCTTCTGGGTACCTTAGGTGGCGGACTGTGGCTTGGTGGTCGCCTGCGATTGCTGAGGCGATTAAAGATCGCCGCCGGGCGCTCTAGTGTCACAAGCGGCATCCGACTTTAGAACACTTCGTCGCCTTTAAACGGCTCCATGCGCGGGCCCGCTGCTTCATTAGCCAACACAAGCAGGAGTGATGGGAGCGGTATGTGTCCACCACTGGCTTCAATCTCTCCATTTCAGGTCTGGGCCAATCTTCGATGCCTGTGTGGCTATCGGACCCATGTCAGCGTCCCTGCGCTCTTAATGAATGGTGCAGTTTGTACTGACTGCGATGTGATTGCAAACCGCTTGGCAGAGCACTTTGCTCTGAGTTCCGCTTCTGCAAATTACCCACAGGCCTTTCGCTACATTGACGAGTGGATGGAACGTCGGAGCCTTTTATTCCGCACTCACAATCCTGAATCCTACAATGTTCCGTTCAGTGAGTGGGAATTTCACAGTGCTGTAGCCACATGCCCTCATACATCTCCTGGCCAGATCGCATCCACTGTCAGATGCTGAAACACCTTTACAACCGTCTCTGGGTCGAGGGTGAATTTCCGTCGCAATGGCAGGAAAGCATTGTCATCCCCGTTCTGTAACCTGACAAGAACCCTTTGGAGGTGGACAGCTACCATCCCATTAGCCTCACCAACGTTGTTTCCAAGTTACTTGAACGGATGGTGGGCATGCGCTTGAATTGGGTACTGCAGTCTGGGGGACTTCTGGCTCCATCTCAGGGTGGGTTCCGTAAGGGCCGCTCAGCCACCGACAATCTGGTGAGCGTGGAGTCGGCTATCCATACTGCCGTTGCCCGCCGTCAGCACCTAGTCGCTGTCTTTTTCGACATGCGGAAGGCGTACGATATGACATGGCGTCATCACATTCTTTCTACGCTTTATGGATGGGGTCTTCGGGGCGCTCTGCCTATCTTTATCCGCAATTTTCTTTCGTATCGTACTTCGCGCGTGCAGGTCGCAGCCTCCCATTGTTCCTCCCGAGCCCAGGAGAACGGGGTGCCACAGGGATCTGTCCTCAGCGCCTGCCTATTTTTAATTGCTTTAAACGGGCTCGCCGCAGCAGTGGGACATTCTGTCCCTGCTTCCCTGTATGCTGACGACTTCTGCCTTTACTACAGCTTTATTGGCATTGCAGCTGCTGAGCGTCAGCTACAGGGCGTTACACGTAAGTCGCAGTCTTGGACTGTAGCTCGTGGGTTCCAGTTTTCGGCAGCCAAGACCTGCGTTATGCATTTCTGCCAGCGACACACTGTTCACCCGGAGCTGCAGCTTTATCTTGATGGCGAGCTTCTTCCAGTGGTAGTCACATAGGTTTTTGGGGGTGGATCTCATCCACATATACATCTCGTGCTATATTTTAACGCTCGATTTCTTACAGGGTGCAACTTAGGTTTCAGTTGCTCCTCAGAGATATTCTGAGTTATTTAGGTTATGCTGTTGAGCAGAACTTCTCTGTAAATGGTGCACTCTTTTTTTCACCTACAGTGCATTCTAGAGTTCGTGAGTGAATGGAATGCATACATTTTGCAGCAGCTTTCACTGTGAATGACTCCCGGTTGACTCCCGGTTGACTCCCGGTTGACTCCCGGTTGACTCCCGGTTGACTCCCGGTTGACTCCCGGTTGACTCCCGGTTGACTCCCGGTTGACTCCCGGTTGACTCCCGGTTGACTCCCGGTTGACTCCCGGTTGACTCCCGGTTGACTCCCGGTTGACTCCCGGTTGACTCCCGGTTGACTCCCGGTTGACTCCCGGTTGACTCCCGGTTGACTCCCGGTTGACTCCCGGTTGACTCCCGGTTGACTCCCGGTTGACTCCCGGTTGACTCCCGGTTGACTCCCGGTTGACTCCCGGTTGACTCCCGGTTGACTCCCGGTTGACTCCCGGTTGACTCCCGGTTGACTCCCGGTTGACTCCCGGTTGACTCCCGGTTGACTCCCGGTTGACTCCCGGTGTAAGGATGTCTGTGTTTTGCCACTTCAAATAGCTTGACATCTACATAACTAGGCCTACTTCAAGCTACACCTTCATTCGGGTAAGAACACTGTTAGTTTGATATTCTATTGGAGCTTTTCTTGCTCATTCCTTTGTATGGTAAACCCCCATTGATATCGTCTTAATACCACGTGATCTTTGATACTGTATGCTTCACAATACGTTGAACGTCGTTGCCACCATGTTACAGTCTGTGGCCTTTTGATGGATAGCGCAAGTACAGTTTTTCTTTTTCCTATAGTGTTCTGTTAGTGAGCGACATCTTTGGCATCGACCCACACTATCCGTAGGAGGCAGTTTTCGTAAACTGGCATTGGTGAAGCTGTAGGAAAATGTCCTTTTGCACAGCGCTGGTGGTAGCTGTAAGAAGGTTTGTTTGAATAAAATAATAAAACACATGGCGGATTACGCATATATGACACGATATGTACCATGGGAGAATTTTTTTCTTTACTGTACCCCATTATTATGTCTTACTACCGGAGAAACGTGAGAAAACGGTGAAATAAAACGGCCTTCAGTGTCACGGGGCATTCACTCGTTTCACAAACAATATTTCCCCCAACATTTCTCACAGACGGGTACTGCTGTGTTCATACCTTACGGAATAATGGAATGGCTTCTTCAATATTCATTTTGGTCGCGTGTCGTTCTATGCGACGAGTGGGAGTAAACAGGGAGCGTAATCGTGAACGCAGCCTAAACCTACCTAACATCAAAAATTAGTAGCCTCAAGTGTCACCAGTGCAGCAGCGTGATTGCACGTTGTTGAGTCTTAGAGGTGAGACTTGATGCCATACCTGGTCATGATTTCAGAATAATGTACATATTTATTTGATGTACATTTCCGAAAAGTCACATTATTGATTATCCTGACTATAATACCAGAAAAGGTATTAAAGAGAATTTCTTCTTAAAATTAGTCTTATGTCCCTTTTTTTCAGTGTAAGAGCTAATTAGCTGAAGTCTTTAACTCTGAATCGGGCCTTTTATATTCTCTAAGGTTAAAGTCTTCAGATTAGTACTATGGATTATCACAATAATATTGCTTTCGTTTATTACTTCATCTGCATTTTCTTGCTTCCAGGTGAGAAATCACACACAAAATTCAGCATCTGTTAAAGAAGCGCATCGCAGTAGATTCCGGCCGGAGCAGCATTCCTTGAATCCAGTATCAAAGGTAGTTCTACTTGAGATACTAAGCGTAATAAGCGACACTGTTCCTGATCGAGCTGAGTCCTGAACAGCTTCTTTTCGACAATGACACTGCTGGGATCAACTACTCCGGTGAAAATTGTCGACATTGGTGCTTCAGAGGTTGATAAAAATCCGCAACCGACCGCCCGCGGCGCTGTACGTCAAAGTGACGTACTTGGCGGCTGTTTCTACCATCTGAGTTTAGCAGTGGCCAACGCTGCTGTTTAGTTTCTCGTGGTGTGCAGTAGGGCGGAGTCGGCCACGTAATACGTAGATGCTGTTGTAACGCATCACAATCCCGTCCTCATGTGGAGTCTAGTGGCGCTGCATACTACACATTGTTATCCCTAAAGAGTTAAATTTGCTCAGTGGTCAGGTGGGATGATCATCATTCTACAACTGAGTAGCGTTGACGAGATGTTCCAATCTACTAGCTGCTTTTACAAGAGGCAACGTGATATCGGAGTGACTTTCTGTGCGTGATTCTGTTCAAAATGGTATCATGTATTAGGAAATGGATTCGGCGTGCTTTACGAGTGGTTCGGCAATGATGTGGTATTGCTTTTTTCGGAGCGTTATGTTTCGGTTGTTCATCGCACGCAAATAGGTTGGAGCGTCAGTTACTATTCGTGTGTCTGACAGTTACCACTACGAATTGTACCCCTGCGGGTTCGGGGGTTAGAATAGGCCCGCGGTAAGAGGCGACTAAAAGGAGTCTCAAACTTTTCGGCCTTATATGATGGTCCCCTGTTGGGTTTGACCTCCATCTCTCAAAATTTTTCGAAGAGCGAGCCGATTGGGGAAGGGCGCCTTACTTGGTGCATTGTGTCCATCTTGCGATCAGACCTTTCGCCTGCTTATACACCGTTGAATTGCAGTCCTGTCCGCTCTCCATCTCTTGGGCATGACTCTGTTTCTGCGTGCAGCTTACACCTTGCACTGTGCTGGGCCTCTTTCTGCACCGACGGCGACCATGGAGCACATGTTACCTAAAATCTAGCACGGTAGCCAGACCGTTCTGGTGGGGTCGTCATGTACCCTCTGGGTGGTAGCCACCTGACCACGCAGGGATCGCACTACAGATACCAGAGCTGTTTCCTCCCCATGCATGCCAAGGAGTATATGCCCATCTTGTCTGGGGCACGGGGACTCCGGGCAATGGGATATCGGCCAGGTACCCGTTGCTTTGGCTGGGTGGCGCTCTTGGGGGAGAGCCCTCGTTCGGAGTAGGTGGCATCTGGGCGGATGTGGCGCAATGAAGCGCAATAAATCTCACCAAGCTGGTGTTCGTACTGCCACCAGCGTCTCTAAGCGAGGTAGAATTGAATTTGATGCTGCTCAATATGACCCTCAGTCGTTCCCCTCGTCGGCTGCGCTATGGGAGGGATGCAGATCTAGTGCCAAGCCGGAGCCTTATGTACCGCAATACCTTGTCTGCAGCAGGACTGATGGTGACTCCTTTCGACAAAATTTCTGTTTCTCGACAAAGCTTATGTTTTTTGTGGAACACCTATAGGATAAGTTTGGGGAAGTGGCAGGTTTGTCTAAAATGAGGAATGGGTCCATCCTCCTTAAGACGTCCTCCCCAGCCCAGTCACGGGCGTTGCTCTTGTGTGATAAGCTGGGAGACGTCCCTGTTACCGTCACACCACACAGTAGCTTAAATATGGTCCAGGGGATTATTTACCATCGCGACCTCTTGTTACAATCCGACGACGAGCTGAGAGCTGACTTGAAACGACTTGGTGTGCATTTTGTCCGTCGTGTGCACAGAGGACCCAAGACTAGCAGGGTGGCCACTGGTGCCTTTACCTTGGCCTTCGAGGGTGCTGTATTGCCTGAGAAGGTCAAGGTAATGGTTTACCGTTGTTAAGTCAAGCCATACGTCCCTCTCCCGATGCGGTGCTTCCAGTGCTGGAAGTTAGGGCATATGTCCTCCCGTTGCCCATCCAGCGCCACATGTCGAGATTGCGGACGCCCCCTCTCATCCCAATTCTCCATGTGCGTCTCTGCCTGTCTGTGTCAACTGTGGGGAACACTACTCTCCATGCTCGACGTACTGCCCCGTTCTTCATAAGGAGCGGAAGATAATGGAATTTAAGACCCTTGACCGGCTTACTTACCGCCCCCCCCCCCTTCGGGGCTGGGGGTTAGAATAGGCCCAAGGTATTCCTGCCTGTCGTAAGAGGCGACTAAAAGGAGTCAATCCCTCTCAAGGGGGTAGTTAGCACCTGCGTCGGGAGACGGATGGTTTCACGACATATATTTGCGTTCATTTTGGTTTTTCACTTCTGGTTTCATCCTTCCTTTGGTTGCTTCTTGGTTCCTTTCTTTGTTCTTCTCCATCTCGCTGTCTTACTTACTAGTTCTCTTGCCTCCTTCTCCTTGCCTCCTTCTCCTTGCCTCCTTCTCCTTGCCTCCTTCTCCTTGCCTCCTTCTCCTTGCCTCCTTCTCCTTGCCTCCTTCTCCTTGCCTCCTTCTCCTTGCCTCCTTCTCCTTGCCTCCTTCTCCTTGCCTCCTTCTCCTTGCCTCCTTCTCCTTGCCTCCTTCTCCTTGCCTCCTTCTCCTTGCCTCCTTCTCCTTGCCTCCTTCTCCTTGCCTCCTTCTCCTTGCCTCCTTCTCCTTGCCTCCTTCTCCTTGCCTCCTTCTCCTTGCCTCCTTCTCCTTGCCTCCTTCTCCTTGCCTCCTTCTCCTTGCCTCCTTCTCCTTGCCTCCTTCTCCTTGCCTCCTTCTCCTTGCCTCCTTCTCCTTGCCTCCTTCTCCTTGCCTCCTTCTCCTTGCCTCCTTCTCCTTGCCTCCTTCTCCTTGCCTCCTTCTCCTTGCCTCCTTCTCCTTGCCTCCTTCTCCTTGCCTCCTTCTCCTTGCCTCCTTCTCCTTGCCTCCTTCTCCTTGCCTCCTTCTCCTTGCCTCCTTCTCCTTGCCTCCTTCTCCTTGCCTCCTTCTCCTTGCCTCCTTCTCCTTGCCTCCTTCTCCTTGCCTCCTTCTCCTTGCCTCCTTCTCCTTGCCTCCTTCTCCTTGCCTCCTTCTCCTTGCCTCCTTCTCCTTGCCTCCTTCTCCTTGCCTCCTTCTCCTTGCCTCCTTCTCCTTGCCTCCTTCTCCTTGCCTCCTTCTCCTTGCCTCCTTCTCCTTGCCTCCTTCTCCTTGCCTCCTTCTCCTTGCCTCCTTCTCCTTGCCTCCTTCTCCTTGCCTCCTTCTCCTTGCCTCCTTCTCCTTGCCTCCTTCTCCTTGCCTCCTTCTCCTTGCCTCCTTCTCCTTGCCTCCTTCTCCTTGCCTCCTTCTCCTTGCCTCCTTCTCCTTGCCTCCTTCTCCTTGCCTCCTTCTCCTTGCCTCCTTCTCCTTGCCTCCTTCTCCTTGCCTCCTTCTCCTTGCCTCCTTCTCCTTGCCTCCTTCTCCTTGCCTCCTTCTCCTTGCCTCCTTCTCCTTGCCTCCTTCTCCTTGCCTCCTTCTCCTTGCCTCCTTCTCCTTGCCTCCTTATCCTTGCCGCCGCCGCCGCATTCTCCTTGCCGCCGCCGCCGCCTCATTCTCCTTGCCGCCTCATTCTCTGGTCTCCGCTTCGGCGTTTGAGACAGTATGTCCTTTCTTTCCCTCTCTCCTCTCTTTTTCCTCTTCCTCCTTCCTCCCTGTGCGTGCCTGAAGGCCGACCCATGCGTTCGCTCGCGTAGTCGGTGACGGGGTAACGCGTAATTCCCCGCCCTGGGTAGACAAGTAAGGCACGCACGTACCCCCTGGTAAAGGCCAGGCCCAGGGAGGGGTGAATGCCTGAGCTGACACCTTCCGACCATGCCGATTGGTCACTGCGTCAGTTTCTCGGGAGGTGTGACCTGAGGTGTGAACAATCACCTAAGGCGGGAATGCCAGGGAGGGTCCCCACAAGGAAGGAGCGCGCCATCAGAGATGCTGGCAATCATGGGGGATTCGTCCGCAATGGATTTCTCTTCTTCTCTCTAGAC
Organism: Schistocerca gregaria; assembly: GCF_023897955.1. Classification (NCBI taxonomy): domain Eukaryota; kingdom Metazoa; phylum Arthropoda; class Insecta; order Orthoptera; family Acrididae; genus Schistocerca; species Schistocerca gregaria. Next base: position 971,727,996 of record NC_064921.1, on the reverse strand, counting down.
TTCTGCCCACAAACGGAAACTTGACCAGCCACCAGTGACAAAAGTACTACCGCTTGCCCCACAGTTCCTCGTAGTTTCTCGATCTGAGGACGGAAAGGATTTTTCCTCTGTCAACCCTTTCGTTATCCAGAAGGGCGCACATGCCATAGCCGGATCTGTCAAGTCTTGTACCAGGTTGCGTAATGGTACCTTGTTACTAGAAACTGAGAGCGCATTTCAGGCACAAAAACTGCTTCGGGCCACACTCCTGTACACGCTCCCTGTCCGGGTGGAGGCTCACCGCATTTTGAATTCGTCTCGTGGAGTGGTCTATACTACATCACTCGACGGATTGACTGACGAGATTATTTCCTCGCTGAGCAGGGCGTGACGGCTGTCCATAGGGTCATGTAAAATGTCAACAATGACCTTGTACCGACCCGGACACTTTTCTTGACCTTTGACAGTGTTCAGCTACCGTCACGCATCAAGGCGGGCTACGAGGTTATCTCTGTTCGCCCCTATGTCCCGACACCTACGCGCTGCTACCAGTGTCAGCGTTTCAATCACACTCGCCATTCTTGTTCCATTGCGGCTACATGTGTGACTTGTGGCAGGGATGCCCATGAGGGTGACTGTCCACCTCCGTCTCTTCGTTGTGTGAACTGTCGCGGTGACCATGCAGCGTCCTCCCGCGACTGTCCCGTCTACAAGGAAGAACGCTGTATCCAAGAAATTCGGGTCAAAGAGAATGTCTCCACCTTGGCTGCTCGCAAGCTATTCGCTAGCAGGAAGCCCACGTTGCTCCCAGCGGGGATGTACAGTACTGTCTTCGCCTCTCATCGGACTACCAGGGAGGTGGCGGCGCAGACATGCGATCTGACCTTCAGCACTACGGTCGTCAGTTCGGCCAGTGCTAAGATCGCCCGGTCGACGTCTCCTCTTCCTCCCGTCGCCCCTCCGACACAAGCACTTTTATCAGCTTCTGCCAGGACGAAGACCCAAAAGTCGGAAGCGTGGGCCTTCAAGAAAGAACCGTCTCCTGCAGACCTTCCACGTACCTCGAACCCTCAGCCATCGACCACTCCTTCCACAATACGGCCTTCCAAGAAGGCTCATAGAAAGCACAGTTCTCCTTCCCCGCCACGGCGCATTTCTCTTCCTGCGCCCTCCAGCGGTTGCCGCCCCAGGCCGTCATCCGTTTCGCCTGGCCGCACCGCTGGTAGCCGAACATATGGCCGTTCACCAGCGGAGGAAGCTCCCCCTTCTGGCCATCTTCACAAGAAGGCCGATGAACCTCTAGAACAAATGGACGATGACTGTCCGCCTCCTGCTAGCGGCGGTAGTGGTCGCTCGAAGCCGGGCCCTCAGCGGCCTTCTCGATGACCCGTTCTTGCACCTTCTTCTCACGATGGCACTTACTAACTGGAATATTCGCAGCATTCGTTCCAACCGAGAGGACTTGAAATTGCTGCTCCGCTCGCACCATCCTCTCGTCGTTGCCCTTCAGGAAACGAAGCTACGCCCATGCGATCAAATTGCCTTTGCACATTACACCTCTGAGCGTTTTGACTTACCCCCTGTGGCAGGTATTCCGGCTCATGGAGGGGTTATATTGCTGTTCCGGGATGATATCTACTATGTTCCCATCATATTGCACACCGACCTACAGGCAGTTGCCGTCCGCATTACTCTCCCCAATTTTACATTTTCCATCTGTACCGTTTACACTCCATCGTCGTCTGCCGTTACCAGGGCAGACATGCTGCAAATTATTGCTCAGCTCCCTACACCATTTTTGTTAACTGGAGATTTCAATGCTCACCATCCTCTTTGGGGCTCTCTAGCATCCTGTCCGAAGGGCTCCCTGTTTGCAGACGTTTTCAACCAGCTCAATCTTGTCTGCCTTAATACTGGCGCCCCTACTTTTCTTTCAGACACCTCTCACACTTACTCCCATTTAGACCTCTCTGTATGTACTACCCAACTTGCACACCGGTTTGAGTGGTGTGCGCTTTCTGATACATATTCGAGCGACCATCTCCTGCATAATACACCCTCTCCGTGCTCTACCAGTTGGAACATCTCGAAAGCAGACTGGTGGCTCTTCAGTTCCAGGGCGACCTTTCAGGATCCAACATTCACAAGCTGCGATAGTCAGGCCGCACACCTCACGGAAGTCATTCTCACTGCTGCTAAATATTCCATCCCTCACACTACTTCTCCACGCCGCGTAGTGGTCCCCTGGTGGACCGCAGCATGTAGAGACGCCTTACGTGCTCGTCGACGTGCTTTACGCACCTTTAAACGCCACCCTACAGTGGCGAATTGTATCACTTACAAACGATTACGTGCGCAGTGTCGTCGTATTTTTAAAGAAAGCAAGAAAGCCAGCTGGGCTGCTTTCACAAGTACCTTCAACAGTTTTACTCCTTCTGTTGTATGGGGTAGCCTGCGCCGGCTATCTGGAACTAAGGTCCACTCACCAGTTTCTGGCTTGACGGTCGCGAATGACGTCCTTGAGGCCCCTGAGGATGTCTCCAATGCCTTCGGCCGCTTTTTCGCAGAGGTTTCGAGCTCCACTCATTACCCCCCTGCCTTCCTCCCCCGAAAGCAGGCAGAGGAGGCTCGGCCACCTAATTTCCACTCCTCGAATTGTGAAAACTACAATGCCCCATTCATCATGCGGGAACTCGAAAATGCACTTGCCCGGTAACGGTCCTCCGCTCCGGGACCTGATTCTATTCATATTCAGATGCTGAAGAACCTTTCTCCTGCGGGTAAAGGTTTCCTTCTTCGTACTTACAATCGCATCTGGATTGAGGGACATGTTCCCGCATGCTGGCGCGAGTCTATTGTACCGATTCCTAAGACGGGGAAGGACAAGCACTTGCCTTCCAGTTATCGACCCATCTCGCTTACCAGCTGTCTCTGTAAGGTGATGGAGCGAATGGTTAACTCTCGGTTGGTTTGGCTGCTCGAATCTCGACGCCTACTTACCTATGTGCAATGTGGATTTCGTAGGCTTCGCTCTGCTATCGACCATCTGGTTACCCAGTCGACCTTCATTATGAAAAACTTCTTGCGGAAGCGCCCGACCGCGGCTGTGTTCTTTGATTTGGAGAAGGATTACGACACCTGTTGGAGGGCGGGCATTCTCTGCACCATGCATACATGGGGCTTTCGCGGTCGCCTCCCTCATTTTATTCGTTCCTTTTAAATGGATCGACAGTTCAGGGTACGTGTGGGTTCTGTCCTGTCAGACACCTTTTGCCAGGAAAATGGGGTGCCACAGGGCTCCGTTTTGAGCGTCGCTCTCTTCGCCATAGCGATCAATCCAATAATGGATTGCCTCCCAGATGATGTATCAGGCTCCCTTTTCGTGGACATTTTTACCATATATTTCAGCGCGCAGCGTACATGTTTCCTGGAGCGCTCTCTTCAGCGTTCTCTTGACCGTCTTTACTCCTGGAGTGTCGCCAATGGCTTAAGTTTTCCTGCCGTGAAAACGGTCTTTATTAACTTCTGGCGCTACAAAGAGTTTCTCCCACCGGCCTTACGACTCGGTCCCGTTACTCTCCCATTCGTGGAGACAACAAAATTTTTAGGTCTTACATTTGACAGGAAACTTAGTTGGTCTCCACATGTCATATTTGGCTGCCCGTTGTACCCGTTCTCTAAATATCCTCCGTGTTCTCAGTGGCACGTCGTGGGGAGCGGATCGAACCGTCCTACTTCGCCTGTATCGGTCGATCGTCCGCTCCAAGCTGGATTATGGGTGCTTTGTGTACTCCTCTGCACGGCCGTCCATCTTACGCCGCCTCAACTCCATACAACATGGGGGTTTACGGATTGCGATCGGAGCGTTTTATACTAGTCCCGTCGAGAGTCTTCATGCTGAAGCCGGTGAATTGCCACCCACCTACCGGCGCGATATGCTGCAATGTCGTTACGCCTGTCGGCTGCTGTCAATGCTCGGCCACCCATCGTATCGTTCCTTTTTTGACGACTCTCTTGACCGTCAATATGGGTTGTATTTCTCTGCCCTGCTACCCCCTGGAGTTCGCTTTCGTTGTCTCCAACACCTTGATTTTTCGCTTCCTCAACCTTTGGAGTGGGCGAGAGCCACACGCCACCTTGGCTCCAGGCTCAGGTTCGCGTTCACCTTGACCTCCGCTCGCTCCCAAAGGAGGTTACCCCCGGTTCAGTATACCACTCCCGTTTTGTCGAACTTCGTTCGAAGTTCATTAATATGACCTTCATTTATACGGATGGCTCTAAGACCAATGACGGGGTCGAGTGTTCTTTTATTGTCGGTGCACAAAGTTTCAAATACTGGCTACATGGCCATTGTTCGGTCTTCACAGCTGAGCTCTTTGCCCCCTATCAGGAAGTTCTTTACGTCTGCCGCCACCGACATTCTGCTTATGTCACCTGCTCCGATTCTCTGAGCGCCATCCAGAGCCTCAGTGATTTGTATCCGGTTCACCCTTTCGTGCACCTGATCCAACGCTCACTTCAGCAGCTGGTGGACGACGGGTCTCCAGTTAGCTTTATGTGGGTTCCAGGCCATGTCGGTATCCCTGGGAACGAAGCTGCAGATGCCGAAGCCAAGGCAGCGGTCCTCCAGCCTCGGACGGCTTCTTGTTGTGTCCTTTCATCAGATTGTAGCACGATGATTTGTCGGCGCATTTCATCGCTGTGGCATGCCGATTGGGCTGCACATACGGACAACAAGCTTCGGGCCTTGAAACCTCTTCCCGTAGCTTGGACGTCCTCCTCACGCCTTCTCGGCGGGAGGAGGTCGTTTTGGCCCGGCTACGAATTGGACACTGCCAGTTCAGCCATCGCCATCTGCTGTAGGCAGCGCCGGCGCCGTTGTGTCCATGTGGGCAATTGCTGACGGTCCGCCACATTTTAACGTCCTGTCCGGATTTTACTACGCTGCGTCTTGATCTTGGCCTGCCATGTACTCTGGATGCCATTTTAGCGGATGACCCAGGAGCTGCTGCTCGCGTTCTTCGTTTCATCAACTTGACACACCTATCTAAGGACGTTTGATTATGCTGTAGTTTTTTAATCATATGCCTGTTATACGTCTTTTATAGTGTTGTCCCTTTTAGTTGCTGTTTTAACCTTGTGCCTCGCGGTACATTCCTAAATTAGTCATGGCGCTAATGACCATTGTAGTTGTGCGCCATAAAACCACAAAAAAATATTCAGTATCAGCTAGTTTTTCGCGTGATACATCATCATCTTTCAGACTGTTACCTGACGTTTTCATGGAGCCCTCTGCTTATATAAAGATGTGCTTGTGAATGCCAGAGGCATCGCAACGGGTTTACTAGACTGAATGTTCAGCGTTCGCTTGTTTTTACATCTTTAGCATGGATACAGCTACTGTTATTATGGCTATTTCTGGTTACATGAAACGTCTTCCAGACTTCCCTCATCCTCCTAACAAGAAGTCCAATATATACAAAAACTGAAAGTCAAAAGGTAATGATGGTAGAGGTAGACAAGCTCTCGGGCTTCGTGTATCTACTAACAGAGCGAACATTAATTTAAACACACGTATGTCTTACGGTTCCAATGGCTATTCATGTTGACTTAGTCGTGCACCTGATTTGAATCACAAGATGATCAACTACAGTGCTTAAAACGTGGCATATCAGGGGTGATGGGAAACAGGCGCGACGTTAAGCCACGTCTCCAGATTGGAGGTACTCCATGCAGTTTTTTTCCTTGTTTGCATTAATAAGAGAAACCAAGAGGTGTAATGCTTCTAGAGGCCACCGGGATTAAATGTAACTGCTCAAAATGCCCTCATTCACTTTCGGTGTTGCTTCATGAGAAACGTTTGTCTTTACGCACATCAGGCAGTGACCGCTGTTCCTCGACATACATACCTGCCACATCCTCTTATCTTGGATGTTACCTCCTTGGATTATTTCAGTTGACAGCGGAGAAGCTACTTGTCGGCCTCCAAGTGACACGAATATGACAACCGATTGGTCACTGAAATTCTTTTCACATCTTGATTTAAGTTTTCTGTTAGTCAGTTCTTACTGCTGGTGATTGTCATAATTGCTGCACGATTTCATTCACAGAGAAATGTTCCTTCATCCGTATGCAGCCTTATAAATCGTTATTTCCTTGATCTATTCTCTCAATCTAAGAAGCTTTGTGGTAGGAACAGGAACATTTCTAAACGTAAAACAATAAACTGGCAACCAAGATAACAGGAAATGTTTTTACTCTATGATTAAAGGTTTCTGCGAAAATAAAGCCGCCATCATCGAATCTTAGGACACACAGGTCCTAGGTAAGAAAATGTTGATATAGTTGCCCATAACACGCAGGCCTTACAAAATTGTTGTAAGAAGCACACAGGCGTCCTAGAAAGATGACTGTTAATGCGTCAGGATTGGCCAGGAGGGGAAAGCAGTAGGCACCCGTTGAGGTGAGGATAATACATAGTTCAAACTGTATGAAGTTTCAATGCCGTAAAGAAGGGCCGGCCTGTAAAAGCCCCGTAGACTGAATGAGAAGCCGCCCAAGAGAGCAGGTGGAGAGGGCGTCTGATCGGTTTGGAAGCTGCCAGCAGAAGAGAGCGAACGGCGTGTCCGTTCCCTGCAGCTGTTCACGGTTCCACCCCCACCTGACCATGTGCAAGCCTCCCTTTTGGTCGGTCATATCGTAACACGGGTAGTTACGTAGCGTTACCTAGTTAGCAACACACGAGATGAGCTGCTGATGGTTTAACACGTGAGTTTTAGGGTGGTTCTATCCGGTTCTTGGCAACGTGACTGAGACGCGGCAACTTAACGCCAGGCAGAAGCCACTGACGAACATGAAGTGAAAAAACATTGATCAAACTTTATACCAATAAATTCATTTAATATCGGCCCTCACTGTACATGACATCATAAACGTTAAGCCTCTCCATCACATACAAGCGCAAGTTAATAATATCACCATTGTTTCCCTTGATGTTGTAACCTGTATGTGTCCTAAGATCCGATGATGGCGGTTTTATTTTCTCGAAACCGGTAATCATGGAATAAATGCATTCCTGCGATCTTGGCTACCAGTTCCCTATTTTACAAGCATCTAGATCGCTCCCACATCAGCACAATGGGCTCCCTACAAAATTTCTAAGCGTTTTGAATATGGCTGCGTGGTCAGGGACCGGTTACAGAGTAAAATTACACCAATAGCAGCACTCTGCAAAATAGAAGTCTCTTGATCTCTGTTTCCTAATGCTGTAACTGCCTTCATCCAATGAAAACACTCGAACGGGCGTATATCATAATTAGAAAATTATAGCACAAAGGAGTACAAAGAAGAAACAGCACTTACATGTCACGTATGGAAATAAATATCAAGCGATAATGCTTTAATCACAGAAATTTGGAAATAGAATACATGGGCTGCCGACACGAGTCGCGCATCAGGCTGAAACGGGTGTTTCAGCAGTTGCAGACAGAACAACACTACACCCCAAGTGCCATCTGTTATACGCAATTACGGAAAGGGTACTTCAAATGTAAAATATGGAAAGATGAATGTTACGGTGAACATTTAGTACATGAGGCAAAAGGCAATAGTGTTTTTATCTGACGGCAGCAGACACAATAACGTGCCTCCATTAGGGCTTATAATTACAGTTAAAAGGCTGGAAACGCAATTACAGAAGTACGAAAGGAGCTGAACAACTCAGCGAGCAGAAAATGGTGTAACATGAAATGTAGATAACCTAATTTTACGTTTATTAAATTATTTATATAAACAACATTCCATGTTACACCATTTATCTTCTCACGAACTTACTCAGCTCCCTTGGTATTTCTATACTGGCGTTTGAGCCTTTAAACTGCAATTATAAGCTCTAATGAAGACAAGTTGTTACCACGTCTGCTGCTGTCAGATACTTCATGTACGAAGTAATGTTCACCATAACATTCGTCTTCCAATGTTTTGAATGTTGGAATGCCCGCTTGTAACTCCGCTCAGGCACACGTTTGCGATGTCTGATTCGATTCGTCCACTTTCATCATATGACATTACGACGGTTAATTTAGTTTTCATTTTTATTCGTGTAGGGTGTTTCAGTCGCTAGATCTGAGGGTTTGTCCTTTTTTGTGTTGTTTGGCATTTGGCCTAAGATTTTAGACTGGGATTTTTGTGCGTTTCTCGGTGGTTGGCTTTTCCGTTTTTGTTTCTATGGATGGCCAACCACTGTCCACAATCCGTAGTACTTTAATTCCTTTTGTTTGATCTCTGCCTATGTCTTTCTTGTCCTGTGTCGTCTCTTGTCATCTCCACTGCTTTCATTCCTTGCCAATGTATCAGGTTCGTGGAAAAGCGACCGAGGGCCCTAGTAGTCTGGTTCCTTAGAACCCACGGACCGACCGACCAAGCAACCAACCAAGGAATGTGTCCATTCGGGAACAAACGTCGCTGAGTTTGCGGGTTCCGCCGTTCCGCCGTAGACGATTGAAGGCCTTCCTGATGTCTAGGAAAACAGACCTTGCAGCTTGGTTGGTACTTCAGCAGCTGTATAAGATGTTCATGTACGTGGAGGGATTGTTTTGTTGTGTGGTGACGACACCTTAATCCTAATTGCTCTGGTTTGTGTTTCAGTGATGCAGTATCTAGTGAGACGTTTCAGAATCACCTTCGTAACAATCCTGCTGAGCAAGCACATAGGACCGATGGCTCAGTAATTTTGTGTCAGTGAGAGGTCCTCCCCTGGCTTCGTGAATACCAGGACTTAGGCTGTGTTCCAAATGGCAGGGAAGTACTGTTCCTGTAGGGTGGCATTCCTGATGTGTGTGACGCATATTATTACTTCGGTGAAATCCTGGAGCACAAGGTGTTGAATGCCACCAGAACCAGCAGATTTCCTACTTGCGGTGTGCTTAATAACTCAGGTAATTTAATGTGTACTGGTACGTCTTACTACGTCTTATGTTGGCTGGCCTGAAAGTCTTGTAACCTCCTGGCCTGGTCCTAGTGTGAATGCTGTGTCGGAAGCTGTCAGATTTGATGCTAATTTCGGTGGTAGTGTTGGGACTATAAGATCTGCTTTCTCTTCTGAGGAATACGTAGTTCCGTGACGTCCTTTTAAATCAGGTGTGTAGTGTTTATCTTTGGGGAAGTGGCGGATTACCTTCCACTCTGCAGGTAAATCCACGACGGCAGTTTGTAGATCCTACCGCGCGGTTTTAAATGTTCGTGTTTTTCCCCCATTCGATTCTGTGCGGCCTGAAACGTGCTCATTATACAACGGGAGCATGGAGAGCTGCCAATATTTAATCAGATATATTCTCACATAGATAAATCTCTGGATCTCAGGAAGCAGGCCTGCTGAGCGTTGATGCGGTGAGAGTCTTGGGTGGATGACGGTTTCTACATTCCTAATATACAGTGTTGAGGGCTCTAAAACTTCATCAGTTTATGCGGTTGGCGTAGATTCGTTTATTTATCATACTGTTAACCCTCTTTCTGAAATGTGCCCAGTTCACGTTTTTCTACTGTGGTTAGGCCCTGTGAAGAGAATTCGGTACATACGTGTGGTGTGATGTGGTGTGGTGAGAGATGGTTCAGAGCATCATCGGAGAATGTTCATGTTATCCACTAATAGCCATTACACCTGCAGTGTGTTCCCTGTGATAGGGTATCAGTGTCGGCTCGGTCGACAGTAGAGTAATGTAGTTTCGACCAAGTGCATGTTCCCATAGTTTCTCGCTTTGGAGGTTGGTCTTCCCGAGTTCCAGTCTGGGTACTCAGCGTCAACTTTTCAAGCGGCGATGACTCGTGGTTCTGTGTTAAATGGTGCTGGTACCACCTGTCGTTATGCCAGGTTGCTTATATCTCGGTATCCATGTTGTGTTGGCTACGTTCACGTTAACACTGACGGCTGTGGCTCTTAATCCGTCGATCTGAGGGACATTATCATTTTGTTCAGTCTCCTGGTGTTTATTGCTGTTATACCGGCTGTCGTCTGGAATGCGTAATTGTTCTTGGGATTAAAGTTTATTTTCCTTCACGAGAGCGATGTGGTGTTCTTTTTGTTGCATGAACGTAACAAATTGAGCCCTTTTCTTGGCGATCTCGTCCGCATTTCAGAGTAGCATCTAAAGCAGTACCGTGTCGTTGGCACAGAGAGCGGTTGTGAAAAAGTGCAGGTATTTCAGTGACATCCGTTAATGACAGCCACATAGTGTGCGCCTTCTGCAAAGAACACGTCAGTCTCAAGACATACCAATCCACAACGGACGTATTAGTGCATTTGCATTGACTAAAGTTAATCCAATGCCCAGCATACCTGTTCCCGTACTTAAATGCATGATGTCAGTACGTCCCTGTGGAAATGACGAAGTAGCGAATGGGAGTATAATGGCGAGGGATCGGGTAGGTGACGCTCGGTGGGAGTTACATCGGCCGTTAAGTAAGGAGAAGATCGTTCGTTCGAATCCCGACCCGGTACACATTTTCGCTCTTTGCCGCTGATTCCGCTTAACGTTCCGCTGCAGCTGAGAGCAGTGATCACGCGTCAGTTAATATGTAATGATTCACAGCTGCGGGATTTGCGTTGTGTCCTCTTTCTAAGGAACTGACACTGTGCAGACACTCATAGACATAGTCTGTTACCAAAGTTACTATTAGACTCACTTGATCACGGTCCCTGATTTTGCATTAATCGATAACGATAACCAGAACCTACTGATACACAACCGCAAAAACTAAAAACAAATAGCAGTCCATACTACTGCTTAACGCCATCTTGAGCGGTATTTCGATACGGCTTGCTCGGTCAATCTCTATCTGAAGTGTAGAACAGGCAGAGCCGTCGATCTCGCTTCTAGTGACGTGTTCAGAACGTCACTCTGCATAATTTACTTAATTTTTGGAATGGCGGAGTAACACAGGTTTAACATAGTTAAAATGTGTAGTCGGATGTGTTCAAACCATCAGCTGCCTTCTACAACCTAGAGACTTAATCTGCTATTATCTTTCTTTTTCTTCCAAAGACGTAATTAGGGTTAATCGCTGATGCAACAGTAGTACTTAAAGACACAGTACAAAAACAATTTACATGACAGTAAAAAATTTCCTCCTAATTTACAGATTACTGGACGTAAAATTTTACTGGAAGTTGTTTCACTACAAATAATAAAATTAATATTCTCATCCAGGATGCTAAGTAACATAGTAACATAAAACGTTATGAACATAGATTTTTATTTTAGGGCTGCAGAACAGAAAACTTTATCTGAACTGCATCATACATTCTCATTGCATCATACAATCTGCCACATAATCATCAAAGAAATATATTAGCCCGTGCGTAACTTCGGTTTTTCAATGACAGGTTAAACAGAATCAACTACTACTTCCTTCGCTTATATGCGTACAAACTCAGTGTAGCATTAGTCCACTGCACATTTTGTTATTTGAGAAAAGTGCATGATGCATATTAAAGTAACCCATCAAAATAATTGTTTCAAATTAGATTGCAATGCTGCTATAACATTTTCATTCTCCTTCCTGATCCCTGTTCTTCAAGCCGGCTTATGTCGCTGAGCGGTTCTAGGCGCTTCAGTCTGGAACCTTGCGACCACTACGATCGCAGGTTTGAATCCTGCCTCGAGCACGGATGTGTGTGATGTCCTTAGGTTAGTTAGGTTTAAGTAGTTCTAGGTTCTAGGGTCTGGCGACCTCTGATGTTAAACCCCGTAGTGCGCAGAGCCATTTTCTTAGCTTCAGAATGCAACATACATGTATCTACTAATTCTTTTATGCCACTGTTTCTACAATCTGACACAAAACACCAAACATCCGGTCTCAGGAGACCAAGCAGAAAAACAGGCAAGTTGTATGGGTTTACCTCCCACCGCCTCCCCACTCATACATTCATTACTTGTGCCAAGTAGAAGCCACTCACGTAGCACTGACAAATGGTTGAAAGTGGGAATCCTAAAATCTGATAATCACTTATTAAAAAAAGTTGTTAAAGTACTAAACATTGAAGAATCACTAACATGCCTTGACTGCACACCTCTTGGGTCCTGGCGAAGCAATATTTTCCTCACAGCGCACTCTGCCTTGTGAGGAACCTCTGACCGTTTTCGCATGTCATACTATACTTGAATCACTGAGCAAAGAATTGTTTATTCCTGAAATATCTATCGTTCGACACTGAAGTTTTCAGATCTGACTATCGTCGTGGTTCGTCTTGTGTTTTGTTACACGAAATATACTAAATCACCACATGAGTAAACCCCAACTTGAGAAACCTGCTACGTATTACCGGATAATGGTTACAAACCATTTTGCTGGTTTCAGCCTTTTTTTTGGACTGGAATGTATCCTGTGGAGCTACATCAAAAGTCTTCGACTTAACAACTGCACCTCGTTTGAATGTTGCTCTCGATTCTCGCATGCTACACAAGTCCTAAACTATGAACATCCTTTTTCGTGATTGATTCTCTCCCATTTGTCGGTTCGTAACTATATACTCGTATGACACCGTCTCACTTCCACAAGATGTTTATAAGGAAGTAAGCTTTTGGATTCCAGAGACTTTAACGGTCACTGATAAGACATTGGTTTTAGATTCCTCGTTAAACGGTCTGAGTGCATTTTGACTCCATTCAGTGATGAAAATATGCCTTGTGTGAGCTTTGATCCAAAACGAGGAGTTTCAAATCCTGTGTTTCCTGATACAGTGTTTCAGAACTTCATGGATATTTACTTTCCTGATGTGATTGTTGGTACGAAAGGACTGATGTTTAATCACACTCGTTCATGCATAAACAAATTTTCTCGAATGTAAGATTTCTCCTACACGTTTCCTGGTTCTTGTTTGATTCAGTATGCCTTTCAGTATTACTCCCCGACATCAAACAGCTGTAAACCACATGATCATTTTTCGATAAGTACTTTCTCACACGATCTCATTAATACAGCTCGTCACGTCGCTATTATTGCTGGAATTTGTAGCACTAATATACAAGTTGACTGTCACTCGCAGCTTGATCCAAATGCTGGCTGTACGTTGAGAAAGATCTTAGCACCTACAAAGTAGATTAATTATTCTAGGAGAGGTCAGATTGGTTCATTCAATCATTCCGGCGGTTATATGCCTTTCTCTTTAATCTTAATTCCTAGTTATCACTAGGTTTCTCTTTGATGTGTTAAACACTGGTAGTTCCATCACGTGCTCTTCAGCCCATTTCACTGCTTGCAGTTCCTCATTCAAGTGAACGCCCTAACCTGACATATTATTTATTGTGTGCTAGATATATTCCCACCCAGATATATATGGTGTTGTATTTGATAAGAATCCACTTCTTGGCCAACTACACCAAACGTCTGATATGAGTTGTTCCTTTGTCATACTCTGTGCTCAACAAAGAGGTGGCAGTAGAACGGTGCATCTCACTACAAAAGGTACCTTCCCATCCCGGTACGCAAAGTTCCATATGGAATTCGTTGGTGGAATGTGTACATCGCAGGGCAGTTTTCAGTAAAATATTGTTAATTGCTAATTGCTGATTGTTGGCTACAGTACAGATTTACCCTATCTGCTGCTTGATGACTTCCCAGTTAGAAAGCACACTGAAGCCACCTGCTTCTTTACGACGTGACACGTCATTTTACTCCTCGTTTTAATGGTGCTTCTTTGGTACCAAGCGCCGCGGGTTCCGAATTCGCGCCAGACGGCATGGACCTCGATTACCCCTAGAGGTCTCTATAGCCATCGCGCTGTAAGCCGCTTCTGCACGAGTTCCTGTATCGGGAATATCGTGAGGGTACCACGGTGCAGCATGTGGACCCAGCTGCCAATAGTGGCGTACCTTACCCTGTATAAAAGCGCCTTTCTCTCGCTCAGTTAGGCGGTTTGAATATCGTGGAGCCTATCGACCTCGTGACAACAGTGTTTACTGTACTTTGTTTTAGTTTCTAGTGTACGTTGTGCATTCCTTCGGCCGTCTGTCACCCCGTTGCATCTTGCATCCTGTCCTCGACAGGTCTTGCTCGTTCGCCCGTCGTTGTTCCTGTCCGTATTTTCCGTTCGTTTCTTCGCTGGCCTCTCTGTTTGTCCCGCCGCCCTTCGTTACCAGCCACTTCACGACCGTTTCGGTCTCTGTTACAACTGCTGCCATACTGGTTGTTTCCGTCGAAGGTACTCGTTCGATTCTTTGATTCCAAAATGATTATGCATGTTTGCGTATTTGTCACAAGATTTTGAACGTCTTTTCCTCCATGTCACACATCATGTATCCACACTGATAGCAGACGTATACTTACTTTTCTCCGGTATTTCTGCGGTGACAAGTGTATTCTCCATTGCTCTTTGCAGCCGTTAGTGTCTCCTCGTGGCATGACATTTTTCATTGGGGAATTCCCTGGGCCATTGATGATACCTGTGAGAATGTTCGTCTGAATTCAACTGTTAGCGGGTAGGTTCAAGGCTTGGACGTGAATTGTTATCTCCTTCCTAATTGTTCTCTCCTACCCATTCTGTCAGCTGATGTTTCGCGTCTTTCGTCTTTTTTGCTTTAGAACTAAGTCTGCGTATCTTCGGAGTTCTCTGATACTCGTAAACGTAACTTACATGAAGAAAAAACCTCTTATTCAGAATCAAATTACGGTGGAACTAGCTAATTTTCCGGGGAGCCTACCATTTCCTGGAATTTCTGTTACGTAACGGCCACAATAGTCTTCGAAATCGATTGTATCTGCTGAAAGCAAGCTTCAGTCCAAATATTCTTTCCCTACCTGTACGATGCAGTATAGTAATCACCTGGTTTGCAATCGTAGGATGATCGTGGATACTAACAATGTTCTTTGCCTTATGGTAGTTAATTCGTGGTGTTGGAACACATTGCTAGGCAAGCTCACGAAGCGTATGATCTTCTTTTAAAAGATCTATTGCTAACTGCTTGAATGCCAGCAACTGACGTGAATAAAGGATGAGGGCATGTGATGCTGCTTTCAACCCCTAGGGTGGTGACGATTATTGTGCTTTTTACGGTTTCCTTACGTGAGGGTACAGAGGGTGTAATATATTCGCACATACGGCCTTAATTTCAAGTTGAAAGTCTGTAGCTTTTCGTTTTCCATCAGATGATGGTGTTCTTGTGTTTGTGTTGAATCGTCAAAAGGTGTTATTTGACGGTCAAATCAGTCAGTACAAATTCTTTGTTTCTGGCGTAATAACTCTAAAATGAACTGATAATTAAAGATTCACCATGTAAGTCCATATCGCGGGTTCGAGACAGTTCATGCTACTCCGGTCTTCCTGAACCATTCAGGATTCGTAAAGGCCTTAGCTCCTGAAAACCTTGCATCAGGAGTTTTTTTTTTTCTTGTCTTCGTCTACTCCGCAGGACAGTGACTCCTCTTGCACCACATGCCTTGCCGTCACAACCTCTTCCACCTTCGGTATGATTTTACTCCACATCTTTTATACAACATAACCAGTTCTGGCTGATCCATCTCTGGAATTTCATACACATAGTGAGGTATCTGCTACCTCAAAATCCGGGTGCTGGCCGTTGTCATTAATTCTGTCTGGCTGTATTCGAAGGAGAGTACAGGTCCTGCTCCCTTAGCCACTCTTCGAAATCGACGTATTCCTCTAATTCTCACAAGTTTACTGTTGCTGACAGGAATGTTTCTTAACTTTCACCAATTTACCTATAAAGATTTTTCACCTATGAATATATTCATCAGTTACTACGTCACGACTTGCTTCTGCACCACTGCTTCTTTCAGCAAGTAGCAGTGCTGTGAATGTATGTTGTATTGAAGTCGCTCATTGCATCAACAGAGAAAGTAACTGTAGCAAGGTCAGCTACGCGTGCTGCAAAAGCCATCACACGTAGCGCTAAAGCCAACAGTGTCACTGTTGTTCCTCAATTCAGGTTATGCCGTCTTCCTTGGAAATATTAGAATTCGTGAGTGAACTTTCTGGCCACTTCAAATAGCTTCACTTCTAGGTAAGTGGGCATAGTTACGGCATCACCTTCTTTTGGATAAGGACACTACTAGTCTGATAGGCTGATACGCTGATGGAGCTTTCCTTGCCGATACCATTTCTTAAAATGGTAAAGGCCCATTTGATATTTTCTTCTTACCACGTGATCTTTGACGCTATATGCGTCACAATACTTTGAACGTCTGCGGCGGCGCGTTTCTTTCCGTCCCTTCTACGACGGACCTGCATCTACCTGTGAACATTGTCTCAGCGTATAATCAGCAGGGAAGGTGAGCGAAATCTAGTGTACTTCAACGTGAACCAGACTGCAATTAAAGTCACTAATCTACGTTTCGGGAAAAATGTTTCACTCGAAATAGAAGGTTAGAAATTATCTCCTCAATTGATATATTCTGAAACTTAGGTAAACAAGTATCACTGCTAAGCTCGTGGTAGTCTTAAGTCACTCACAATCCCTTCTCTCTCGTCAGCAAGTTCATGGTGTTGCATTTCCCGAAAACGTAATAGCTACAAAAATACCGAATGTTTATGATTGCATTAGGTACCGACATACTTAATTGGCGACCATTCGCAATCATAGTTTTTAGTCACCGACCTGCTCAATACACCACGCGGAATTTGTCTTTTATCGTCACAAAATTCACTTCAAAATTCTGAAATTTCTACACACACATCGGAATAATGACGTCACTCTTCAACACTTATGATGTATGAAACATTGCTAGATCCGACAACTTAGCGTTTCCATCGGACCTATTACTACACACGTCGGAAATGTTTTATGGCAAGGCTCCAACTCTTCGCTAGAATACTGTCTTCCCTACCAGCAGGGAAAGGCGCGTGAAGAATATTGCTTTACCATTGGTCAGTTTACTCAACAGCCAATAGCTAAACATTTCCCGCGTCAGTCCGCGCTTCTCATTAATACCCAATCGCAAAATAGTAAACCTATCGACTGCACTTTTTACCCACGTAATTATCTAGTATGCAGAAGTTTTGCTTATGCATAAAGTTATTTACTATTGTTATTTAAACCTGAATTAACTTTCCCTTCACCATAAACTTACTTCACAAATCTAATTTACAAAAATCCCCTTTGTCCCTATCCATACTAGTTAGAAATGTTTCCACACTAAATCCTATTACATAATTCGTTAAACAATTTCCTTGATACTAACGTTAAGCCACAATCACCTATTATTCATACTGCTAAAACACTTCTTTTCGTCTATATAAAATGTTATAAATAACACTTTATTAAAATACTAGAACGCTTTATGGAGGTGCTAGAACCCTTTACGCGGGTAATAGGACTTAAGTTCACTCTAGTGGGCACAATCGAAACAAAAATCAGTCCCCCTATCCAATATTGTCCTCTATCTGCTGATACATTAACTACGTGTGCGTCCAGTCTCGCGTCACCATCTGTCACTCTCCAGCTCTGAGACACATCTCCCACTTCACCGCCTGTAAGGCAGGATAGGTATATGGCACTAAGTGACCCATCGATGCCACCATGTTACAAGCAGTGCTCTTTTGATGGATGGCGCCATACGCTTTTTCATTTCCTTGCAATGTTCTGTGAGTGAGTTACTTATTCTCCTTCGACCAGGGCGCCCAGTAAGAAAACGGCTTTCGTAATGTGGCCTTGCGTGTGCTGTAGGAGAGGGCCCATTTGTACTGCGCTGGTGATAGCTGTGAGAAGGTTTGTTTGAATCCAACTGTTGGTAACTAGCCAGCTGCCTTGTACATCTGATGTTTCACTTTGTGTGGAGACCACAGAGGTGTTCAACTGGATATTTCATCATACCGAACCTCACGAATAAGATGATCATCACACAATTTGAGGCATGAAGCATATACATCTGCACTGTCAGCTGACGTTCAGAGTGATTCCTTTTTCTTCATTTCATAATTAATAGGTATGGGTCTATTTTCGTTGAGTTTTCCATCACTAACAACACACCTTAATAAACCCAGAGGGATCTCAGTGAGTTTCGCATGATAATACAACTGTTTAATTTCTTGGCATCCTATAGATTCCTCAACTTCCTTTTATATACCAGGCACAATAAAACCTTACTTTCTCGTATGTTTTAGATAGATCAAGTAACCGCAATGAAAACACACAATGTGACCTCAGTCAGTGTCAACCTACTATTCTTTGTTAGTCGACCAGTGAGCAGGCTTAACAAAACTACGTCCATTACGTGGTGACATTATGTTCCAATGTCTGATTTCAATGTTGCTTAGATGAGTTTAGCTATAGTTGAAATATTCACTAGGATCTTGAGATGTCTGGGGTGAAAATATTTGACAGAAATAAATTCACAGCTTCACCACGTAGGCCCCACTGTTGAGGTAATGATAGTGAACGGTTGTTTGGTTGTTTCGTCACATCCAGATTTAGTGTTGGCTATTTGTCCTTACAACCTTTAACGTGAAAATGACTTTGCTTCCTGTCCTCATTTCGAGCACAGGGTCCTGGTTGCTCCTCCTTCATAAGCACGTCGGTCCTGTCTTCCTTACCTTTGCTTTTAGATCCTTAGATGCTCATGCTCAACATGATACTAACATTGTGGATTTTTTGAGCGTAAGACAGTAAGAGCGCATGCGTGACTACAAATCCTTCCAGATGTTGATTTTAGTCATGTTTCTGCTCCTCAGCTACTTCACGTTGGGGGTTCTCTCTAACTGATGCTTCTTTGTTTCTGGGCGACAACCAGAAACTGCTTCGCTAGACTTAATTCCAAGTCTTCACCCGTTCAGGCAGCGCTCTCATTTTTGAATGTCTCGAATGTATATGCATGCGAAAATAACTTCCACTAAAGCTGCGTGACCTATCTGGCGACGCACAGTAATAACGAAACTAATTTTGTTGTAAATTGCGAAAAGTACTGTAATCTAAGGTATAGCACGAAACTCCCTGCTTGAATTTCATCATGTGAGCGTATACCTTCTTAGTGAGTAGCTTTCGAGATAGCATTCATTCGTAGGATAAATCAAGTTATCCTTCGAGCCACTCAGCGAAGGATTTCAACCGCAACATAATAGACATTACATATGGCTCCACCGAGCGAGGTGGCGCAGTGGTTGGACACTGGACTCGCATTCTGGAGGACGACGGTTCAATACCGCGTCCGGCCATCCTGATTTAGGTTTTCCGTGATTTCCCTAAATCGCTCCAGGCAAATGCCGGGATGGTTCCTTTCAAAAGGCACGGCCGTCTTCCTTCCCCGTCCTTCCGTAATCACATGAGACCGATGACCTCGCTGTCTGGTGTCCTTCCCCCAAACAAACCAACCAACATATGGCTCTCAGATGAAGTGTAACAGTCAAGGAGTAAAACGGGGAGACGACTGAAATTTTAAATCGCTGGGTGTAGCTCCTATTGGATGCTACGTGATCGTTGACAATAATAAAACATATTGCGTATTACGCCAACATGATACGATATGTACCGTTCAAGAAATTTCTTTACTTTACTTATTACAGGAGAAACCTGAGAAAACAGTGAAAGAAAGGGGCCTTCAGTGACACAGGGCACTTACTCGTTTCACAAATTTTATTTCCTCACCAACATTTTTCAGACCGGTAAACCTGCATGTTCATACATGATAGAATAATGGAATGGCTTCCACTTAAATTTCCATTTCGAAACTGGCAGCATTCTGGTCGTATGTCTATTTATGCGAAGAGTCGTAGACAAAATTTAGGCATGTGACCAACAGCCTGCAACTGGGCGCATACACCTACCGAACAACAAAAATTAGTAGGCTCACGTGTCACAAGTGCAACAGCGCGATGAGTCATTGTTCAGTCGTACAGAGGTGAAACTTGGTGGCATGATTTGAGAACAGTGTAGTATAATTATTTGATATGCATTTCCGAAAACAAAGTTACATTATTGATTATCCTCACTATAGTACCGGAAAAGCTATTTAAGACACTTTCTTCGTGGGAATTAACCTTCAGGTCTTTGAAGATTTTAACGTTATAGAATCCATAACGGGCCGAATCATTTTTAAACCAGTACTATCGGTATTACTATCCCAGTAATATTGCCTGCATTTATTACTTCATCTGCATTTCCCTCCTTTAAGGTAAGAAATCACACTCAAAATTAAGCATCTCTTACAGAACCGCATCACAGTAGATTCTGGCCGGAGACGCATTCCTTGAATTCCGCATCAAATATAGCTCTACTTGCGACACTAAGCGCAACTGACACAGTTCCTGATTGAGCGGAGTCCTGAACAGATTTTTCTTTTCTTCGGCCATTACATCGCCGGGATCAACTACTGCGGTAAAAATTGTCTACCTTAGTGCCAGTTGCATTCCAGGTAAGTCTTCTGGCTACACTTCGAACGGATTGGTCCCGCCTTAGAGGTTTATAAAATTCCGCCACCGACCGCCCTCGGCGCTGTCCATCAGATTTACGCCCTCTGGCGGCTGTTTCTACGACCTGAGTCTTGCAGTGGCCATGGGCGCAATCTTATTTCTCCTGGTGTGCAGTAGGGCAGAGTCGGCCTCGTATTACGTAGATGCTATTGTGACGCATCACCATCTCGCCCCCCATGTGGGGTCTGGTGGAGCTGCATACTACTCACTATTCTCCCAAGTGTTAACCGTGCTCAGTGGTCGGGTTTGATGATAATTATTCTGCAACTGAAGAGAGTTGCAGAAATATTTCATGCAACTACCTGCGTTCACGAGAGACATGATGCCGGCGTGGTATCGCTGTGACTTTTATGTGTGTGGTCCTGTTCTAAATGGTATTACATATTTGGAAATTGGTTCGGCACGCTTTACGAGTAGTTCCGCAAGATGTGTGGTTGATGATTCGGGACCGTTACGTCTCGGTTTTTGTTCGCACTCTAATGGGTTGGAGAGCCACGTATTATCCGTGTTTCACGGTTAGCAGTACGAATTGTCTTGTAATATTCTCGTGTTCGCGAAATGCTGCGGAGATATTGCAATGATAACGAAAAACACCGCAGTATCAGTGTATTGGTGAGTCTATTGTTCATCAGTGAAATTATCGCGTCATAGTGGAGGAGAGAGAGATTACGTCTTCCCTGTTTAATGTGTTCAAACTGACGACTGTCGGACAATGTGGTTGCCATAGTAAACACCAGCTGCCTCACTGTTGCTGGAATTACACATATGTAGCGAGTGTCTGTAGGAGTTACCGGATAAGATGCTTCGTGAAGGACGTGTTACCTCAGCGTGCAGTCTTGCCGCGTGTTTCTGAACATTTTGTTGGCTCCTAATACATTCAGTGGAAGAGTACGCATCTGGTTACGTTGTTACCTGCTGCTACTTAGTGCGAGCTTCATCACTTTCATCGTGTATTTGTATTACTGCAGTATGTACACAGGTCAGCATGTCTATTTGGTTGGGCTACGGCGTTGGCCACCGTCCGACTACGGTATTTCCATTGTTTTTTTCCTCACCTCGTTTGTTGTTTCTAATGGACGTTTGCCAGCGTGCGTGTGTTACGCTTGAGCTCTGCTGTTGTTACAGTTGGGTGCTTGAAACGACACTGCTGTTGCTGTTTTTAGTGAATCTTTCTCAGTCCCCTTCGTTCCACTTACACATGCACACATGAGCGTATTCAGTCAACGGAAGTCCTTTGCGGTTCCTTCTGACAACGTTCGTCGGCTTGTTTCTGGGTTGGCATCTTATCTCGTCGTGCATACTGGGTTCACACCAGCAAAAGCTTACAGATTGAGCTATCCATTCAACAGCCGCATGCCCGGTTTAGTCAGCTTTTGTCAGGCTAGTGCCTGTTCAGTTGTAGGACATCTAGATGCATGCTAGTACTGTAGTGACGTTGTCTTTCAAACAGAGTACGAAGTCAACTCTCAAGCTCAAGTATCACCTTGGGCTTATTTACCGACTGGCTACCAAGTTTTATGACAGTGGTAGCCGTTCATTATTGCTAGTGGGGATACATCGTAATAAAATGTAACACACGTTGTCAAAATGTTACGAACAGAAGTTGTAGACTGAATAATTATATGCGTTTCTGGGGAAGGGTCAGGAGCCTTACTCGATTTAATGTTTCACGTGGCGAGTTTTTACGTGTCGACAGCCTATAGTCTAATAGTGATATAAATTCGAGTAACACTATTGACAGTCCAAAAGTTCTTCGTAACAACTGTTCCCACCTTACTCCCAGCTGCTTCCGCATTGGAGCCCATGGCCTCTTCCTGCAGCGAGAAAACGCAAGAGTGTTTCGTGAGTTGTTAGGTTCTGTAGTGGGTTCAACTTGTTCCTTAGACGTTTCAAGGTGAGTTCCGAAAGTGTTAATATTATGACTGGTTCACCCAAGTTCTCTGTACGTGCTATGCTAGTTACGTTTCCCTGGGTCATTATTTCCTCTGCAGTACATGCAGTTACATTTGAATCCGATGTAAAACACCTTTCAGTTATTCTTACATTGTATAAAGACTTCTGAGATGTTGAATGAGGGTCAACACAAGAGCAAACTAGTGACTGTTAGTCATTTTGTGGTATTACTACACATTGTGACATTATTTTGAACCTTTTTATTATCGTTAGTATGTTCTTACATGTTTAAGTTTGCTAATAAATAACTTAGTCGTTGAGCGACCATGAACTCCAACTAGACACACATTGTCGGCCAGAGTGGTCGAGCGGTTCTAGGCGCTATCGTCGGGACTCGTGCGATAGCTACGGTCGCAAGTTCGAATCCTGCCTGGGAATGGATGTGTGTGATTTCCTCAAATTAGTTAGGGGACCGATGACAACAGCAGTTAAGTCCCATAGTGGTCAGAGCAATTTTTGGAACAAACACACAGGTACACATGCAGAAACATTCCTAATTTCTGTCCTCAAATGAGTCCTAGCATACCTGAACAGTGTGTCCACAAAACTCACTATTTGGGAGTTCAGCTCCTCTCACGGAATAAATTGTTGCGGAGGTCCAAGGGGTGCTGAGTATCAGCGTGGTGGAAGATGGGTCGCCCGACTGTGAGAACGTCCCTCTCCCTTAAGTGTGTAAACTTCAGTACGACTTGATTTCATACAGTCCGCGGAACACCGTTTAGATGCTCCTTCCGGAGCAGAGTTAAGTTAGTCTGACTGTGCAGTGCGCCTCATTAAACACTTCACAGACTCGCCCCAGGGCGTTAGTTTTGAACAAAGTGCAAAGGCATTACATGGAGTCACATAAGGTCAAACACAACTAAAATTTCTCCGTTCTGGAACTGGGGACGTATTAAAGCAACCTGTAGGTAATGTGCAGCATTGAAGGTACCTGAGTGACAAATGTATTGTACATAGTTTGAAGCGTCATGGTAGACCACCAGTGTCCTTCAAACGTAGACGGTACAATGCGAGGCCTTTTTAGTGCTACTGCGTGTTAGGGGGTCTAAAAATGTTTGTGGAGCATAAAGAATTGTTCTCAGTTCCTCGACTTCAGGCACACTGTATACGATTCCCACTTACTGCAGAACTTACAGCACGTGAAACCTGAACATGTGTTTGGCCAGCCTCGTATGTGGCGTACTGGTAAATAGCACTGTCTTCGTAAGATGCCAGTAGTTCATGTAGTATTCCACACGTGAGTAGAAGTTTTAAGAGATTATGCAGTTTACTGTTGACTGTCACCCGTCGTTGATTATGAAATGAACATTGAGTGTGCCTAGGTCTAATGTTGTTGTTGGGATCTTCAGTCCTGAGACTTGCTTCATCCAGCTCTCCATGCTACTCCATCTTGTGCGAGCTCCTTCATCTCCCAGTACTTACTGCTTTTCGACGATTGTTACCCATGTTTCCTGTTCCGTTTTATATTCCTGTATAGAGATTTTTCTTGACACCCGTCTCACTAAGTTACTGAACGGGCGCTGAAGACCTTGCTGTCGTGCGCCCTAAACCCCTTTACTACTACTATTACTACTACTACTTTACTTACTGCAACCTACATTCTTCTGAATCAGCTTAGTGTATCCATATCTTAGTCTCCCTCTACTATTTTTACCCTCCACGCTGTTCTCCAATGCTAAATTTATGATCTCTTGATGCCTCAGAACATGTCCTACCAACCGATCCCTTCTTCTAGTCAAGTTGTGCCACAAGCTCCTCTTCTCCTCAATTCTCTTCAATACCTCATTAATTATTTGATCTACTCATCTAATCTTCTGTAGCACCACATTTCGAAATCTTCTACTCTCTTCATGTCCAAACTAGTTATCCTCCATAATTCACTTCCATACATGGCTACACTCCAAACAAATACTTGCAGAAACGACTTCCTGGTACATAAATCTATATTCGATTTTAAAAAATTTCTCTTCTTCACAAACGCTTTCTTTGCCATTGCCAGTCTACATTTTATATCCTTCTACTTCGGCCATAATCAGTTACTTTGCTCCCCAAATAGCAAAACTACTTTACTACAATAAGTGTCTCATTTCGTAATCTACTTTCTCAGCATCACCAGACTCAATTCAACTACATTCCATTATCCTGGTTTTGCTTTTGTTGATGTTCATCCGGTATCCTCCTTTCAAGACACTGTCCACTCCTCTCAACTGCTCTTCCAAGTCCTTTGCTGTCTCTGACAGAATTAAAATGTCATCGGCGAACCTCAGTTTTTATTTCTTCTCCATGGATTTCAATACCTACCCCGAAATTTTCATTTGTTTCCTTTATTGGTTGCTCCATATACAGATTGAATAACGTCGGGAATAGGCTACAATCCTGTCTCACTCCCTTCCCAACCACTGCTCCCCTTTCATGCCCTTCGACTTTTACTCTTGCCATCTGCTTTCTGTACAAATTGTAAACTTCCCTTATTCTTTCTTCTAAGATAAGTCGTAGGGTCAGTATTGCCTCACGTGTTCCAACATTTCTACGCAATTCAAACTGATTTTCCCCGAGGTCGGCTTCTACTAGTTTTTCCATTCGTCTGTAAGGAATTCGTGTTAGTACTTCGCAACTGTGGCTTATTATACTGATTGTTCGGTAATTTTCACATCAGTCAACACCTGCTTTCTTTGTGATTGGAATTATTATATTGTTCTTGAAGCCTGAGGGGTATTTCGCCTGTCTCATACATCTTGCTCACCACATTCATTTTGTTTCAGGACTGGCTCTCCCAGGGCTGTCAAGTTCCAGTGGAATGTTGTCGACTCCTGGGGGCCTTCTTTCGACTCTGACAGAGCACTGAAAGATCTAACTCTTCACACAGTATCATATCGCCCATTTCATCTTCAGCTACAGCTTCTTCCATTTCCATGATATTGTCCTCAACTACATAGCCCTAATATAGACCCTCTAAATACTCCTTACACCTTTCTGCTTTCCCTTCTTTGCTTAGAACTGTTTCCATCAAAGCTCTTGATATTCGTGCAAGTGGTTCTCCTTTCTCCAATCCATATTCACCTATGTTCCCTTCTCTCCCTTTTCCTAAAGACGAAAATTTAATAGTCATGAGTGACTAGAATTCGTCTCTCTTCACTACCTGAATAATTTTTTATCTAATCATATGTCAGTTTCTTCATCAGGAGAGCAAGTTGGCATATAGACTTGTACTACTGTAGTATGCGTGCGCTTTGTGCCTATTGTGGCCACAATAATTCGTTCACTATGCTGTTTTTAGTAGCTTACCCGCACTCCTGTTTTTTTATTCATTATTAAACCTACACCTGCATTACCCCTATTTGCTTTTGTATTTATAACCTTGTATTCACCTGAACAAAAGTCTTGGTCCTCCTACCACCCAACTGGATTAATTCCCACTATATCTTTCAACTGTCATTTCCGTTTTTAAATGTTCTATGCTACCTGCCCGATTAAGGGATCTGACATTCCACACTCCGATCTGTAGAACGCAAGTTTTCTTTCTTCTGGTAACGACGTCCTCTTGAGTAGTCCACGCCCAGAGATCCGAATGGGGGACTATTTTACATCTGGAATATTTTACCCAAGATGTCGCCATCATTTAATCATACAGTAAAGCTGCATGCCCTCGGGAAAAATTACGGCAGTAGTTTCCCCTTGCTTTCAGCCGTTCGCAGTGCCAGAACAGTAAGGCCATTTTGGTTAGTGTTAAAGGCCAGATCAGTCAATCATCCAGACTGTTGCCCCTGCGACTACTGAAAAGGCTGATGCCCCTCTTAAGGAACCAGGGTCTAATATTAACCACAAAGTGAAACACTTCCTTACCTACTGGAAGTGTGTATGCAAGTACAGCATTAGATACAGTTCTGAAATGCACCTCTAGCTGTCCGAATCAAACGTAAGGGTCAGTGTGAGGAAGCTGCTCATGCGTTACATCCCCCCACTTCAGGTTCAGTGCTTAGAATAGCACCTCGGTATCCCTGCCTTTCATTAGAGGTGACTAAAGGAAGTCTCACACCTGTCTGCCCTTACGTGATAGTCCACTTCGGGTTTGACCTTCATATCTCACAATTACTTCTAACAGAGAGCCATTTGGGGAAGGGCGCCTTACTTGGTGTATTGTGTTCATCGTGCGTAGAGATATTTTGCCCCCTTTCTAGTTGTCGCATTGCAGTTCCCCCTCCCCCCCACTCTCCATCTTTTTGGGAAGTATGAGCTGTGCACTCTGCAGTGTCGCACTCTGCGCCGACGACGACGATGGACATCTTTGGCTACTGTGCTGGGTATCAGGTGCAGTCTCTTGTGGTGGCGCTACCATGTACCCTGTCGGTTGTAGCTCCCTGACAATACAGGGATCTATCTGCCGATGCCTGCGCCGTGAACTCCCCACATATGCCAAGGAGTAGATGCCTATCGTCTTGGGGCATCGAGACTCCCAGCAATGGCCATCGTACCAGGTGGCCCTTGCTGTGGCTGGTTGGCGCCCATAGGGAGGGCCCTTGGTCAGATCAAACGCAATGGAGCGTTGTACATCATCTATTGTGGATGGTTAGCCACCAGTAGTCTGTAAGCATTACAGGACTCAATTTAATGGAAACACGCAAGACTCTGAATTGTTCGCCTCCCAGGCTACATCATGTGACGAATGAAAGGCTTAAGTTCGCAGTGAAGCTTATTCGCCCCAATGACTAGTATGTAAGAGAGCTGACAGGGAGTCTCGCACGACAATGAAGCCCTAGTTCTTTATCGAGCATTTACAGGGCGTGGATGGCTTGTCCAAAATGCACTCTAGGTCAGTCTGCATAAAAACAGCATCCCCTGCCCACTTATTACTTACCTGTGAAAATTTGTTGGATCTTTCTGTTACTATTATACCTCATAAGAGCTTAAATTTGGTCCAGGGTATTATGATCCACAGGGACGTTGTTTTCCAATCTAATGACAAGCTGCAGGCCAACGTGGAGCAGCGAGGCGTTCATTTCGTTCAGCATGATCATCGGGATAAAAGGATTATGAGGTTGTCACCAGTGCCTTCATCTTGGCCTCTGACCATTTCAGGCAATGTATGATGATCAAAGTGATAATCTACAGCTGTGACGTCAAGCCCTATGTCCCTCCCCAGATGCAGTGTTTTATGGGACGGACGTTGGGCTATGTGTCTTACCACTGTACTTCCAGCCCCACCTTGCTCACCATACTGCAAGAGTTTACGGAAAGAGCGGAAAATAATGCAATAAGAGACCTTGGACCGACTGAAGTACACTGAAGCTAAGCAGAAATTTGAATGGCTACATCCCGTGTGCATGATATCATCTTATGCCTACACTGTCACTCCTGCTTCAGCTCCTTCAGCTGCAAGACATACAGTCAGCTCTCAGCGTCATAGGACCTCACCTGCCCCCTTGACGATGGTGTCACTACTCTTGCTGTTGCTCCCATACCACCTACGTCGGGAGCAGCACCAAATCAACAAGTGGACACTAGTCGCCACTTCCAAGTCGGATAAGCGTAAGTCTTCATCGACTTTATTCGCTCGGAAGGGATCCCTTGGGTCACTCCCTTCCCAGGTTCCTACCAGCGGCTAGCAGACACCAACCAGTGGCTAAAGTCACAGGTCGCTGGCCTTCGAGCTTTGCGATCATCTTCGGGCACAGAGACTGCCTCCAATAAGCCCTATCACCAACGGCAACCAAAGGAACAGCGAGAGAGAACGACATTGAACTGTAAGACCAAGGACCTACTCCACCGCATCCTACATGCTCTGCATGTGAGGATGAGCCGGAGATCGTTGCTTCTGCTAGATCGTTGCTTCTGCTGAGGACCTAGATTTCGCCGGTCCCTCAGACGCAATGGATAGCACTTGTACAGGTGCTACATCGGAGGCACCAGGTGACCCAGCTGCGTAATCTGCTTTCGCCGTCTCTTCACGCCTTTCTCAGCCATCGCCAATAGCGTCCTCCAGTGGAACTGCAGCGGTTTCTTCCATCATCTAGCTGAGCTCCTACAACTTATCAGCCTTCACCCTTTCTTATGCGTTGCTCTTCAGGAAACTGGGTTTCCAGCAATGCAAAACCCTGTCCTCAGTGGCTATCAGGGTTATTACAAGAACCGGGCAGCTTATGAAAGGGTGTCTATTGGCGTCTGCATATATGCCCTGAACTCTGTTCACAGCGAGTCTGTCCCTCTACAAACACCTTTAGAGGCTGTCGCTGTTTAAGCCACCTTTCTTTTTACTGACGACCATAACCCTCTGTGGGGTGGATCTGTGACAAGAGGTTAAGGCACCACCATTGAGCATTTATTGGCATAGCTCCTTCTTTCGCTTTTAAGTGATGGGTTCCTTCACACAAGCGTGGCGCATGGCACGTACTCCGCCATCGACCTTTCCATCTGCAGCCCTGGCCTCTTACAGGTCATCATGCACTCTCAATTGGACAGACGGTGTGGTAGTGACCACTTTCCGATCTTTGTCACTGCCACAGCGTCAGTCTTCTGGGCGCCCTTTCCGGTGGGCTATGAATAAGGCTTACTCGGACTACTACTCCTCCACTGCCGCAATTGAGCCTCTCTAATGACACTGATGCAGTGGTTCACTCAGTCACCACCGGCATTGTTATTGCCGCCGAATCTGCCATACCCCTTTCTTCTGGGTCCCCTCGGCGGCGGACTGTTGTTTAGTGCACGCCTGAGATGGCTGAAGCGATTAAAGATCACCGGCGGGCGCTCCAGCGTCACAAGCGACATCCCTGCATTGAACAGCTCATCACGTTCAAACAGGTGCGTGCCCGAGCCCACCGCCTTATCCGCCAAAGAAAGCAGGAGTGCTGGGAGCGCTGTGTGTTCACCATTGGCCTCCATGTCCCTTCATCGCTGGTCTGCGTCAAGATACGACGCCTCTAAGGCTATCGGACCCCTGTCAGCATCCCTGCGCTCTCACTGAATGGAGCAGTTTGTACGGACTCCGACGAGATTGCCGACAGCTTGGCAGAGCATTTTGCTGAGAGTTCCGTTTCTGCGAAATACCCTCTGGCCTTCCGCTCCATTAAAGAACTGATGGAAAGTCGGAGCCTTTCGTTTCGCACCCACCATCCAGAATCGTACAATGTTCCATCCAGTGAGTGGGAATTTCGCAGTGCCCTAGCTACTTACCCTGATGCCGCTCCTGAGCCAGATGGCATCAACTGTCAGATGCTGAAAAGCCTTTCAGTGGACTGTCAGCGACGGCTCCTTGACCTTTACAACCGTATTTTGGTGTAGGGTGCGTTTCCGTCGCTATCGCGGGAAAGTATTGTTATCCCCATTGTGAAGCCAGGCAAGAACACTTAGGAGGTGTACAGCTACCGTCCCATTAGCCTCACCAACGTTCTTTGTAAGTTGCTTGAACGGATGGTGGGCCAGCTCTTGACTTGGGTACTGGAATCTCGGGTCCTCATGCCTCCATCTCATGTTGGGTTCCGTGAAGGCCGCTCCGCCGCCGACAATCGGGTGAGGCTGGAATCAGCCATCGGTACTGCCTTTTCCCGCTGTCAGCATCTGGTCACTGTCTCTTTCGACATGTGGAAGGCGTAAGATACGACATGGCGTCATTACATCCTTTGTACACTTCATGGGTCCGATCTATATCCGCAATGTTCTGTCGCATCGTACCTTCCGCGTGCACATCGCGCCCTCTCATAGTTACTCTTATAGTTCATAGGCCAGGAGAACGGTGTGCCACAGGGATTTGTTTTAAGTGTCTGCCTGTATTTAATAGAAATTAACGGGCTCGCTGCAGCGGTGGCGACGTCAGTTTAAGCGCCCCTGTATGCTGACGACTTCTGCCTTTACTACGGCTCTACTGGCAATGCAGCTGCTGAACGTCATCTACAGGGCGCAATCGGCAAGGCGCAGTCTTGGGCTGTAACGCATGTTTTTCAGTTTTCGGTTGCCAAGACCCGCGTTATGCATTTCTGCCGGCGCCGAACAGTCAATCCTGAGCCGCGGCTTTATCTTGTCGACGAATTTAATGCTGTGATGGAGACCCACATGTTTTTGGTGTAGTTTTCAATGCTCGGTTGACTTGGCTGTCGCATATCCGGCAATTTAAAAAGGCGTGTTGGCGGTATTTAAATGCTCTGCGATACTTCAGCCACACCTGCTGGGGCGCCGACCGTTCTACCCTGTTACGGCTCTAGCAGGCGTTAATCCAGTCCCGTCCTGATTATGGGAGCCTGGCTTATGGCTCAGCATCCCCATCTGTGTTGTGGGTCCTGGACCCTATCCTCCACAGCGGGATGCGCCTTGCCACTGGTGCTTTCTGGACCAGACAAGTAGACAGCGATTACGCCGGCAACGTTTGCTAGCTTCTCATGCTGCCCTTGTTTTGAGCTTGCCCGGGCATCCTAACATTGGCTACTATTCCCACGGTGTCTCGTCCCTCGTCCATCTTCCAAAACGCCGGCCTAGGGTTGGATTTACGATCGTGGTCCGCGTCCTACAGCTTTTCTCAGGGCTTGGGGCTTTACCTCTTCCGCCTCTTTCTGGGCACCTCTGCATACACCCCCTCGTTACGCCCCCCTCCTTCGTTACGCCCCCCTCCTTCGTTACACCCCCCTCCTTCGTTACACCCCCCTCCTTCGTTACGCCCCCCTCCTTCGTTACGCCCCCCTCCTTCGTTACGCCCCCCTCCTTCGTTACGCCCCCCTCCTTCGTTACGCCCCCCTCCTTCGTTACGCCCCCCTCCTTCGTTACGCCCCCCTCCTTCGTTACGCCCCCCTCCTTCGTTACGCCCCCCTCCTTCGTTACGCCCCCCTCCTTCGTTACGCCCCCCTCCTTCGTTACGCCCCCCTCCTTCGTTACGCCCCCCTCCTTCGTTACGCCCCCCTCCTTCGTTACGCCCCCCTCCTTCGTTACGCCCCCCTCCTTCGTTACGCCCCCCTCCTTCGTTACGCCCCCCTCCTTCGTTACGCCCCCCTCCTTCGTTACGCCCCCCTCCTTCGTTACGCCCCCCTCCTTCGTTACGCCCCCCTCCTTCGTTACGCCCCCCTCCTTCGTTACGCCCCCCTCCTTCGTTACGCCCCCCTCCTTCGTTACGCCCCCCTCCTTCGTTACGCCCCCCTCCTTCGTTACGCCCCCCTCCTTCGTTACGCCCCCCTCCTTCGTTACGCCCCCCTCCTTCGTTACGCCCCCCTCCTTCGTTACGCCCCCCTCCTTCGTTACGCCCCCCTCCTTCGTTACGCCCCCCTCCTTCGTTACGCCCCCCTCCTTCGTTACGCCCCCCTCCTTCGTTACGCCCCCCTCCTTCGTTACGCCCCCCTCCTTCGTTACGCCCCCCTCCTTCGTTACGCCCCCCTCCTTCGTTACGCCCCCCTCCTTCGTTACGCCCCCCTCCTTCGTTACGCCCCCCTCCTTCGTTACGCCCCCCTCCTTCGTTACGCCCCCCTCCTTCGTTACGCCCCCCTCCTTCGTTACGCCCCCCTCCTTCGTTACGCCCCCCCTCCTTCGTTACGCCCCCCCTCCTTCGTTACGCCCCCCCTCCTTCGTTACGCCCCCCCTCCTTCGTTACGCCCCCCCTCCTTCGTTACGCCCCCCCTCCTTCGTTACGCCCCCCCTCCTTCGTTACGCCCCCCCTCCTTCGTTACGCCCCCCCTCCTTCGTTACGCCCCCCCTCCTTCGTTACGCCCCCCCTCCTTCGTTACGCCCCCCCTCCTTCGTTACGCCCCCCCTCCTTCGTTACGCCCCCCCTCCTTCGTTACGCCCCCCCTCCTTCGTTACGGCCCCCCCTCCTTCGTTACGCCCCCCCTCCTTCGTTACGCCCCCCCTCCTTCGTTACGCCCCCCCTCCTTCGTTACGCCCCCCCTCCTTCGTTACGCCCCCCTCCTTCGTTACGCCCCCCTCCTTCGTTACGCCCCCCTCCTTCGTTACGCCCCCCTCCTTCGTTACGCCCCCCTCCTTCGTTACGCCCCCCCTCCTTCGTTACGCCCCCCCTCCTTCGTTACGCCCCCCCTCCTTCGTTACGCCCCCCCTCCTTCGTTACGCCCCCCCTCCTTCGTTACGCCCCCCCTCCTTCGTTACGCCCCCCCTCCTTCGTTACGCCCCCCCTCCTTCGTTACGCCCCCCCTCCTTCGTTACGCCCCCCCTCCTTCGTTACGCCCCCCCTCCTTCGTTACGCCCCCCCTCCTTCGTTACGCCCCCCCTCCTTCGTTACGCCCCCCCTCCTTCGTTACGCCCCCCCTCCTTCGTTACGCCCCCCTCCTTCGTTACGCCCCCCTCCTTCGTTACGCCCCCCTCCTTCGTTACGCCCCCCTCCTTCGTTACGCCCCCCCTCCTTCGTTACGCCCCCCCTCCTTCGTTACGCCCCCCCTCCTTCGTTACGCCCCCCCTCCTTCGTTACGCCCCCCCTCCTTCGTTACGCCCCCCCTCCTTCGTTACGCCCCCCCTCCTTCGTTACGCCCCCCCTCCTTCGTTACGCCCCCCCTCCTTCGTTACGCCCCCCCTCCTTCGTTACGCCCCCCCCTCCTTCGTTACGCCCCCCCTCCTTCGTTACGCCCCCCCTCCTTCGTTACGCCCCCCCTCCTTCGTTACGCCCCCCCTCCTTCGTTACGCCCCCCCTCCTTCGTTACGCCCCCCCTCCTTCGTTACGCCCCCCCCCTCCTTCGTTACGCCCCCCCCCTCCTTCGTTACGCCCCCCCCCCTCCTTCGTTACGCCCCCCCCCTCCTTCGTTACGCCCCCCCCCCTCCTTCGTTACGCCCCCCCCCCCTCCTTCGTTACGCCCCCCCCCCCCTCCTTCGTTACGCCCCCCCCCTCCTCCGTTAGGCGCCCCCCCTCCTCCGTTAGGCCCCCCCTCCTCCGTTAGGCCCCCCCTCCTCCGTCAGGCCCCCCCTCCTCCGTTACGCAGTAGGGTTTTGCAGCATACATTTTATTCAAACCTTATCAGTCACCTCCAAGGGAACGATCTATTTATACGTAATCAGCATGGTTCCAGAAAACATGGTTATTGTGCAACGCAGCTAGCTCTTTATTCGCACGAAGTAATGGTCTCTATCGACAGGGGATCTCAGGTTGATTCCATATTTCTGGATTTCCGGAAGGCTTTTGCCATCGTTGCTCACAAGCGACTTCTAATCAAGTTGCGGGCCTTTGTGGTATCGTCTCAGTTGTGCGACTGGATTCGTGATTAACTGTCAGGAAAGCCCCAGGTCGTAGTAATAGACAGCAAATCGAGTAAAATTGAAGTGATAATAGGTGTTCCCCAGGGAAGCGTCCTGGGACCTCTGCTGTTCCTGATCCATATAAACGACCTGGGTGACAATCTGAGCAGTTCTCTTAGGTTGTTAGCAGATGATGCTGTAATTCACCGTTTAGTAAGGTCATACGAAGACAAGTATCAGTTGCAAAGCGATTTAGTAAAAGATTGCTGTATGGTGTAGCAGGTGGCAGTTGACACTAAATAACGAAAAGTGCGAGGTGATCCACATGAGTTCCTAAATGAATCCGTTGGAAATCGCTTACTCGATAAATAGTGCAATTCTCAAGTCTGTCAATTCAACTACGTACCTGGGTGTTAAAATTACGATCATCCGTTGGAAAGACCACGTACATAATACTGTGGCGAAGGCGAGCCAAACGTTGCGTTTTAATAGCAGGACACTTAGAAGATGCAACAAGTCTACTAAAGAGAAAGCTTACACTGCGCTGCACTCGTTCGTCCTCTGTTATAATATTGCTACGCGTTGTGGGAGCCTTACCAGGTGGGACTGACGGAGGACATCGAAAGGTTGCAAAAAAGGGCAGCGCGTTTTGTATTATGACGTAATAGGGGAGACAGTGTGGCAGATACGATACGCATGTTGGGATGGAAGTCATTAAAGCAGACGACGACTATATCTATTTACTAGACTTCAGTCACCAACTTCCTCTTGCGAGTGCGAAAATATTTTGTTGAGCCCAACCTGCACTATTAGGAATGATCATCAAAATAAAATAAATCAGAGCTCGAACAGAAAGGTTTAAGAGATCGTTTTTCCCGCGCGCTGTTTGGGAGTGGAATGGTAGAGAGATAGTATGATTGTGGTTCGATGAACCCTCTGCCAAGCACATAAATATGAAATGCAGAGTAATCATGTAGACGGAGATAAACCCCTTTCTTCGATGCCCCCCCCCCCCCCAACTCCGCTTCCACCTCTTACCCGGTCCGCTTTACATATACCCCTCTAGCGTGTGATAGGGTCTGAAGCACCCAGTCGCTCCTGAGGCCCTCCACCTCCATGGCTTTCTTTCAACACTCGTCGTATATCAAGTCTATGAGGTCCATACTGATGGTTCGATGGTTGCTTGTCGTGTCAGTTACGCTCTTGCTCCAGGGGATAATTATGAACTATACTCATTGCCGTCTCACGGCAATGTTTTCATTGCCATGCTGATCGCCATCTCTCGCACAATAGAGTATTTCAGCTCATGCTCACGTGAAACCTTGATTATTGCAGTGACTCCACGAGCAGTTTACGAGCTATCGACGAGTGTTTCCTCGTTCTTGTCTATTGATGGCTATCCAGGAGTCCATCCATACTTTGGCCCGTTGCGGCCTCTCTGTGGTCTTTGTGTGGGCTCCTGGTCATGTTGGCATCTCAGGTAATTAACGTGTTGACATGCTGTCGGTGGACCAGCCTTAGCGGTTGGGCTATCGGACAGTGACCTCAAAGCAGTTTTGCGGAAGAAAGTACTTTGCACCTGGGGTGAAGAATGGCGCACCCTGCCTACACCAAAACAACTTCGGGCCCTCAAGGAGAGTACTGGTGCGTATCTCGCAAGAAGTTTGCTGTTCGCTGCAAGCAGTGCACGATGCACACCTGGATGACGCACCGCCACTTATTGCGCCGTGAGGACCCACCTCTATGTCACTGCGGATTCGCTTTGACCGTTGTCCACATTCTGTTCACGTTCTAGCTGTGCTCAGACAAACGTTTGCGCTGCCTGATACGTTCGCTGCCCTTGTAACATATGACACTGCCATGGCAGGCTTAGTTTTGCGTTTTGTTCGGGCAGGAGAATTTTATCACTTAATCTGTTTGTCATTTTCTTGTGTTGAGTCTCGACTTTGGGCTATGGAATTAGAATGTGGTTGGCGTTTCCTTTTTCGTCTCTATGGTTGGCCTACCACTGTCATACTATGTGTGATTTTAAATCGTTTTGTCTCATCTGACTCCTTGTCCTATGTCGTCCCTTGTCAACTCCATTGTTTTTATTCTTTGAGTGTTTAAGGTTCGTGGAAAAGGGACCGATGGCCCAAGTAGTTGGGTCCCTACAAACCCACAAACCGATCGACCGGCCAACCAACCAATCAACCAACCAAGGAATGTTGTTTCCGGAACAAACGTAGCTCACTTAGCGGGTTACGCCCTTCCGCCGTAGACGATGGAATGCCTTCCTGATGTCTAGGAACACAGACCTTGGAGCGTCGTTGGTATTTCAGCAGCTATGAAAGAAGTTCATGTACGTGGAGTGATGGTTGCGTTGTGGGGTGGTTATTCCTTAATCCTAATTGCTGTGGCCTGAATGTTTTAGTGATGCAGTGTCTACTGAGACGTTTCAGAATCACTTTCGTAACAATCTTGCTGAGCGAGCACTGAAGACCGATAGGTCAGTAATTTTGTGCCAGTGAGTGGTCTTCCCCTGGCTTCCGGAACACCATGTCTTAGGCCGTGTTACAAAAGGCAAGGAAGTGCTTATTTCGTAGGGTGGCATTCCTGATGTGTGTGGCGCAATCTCTCCCTCTCCTGAAATCCTGGACCATAAGGTGTTCAATGCCACGAGAATCAGGATCTTTTCTATTTGCAGTGTGCTTAATAACTTCAGTAATTTCATGTGTACTAAGACGTCTCACAAGGTCATGTGTTGGCTGGCCTAAAAGTCTTGTAACCTCCTGGCCTGGGCCTGGGCCTGGGCATGGTCCTGGTTCTGGTTCTAGTGCGAATGCTGTGTCGGAAGCTGTCTGATTCGATGCGAATATCGCTGGTAGTGTTGGGGCTATAAGGTCTGCTTCTCTTCTGAGGAGTAGGTAGTTCCTCATGTCCTTCTATATCAGGTGGGTAGTGTTTATCCTTGGTGAAGTGGCGGATTACCTTCCACTCTGCAGGTAAATCCGTGACGGCAGGTGGTGGATCGCACCACGCGGTTTTAAATGTTCGTATTTCCCCACACTATTCTTCGGGGCCTTAGACGTGCTTATTATACAATGGGAGCATGGAGCGCTGCCAATATTGAATCAGGTGTTTTCTCACATAAGGAAATCCCTGGATCTCAGGAAGCAGGCCTGCTGAGCGTTGTTGCGGCGAGAGTATTGCGATGGTGGCGGTTTCTACGTCCCTGAACTACAGTGTTCAGGGGCTCTAAAACTTAATTACTTTATTCGGTTTCCGTAGTTTAGTTTATTTCTAGTATTATTAACCCTCTTCCTGAAAGGGGCCCGGTTAACGGTTTTCTGGTGGGGTTAGGTCCTGTGTAAAGAATTACGTACGTATGTGTGGTGTGGTGAGAGATGTTTCTGAGCTTAATCGGAGTGTGTGTTTATTACCCACTGACTAGGGCCTTCGTCATTACAAATAATGGTTAAAATCGCTCTGAGCAGTATGGAACTGAACTTCTGAGGTCATCAGTCCCCTGCGCGAAATATAAGCCACTCACTTAAGCAACAGTCGCAAATGGTTAAAGGTATGGTATAATAATAATACTCGCATATTTAAATAGAAACTGATAAAAGTACTA
Source organism: Schistocerca gregaria (assembly GCF_023897955.1). NCBI lineage: Eukaryota > Metazoa > Arthropoda > Insecta > Orthoptera > Acrididae > Schistocerca > Schistocerca gregaria. Next base: position 971,690,887 of record NC_064921.1, on the reverse strand, counting down.
CACATTGAAGAATACCGAACATGCCTTGATTACACACCTCATGAGTACTGGCGAAGCAGTATTTTCGACACATGCAAACTTCGCCTTGTGTGCGATCTTGAGGGCATTGGAGTAGATGAGATGTGTTCCTAGTCTCCATTTCTCATCTGTTCTGACTCCCTGAGGGCCCTTCAGACCATGCAACACTTGTACCAAGCGGATACGGTCGTCCAGAACATCCATGATGGCCTACTCCACCTGCAGCGGTAGGGGTAGGTGATTTCTTTCTGCTGGGTGCCGGAGCACGTGGGTATTAGTGGACACGAACTGGCGGATGTGGCTGCCAAAGATGCATGTTTCCTCTGTCACGTTGTTGAATGTGCCGTCCCCCTCAAGGCTGTTACCTCCCTCCTGCGTTTTCGTGTTATGCGTCAATGGGAAGAGGAGTGGCTGACAGTCTGTGAAAATAAGCTGCGTCTGGTCAAGGCCACCACGCGGCCATGGCTTACGTCCTACCAGTCGTGCAGGCGGGATGAGGTTCTCCTCACTCGCCTCCCCATCGGGCACAGTCCCTTAACGCATGGTTTTTACTCCGTCCAGATCACTCTACTCCACATTTTACTTGACTGTTTTTATTCTCTGACCAGAGGACGGCTTCTTTGCCACCGGATTTGCCCTCAATTTTGCAAGTAGACGTGACGACTATGGTTAATGTCTTACGTTTTGTGTCCTGTCCAATTTGTTGTATCGGATTTTAGGGAGAGGGTTATAATGTGATGCTGGGTGACTGGCTCACCTAGGTTTAAGGTAAGAGGTCCGCCAGTCACGATTACCTCCTTGTTTCCCTTCAGTTTCTGTTCTCTTTTCCTTGCGTTTCCTTTCCTTTTTTAGTGCATTCCTTCTCTTGATTTGGCTCTGTATGTGAGGATTTGGAACTGCGTCATGTGTGTGTCTTTTAGCCGTTCTCCTTGTTCGGTGTCCGTCTTAGTCCCTTCACTGCATCTGTTCTGTTTTTATGCGTTTGGGCGCTGATGGCCACGCTGATTAGCTCCCGTAACCCCCCCCACACACACACACACCTCTGTTCAGTGATGCGAGTATAGTATTACATGAGAAAACGGTCAGATGTTCCTCACAAGGCAAAGAACTGTCTATTCCTGAAATACCTTTCATTCGAGGATGAGGTGTTCAGATCTGACTGTCCGTGGTTCGGCTTTGAGTTTAGTTACCTGAAACAGACTAAATCACCACAGAAGTGAACCCCAGCTTCAGAAACCAGCTACATATTTCCGGATGATGGTGATAAATCATTTTGCTTGTTTCCACCTATTTTGACTGGAATGTGTCCTGTGGAGCTACATCAAAAGCCTTCTACTTAACAACTGCACCTCGTTTGAATGTTGCTCTCGATTCTCGCATGCTGCAAAAGTCATTAACTATGAACATCCTTTTTTGTGATAGATTCTCTCCCATTAGTCGGTTCGTAACTATATACTCGGATGACACCGTCTCACTTCCACAAGATATTGATTATAAGGATATAGGCTGGTGCATTTGAGAGATTCAAATAGTCACTGACATGACATTGGTTTTAGTTTCCTCGTTAAACGGTATGAGTGCATTTTGACTCAATTCAGTGATGAAAGTATGCCATGTGTGAGCTTTGATCCAAAATGAGCAGTTTCACTTACTGGGTTTCCTGATGCACTGTTTCAGATCTTAATGGATAATCACCTTCCTAATGTGATTGTAGGTACGAAAGGACTGGTGTGTAATCAGACTCCTTTATGCTTAAATAAATTTTCACGAATGTAGGATTTCTCCTACGCGTTTCGTGTTTCTTGTTTGATTCAGTATACCTTACATCACTACTCCCTGATATCAAACAGCTGTAAACTCTAAACATTTATGGTGGTGTCTGTTCTATATCGTGTCTCCCTACCACTTTCGCGCAACGACGCTCTGAGCGTGTTTTTTAGGGAATTAACTAGTTTGAACCTGGGACCTGCTGCTGGTAAGGAGACGTCAGACCACACATGACATGTAGAATTCAGAAGAGTTCAGAGAGACTAGCGATGATATAACCAAATACTAAATGATCTCAGCGTCAGCTCCACTGCACTCCCTGTAAAAGAATCTTAATTTCCTTGGCTTCATGGGAGTTCATTCAAAGTGTCGAAACACAGTGATAGGCAAGCCCACCAAGCATATAATCTTATTTTAAAAGATGTATTGTAAGTGCTCTGATGCGAGCGACTTGCGTGAATCAAAAGATGACATGGGATGCTGCTTTCAACCTCCATGCTGGTGATGATTACTGGAATTTTTACTGTTTCCTCATTTGAGCGAACAGAAGGTGTAATACACGCATACACAGCCATAAGCTTAAGTTGCAAGTCTGGAGCTTTCGTTTTCCATCAGATTATGAAGTTCTTGTGTTTTTGACTTGCCGGCTGCGGTGGTCTCGCGGTTCTAGGCGCGCATTCCGGAACCGTGGGACTGCTACGGTCGCAGGTTCGAATCCTTCCTCGGGCATGGATGTGCGTGATGTCCTGAGGTTAGTTACGTTTAATTAGTTCTAAGTTCTAGGCGACTGATCACCAGAGATGTTAAGTCGCATAGTGGTCAGAGCCATTTGAACCATTTTTGTTTTTGACTTCCCAGAAGATGTTAGATGACCGTCAAAATATCCACTACAAGTACTTTGTTTCAGTCGCCATAATACTAAAAACGCCGGACGATTACGGCTTCAACCATGTAGGTCCATATGGCGGGGTAGTGACAGTTCATGCTGCACTGGACTTCTTGCTACATTGCGGATTCGTAATGGTCTTACCTCCTAAAAACCTTGCTTCAGGTAAATTTCTTTCCTGTCCTCGTTTACGTCCCAGGACAATCACTCAAATTCCGCCATAGGCATTGCTGGCGCATCCTCTTCCACCTTAGGTATGATCATAGTCGGCACCTTTTACACAACATATCCAGTGCTTGGGTTTAGTGGGGTAATAACTGATCCATCGCTGGAATTGCATAGACATATTGCGGTGTCTGCTACCTCAGGTTTTGGGTGTTGGCGGTTGTCTCTAATTGCTGTCAGGCGTTATTCCAAGAAAACAGGTGCTGCTCCCTTAGCCACTCGTCCAAATCGACATTGTTCCTCACTTTCACACGTTTACTGTTGCTGACAGGAATGTTTCTTAATTTTCACCAATTTACCTATAAATACTTTTCACAGCTGAACATATTCATCAGTTGCAACGTCACAACTTGAATGTACATTGTAATGAAGTCTCTCATCTCATCAACAGAGGAAACTGATTTTATCAAGGTCAGCTAAGCAAGCTGCAAAAACGATCACACGTAGCTCTAAAGCCAACAGTATCACTGTTATTCCTCAATTTAGGTTACGCCCTCTTACATTCAAATATTAGAATTCGTGAGAGGACGGAATCAATGCATTTTCCAGCAGCCATTACTGAGAACGACTGTGGACTGCAGGTTTTCCGTGCAGTACTGATGTCTCTTTTTTGCCACTTGAAACAGCTTGACTTCTATGTAAGTAGGTATACTTAACGCGTTACCTTTTGGATAAGGACACTCCTAGTCTGATAGCCTGATTGAGCTTTTCTTGCAGAGGCCATTCCTTCGTATGGTAAACGTCCATTTGATATCTTCTTACTACGTGATGTTTCACGCTGTATGCGTCACAAAACGTTGAACGTCGTTGCCATCATGTTACACGCAGTGCTTGGTTGATGGATAGCGCCATACGCTTTTTCAATTTCTCTGATGTTCTATAAGTGAGCAATTTCTTCTCCATCGATCAGCGCGATCTGTAGGAAACGGATTACGTAAGCTGGCCCTGGGTGTTCTGTAGAAGAGGGCCCATTTGGACTGCGCTGGTGATAGCTGTGAGAAGGTTTGTTTGAATCCAACTGTAAGCAATTAGCCAGCTGCCTTGTGGATGTGATGTTTCGCTTTGTGTGGACACCACAGAGATGTTCGACTGCATATTTCGTCATTCCGTACTTCACTAATAAGATAATCACATAAATGTTCCTCTTAAAGCATATACACTTGCATTGTTAGCTGACGTTCAGCGAGATAAGTTTCTCTTCATTTCATACTTATTAGGTAAGGGTCTATTTTCATTGAGTTTCCTATCACTTCCAACACACATCAATAAACCCAGAGGCATCTCATGTTAATGAAAGTATTCAATATCTTGGGCATCCTATTGATTTGTCAACTTTCTCGTAAACAGGCACAATAAAATCTTGTTTTTTCTTACGTTTTAGATAGATGAAGAAACCACCATGAAGAGACTCCCTGTGGCCTCCGTCAACGTGGTCCTATTATTGTGTATTCCTCCACCTGTGAGGAGGCTTAACGAAATTAGGTCCATTACATGCTGACAGTGTGTTCCAATGTCTGATTTCAATGTTGCTTAGGTGAGTTCAGCTATAGTTTCAATATTCACTAGGACCTTCAGATGCCTGGATTGAAAATATATTACGCAGCAGTAACTTCACAGCTTCACCACGTAGACTCCACTGTTGCGGTAATGATGGTCAAGGGTTATTTCGTTGTCGTCACATCCAGATTAACGTTGGCTATAAGTCCTCAGAACGTTCCACTTGAAATTGGCTTTCCTTTCTGTCATCTAAAGCACAGTGTCGTGTTTAATCCTCCTTCACAAGCATATCGGTCCTGTCTTCCTTACCTTTGCTTTTTGTTTCTTAGATGTTCTTGCTCAGCATATTACATTGTTGAGTTCTTGGGCTTACGACAGCACGAGCTCATGCGTGACTACAAATCCTTTCACATGTTGATTTATGTCATGTTTCTGCTCGTCAGCTACTTCATGTTGAGGTTTCTCACTAACTGCTTCTTCTTCCTTTCATAGGTGACAGCGAGAAACTTTTCGTCTTGATTTCCTTCCAAGTCTTCACCGCTTTACGAAGTGCTCTTGCCATGAATGTGTCGAATGTATTTGCATGCGAAAATAACTTCGACAAAACTGCGTGACCTATCTGGCGATGTGCAGTAAATACTAAAATAATTCTGTTGTAAATTGCGACAAGTGCTGTAATCTGAGGTATAGCACGAAACTACCTGCTTGAATGTCACTGTAACACATGTGGGTGTGCACCTTCTCAGTCAGTACCTTTCCAGATTGCATTCAATCGTAGGATAAATCACGTTATCCTTCGAGCCGATCAGCCAGGGATTTGAGTCACGACATAATGGACATTACATATGGCTCCAGATAATGGGTAACAGCCAGGCAGTAAAAAAGGAAAACGACCGAGATTACGCATATACGATACGATGTGTACCATTGGAGAATTTTCTTTACTTTACGCAATAATTACGTCTTATTACCGGAGAAACGTGAGAAAAGTTTGAAACAAAGAAGCCTTCAGTGTCACGAAGCACTTCGTCGTCTCTAAAATCATAAAATTCCCCACAACATTTTTCAAAGACCGGTGAAGCTGTATGTTCGCACGTGATGCAATAATGGAATGGCTTCCCCTGTAATTTCTGTTTCGAAACAGGCGGCGTTCTAGTCGCGGGTCTTCGTATGCGAAGATGCGGAGATAAAATTTAGGCATGCGACCAGACGCCTGCAACTGGGCTTGTCATTGTGAACGCAGACGTGCACCTACCGAACCTAAAAAATTAGTTGGCTCACGTGTCACATGTGCAGCAGCGTGATAAGCACTACAGAGGTGAAACTTGGTGCCATACCTCGTCATGATTTCAGAACAGTGTATATATTTGTTTTCGGAAATGCATATCAAATAAAGTTACATTATTCATTAACCTAACTATAGTACCAGAAGAGCTATTTAAGACGGTTTCTTCCTGGCAACAAACCTTAAGGTCTTTAAATATGAATCGGTCCGTTACGGATTCTATAACGTTAAAATCTTCAAACCAGTACTATAGAGACTACTATCTGAGTAATATTACCTTCATTTACTACTTTATCTGCACTTTCCTCCTTTAGGGTAAGAAATCACACGCAAAATTCAGCATCTCTTACAGAAGGGCATTACGGTAGATGCTGGCCGGAAACGCATTCCTTGAATTTCGTATAAAAAATAGCTCTACCTGCGACACTAAGCTTAACTAACACAGTTCGTGATCGAGCTTTGTCCTGAAAAGCTTTTTTTTTTTTTTTTCGACCATGACACTGCCGGGATCAACTAATGCGGTAAAAATTGTCGATATTGGTGCGAAATGCATTTCAGTCACTTCTCCTGGTAGCACTTGAAGCTGACTGGTCCCGCCTTCAGAGCATAAAATTCCGCAACCGACCGCCCGTGGCGCTGTCTAAGTGACGCACTCTGGCGGCTGTTTCCACGATTAGTCTTGCAGTGGCCATGGGCGCAGTCTTGTTTCTCCTGGTGTGCAGTAAACCTGAGTGGGCCTCGTGGTCCTTGGATGCTGCTGTGACGCATCACCATCTCGCCCCCATGAGGAGTCTAGTGGAGCTGCAGACTACTCATTATTCTCCTAAGAACCAGAAGTGTTAATTTTGCTGAAAGATCAGGTGGGCTGGTATTAACTGAGTAGTGTTAGCAAGATACGTTTCATTCAACCAGCTGCTTTTTCAAGATGCAACATGATGCCGGACTGGCATCTTCGTAATTTGGAAATTGATACTACGCGCTTTACGATTCTTCTCGCAACGATGTGTCGTTGCTGATTCGGGACCGTTACGACGCGGTATTTCTTCGCACGCAAATAGGTTGGTGAGTCAGGTATTAATCCTGTCTCTCACGGTTACCACTGCGAAATGTCTTTCGATATTCTCGTGTTGGCGGAATGCTGCGGAAATATCTCTGTAATCACCAACAACACCATAGTATGAGTGTATTGGTGTGTATACTGCTCGTCAGTGAAGTTTCCGCTTCATTGTGGAGTTGAAAAGGATTTATTCTTGCCTGTTTAATTTGTGCAGTGTGATGACTATGGGAGAATGTTGTTGCCGTAGTAAAAACCAGCTGCCTCACTGTTGCTGGAATTAACCCTCGGTAGCGTGTGTCTGTAGGGGCTACCGGAGGACATGTTACGTGAAGGACGTGTTCGAGGAAGTGTACAGTCTGGCCGCATGCTTAGTGAACACACCGTAATTTTGTTGACGTTGGGGATAAATTCAAGGAAAGTGGACGCATTTGGTTAATTTGTTACCTGTTGCTACTTAGTGGGACTTCACCACTTTAATCGTGTATTTGTATTACTTCAGTATCGAACACAGGTCAGCATGTCTATCTTGTTCGGGTACGGCGTTGGCTGCCGTCCGACTACGGTATTTCCACCATGTTTTTTTTTTTCTTACTTTGTTGGTTGTGTGTAATGCACGTTTGTGTGTGTGTGTGTGTGTGTGTGTGTGTGTGTGTGTGTGTGTGTGTGTGTGTGTTAGGCTTGATTTCTGCTGTGCATGAAACGACACTCCTGTAGCTGTATTTCATGAATCTCTCTGTCCGTCCTGCTTACACATAAAGACATGAGCGTAGTTAGTAAACGTAATTCCTTTGTGTCCCTTCTGACAAATAACGTTCGTCGGTTTGTTTCTGGGTTGGCCGCCTATCTCGGTGTGCAAACTGCGTTCACACCAGCAAAAGCTTACAGGTTGAGGTATTTAGTTAACAGCCTCATGCTCGTTTTAGTTAGTTTTTGTCTTGCTAGTGCCTGTTCAGTTGTAAGACTTCTAGGTGCCTGCTGGCACAGTAGTGATGTCTTTCAAACAGAGTACGAAGTCAGCACTCCACCTCAAAAATCATTTTGGGCGTATTTACTGATTGGATACCGAGTTGTATGACAGTGGCCGCCGTTCATTGTTGGTAGTGGGCATACATCGCAATAAATTGGCGTTATTTTCCTTAAATGTAATACACGTTGTCGCCATTTTATTAACAGAAGTTGTAGACGAAATGATCATTTTATGCGTTTCTGGGGAAGCGTTAAGGGGATTGCTCGATTTAATGTTCAACGTGGTGAGTTTTTACATGTCGACTGCCCATAGTCTAATAGTGGCATATGTTGGAATAAGATTGTTGACTGTTCAGAACTTCCTGATAACTGTTTCCACCTTTCTCTCAGGAGTACTGGAACAGTCGACGAGTGATGAGCACATATGCAGAAGTAGATGCCGAATATTTTTGTCCTCAAATGAGTACTGGCATACTTGCAAAGTGTGTGCACAAAACTCACTAATTGGGAGTTTAGCTCCTATCACGGAATGAATTGTTGCGGAGGTCGAAGAGGTGCTGGTCACCCGACTGTGAGAACGTCCAATTGTTAGGTGTGTAAACTTAAGTACCACGTAATTCCATACAATCTACTCTGCTCCGTAAGGAGCATCTAAACGGTGTTCCGCAAAGTTAGGCTGACTCTGCAGTGCGCCTCATTAAACACTTCAGACTCGACTCAGGGCGTCTGTTTCGAACAAATTGCAGTGACATACATGGAATCGCATAAGGACAGAAACAACTAAAATTTTCCGTTCGGGAACTGGTTTTTATGAAATCAACCTGTAGGTAATGCGCAACATTGAAGGTACCTGAGTGACAAAGGTTTTCTACGCAGTTTCAAGCTTCATCCTAGACCATCAGTGTCCTTAAAACGTAGCTGCTACAATGCACGTGAAACCTGAACATATATTTGACCAGCATACTATATGGCGTACAGGTAAATATGACGGTCTCTGTAATATGTCAGTAGTTCATGTAGTATTCCACACGTGAGAAGAGGTCTCAAGAGGGGATGCATTTTAGGCTGGCTTCCATGTGCTATCATCTATCTTGGATAATAAGTGAACCATGACTGTGCCTGGGTCTAATATTAACCACAAAGTGAAACGCTTCATTATCAACTGGAAGTGTGTATGCAAGGATAGCCTAAGATTAAGTTCTGAATTGCACCTCTAGCTGTCCGCCTGTCCGCTTCAAGCATTAGGGTCAGTGTGAGGATGCCGCTGATGCATTCCGCCCCCCCCCCCCCCCTCCCACCCGCTTCAGGTTCAGTGGTTAGAATAGGACCAGGGTATCGCTGTCTGTCATAAGAGGCGAATAAAAGTAGTCTGACACGTTTCCGCCCTTATCTGACCGTCCACTTTCGGGTTTGACCACCGTATATCAAAATTATTCAGAAGAGCGACCAATTTGCGAGAGGGTGCCTTACTTGGTGCCTTGGTTCCATCGTGCATTAAGATCTTTTGTCCCCCCTTTCTCGTCGTCGCATTAGTCACCCCATTATCCATCTCTTGTGAGAGGATAGACTGTGCACTATGCAATGTCGCATTCTGCCCCGACGACGACGATGGACCTAATTTTTCCTAATATCCAGCACAGTAGCCAGTCCGTTGTGGTGGGGCCGCCATGTACCCTGTTGGTTGTAGCCCCCTGACAACACAACGGCACAAGCATCAGCTGAGCGATCCTTAACTCCCCAAGTATGCCAAGGAGTAGATGACTATCTTCCTTTTGGCATAGACACCCCAAGAATGGCCATCCTGCCAGGTGGCCCTTGCTGTCGCTGGGTGGCGCCCATGGGGAAGGCTCTTGGTCAGAGTAGGTGGCCAGCCACCAGTAGTCTCTAGGCATTAAAGTGATCAATTTAATGGAGACCCGTATGACCCTAAATCGTTCCCCTCCCTGGCTACACCATGGGAGGAACGAAAGGCTAAGGTGGTCAGTGAAGCTTATTCGCCCCAGTAGCTAGTATGTGCGAGAGCTGATGGGAGTCTTGACAACGAAGCGTCAGTTCTCTGTCGATTATTCAGAGGACAAGTTTGGGGAGGTGGAGGGCGTGTCCTAAATGCACTCTGGCCAGTGTCAATAAAAATAGCATCCTCTGCCAGTGACGGGCATTACTCGACTGTGACAAGTTGAGGATCTTTGGCGAGCACGTTTGGGGCGTGACTGTAACAATCAGCGCGCGCATGTGATAATCACCAGAGCGTCAAGTTTACAAGTATGAAGAACAAAGTAAAGGAGCGAAACATTCAAAAAGAAATTTCTATTTCTTAGTAGGAGTTGGTCATAGAGGATATTGTCTTCAACATGTTGCATATGCTTAAAGATCTTCATTTCGTCCAAGCCCGTAATCTCGACATGAAGTAACTCGTTACTAAATGGAAGGCTCGGCGCATGAGCCGTTTGCACAAGGTGTTCCGCATAAGTGGTGCCCTTGGTACCGTTAACTGCTTCTAGTGGGATTACGCTCTTCATATCTGTGACCCAGAGCTCGACCCGTTTGCCTGATGTAAAATTTTGAACAAGCCCCACATGTAATTTTATATACTCATGATTAGGAAAGTTTATGGCTTCTACTCTGAAAGGTCTGAATTCAATTCCTATGTAAACTATTATTAGTAGAATAGGTGACTATGAAAGTATGGGCGCTGAGTAAAAGCCCAATTCGTAACTTACATTGCCTATGCAAGGGATAGATATCGGTGCCACCTGTTTGGCATCTAACGCATCCTCTAGGGTGGGAGACGTAATATTTTTTTATATATTTTCTTGTTATACATCTCTTACCAACTGAGTCCTACAGCCATTACTCATGGCAATATTAAGTCTGACCAGTTCAGTTTCTACCACATCTGGTGCAAGTGGGATATGAATATTAGAATGAAAAAAGGCCATGTTATGGGCGTATGGATGAGCCGAGTCTGCAGGTATAATATTGTCGGAAAACGTGTTTGTTCGAAAAATATTAAATTCACTGCGGTTGTCAACCACAGTTAGTGAGGTCCAAAAAGTTTAATAACCTAGTATCGGATTCTCGCTCAATCGTAAAACGGATAGAATGTTGAATCTCCTTAAAAATCGAAAAAATATGGTGTGTATCATTTTGAGAACCATCCATGATTAATATAATGTCAACATATCTTTTGTAAAATTTTATTCTCCTAAGAATCTCACTGCCAAAAAGGTCACGCTAATTAGTTCGTAAAAAAGTCCGATAATATCCCCGATGGGGGACTTCCCATAGCCAAACCTACTGGTTGTAATTAAAATCTCCCATTAAATGTAAAATAGTTTTAAAACGATCTGTATCAACAACAAATCCCTTGACCTCTTTATCCCAAGCTTTTTATGGTGACGTAAATGGCACTCCAATATTTTCAATGTGTGGTCGAGCGGTACATTGGTGTATACGCTTGTTAGGTCAAACAGTAATACTTTAGAATATTCACAACAATATATCTCGCGTAAACTGGTAGCTAAATGAATGGAATTTTTAACGGAGAAGTTTTTAATAAAAACCAAATTTTCTTTAAACTTAGTTTGCAAGTATGTCGCTAGCTTCTGGCAGGCACTTTCGGTACTGTAAAAGGTAGGGTGACTTAGGTGATTTTACTTATGATCTTAAAACTGGCTTCTCAATATAGGGGGCTTGGAATTCATGTTTATCGGCCCCTTCTTTCGGAACTCTATCAAATATTTAGTATTGCGGATCTCAGTTATAATTTCTTTTTGGACAGTAATAGTAGGGTCTTTGTTAAGCATAACTATCCCGTTGTCAGCGAAAAAGTTTCCTTGTCTGTGCATTCTTGCTTGTGGATATAACTACGGAGTTTCCCTTATCGGCTTCAGTGACAACGGTATTTTGTATTAGTTTGCGATTAATACTCCTTAAAACATCGTGTTATCCTCTTTATGTGCAGTGTGTAAGGCCTTATTCATAACTTTTTAGGCATCATAAGCCAATCGGGTTTGTTTGTCGTTACAAATTTTGTTAAAATTTGGTCCAGGATATTAGGATCCACAAGGACCTTCGTTTGCAATCTGATGACGAGCTGCAGGCTAACGTGGAGCAGCGGGGCGTTCATTTCGTCCAGCACGATCTTCGGGATACGAGGGATAGTCAGGTTGCCACCAGTGCTTTCATCTTGTCCTCTGAGGGTGATAGATTGCCTGAGAGGGTCAAGGTGGTGGTCTAATGCTCTGACGTAAAGCCTTATATCCTTCCGCCGATGCAGTGCTTTAAGTGATGGAAGTTGGGTTATATATCTTCCCACTGTATTTCCAGCCCCACTTAACCATACTGCAGGATTTTACTGAAAGAGCGGAAAATAATAGAATATCAGACCCTGGACCCACTGACATACACTGAGGATAAGCAGGAGTTTTAAAGCCTCCATTCTGTTAAATTGCCCTAGTCTTCCGCCGCTGCTACCACTGTTCTAGCCCGATCAGCTAAACCTACAACAGTCACCTCTCACATCTGGAAGACTACACATACCCCTTTCCATATTGCACCACCTACTTTGGAAGCAAAACCCCCCACACCCATCCGGAACATTCGTCCACACAAGATGGACAGGTGTCCTACTTCTTTCGCTCCTCTCGCTCGCTGGGGATCCCTTGGGTCCCTCCCTTCCAAGGTTTACACCAGTGGGAGAGATGACACCTGCCAGTTTCTGAAGTGCTGGTCGTAGGGCTTCACGATCTTCCTGTCATGGAGACAGAATCGGTGAAGCCGTACCAGCTAGTGAAACCCAAGGAGCAGCGAGAAAAGTATAATAAAGACCAAGGAACTTGTAGTGGCACTCACCCTACCGCTCCCTACAGGCTCTGCGTCTGATGATGACGTGGAGGTTGTGGAAACCTCCGTACCAGCTTCTTTGTATGCTGATGACTTTTACCTATGCTATAGCTCCGCTGGCGTTTCAGTGCTGAACTGCAGTTACAGGGCGCTATCCTGATGGCGCTGTCTTCGGAAGTCGCGCACAGCTTCCAGTTCTCAGCCGCCAAGACCTGCGTCACGCATTTCTGCCAGCGTTGCACCGTTCACCCTGACCTACGGCTTTATGTTCATGGCGAACATCTTGCTATGGTGAAGACACAGCATCGTTTGTTCTTGCTTTTTGATACCTGGTTGACCTGGCTCCCTCATATTCGGCAGCATAAACTAATGTGCTAGTGCTATCTTAACGCTCTTCGTTGCTTGAGTCGCACCAGTTCAGGTGCCGATCGGTCTACCTTCTACGACCGTATCAGGCACTGGTTCAGTTCCATTATGGGAGCCTGCCTTAAGGTTCGGCATCACCTTCCACATTGCAGTTGCTTGACTCCATACTTCACTGTGTGATCCAACTCGCAACTGGCGCTTTCTTCACAAGCACTGCAAAAAGCCTCCTTGTGTAGGCTGCTATCCATCCACTGCGCATCTGGCGCCAACGTCTACTGGCAGCTTACACTTAGCTTGCCAAGGCATCCAAATTACCGTCTCCTGTTAACCAACCAAGTCGTCCACAATCTTGGAACGTCAGTCCCAGTCAGGTTGCAGGAATGCGGGTCGCAACTGGTCTCTTATCACTAGGCTTCAGTTTTTCCTCTCCCCCTCCTCGTTTTCGGGCCAGTATACGTATAACCCCGTGGCGTGTGCCCGCCCATGCGTACAGCGGGATTTGGCACAGAGCCCAAAGGACTCCGTCCATCCCTAGGCCCTCTGTTGCCTGTTTGTTTCCATCTTTGAATGTTACACAGCTCTGCTGTAATTTATACCGACGATTCGGTGGTTACTAGTCAAGCTGGGTATGCTTTAACTCATGGGGAACTATCTGAACAATGCGCATTGCCTGCTGGCTGCAGTGTTTTCACTACAGAAATTTGTAGCTCTCTCTCGCGCCATGATGTATATTCGTACCTGCTCAGGTGAATCCTTAGTCATCTGTAGTGACTCCGAGTGGTCTACAAATTATCGATCAATACTTGCCTCGCTCTCATCTGGTGATGGCTACTCAGGCGTCTCTCAATACTATATCTGGTGTTGACCGTTCGCGGTTTTTGTGTGGACCCCTGGTCATGTCGGCATCCCAGGTGACGGACGTGTTGACACGCTGGAAAAACTGGCTGCCGGTGCACCGGACTTGAAGACTGGATATTCAGAATGTAATATCCAGTAAGATTTGTGGAAGAATATCCTTGTTACCTGCGATGATGAACGATTCGCCCTACCGTCACCCAAAAAACTTGCGATCGTCGAGGACTCTGTTGTACTCCGCCGGCTGTGCATTGGCTACACCCGGTGGGCGCACGGTTATTTATAGCGCCACGAGGACCCACTTCCTGGTCGCTGTTGTTCAGCATTGGCAGTGATCCACATCTTGATGGAATGTCCACTTTTAACTGTGCTCCGGTAGACGTTTGCGCTGCCTGATACGCTCCCTGTCCCTTTAAAAGATGACACTGCCATGGTTGGCTTAGTTTGGCGGTATATTCGGGCAGGGGGATTTTATCAATTAGTCTACGTGTTTGTCATATTTTGTGTTGAGTCTGGCCTTTGACCTATGGAATTAGAATGTGGTTTTTAGTGTCACTTGGTGCTTGGCTTTTCCTTCTTCGTCTCTATGGTCAGCCAACCACTGTCACACTAGGTGTGATTTTAAGTCGTTTTGTCTGATCTCTGCCTAAGTCTTGTCCTGTGTCGTCTCTTGTCTTCTCCATTGTTTCTTTTTACTCTTTGTGGGTGTTAAAAGTTCGTGGAAAAACTACCATTGCCCTTGTAGGCAGGTCCCTTCAATCCTTACGGTTGTGTCCCGCTCATTTGGTATAACTTTACTGTCAGTGGCCATTTTTTTCGGTTTAAAATATTGTTCCAATTTATCTGTTGTGCTAATATTTTCTCTTGAAATTCTCTTCTAGAATGTCGGTTGTACGTTCTCGTCCACAGATTCTTTTGAGCTGTTTTTGACACGGATCTACTTCTTGACGATCTACGATGGGTGTTGGATATTAACTGTTCCTCCAATAAACTGTGAGTTTGAAAGACGATGATGTCCATGATAATCCTCTCTACAAGGACACATTATCATTCTGTTGAAGTGTGTAATCCCAGGATTTTGTCGATAATATTGGAATTTCTACATCTTGCGGAAGTATTTACTGAAAATGTTTGCCAAATGCTGCATTAAGGGTTTAGCTCTAATGCTGCATGAGGGCTGTCTGCTTTCCTCGAAAAGTTCCTCTGGATGATATGGAACGACTCTTCTCTCTATTGTATGGTGGTGCTTTACTACTTAGTACATTTTCTACGAATGCTAGACATTCTACATACTTTGTGTCTTCCATCTGATTGTTTACCTCATGGGACACATGACTATAGACGTGTTCTCCATTACGTCAAACGTTGCATGAACTACACAAATCTGCTTCAGTTGTCCTCATTGGTACAGTGGTAACGAGTCTACTCCATGGATCTTGGTATGGATTAGTTACCGTGGCAGGTCATTCTTTGTAGACAACGTGCCTTGTTCACAGCTGATAAATGTGAGAGCTACTTTTTGATTTTATTTATCACTTTTAATTCCCAGTTTAAAAGATAACCGTGCTGTAGGTGTAAGGATTCTCCATTTTTAATGCCAGGACCGACGTTGATAAGCGATTGAGTACTTCTTCAGATACTATGTCTCACTGCTTCCACACACTCCAGTTCAGCATGCCTCATATACGTGTGCATGATCACCATATTTAGTATCTCCCCCTGCGGGTCCGGGGGTTAGAAAAGGCCCGAGGGATTCCTGCCTGTCGTAAGAGGCGACTAAAAGGAGTCCTCCCCCCCCCCCCCCTCAAGGGGGTAGTTAGCGCCTGCATCCGGAGACGGATGGTTTCACGACATACATTTGCGTTCATTTTGGTTTTTCACTTCTTCTGGTTTCTTCCTTCCTTTGGTTGGTTCTCGGTTCGTTTCTTTGTTCTTCTCCATCTCGCTGTCTTACTTACTAGTTCTCCTTGCCTCCTTCTCCTTGCCTCCTTCTCCTTGCCTCCTTCTCCTTGCCTCCTTCTCCTTGCCTCCTCCTCCTCGGGTCTCCGCTTCGGCGTTTGAGACAGTATGTCCTTTCTTTCCCTCTCTCCTCTCTTCTTCCTTCCTCCCTGTTCGTGCCTGAAGGCCGACCCACGCGTTCGCACGCGTAGCCGGTGACGGGGTAACGCGTAATTCCCCGCCCTGGGTAGACAAGTAAGGCACGCACGTACCCCCAGGTAAAGGCCAGGCCCAGGGAGGGGTGATTGCCTGAGCTGACACCTTCCGACCATGCCGATTGGTCCCTGCGTCAGTTTCTTGGGAGGTGTGACCTGAGGTGTGAACAATCACCTAAGGCGGGAGTGCCCTCTGAGAGGGTCCCCACAAGGAAGGAGCGCGCCATCAGATGCTGGCAATCATGGGGGAATCGTCCGCAATGGATTTCTCTTATTCTCTCTCGACTTCTGCCCACAAACGGAAACTTGACCAGCCACCAGTGACAAAAGTACTACCGCCTGCCCCACAGTT
Source organism: Schistocerca gregaria (assembly GCF_023897955.1). Taxonomy (NCBI): domain Eukaryota; kingdom Metazoa; phylum Arthropoda; class Insecta; order Orthoptera; family Acrididae; genus Schistocerca; species Schistocerca gregaria. The sequence continues at coordinate 971,674,615 of NC_064921.1, read as the reverse complement.
CCTCGTAGTTTCTCGATCTGAGGACGGAAAGGATTTTTCCTCTGTCAACCCTTTCGTCATCCAGAAGGGCGTACATGCCATAGCCGGATCTGTCGAGTCTTGTACCAGGTTGCGTAATGGTACCTTGTTACTAGAAACTGAGAGCGCCTTTCAGGCACAAAGACTGCTTCGGGCCACACTCCTGTACACGTTCCCTGTCCGGGTGGAGGCTCACCGCATTTTGAATTCGTCTCGTGGAGTGGTCTATACTAGATCACTCGACGGATTGACTGACGAGGAGATTATTTCCTCGCTGAGCAGGGCGTGACGGCTGTCCATAGGGTCATGAAAAAGGTCAACAATGACCTTGTACCGACCCGAACACTTTTCTTGACCTTTGACAGTGTCCAGCCGCCGTCACGCATCAAGGCGGGCTACGAGGTTATCTCTGTTCGCCCCCTATGTCCCGACACCTACGCGCTGCTACCAGTGTCAGCGTTTCAATCACACTCGCCATTCTTGTTCCATTGCGGCTACATGTGTGATTTGTGCCCATGAGGGTGACTGTCCACCTCCGTCTCCTCGTTGTGTGAACTGTCGCGGTGACCATGCAGCGTCCTCCCGCCACTGTCCCGTCTACAAGGAAGAACGCTGTATCCAAGAAATTCGGGTCAAAGATAGTGTCTCAACCTCGGCTGCTCGCAAGCTACTCGCTAGCAGGAAGCCCACGTTGCTCCCAGCGGGGAAGTAGAGTACTGTCCTCGCCTCTCATCGGACTACCAGGGAGGTGGCGACGCAGACATGCGATCTGACCTTCAGCACTACGGTCGTCCGTTCGGCCAGTGCTAAGATCGCCCGGTCGACGTCTCCTCTTCCTCCCGTCGCCCCTCCGACACAAGCACTTTCATCAGCTTCTGCCAGGACAAAGACCCAGAAGTCAGAAGCACGGGCCTTCAAGAAAGAAGAGTCTCGTGCAGACCTACGTACCTCGAACCCTCAGCCATCGACCTATACTTCCACAAAACGGCCTTCCAAAAAGGCTCATAGGAAGCACTGTTCTCCTTCCCCGCCACGGCGCATTTCTCCTCCTGCGCCCCCCAGCGGTTGCCGCCCCAGGCCGTCATCCGTTTCGCCTGGTCGCACCGCTGGTAGCCGAACATCTGGCCGTTCACCAGCGGAGGAAGCTCCCCCTTCTGGCCATCTTCACAAGATGGCCGATGAACCTCTAGAAGAAATGGACGATGACTGTCCGCCTCCTGCTAGCGGCGGTAGCGCTCGCTCGAAGCCGGGCCCTCAGCGGCCTTCTCGATGACCCCTTCTTGCACCTTCTTCTCACGATGGCACTTTTTCACTGGAATATTCGCAGCATTCGTTCCAACCGAGAGGACTTGAAATTGCTGCTCCGCTCGCACCATCCTCTCGTCGTAGCGCCCCCAGGGGCTCAGCATTCACTTGCTGAGTACGGGCTTGGCGACCCCGGGGTCCTGAGCTGGGGACTGGTCTGCGCCGCCAGTGTCCTGTCACCGTAACCCCCGAACATGCTTCAGCGACCACCGTACGGCGCGGCGGTGAAATGTTGTGTGCTGCGGGGAATGGTAATGTTGGCTTGACCGCCTGGATTGCGAGGAAGGCCAACCTCTATAAAAACCCCTCAATCTTTCGGTGTGCTCCGCGCCTAGAAGATGCATGGCTGTTGGGGTGGAACAGTCGCAAGCGGGCAACCTCTGGGGCACCTGCCGCACCCCAGTTGTATAAGGCTTACTCAGGCACGCGGGGCTCTGTCTGAGCGGACTTTTAGTTCCCTAGCTGCTCGTGGGACCGCAATGGACCCTTCGACCTCTACATTTCCCCCTACCAGTGGCTTGGGTGGGCCGCTGGTAGGAAAACACACCCAATCGAAAAAGCGGCTACGCGCTGCGAGTCCTCCAGCGCCTGGTGTTGCTAGAGGTTTAACAGAATGTAGTAACGGAGCACATGCTGATAATCAGAATGTGTTTTTGATTATTAAAAGGAAGGAGGGTAGCTTTGAGAGGGTTTCTCCCTTTTACATCCACAAGGGTCTTTAGGGAATTGCAGGAACACTGAAATCTGTAAAGCGACTGCGCAATGGGACTCTGTTAGTTGAAACTTCTAGTTCCCGTCAAGTCGCTGCCCTTCGGAAAGCAAATTGTCTAGGAGAGTACGCTGTCGAGACCGAGCTCCACTCCACTTTGAACTATAGTAAGGGTGTTGCGACGTGTAGGGACTTAGTGGATATCCCCATAGACGTGCTAAAATCTGAGTGGGCTGACGAAGGAATTGTTGACGTGCAGCACATTATGAAACGAGTCAATGGGGACCTCGTCAAATGTGACTAGTTTATTCTCACATTCAGTTGCCCGAGACTCCCGGAGCATGTTAAAGCGGGGTTCTTACGTTTGCCCGTACGGCCATATTTCCCCAACCCAATGCGCTGTTTTAAATGTCAGCGCTTTGGGCATACTACGTTGGGGTGCAATGGGATAGCCACGTGTGGTAAATGTGGTCAGCCTGCCCATGACGGAGCCGATTGTTCCTCGCCTGTGAAGTGCGTGAATTGCTCTGGGAGTCACCCTGTCTGGAGCCGGATCTGCCCCATCTATCTCGAAGAGCGGAAGGTACAGGAGATTAAAACCTCTAAGCGCATCCCCTATGGTGAGGCCAAGAAGATCTTTAAGGCCATGCAACCTCCTGTGTTTTCAACATCTTTCGCTTCCGCTCTCAAAAAACCGGTACAACTGGCCACTGTTGCTACACAAACGGAGGTTGCTAGTGTTAGCACTAAAACCTGCGCTTGCCAGTGCACTTGTGCTGCTGCGGTTGTTTTGCAATCTGCGGCTCTCCCCGCTACATCGGACAAGGCCGTGGTTGCTGACATTGAGGTACTTCCAGCCTCCCCCCATATGGCGCCTTCTGCCCAGGCGAGTCAACCTCCAACTGTTGACAAGGCTCTGCATTCCAAGCCCCCCAAGACAAAGCCTCAGAAGATGAAGGTTCTGCCACCTGAGGAGACTAGCCAGCGTCGGTCCGATGATGATGCCATCGTACTGTCTGACATCTCCCGTGGGTCGTCATCGGATCTTATGGACATTGATGTCGACCGGGGGCGATCTTCTCGCCCCAGGAATAAATCTCCGGCCAGTACGGTCTCTCCTCCAAAGCACAGAGGCAGGGTGAAAGATCAGCCACCCTGATCACTGGCTCCCATATTACAGTGGAACCTGAATGGTTTCAGGACGCATGTGGCCGAATTACAACTCCTTATACGAGAGTGCCCCTTGTGCTTATGTATCCAAGAGACACATTTTCGGGCCACTGATTCTCCTTCTTTACGCGGCTATACCGCATATCGAAAAGATGATCTGACGGGGCAAAGGGCAAAGGGTGGTGTTGCAGTTTTTGTCCGTGATGTGCACCCCTCATCTGAGCTCCCTCTCGTCACCGACTTGCCCCAGGGGTCGCATTCTGGAAAGCGTCATGATGTCTGAAGAACTGTGCCTCCTCAACTCTGGTGCTCCCACTCATTTCTGTAGTGCTTCCGGATCGTCATCGGCTATTGACCTTTCCTTTTGCTCTCCTGCACTCGCGGATTCTGCTCTGTGGAAGGCTGCTGCTGACCTCCATTCTAGTGACCACTTCCCCCTTTGGATCCGCCTCCTGGATGCGGCTGTGACATTACCAGTGCCGCCCCGGTGGCACCTCTGCAGAGCTGACTGGACACTTTTCAGCCAACTGGCTGTTTTGGAACACCGTGCCAGCGTCCACGAATGGGTAGACCATGTTGCAGCCGTGATCTCTCATGCTGCTGAATTGTCAATCCCACGGTCATCCGGTCATCCCAAGAGGCGTCCTGTCCCTTGGTGGACCACTGAGTGCCACTCAGCCATCCGCGCCCGCCGTGCAGCACTGCGCCGCTTCAAGTGCCGTCCCTCAGCTGACAATCTTGCGGCCTTTCGAGTGGCAAGGGCCAGAGCGCGGCGGGTGATTAAAGAGAGCAAACGACGGTCATGGCAATCGTTCTTGAATTCCATCTCTCGCTCCACTAGTTCTACGAAAGTATGGGAAGCCATCAGGAGGATTTCCGGGAAACTCAGCCAGCTACCTGTCACGGCTTTGCTGCATCAGGGATGTCTCCTCACGGCGCCGAGAGACATTGCCCAGACACTGGCCATGCATTTTGCGGAATCTACCGCCACTATTAACTGTGATCCAGATTTCTGCCGCTACCGCACTGCCGTCGAAAGGGGTCACTTGGACTTCCGGTCTCTAAATTCTGAACCCTATAACTGCCCCTTCACAATGTGGGAACTGGATTCTGCGCTGTCTGTGGCTCATGATACTGCGCCTGGTCATGATCAAATCCGGTACAGCATGCTGCGGCACCTATCGCTGCCATCCAAGGAAGTTCTCCTGAACTGTTTCAATATGATATGGTTATCTGGCACGTACCCTGACTCGTGGAGGGAGGCAATTTTGATTCCCCTCCTCAAACCAGGGAAGGACCGAACGCATCCCAGTAGTTATCGGAGTATTGCCTTGACGAGCTGTGTTGGGAAGACGTTGGAACGCATGGTCAACCGCCGCCTGGTTTGGCTGCTCGAGACCAGGCAGCTCCTTAGCCCCTCTCAGTGTGGCTTTCGGAGATGTCGTTCCACTATAGACAACTTGACCCTGCTTGAGGCCGCCATCCAGCAGGCCTTTCTACGTAACCAGCATTGTCTAGGGGTCTTCTTTGACATTAATAAGGCGTATGACACTACTTGGCGCCGCCTTATCCTCAATCAACTCCATGAGTGGGGCTTTCGTGGCCGTCTCCCCATCTTCATTCGGTCCTTTCTTTCTCACCGCCTCTTTCGGTATCGGGTTGGTAATGTGCTATCGGATTTGTACGTGCAGGAGAATGGTGTTCCTCAGGGCAGCGTTTTAAGTGTCACCCTCTTTGCCGTTGCTATTAACAGTATCACGTCCACTATCCGGAGTCCTGCCCAATGCTCCTTGTTTGTGGACGATGTTGCTGTTTTCTGTTCTTCCTCCAGTCTTGTCAGTGCTAGTCGGCAGTTACAGCTTACGATAAAGCGCTTAGAGGCATGGACTGCAAAGACGGGTTTTACCTTTTCTGCAGACAAATCTGTGTGTGTTCATTTTAATCGTTCTCTGCGTCTTTTTACCTCCCCTGAATTGCGTCTGAGGGACACCGTTCTTCCTTTTAGAGACACTGTGAGGTTCCTGGGCCTCACTTTTGATTCCAAGTTGTCGTGGTTGCCTCACCTTAAAGACCTCAAGGTGCGGGCCCTGAAGGTACTGAATATTTTGAAGTGTCTGAGCCATCGGTCCTGGGGAGCAGATCGGGCGCGTCTGCTTCAGTTTTATAGGGCTTTCGTCCGATCGCGTCTTGACTATGCTTGCACCGTGTATGGGTCAGCAAGGCCTTCGTATCTGAAGATCCTTGACGCAGTACACCATGAGGGTATCAGGCTGGCCACTGGTGCTTTCCGTACCAGTCCCATCCCCAGCCTGTGTGCTGAGGCAGGGGAACCGCCGCTCGCCATCCGGCGGAAACTCCTCATGGTGCGACGGGTGTGTCATTTCCTTGCCTGTCCTACCTCCCCTGCGTACCCTACCGTTGCCCGACCGCCTATGGAACGTCTCTTTTCCAGTCGTCCCAGGGCAACAAAACCATTTGGGATTCGTGCCAAGCATTTGCTTGAGTCCATTGGTGTGGAGCGTGTGGCCCCCCAACGACAAGGTTTTACTCGCCTGCCTCCCTGGTTGCTCCAGAGGCCCAGCATCCTTTTAGACTTGTCGGAGAACCGGAGGAACTGCACTCCGGCGTTTGTTTTTACCTCCTTATTTTACGATATTTTAAATCAGCATCCGGACCATGTACCTGTATTCACAGATGGCTCTAAACAGGGGGACACTGTTGGTTGTGCTGTTGTTTTCCCTGATCGAGTCGTCAAGTTACGGCTTCCTGCGGTGTTTACCATCCTCGATGCCGAATTATTTGCAATACTGCGGGCATTGGAGCAGATGAGATGTGTTCCCAGTATTAAGTTCCTCATCTGTTCTGACTCCGAGTGCCCTTCAGACCATTCAACACTTGTACCCAGCGGATACGGTCGTCCAGAACATCCATGATGCCCTACTCCACCTGCAACGGCAGGGGAAGGAGGTTTCTTTCTGCTGGGTGCCGGGGCACGTGGGTATTAGGGGCAACGAACTGGCGGATGTGGCTGCCAAAGATGCATGTTCCCTCCCTCACGTTGTTGAATGTGCCGTCCCCCTCCATGCTGTAACCTCCCTTTTGCGTTTTCGTGTTATGCATCAATGGGAAGAGGAGTGGTTGGCAGTTTCTGACAATAAGCTGCGTCTGGTAAAGGCCACTACGCGACCATGGCGTACGTCCTACCAGTCATACAGGCGGGATGAGGTCCTCCTCACTCGCCTCCGCATTGGACACAGTCCCTTCACGCATGGTTTTTTACTCCGGCGGGAGGACCCCCCAATCTGCAGTGCTTGTGGCGTCCAGATTACTGTCCGCCACATTTTACTTGACTGTCTTTTATTCTCTGACCAGAGGGCGGTGGTTTCTTTGCCACCGGATTTGCCCTCTATTTTGCAAGACGACGCAGCGACTGTGGTTAAGGTTTTACGGTTTTGTGTCCTGTCCAATCTGTTGCCTCGGATTTTAGGGAGAAGGTTTTAATGTGCTGCTGGGTGACTGGCTCACCCAGTTTTTAGGTAAGAGGTCCGCCAGTCACGATTACCTCCTTGTTTCACTTCGGTATCTGTTCTCTCTTCCTTGTGTTTCCTTTCCTTTTTTAGTGTGTTTCTTCTCCTCTTGTTTTGCCTCTGTATGTGCGCATTTGGAACTGCGTCAGGCCTGTGTCTTTTAGCCGTTCTCCTTGTTCGGCGTCCGTCTTCGTCCCTTCACCGCCTGTGTTCCTGTTTCTATGCGCTTGGGCGCTGATGACCACGCTGTTTAGCGCCCGTAAACCTCAAACACACACACACACACAGCGGAGAAGCTACTTGTCGGCCTCCAAGTGACACGAATATGACAACCGATTGGTCACTGAAATTCTTTTCACATCTTGATTTGATTAAGTTTTCTGTTAGTCAGTTCTTACTGCTGGTGATTGTCATTGCTGCACGATTTCATTCACAGAGAAGAAATGTTCCCTCATCCGTATGCAGCCTTATAAATCCTTATTTCCTTGATCTATTCCCTCAATCTAAGAAGCTTTGTGGTAGGAACAGGAACATTTCTAAACGTAAAACAATAAACTGGCAGCCAAGATAACAGGAATTGTTTTTATTCCATGATTAAAGGTATCGGCGAAACTAAAGCCGCCATCATCGAATCTTAGGACACATACAAGTCACATAATCAAGGCAAAAAATGTTGATATTAATAGTTGCCCATAACACGAATGGCCTTACAAAATAGTTGTAAGTAGCACACAGGCGTCCTAGAGAGATGAATGTTAATGCGTCGGGATTGGCCAGGAGGGGAAAGCAGTAGGCACCCGTTGAGGTGAGGATAATACATAGTTCAAACTGTATGAAGTTTCAATGCCGTAAAGGAGAGGCCTGTAAAAGCCGCCTAGACTGAATGAGTAGCCGCCCAAGAGAGCAGGTGAAGAGGGCGTCTGATCGGTTTGGAAGCTGCCAACAGAAGAGAGAGAACGGCGTGTCCGTTCCCTGCAGCTGTTCACGGTTCCACCCCCACTTGACCATGTGCAAGCCTCCCTATTGGTCGGTCATATCGTAACGCGGGTAGTTACGTAGCGTTACCTCGTTAGCAACACGTGAGATGAGCTGCTGATGGTTTTAGGGTGGTTCTATCCGGTTCTTGGCAACATGACTGAGACGCCAGGCAGAAGCCACTCACGAACACGAAGTGAAAAAACATAAATCAAACTTTATACCAATAAATTCATTTAATATCGGCCCTCACTGTACATAACATCATAAACGTTAAGTCTCTCCATCACATACAAACGCAAGCTAGTAATATCACCATTGTTTGCCTTGATGTTGTAACCTATGTGTGTCCTAAGATCCGATGATGGCGGTTTTAGTTCCCCGAAACCGGTAATCATGGAATAAATGCATTCCTACTATCTTGGCTAACAGTTCCCTGTTTTACATCTAGATCGCTCCCACATGTGCACAATGGGATCCCTACAAAATTTCGGAGCGTTTTGAATATGTCTGCGTGGTCAGGGACCGGTTACAGAGTAAAATTACACCAATAGCAGCACTCTGTGCAAAATACAAATCTCTTGATATGTGTTTGCTAATGCTGTGACTGCCTTCATCGCAATTAAAACACCCAAACTGGCCTATATCGTAATTACAAAATTATAGCACAAAGTAGTACAAAGAAGAAACAGCACTTACATGTCCCGTATGAAAATAAATATCAAGCGATAATGCTTTAATCACAAAAATTTGGAAATAGGATACATGGAAGGCAATTCCCAAAGGTCTGCCGACACGTGTCGAGCATCAGGCTGAAGCGGGTGTTTCAGCAGTTGCAGACAGAACAACACTAAACCCAAGTGCCATCTAGTATATGCAAATACGAAAAGGGTACTTCAGATTCAAAATATGGAAAGACGAATGTCATGGTGAACATTATTTAGTACATGAGGCAAAAGGCAATATTGTTTTTATCTGACGGCAGCAGACACAATACGTGCCTACATTAGGGCTTATAATTACAGTTGAAAGGCTGGAAACGCAATTTCAGAAATACGAAGGTAGCTGAATAACTCAGCGAGCAGAAAATGGTGTAACATGAAATGTAGTTAACCTAATTTTACGTTTATTAAATTATTTATATAAACAACATTCCATGTTACACCATTTATCTTCTCACTGACTTATTCAGCTCCCTTTGTATTTCTATACTGGCGTTTTGAGCCTTTAAACTGCAGTCATAAGCTGTAATGAAGACAAGTTGTTACCACGTCTGCTGTTGTCAGGTAATAAAATATTGCCTTTCACCTCATGTACTAAGTAATGGTCACCATAACATTCGTCTTCCCTTATTCTGAATGTTGGGATGCCCGCTTCTAACTCCGCTCAGGCAGGCGTTTGCAATGTCTGATTCGCTTCCTCCAGTTTCATCAGATGACATTACGATGGCTAATTTAGTTTTCGTTTTTTATTGGTGCAGGGTGCTTCTATCGCTGGATCTGAGGGTTTCCTTTTTTGTGATGTCTGGCCTCTTGCCTAAGATTTTAGACTGGGATTTTTGTGCGTTTCTCTGTGGATGGCTTTTCCGTTTTTGTTTCTATGGATGGCCAACCACTGTTCACAATCCGTGGTACTTTAATTCCTTTTGTTTGATCTCTGCCTATGTCTTTCTTGTCCTGTGTCGTCTCTTGTCATCTCCACTGCTTTCATTCCTTGCGAATGTTTCAGGTTCGTGGAAAAGCGACCGAGGACCCTTGTAGTCTGGTTCCGACCGACCGACCGACCAAGCAACCAACCAAGGAATGTGTCCATTCGTTAACAAACGTCGCTGAGTTTGCGGGTTCCACCGTTCCGCCGTAGACGATGGAAGGCCTTCCTGATGTCTAGGAACGCAGACCTTGCAGCTTCGTTGGTACTTAAGCAGCTGTATAAGATGTTCATGTACGTAGAGGGATTGTTTTGTTGTGGGGTGATGATACCTTAATCATAATTGCTCTGGTCTGTGTTTCAGTGACGCAGTATCTAGTGAGACGTTTCAGAATCACCTTCGTAACAATCCTGCTGAGCAAGCACATAGGACCGATGGCTCAGTAATATTGTGCCAGTGAGAGGTCCTCCCCTGGCTTCGTGAATACCAGGACTTAGGCTGTGTTCCAAATGGCAGGGATGTACTGATACTGTAGGGTGACATTCCTGATGTGTGTGACGGATTCTCTTACTTTCGTGCAATCCTGGAGCACAAGGTGTTAAATGCCACCAGAACCAGGAGCTTTCCTATTTGCAGTGTGCTTAATAACTCAGGTAATTTCATGTGTACTGGGACGTCTTACTACGTCATATGTTGGCTGGTCTGAAAGTCTTGTAACCTCCTGGCCTGGTCCTAGTGTGAATGCTGTGTCGGAAGCTGCCAGATTTGATGCTAAATGCGCTGGTAGTGTTGGGACTATAAGATCTGCTTTCTCTTCTGAGGAATACGTATTTCCGTGACGTCCTTTTAGATCAGGTGTATAGTGTTTATCTTTGGTGAAGTGACGGATTACCTTCCACTCTGCAGGTAAATCCACGACGGTAGTTGATAGATCGTACCGCGCGGTTTTAAATGTTCGTGTTTTTCCCCATTCGATTCTGTGCGGCCTTAAACGTGCTCATTATACAACGGGAGCGTGGAAAGCTGTTAATATTTAATCAGATGTTTTCTCACATAGATAAATCTCTGGATCTCAGGAAGCAGGCCTGCTGAGCGTTGATGAGGTGAGAGTATTGGGAGGGTGACGGTTTCTACATTCCTGATCTACAGTGTTGAGGGGCTCTAAAACTTCATCAGTTTATGCGGTTGGCGTAGTTTCGTTTATTTATCATACTATTAACCCTCTTTCTGAAATGTGCCCAGTTCACGTTTTTCTACTGTGGTTAGGTCCTGTGAAGAGAATTCCGTACATATGTGTGGTGTGGTGAGAGATGGTTCAGAGCTTCATCGGAGAATGTTCATGTTATCCCGTAATAGCCATTACACCTGCAGTGTGTTGCCTGTGATAGGGTATCAGTGTCGGCTCCGTCGGCAGTAGTGTAATGTAGTTTCGACCAAGTGCATGTTCCCATAGTTTTTGGCCTTTGGAGGTTGGTCTTGGCGAGTTGCAGTCTGGGTACTCAGCGTCAACATTTCAAGCGGCGATGACTCGTGGTTCTGTGTTGAATGGTGCTGGTACCACCTGCCGTTATACCAGGTTGCTTATATCTTGATATCGATGTTGTGTTGGCTACGTTCACGTTCACGTTAACATTGACGGCTGTGGCCCTTAATCCGTCGGTCTGAGGGACATTAATGTTGTTTTGTTCTGTCTCCTGGTGTTTGATTATTGCTGTTATACCGGCTGTCGTCTGGAATGCGTAATTGTTCTTGGGATTAAAGTTTATTTTCCTTCACGAGAGCGATGTGGTGTTCTTTTTGTTGCATGAACGTAACAAATTGCGCCGTTTTCTTGGCGATCTCGTCCGCATTTCAGAGTAGCATCTAAAGCAGTACCGTGTCGTTGGCACAGAGAGCGGTTGTGAAACAGTGCAGGTATTTCCGTGACATCTGTTTATTACAGCCACATAGTGTGTCATCTGCAAAGAACACGTCAGTCTCAAGACATACCAATCAACAACGGACGTATTTGTGCATTTGCATTGACTAAAGTTAATCCAGCATACCTGTTCCCGTACTTAAATGCATGATGTCAGTACGTCCCTCTGCCAGGTGGTCGTTGCTGAGGCTGGGTGGCGCCCGTGGGGAGGGCCCTTGGTCGGAGTAGGTGGCATCAGGGCGGATGACCCGCAATGAAGCGTGGTACATCATCTCTTGCTGGTGGCCAGCCGCCAGCAGTCTCTAAGCGTTCCAGGGCTCAATACAACGCAACTACATATGACCCCAAATCGTTCCCCTCCCTGGCTACACCATGGGAGGAACGAAAGACTAAGGATGCCAGCGAACCATACTCGCCCCGCTACCTGGTGTGTACGAGAGCTGATGGTGAATCCTTTACATCCATGAAGCCTCAGTTCTTCGTCGAGCACTTAGAGGACAAGTTCGGGGAGGTGGAGGGCTTGTCCAAAATGCGCTCGGGCTCGGTTTTGATCAAATCGGCGTCCTCCGCCCAGTCCCGCCGGTTACTCGATTGTAACAAGCTGGGGGATGTTCCGGTTACAATCACGCCCCATAAGAGTCTTAATATGGTCCAGGGCATAATATTCCATCGGGACCTTCTATTGCAGTCCGATGACGAGCTTCGCGCCAATCTAGAGCGGCGAGGTGTTCACTTCGTCCGGCGCGTACATCGTGGTCCAAGGGATAAGCAGGTTGCCACCGGTGCCTTCATCTTGGCCTTCGAGGGTGATACTTTACCTGAGAAGGTCAAGGTGATGGTCTATCGTTGTGACGTCAAGCCCTATATCCCTCCCCCGATGCGGTGCTTTAAGTGCTGGAAGTTCGGGCATATGTCTTCCCGCTGTACTTCCAGCCTCACATGTCGAGATTATGGACGCCCATCACATCCCAATACTCCATGTGCTCCGCCTCCCATCTGTGTAAACTGCGGAGAGCACCACTCACCTTGCTCGCCGGACTGCAGGATCTACCAGAAAGAGCGCAAAATCATGGAGTATAAGACCCTGGACCGCCTGACATACACTGAGGCCAGGCAGAAGTTCGAACGCCTCCATCCTGTTCGAATGACTGCCTCTTACGCCGCGGCTACTACTGTTATGGCCCCATTGGCTATCCCTCAGACTGCCACCTCTCAGAGCCGGAATGCTACACCTGCCCCCTTGATGGTGGGGTGCACTTTACTCCCTGCTGCTCCTGCACTACCTGCCTCAGGAGCAGCAACCCCCCAACCATTGGGGACATCAGTCCCCACTTCTAAGCTAGGGAAGCCTCAAACTTCCCCTGCTCGAATAGCACGGAAACGGTCCCTTGGGTCCCTTCCTTCCCAGGTTTCCGCCTCTGGGAAGGGTGACATCAGCCAATGGAAGAAAAGCAGACCAGCGGCTGATCGCAGGGCTTCCCGCTCCTCCTCCGTCCCGGAGACTGACTCGCTGGAGCCCTCCCAGCCAATGAAACCCAAGGACCAGAGAGACAAGACGAAGAAGAAGACCTCTAAGGCCAAGGACCACGCGGTGGCATCCACCCCACTGCTCCCTACAGGCTCTGTGTCCGGGGATAAGGTGGAGATCCGGGCGTCCGCTGAGGACCTGGATCTCGCCGGACCCTCAGACGCCATGGAAGCAGATTGTACTGGTCCTCCATCGGTGGCAGCAGGTGACCCAGTGGCGTGATCTGCCTCCTCGGCCCCTTCACGCATTTTTCGGACATGGACAAAGCAATACTCCAGTGGAACTGCAGCGCTTTTTTCCACCACCTTGCTGAGCTTCGCCAACTCATCAGCAGTCACCCTTTCCTCTGCATTGCCCTACAGGAAACTTGGTTTCTGGCAATGCGGACCCCTGCCCTACGTGGGTATCGGGGTTATTACAAGAACCGGGCAGCTTATGATAGGGTATCTGGTGGAGTCTTCATCCTTAACTCTGTCTACAGCGAATGTGTACCTCTTCACACGCCTTTAGAGGCTGTCGCTGTAAGGATGTGGTCGCCTCAGCCTATTACTGTCTGCAGTTTGTATCTTCCGCCAGATGGTGATGTCTCGCGTCATGTGTTGGCTGCATTGATAGCACAACTGTCGCCTCCCTTTGTGTTACTGGGCGACTTTAACGCCCATAACCCCCTGTGGGGTAGCGCCGCGATTACTGGCCGGGGTAGAGATGTCGAGACTCTTCTCTCGCAGCTTGACCTCTGCCTCTTAAACACTTTCAGCGTCGTCCATGGCACATTTTCGGCCATCGACCTTTCTATCTGCAGCCCCGGACTTTCACCATCCATCCACTGGAGTGTCCATGACGACTTATGTGGTAGTGACCATTTCCCCATTTTTCTGTCACTACCACAGCGTCACTCTTCTGAACGCCCCTCCAGATGGGCTCTGAATAAGGCTGATTGGGGCTTGTTCTCCTCTCTCGCCACTATCGCACCTCCTTCCCCTGACACCATTGATGCGGTGGTTCAGTCGGTCACCACCGGCATCGTTTCTGCGGCGGCATCTGCGATTCCCTGTTCATCCGGGTCCCCTCGGAGGAGGACTGTGCCTTGGTGGGCGCCCGAGATCGCAGAGGCGATTAGAGATCGCCGGCGGGCTCTTCAACGCCATAAGCGGCACCCGTCCTTGGAGAAACTCATCGTTTTTAAAAAGCTCCGTGCCCGTGCCCGAAGCCTTATTCGCCAACGGAAGCAGGAGTGCTGGGAACGGTATGTTTCCACCATTGGCGTCCGTACCTCTGCATCGCAGGTTTGGGCTAAGATTAGGCGACTCCATGGCTATCGGCCGCCTGTCTCTGTCCCTGGGCTTTCGCTGAATGGAGTGGTGTGTACTGACTCCGACACGATTGCGGACCGGTTAGCAGCGCATTTTGCTCAGTGTTCCGCATCTACGAATTACCCACTGGCCTTCCGCTCCCGGAAAGAGCGGTTGGAAAGTTGGAGGCTTTCCTTTCACACGCGCCACGCGGAGTCGTACAATGCTCCTTTCAGCGACTGGGAATTCCAGAGTGCCCTATCTGCTTGCCCTGATACGGCTCCTGGGCCAGACCGCATCCACAGCCAGATGCTGAAACACCTCTCTGTGAATTGCGAGCGACGCCTCCTAGATGTTTTCAACCGCATCTGGGTTGAGGGTGTGTTCCCCTCTCAATGGCGAGAAAGCATCGTCCTCCCCGTGTTGAAACCTGGCAAGAACCCGCTGGAGGTGGACAGCTACCGCCCCATAAGCCTCACCAACGTTCTTTGCAAGTTGCTAGAACGTATGGTGAGCCGGAGGTCGAGTTGGCTCCTCGAGTCCCGAGGCCTTCTGGCTCCGTCTCAGGGTGGGTTCCGCAAAGGCCGCTCTGCCATCGATAATCTGGTCTCCCTAGAGTCTGCCGTCCGTACAGCCTTTGCACGCCGCCAACATCTGGTTGCCCTCTTCTTCGACATGCGGAAGGCGTACGATACGACTTGGCGATATCACATCCTGGCCACACTTCATGGGTGGGGTCTTAGGGGGCCCGCTCCCGATTTTTATTCAGAATTTTCTGTCGTCTCGTTGCTTCCGCGTGCAAGTAGCTGCGTCGCATAGTTCGTCCCGGGTCCAGGAGAACGGGGTCCCACAGGGGTCTGTCCTCAGTGTCTCCCTGTTTTTAATTGCGATCAATGGGCTCGCTGAGGCGGTGGGATCGTCCGTCGCAGCTTCGTTGTATTTAGACGATTTCTGCCTCTACTACAGCTCCGCTGGCATTGCAGTTGCTGAGCGCCAGCTGCAGGGCGCTATCCGCAAGGCGCAGTCGTGGGCTGTAGCGCACGGCTTCCAGTTTTCGGCCGCTAAGACCTGCGTTGTGCATTTCTGCCGGCGTCGCACGGTTCACCCTGAGCCACGCCTTTACCTTGACGGTGAACCTCTTGCTGTGGTAGAGACGCATCGGTTCTTGGGACTGGTATTTGATGCCCGGTTGACTTGGCTGCCTCATATTAGGCAGCTTAAACAAACATGCTGGCGGCATTTAAACGCTCTCCGTTGCCTTAGCCACACCGGATGGGGTGCCGATCGGTCCACCCTTCTCCGGCTGTATCAAGCGCTGATCCAGTCCCGCCTTGATTATGGGTGTGTGGCTTATGGTTCGGCGTCGCCATCAGCGTTGCAATTGCTGGATCCCATCCATCACTGCGGGATCCGACTCGCCACAGGAGCATTTCGGACAAGCCCTGTTGACAGCTTACTTGTGGAGGCTGGTGTTCCTCCATTGCGGATCCGGCGCGACCGACTTCTGGCCGCTTATGCTGCCCACGTTTGTAGCTTGCAAGGGCATCCCAACTACCGTCTCCTGTTCCCGCACTCGATCGTCCACCTTCCAGACAGGCGGCCCCGGTCAGGGTGTACGATCGCGGTTCGCATCCGGGCTCTACTGTGTGGGATTGAGTTTTTTCCTGTCCCGCCTGTTTTCCGGGCCAATCTCCGTCTGCCCCCTTGGTGTGTACGCCGACCATGCATTCGGCTGGATTTGGCACAGGGTCCGAAAGACTCGGTCCCTCCTCCGGCCCTCCGCCGCCGCTTTGTTGCTCTCCTTGCCGAGTTTCCCGGATCTGCCGTGACCTATACCGACGGTTCGATGGTCTCTGGTCGCACTGGTTACGCTCTTACTCTAGAGGATCATTGTGAGCAACGGTCGCTGGCACCCGGGAACAGTGTATACACTGCCGAGTTGGTTGCCATCTATCGCGCCCTAGAGTATATCCGCTCCCGCTCAGGTGAGTCCTTTGTCATCTGTATTGACTCCCTGAGTGGTTTACGAGCTCTTGACCAGTGCTTTCCTCGTTCCCGTCTGGTGATGGCCATCCACGAGTCGCTCCATGCTCTCGCCCGTTGCGGCCGCTCCGTGGTCTTTGTTTGGACCCCAGGTCATGTCGGCATCCCGGGCAATGAGCGGGTTGACACGCTGGCTAAACAGGCAGTGAGTTCACCGGCTCTGGAACTCGGCCTTATGGAGTGTGATCTCCTGTCGCTTTTGCGCCAGAAAGTGCTTGGTGCCTGGGGTGACGAGTGGCGCACCCTGCCCACGCCCAACAAACTTCGGGCGGTGAAGGAGACGACCCGTGTGTGGCGCTCCTCCATGCGGGCCTCTCGGAAGGACTCTGTCGTCCTCTGCCGGCTGCGCGTTGGCCACACGTGGCTGACGCACGGCCATTTGTTGCGCCGGGAGGACCCACCGCTATGTCGCTGCGGGGCAGCTCTGACGGTGGTCCACATTTTGGTGGACTGCCCGCTTTTAACAGGACTCAGGCAGACGTTTGCGCTGCCTGATACCCTCCCTGCCCTTTTATGTGATGACGATGCTATGGCGGACCTCGTGTTGAGTTTTATTCGGGCAGGGGGTTTTTATCGTATGATTTGAGTGTTTGTCCTTTTATTTCCTGTATTGACTTGGGCCTTTGGCCTGTGGTTTTAAACTGTGGGTTTTAATGTCATTTGGTGGTTGGCTTTTCCTTATTTTCATGGTCGGCCAACCACCTTCACACTCGGTGCGATTTTAGTTCCGTTTGTCTGGTCTTTGTCTGCCTTTCTTGTATTGTGTCGTCCCTTCTCTCAGTTCTCCGTTTTTAACGACTGACAGTTTTTATTTCGTGTGATTTTACTGTGGAACAAGGGACCGATGACCTTAGCAGTCTGGTCCCTTCAATCCCACACCCAACCCCATCCTTTGTATACTTCATGGGTGGGGTCTTGGGGGCCCTCTGCCGATCTATATCCGCAATGTTCTGTCGTATCGTACCTTCCGCGTGCACGTCGCGCCCTCTCATAGTTACTATTATAGTTCATAGGCCAGGAGAACGGTGTGCCACAGGTATCTGTTTTAAGTGTCTGCCTGTATTTAATAGAAATTAACGGGCTCGCTGCGGCGGTGGCGACGTCAGTTTAAGCGCCGCTGTATGCTGACGACTTCTGCCTTTACTACGGCTCTACTGGCAATGCAGCTGCTGAACGTCAGCTAAAGGGCGCAATCCACAAGGCGCAGTCTTGGGCTGTAACGCATGATTCTCAGTTTCGGTTGCCAAGACCCGCGTTATGCATTTCTGCCGGCGCCGAACAGTCTATCCTGAGCCGCGGCTTTATCTTGTCGACGAACTTACTGCTGTGATGGAGACCCACATGTTTTTGTCGTAGTTCTCAATGCTCGGTTTACTTGGCTGTCGCATATCCGGCAATTTAAAAAGGCGTGTTGGCGGTATTTAAATGCTCTGCGATACTTCAGCCACACCTGCTGGGGCGCCGACCGTTCTACCCTGTTACAGCTCTAGCAGGCGTTAATCCAGTCCCGTCCTGATTATGGGAGTCTGGCTTATGGCTCAGCATCCCCATCTGTGTTGTGGGTCCTGGACCCTATCCTCCACAGCGGGATGCGTCTTGCCACTGGTGCTTTCTGGGCCAGACAAGTGGACAGCGATTACGCCGGCAACGTTTGCTAGCTTCTCATAATGCCCTTGTTTTGAGCTTGCCCGGGCATCATCACATTGGCTACTATTCCCACGATCCCTCGTCCATCTTCCAGAACGCCCCCCCTCCTTCGTTACGCCCCCCCTCCTTCGTTACGCCCCCCCCTCCTTCGTTACGCCCCCCCCTCCTTCGTTACGCCCCCCCCTCCTTCGTTACGCCCCCCCTCCTTCGTTACGCCCCCCCTCCTTCGTTACGCCCCCCCTCCTTCGTTACGCCCCCCCTCCTTCGTTACGCCCCCCCTCCTTCGTTACGCCCCCCCTCCTTCGTTACGCCCCCCCTCCTTCGTTACGCCCCCCCCTCCTTCGTTACGCCCCCCCTCCTTCGTTACGCCCCCCCTCCTTCGTTACGCCCCCCCTCCTTCGTTACGCCCCCCCTCCTTCGTTACGCCCCCCCTCCTTCGTTACGCCCCCCCTCCTTCGTTACGCCCCCCCTCCTTCGTTACGCCCCCCCTCCTTCGTTACGCCCCCCCTCCTTCGTTACGCCCCCCCCCTCCTTCGTTACGCCCCCCCCTCCTTCGTTACGCCCCCCCTCCTTCGTTACGCCGCCCCCCCTCCTTCGTTACGCCGCCCCCCCTCCTTCGTTACGCCGCCCCCCCTCCTTCGTTACGCCGCCCCCCCTCCTTCGTTACGCCGCCCCCCCTCCTTCGTTACGCCGCCCCCCCTCCTTCGTTACGCCGCCCCCCCTCCTTCGTTACGCCGCCCCCCCCTCCTTCGTTACGCCGCCCCCCCTCCTTCGTTACGCCGCCCCCCCTCCTTCGTTACGCCGCCCCCCCTCCTTCGTTACGCCGCCCCCCCTCCTTCGTTACGCCGCCCCCCCTCCTTCGTTACGCCGCCCCCCCTCCTTCGTTACGCCGCCCCCCCTCCTTCGTTACGCCGCCCCCCCTCCTTCGTTACGCCGCCCCCCCTCCTTCGTTACGCCGCCCCCCCTCCTTCGTTACGCCGCCCCCCCCTCCTTCGTTACGCCGCCCCCCCTCCTTCGTTACGCCGCCCCCCCTCCTTCGTTACGCCGCCCCCCCTCCTTCGTTACGCCGCCCCCCCTCCTTCGTTACGCCGCCCCCCCTCCTTCGTTACGCCGCCCCCCCTCCTTCGTTACGCCGCCCCCCCTCCTTCGTTACGCCGCCCCCCCTCCTTCGTTACGCCGCCCCCCCTCCTCCGTTACGCCGCCCCCCCCCCCTCCTCCGTTACGCCGCCCCCCCCTCCTCCGTTACGCCGCCCCCCCTCCTCCGTTACGCCGCCCCCCCTCCTCCGTTACGCCGCCCCCCCTCCTCCGTTACGCCGCCCCCCCTCCTTCGTTACGCCGCCCCCCCTCCTCCGTTACGCCGCCCCCCCTCCTCCGTTACGCCGCCCCCCCTCCTCCGTTACGCCGCCCCCCCTCCTCCGTTACGCCGCCCCCCCTCCTCCGTTACGCCGCCCCCCCTCCTCCGTTACGCCGCCCCCCCTCCTCCGTTACGCCGCCCCCCCTCCTCCGTTACGCCGCCCCCCCTCCTCCGTTACGCCGCCCCCCCTCCTCCGTTACGCCGCCCCCCTCCTCCGTTACGCCGCCCCCCCTCCTCCGTTACGCCGCCCCCCCTCCTTCGTTACGCCGCCCCACCTCCTTCGTTACGCCGCCCCACCTCCTTCGTTACGCCGCCCCCCCTCCTTCGTTACGCCGCCCCCCCTCCTTCGTTACGCCGCCCCCCCTCCTCCGTTACGCCGCCCCACCTCCTCCGTTACGCCGCCCCACCTCCTCCGTTACGCCGCCCCACCTCCTTCGTTACGCCGCCCCACCTCCTTCGTTACGCCGCCCCCCCCTCCTTCGTTACGCCGCCCCCCCCCTCCTGCGTTACGCCCCCCCCCCTCTGGTTCCTTACGCAGTAGGGTTTTGCAGCTTACATTCTATTCATACCTTAAGAGTCACCTCCAAGGGAACGATCTATTTATACGTAATCACCATGGTTCCAGAAAACATGGTTATTGTGCAACGCAACTAGCTCTTTATTCGCACGAAGTAATGGCCGCTATCGACAGGGGATCTCAGGTTGATTCCATATTTCTGGATTTCCGGAAGGCTTTTGCCACCGTTACTCACAAGCGACTTCTAATCAAGTTGCGGGCCTTTGTGGTATCGTCTCAGTTGTGCGACTGGATTCGTGATTAACTGTCAGAAAGACCTCAGGTCGTAGTAATAGACAGCAAATCGAGTAAAATTGAAGTGATAATAGGTGTTCCCCAGGGGAGCGTCCTGGGTCCTCTGCTGTTCCTGATCCTTATAAACGACCTGGGTGACAATCTGAGCAGTTCTCTTAGGTTGTTAGCAGATGATGCTGTAATTCACCGTTTAATAAGGTCATTCGAGGACAAGTATCAGTTGCAAAGTGATTTAGAAAAAGATTGCTGTATGGTGTGGCAGGTGGCAGTTGACATTAAATAACGAAAAGTGCGAGGTGATCCACATGAGTTCCTAAAGGAATTCATTGGAAATCGCTTACTCGATAAATAGTTGAATTGACAGACTTGAGAATTGCACTAAGTACCTGGGTGTTAAAATTACGATCATCCGTTGGAAAGACCACGTACATAATACTGTGGGGAAGGCGAGCCAAAGGTTGCGTTTCATTGGCAGGACTCTTAAAAGATGCAACAAGTCTACCAAAGAGGCAGCTTACACTGCGCTGCACTCGTTCGTCCTCTGTTAGAATATTGCTACGCGTTGTGGGAGCCTTACCAGGTGCGACTGACAGAGGACATCGAAAGGATGCAAAAAAAGGCAGCGCGTTTTGTATTATGACGTAATAGGGGAGACAGTGTGGCAGATACGATACGCATGTTGGGATGGAAGTCATTAAAGCAGACGACGACTATATCTATTTACTAGACTTCAGTCACCAACTTCCTCTTGCGAGTGCGAAAATATTTTCTTGAGCCCAACCTGCACTATTAGGAATGATCATCAAAACAAAATAAATCAGAGCTCGAACAGAAAGGTTTAAGAGTTCGTTTTTCCCGCGCGCTGTTCGTGAGTGGAATGGTAGAGAGATAGTGTGATTGTAGTTCGATGAACCCTCTGGCAAGCACTTAAATATGAATTGCAGAGTAATCATGTAGACGGAGATAAACCCCGTTCTCCGATGCCCCCCCCCCCCCCCCAACTCCGCTTCCACCTCTTCTCCGGTCCGCTTTACATATACCCATCTGGCGTGTGATAGGGTCTGAAGCACCCAGTCGCTCCCGAGGCCCTCCACCTCCATGGCTTTCTTTCAACACTCGTCGCATATCAAGGCTATGAGGTATATAGTGATGGTTCGATGATTGCTTGTCGTGTCAGTTATGCTCTTGCACCAGGGGATGATTATGAACGATACTCATTGCTGGCTCACTGAAATGTTTTCATTGCCATGCTGGTCGCCATCTCTCGTACAATAATTTCAGCTCATGCTCACGTGAAACCTTCATTATCTGCAGTGACTCCCCGAGCAGTTCACGAGCTATCGACGAGTGTTTCCCTCGCTCTCATCTATTGATGGCTATCCAGGAGTCCATCCATACTTTGGCCCGTTGCGGCCTCTCTGTGATATTTGTGCGGACTCCTGGTCATGTTGGCATCCCAGGTAATTAACATGTTGATAGGCTGTCGGTAGACTAGCCTTAGCGATTGGGCTTTAGGAGAGTGACCTCAAAGCAGTTTTGCGGAAGAAAGTACTTTGTACCTGGGGTGATGAATGACGCACCCTGCCTACACCCAAACAACTTCGGGCCCTCAAGGAGAGTACTGGTCCGTGTCTCGCAAGAAGTCTGCTGTTGGCCGCAAGCTGTGCACGATGCACACCTGGATGACGCACCGCCACTTATTGCGCCGTGAGGACCCACCTCTATGTCACTGCGGATTGGCTTTGACGGTTGTCCACATTCTGTTCACGTTTTAGCTGTGCTCAGACAAACGTTTGCGCTGCCTGATACGTTCGCTGCCCTTGTAACATATGACACTGTCATGGCAGGCTTAGTTTTGCGTTTTGTTCGGGCAGGAGAATTTTCACTTAATCTGTTTGTCACTTTCTTGTGTTGAGTCTCGACTTTGGCCTATGGAATTAGAATGTGGTTTTAAGTGTGTCTCTTGGTGGTTGGCTTTTCCTTTTTCGTCTCTATGGTTGGCCTACCACTGTCATACTATGTGTGATTTTAATTCGTTTTGTCTCATCTGACTCTTTCTTGTCCTATGTCGTCTCTTGTCAACTCCATTGTTTTTATTCTTTGAGTGTTTCAGGTTCGTGGAAAAGGGACCGATGGCCCAAGTACTCGGGTCCCTACAAACCCACAAACCGACCGACCGACCAACGAACCAACCAACCAACCAACCAATCAACCAACCATGGAATGTTGTTTCGGGAACAAACGTAGCTCACTTAGTGGGTTACGCCGTTCCGCCGTAGACGATGGAAGGCCTTCCTGATGTCTAGGAACACAGACCTTAGAGGGTCGTTGGTATTTCAGCAGCTATAAAAGTAGTTCATGTACGTGGAGTGATGGTTGCGTTGTGGGGTGGTCATTCCTTAATCCTAATTGCTGTGGCCTAAGTGTTTCAGTGATGCAGTGTCTACTGAGGAGTTTCAGACTCACTTTCGTAACAATCTTGCTGAACGAGCACTGAAGACCGATAGGTCAGTAATTTTGTGCCAGTGAGTGGTCTTCCCCTGGCTTCCGGAACACCAGGTCTTAGGCCGTGTTCCAAAAGGCAAGGAAGTGCTGATTTCGTAGGGTGGCATTCCTGATGTGTGTGGCGCATACTCTCACTCTCGTGAAATCCTGGACCATAAGGTGTTGAATGCCACGAGAATCAGGATCTTTTCTATTTGTAGTGTGC
Source organism: Schistocerca gregaria (assembly GCF_023897955.1). NCBI lineage: Eukaryota > Metazoa > Arthropoda > Insecta > Orthoptera > Acrididae > Schistocerca > Schistocerca gregaria. Next base: position 971,651,960 of record NC_064921.1, on the reverse strand, counting down.
TTAATAACTTCAGTAATTTCATGTGTACTAAGACGTCTCACAAGGTCATGTGTTGGCTGGCCTAAAAGTCTTGTAACCTCCTGGCCTGGGCCTGGTCCTGGTCCTGGTCCTGGTTCTACTGCGAATGCTGTGTCGGAAGCTGTCGGATTCGATGCAAATATCGCTGGTAGTGTTTGGGCTATAAGGTCTGCTTCTCTTCTGAGGAGTAAGTAGTTCCTCACGTCCTTCTATATTAGGTGGGTAGTGTTTATCCTTGGTGAAGTGGCGGATTACCTTCCACTTTGCAGGTAAATCCGTAACGGCAGGTGGTAGATCGCACCACGCGGTGTTAAATGTTCGTATTTTCCCACACTATTCTTCGGGGCCTTAGACGTGCTTATTATACACCGGGAGCATGGAGCGCTGCCAATATTTAATCAGGTGTTTTCTCACATAGATAAATCCCTGCATCTCAGGAAGCAGGCCTGCTGAGCGTCGTTGCGGCGAGAGTATTGGGATGGTGGCGGTTTCTACGTCCCTGAACTACAGTGTTCAGGTGCTCTAAAACTTCATTACTTTATTCGGTTTCCGTAGTATCGTTTATTTCTCGTATTATTGACCCTCTTCCTGAAAGGGGCCTGGTTCACGGCTTTCTAGTGCAGTTAGGTCCTGTGAAAAGAATGACGTACGTACGTATGTGTGGTGTGGTGAGAGATGTTTGGGAGCTTATAACCCATTGACGAGGGCCTTGGCCATTACAGAAAAGGTTACAATCGCTCTGAAGACTTTGGGACTGAACTTCTGAGGTCATCAGTTCCCTAGAACGTAGAACGAGTTAAACATAACCAACCTAAAGACACCACACACACCCGTGCGCGAGGATGGATTCGAACCTGAGACGTTAGCGGTCGCGCGGTTTGACTTTAGCTCCTAGAACCGCTCGGCCATTGGGCATTACACCTTGCATGTGTTCCTGTGATAGGGTATCAGTGTCTACTCGGTCAGCACTAGTGTAATACAGTTTCGACCTAGTGCATGTTTAGTTTTTCGCCGTTCGAGGTTGGTCTTCCCGAGTTCCAGTCTGGGTGCTCAGTGTTAACATTTCGAGCGGGGACGTCTCTTGGTTCTGTGTTTGGAATGGTGCTGCTACCACCTGTCGGCATGATGCCAGATTGCTGATATATCGATATCCACGTTGTGTCTGCTACGTTCAAGTTAACACTGACGGCTGTGGCTCTTAATCCTTCTAGCTGAGGGACGTGGATGTTTTGGTGTTCTGTCTCTTGGTATATGATGATTGCTGTTGCCCCGACTGTCGTCTGGATTGCGTAGTTATTTCTGTGGTTGGAGTTTGATTTTCTTCATGAGAGCAATCTGGTTTTCTTTTTGTTGTATGAACGTAAGAAATTCAACCCTTTGCATGGCGATCTCGTCCGCATTCCAGAGCAGCATGTAAGACAGAATCGTGTCGTTGGCATATGGGGCGATTGTGGTGCATTACCTAGTCATGGAACAGTGCAGGTATATCAGTGACAGCTCTTAATATGACAGCCGCGTGGTGTGCGCCTTTTGCAAAGAAACGCCAAGGATTCCAAAGAGATCAAATTCCACGTATTTTTGCATTCGCATTGAAGAAAGTTAATCCAATGCCCAGCATGCCTATTCCAGTATTTGAATGCATGATATCAGTACCTTCCTGTGGAAATCTCTCATTAGCGAATGGAAACATAATGGACAGGGATTGCGGACACGTGGCGCTCGGAGCAGTGTGGATTGGCTGTCAGGTGTATCGAGACTGTCTGTGCAGTGTTGTTAAAGCTGTGTACCAGATGGCGCTGTGGTTAACTCATCTGTCTGGCAAGCAGGAGATTCCAGGTTCGAAGCCCAAAGCGGTACAGATTTTCCCTCATTGCCGCTGATTCCGCTCAACGTCCCGCTCCATCTGATACCAGTGATCTCCCTTCAGTTTGTGTGTGTTTCGGAGCTGTAGGATTTACATTGTGTCCTCTTTCGAAGGAACTGACGCAATGCATTGAAACTCCGAGAAATGGTCTGTTACTACTGTTGCCGTTAGGCTCAAATGATCACGGTCCGTGAATTCGCATTACTCAATGATGAAAACCACAGGTTTCTAAAATATAACAGCAAAAACTAGAAAGAAACAGCAGTCCATACTCCTGCAACAACGCCACCTTGGCGGTTTGTGGATGCGGCCTGCTCGGTCAATCTCAGTATGACGTGTAGAACAGACAGAGCAGTCAATCTCGCTTCTACCGACGTGTTACGAACGTCACTCTGATTTACTTAATTTTTGGAATGACTAAATTACATTGGTTTTACATTGTTAAAATGTGTTGTAAGATGTGAGCTTCAAACCATCAGCCACTTTCAAAAACCTTTCCCTGGTATTCAATTTTTTCTCTTTCTGCAAGGCGTAGTTTGTACTAATTACTGATGTAATGAGAGCACTTACAGACACTGTACGAAAACAATTTACATGACAGTCAATAATAGCCTTCCAATGCACAGCGTAATGGACGTAAAATTCTGCAGGAAATTAATTCGCTATAAATGATACAATTAATAATCTCATCCAGTTTGCTAAGTAACATACATACGTTAGGAACATAGATTGCCTTTTTAGGGGTGCAGAAGTGGAAAATTTTGTTCATCTGAACTGCTTCATACATTTTCACTCCATGATACGATCTACCACGACATCAGAGAAATAGTTTAGCCAGTAAGTAACTTCGATTTTTCAATGACAGGTTAAACATGCTTCACTGAGGTCGTATGAATATAAGAGTAGTAGTATTTGAACCTTAGTCGACCTCACATTTTATTTGCGAAAAGTGCATGATGCGGATTAAAGTACCACCTAAAAAATTTTTTGCCAAATTAGATTGCGATGCAGTGAAAACTTGCACGTTGTCCTTTCTGACCTCTTAGTTACAGGATGCGACATATATGTATCCAATAATTCTTATTCGTTACTGTTTTTGTTTCTGGCAGAAGAGCCAACACCGTGTTACTAGAAGAGGCCAAAATGCACACGTTTTAGCTTACGCAGTCTGGCGTGTGGAGGGAAGAATTATACTGACATGAGGTCTAGAACATAAGGAATTACAACTCAGAAATCGGACGTAATTCGTTTGATACTTAACTGTAATTCATTAATGATGATCGTCTCTCTTGACGGTACATGAGTCACAATATTATCTTTCAGAAGACATAGAAACTGAGCATGGCGCCTTGCTAGGTCGTAGCAAATGACGTAGCTGAAGGCTACGCTAAACTGTCGTCTCGGCACTGAGAGCGTGTGTAAACAGTGAACCATCGCTAGCAAAGTTGGCTGTATACCTGGGGGTGGGATAGTGTTACCGAGTCTCTGCAGACTCGGTCTGCAATCACTGATAGTGGGGACACGCGGGTCCGACGTATAATAATGGACCACGGCCGATGGAAAGGCTACCACCTAGCACGTGTGGTGTCTGGCGGTGACACCACAGTTTCTACAATTAACTGACACAAATACCAAGCAACCGGTCTTAGGGAACCAAACACAACCAGAGAAAAGTTGTATGAGTTTACCTTCGCCCCCACTTCAATACTGTGTTCATTAGTTGTGCCAAATATAAAATGGCTGAGTACTATGGGACTTAACTTCTGAGGTCATCAGTCCCCTGCGCGAAATATAAGCCACTCACTTAAGCAACAGTCGCAAATGGTTAAAGGTATGGTATAATAATAACTGATACTCGTATATTTAAATAGAAACTGATAAAAGTACTACACATTGAAGAATAACGAACATGCGTTGATTATACACCTCATGAGTGCTGGCGAAACAGTATTTTCGACAGAGCAAACTTTGCCTTGTGTGCGATCTTGAGGGCATCGGAGTAGATGAGATGTGTTCCTAGTCTCCATTTCTCATCTGTTCTGACTCCCTGAGGGCCCTTCAGACAATGCAACACTTATACCAAGCGGATACGGTCGTCCAGAACATCCATGATGGCCTACTCCACCTGCAGCCGTAGGGGTAGGTGGTTTCTTTCTGCTGGGTGCCGGAGCACATGGGTATTAGGGGACACGAACTGGCGGATGTGGCTGCGAAAGATGCATGTTCCCTCCCTCACGTTGTTGAATGTGCCGTCCCCCTCAAGGCTGTTACCTCTCCCCTGCGTTTTCGCGATATGTGTCAATGGGAAGAGGAGTGGGTGACAGTCTGTGAAAATAAGCTGCGTCTGGTCAAGGCCACCACGCGGCCATGGCGTACGTTCTACCAGTCGTGCAGGCGGGATGAGGTTCTCCTCACTCGCCTCCCCATCGGGCACAGTCCCTTAACGCATGGTTTTTACTCCGTCCAGATCACTGTCCGCCACATTTTACTTGACTGTCTTTTATTCTCTGACCAGAGGGCGGTGGTTTCTTTGCCACCGGATTTGCCCTCTATTTTGCAAGACGACGTGACGACTGTGGTTAATGTCTTACGTTTTGTGTCCTGTCCAATTTGTTGATCGGATTTTAGGGAGAGGGTTATAATGTGATGCTGGGTGACTGGCGGACCTATTACCTTAAAGCTGGGTGAGCCAGTCATGATTACCTCCTTGTTTCCCATCAGTTCCTGTCCTCTTTTCCTTGCATTTCCTATCCTTTTTTAGTGCATTCCTTCTCTTGATTTGGCTCTGTATGTGAGGATTTGGAACTGCGTCATGTGTGTGTCTTTCAGCCGTTCTCCTTGTTCGCTGTCCGTCTTAGTCCCTTCACTGCATCTGTTATGTTTTTATGTTTTTATGCGTTTATGCGCTAATGACCACGCTGATTAGCCCCCGCAAATTCCACCCCCCCCCCCCACACACACACACACACACACACACACACACACACACACACACACACACACACACACACACACGTACGCGCACCTCTGCCTTGTGAGGAAGATCTGACCGTTTTATCATGTCATACTATACTCGCATCACTGAACAAAGAACTGTTTATTCCTGAAATACCTTTCATTCGAGGATGAGGTGTTCAGATCTGACTGTCCGTGGTTCGGCTTTATGATTTGTTACCTGAAACAGACTAAATCACCACAGAAGTGAACCCCAGCTTCAGAAATCAGCTACGTATTTCCGGATGATGGTGATAAATCATTTTGCTTGTTTCCGCCTATTTTGACTGGAATGTATCCTGTGGAGCTACATCAAAAGTCTTCGACTTAACAGCTGCACCTCGTTTGGATGTTGCTCTCGATTCTCGCATGCTGCAAAAGTCATTAACTATGAACATCCTTTTTTGTGATTGATTCTCTCCCATTAGTCGGTTCGTAACTATATACTCGTATGACATCGTCTCACTTCCACAAGATGTTTATAAGGAAGTAAGCTTTTGGATTTCAGAGACTTTAACGATCACTGATAAGACATTGGTTTGTTTTCGCAGTAAACGGTGTGACTACAGTTTGCGGTTGAAGATCAATGTTGTTGTGAGTGCATTTTGACTCCATTCAGTGATAAAAATATGCCTTGTGTGAGCTTTGATCCAAAATGAGCAGTTTCACTTACTGGGTTTCCTAATGCAATGTTTCAGATCTTAATGGATATTCACCTTCCTAATGTGATTGTAGGTACGAAAGGACTGATGTGTAATCAGACTCCTTTATGCTTAAATAAATTTTCACGAATGTAAGATTTCTCCTACGCGTTTCGTGGTTCTTGTTTCAGTATACCTTTCATCACTACTCCCTGATATCATACAGCTGTAAACCACATGATCATCTCTTCGATAAATACATGTTCTGACACGATCTCATTAATATAGCACGTCACGAAGCTACTCTTGCTGGAATCCGCTATACTTCTGTACCAGCTGTCAGCCACTCAGAGCTTGATCCAAACGCTGGCTGTGCGTTGAGAAAGCTCTTAGCACCGATAAAGTCGATTCATTATTCTAGCAGAGGTCAGACTGGTTCAGTCAGTCAATACGGCGGTTATATGCCCTTCTCTTTAATCTTAATTCCTAGTTATCACTAGGTTTCTTTATGATGTTAAACACTGGTAATGCCATCACGTGCTCTTCAGCCCCTTCCACTACTTGCAGTTCCTCATTCAAGTGTACCCCCTCTCCTGACTTTTATTGTGTGAGAGACCTTCCCACCCAGATATATCTTGTATTGTATTTGATGAGGATCAACTTCCTGGCCAACTACACCAGACGTCTGAAGCGACCAGTTCCTTTGTCATACTCTGGGCTCTACTCAGAGGCGGCCGTTGAACGAGGCATCTCCCTACAAAACGGTACAGTCCCATCCGCTTACGCAATGCTCCATATGGAATTTGAGGGTGGAATGAGTGTATCATGGGGCAGTATTCAGAAACAATTGTGAATCACCGATTGTTGGCTGCAGTACGGAGTTATACCAACTGCTAGTATATGATTTCCCCGTTAGAAAGCACCTGCTTCTTGATGACGTGACACGTCATTTTACTCCTTCGGTATCGGGCGCCGCTGGTTTTAAATTCGCACAGGACGGCATGGACCTCGATTACCACTAGAGCTCTCTACAGCAGTTGAGCAGAAAGCCGCGGCTGCGCTAGTTCGTGGCTCGAGAATAACATGAGGGCGCTACAGTGGAGCACTTGGTCCCAGCTGCCAATACCGACGTACCTTATTGTGTATACAAGCGCCTTTCTGTAACCCAGTTAGGCAGTTTGTTGTCACGTGGTCGATAGGCTCCACGAAATCCAGACATGGTGTTTACTGTTTCTAGTGAATGTCGTGGATTCCTTTGGTTGTCTCTGTAACCCTGTTGTATCTTGCGTGTTGTCGCCGTCAGGTCTCGCTCTTTCCTCCGTCGTTACTCCTGTCCGTCTTTTCCGTTCGTTTGTTCGCGGGCCTCTCTCTGTTCGGTCCCGCCGCGCTTCGTTACCGGCTGCTTCTCGACCGTTTCGGTCTCAGTTACAACTTCTTCCATACTGGTTGTTTCCTACGGAGGTAGGTTGATTCTTTGATTCGATAATTATTATGCATGTTTGCCATATTTGTCACATGATTTTGAACGTTTTTTCCTCCACGTCACACATTATCTGTCTCTCTCACTGATAGCAGACGTATACTTTGTACTTTTCTGCGGTATTACTGTGGTGACTAGGGTATTCACTATTGCTCTTTGCATAAATTGGTGTCTCCTGGTGGCATGACATTTTCTTCTGGGGAATTCTTTGGTCCATTGATGATAGCTGTGAGAATGTTTGTCTGAATTTGACTTTTAGTCGGTAGCTTCAAGGCTTGGACGTGAATTGTTTTGTGCTTCCTAATGCCTGGAGACGATGTGGTGGTTGAGTTGGTACTTCATGAAGTCATCATGTCTCACTGACCCCGCATATTTCGGTTATTTATGCCTTAAACTGTAATGTACATGGTCTCCTAACCGATCTGTCAGCTGATGTTTGGCGTCATTCCTCTGTCTCTTTCCAACTTCGGTAGTCCGCGTATCTTTCGAGTTCCGTGATACTCGTAAACACAACTTACATGAAGAAAAATTCTCTTACTCAGAATCAGATGACGGTGGAACTAGCTTATGTTCGGGGGAGCCTACCATTTCCTGGAACTTCTGTTACGTAGCGGTCGCAATAATCTTCCAATACGATTGTATCTGCTGAAAGCAAGCTTCAGTCGAAATACTCTCTCCCTGCCAGTATGATCCAATATAGTAATCACCTGGTTTCGAATCGTGGGATGATGGTGGATACTAAAAATTTCCTTGGCTTCATGGGAGTTTATTCATGGTGTCGAAACACAGTGTTAGGCAAGCCCACCAAGCGTATAATCTTATTTTAAAAGATGTATTGTAACTGCTCTGATGCCAGCGACTTGTGTGAATCAAAAAATGACATGGGATGCTGCTTTCGACCTCCATGCTGGTGATGATTATTAGAATTTTTACTGTGTCCTCATTTGAGCGAACAGAGGGTGTAATACTCACATACACAGCCATAAGCTCAAGTTGAAAATCTGGAGCTTTCCGTTTTCCATCAGATTATGATGTTCTTGTGTTGTTGACTTGCCGGCCGCGGTGGTCTCGCGGTTCTAGGCGCGCATTCCGGAACCGTGGGACTGCTACAGTCGCAGGTTCGAATCCTGCCTCGGTCATGGATGTGTGTGATGTCCTTAGGTTAGTTAGGTTTAATTAGTTCTAAGTTCCAGGCGACTGATGACCAGAGATGTTAAGTCGCATAGTGGTCAGAGCCATTTGAACCATTTTTGTTTTTGACTTCCCAGATGATGTTAGATGACCGTCAAAATATCCACTACAAGTCCTTTGTGTCAGTCGCCATAATACTAAAAACGCCGGACAATTACGGCTTCACCATGTAGGTCCATATGGCGGGGTAGTGACAGTTCATGCTGCACTGGACTTCTTGCTACATTGCGGATTCGTAATGGTCTTACCTCCTAAAAACCTTGCTTCAGGTAAATTTCTTTCCTGTCCTCGTTTACGTCCCAGGACAATCACTCAAATTCCGCCATAGGCATTGCTGGCGCATCCTCTTCCACCTTAGGTATGATCACAGTCGACACCTTTTACACAACATATCCCGTGCTTGGTGTAGTGGGGTAGTAACTGATTCATCGCTGGAATTGCATAGACATATTGAGGTGTCTGCTACCTCAGGTTTTGGGTGTTGGCGGTTGTCTCTAATTGCTGTCAGGCGTTACTCCAAGAACACAGGTGCTGCTCCCTTAGCCACTCGTCCAAATCGACATTGTTCCTCACTTTCACACGTTTACTGTTGCCGACAGGAATGTTTCTTAATTTTCACCAATTTACCTATAAATATTTTTCATTGCTGAACATATTCATCAGTTGCAACGTCACAACTTGATTCTGCACCACTGCTTCTTTCAGCAAGGAGCAGTGCTGTGAATGTACATTGTAATGAAGTCTCTCATCTCATCAACAGAGGAAACTGATTTTATCAAGGTCAGCTACGCAAGCTGCAAAAACGATCACACGTAGCTCTAAAGCCAATAGTATCACTGTTTTTCCTCAATTTAGGTTCCGCCCTCTTACATTCAAATATTAGAATTCGTGAGAGGACGGAATCCATGCATTTCCCAGCAGCCATTACTGAGAACGACTGTGGACTGCAGGTTTTCCGTGCAGTACTGATGTCTCTTTTTTGCCACTTGAAATAGCTTGACATCTAGGTAAGTAGGTATACTTAACGCATTACTTTCTTTTGGATAAGGTCACTCCTAGTCTGATAGCCTGATTGAGCTTTTCTTGCAGATGCCATTCCTTCGTATGGTGAACGCCCATTCGATATCGTCTTCTTACTACGTGATTTTTCACGCTGTATGCATCACAAAACGTTGAACGTCGTTGCCATCATGTTACATGCAGTGCTTGGTTGATGGATGGCGCCGTACGCTTTTTCAATTTCTCCGATGTTCTATAAGTGAGCAATTTCTTCTCCATCGATCAGCACGCTCTGTAGGAAACGGATTACGTAAGCTGGCCCTGGGTGTTCTGTAGAAGAGGGCCCATTTGGACTGCGCTGGTGACAGCTGTGAGAAGGTTTGTTTGAATCCAACTGTTAGCAATTAGCCAGCTGCCTTGTGGATGTGATATTTCACTTTGTGTGGACACCACAGCAATGTTCGACTGGATATTTCGTCATTCCGTACTTCACTAATAAGATAATCACATAAATGTTCCTCTTAAAGCATATACACTTGCATTGTTAGCTGACATTCAGCGAGATAAGTTTCTCTTCATTTCATACTTAATAGGTAAGGGTCTATTTTCATTGAGTTTCCTATCACTTCCAACACACATCAATAAACCCAGAGGCATCTCATGTTAATGAAAGTATTCAATATCTTGGGCATCCTATTGATTTGTCAACTTTCTCGTATACAACAGGCACAATAAAATCTTGCTTTTTCTTACGTTTTAGATAGATAAAGAAAGCACCATGAAAAGAGACCCTGTGGCCTCCGTCAACGTGGTCCTATTATTGTGTATTAGTCCACCTGTGAGCAGGCTTATCTAAGCAACATTAAAATCAGACATTGGAACACACTGTCAGCATGTAAAGGACCTAATTTTGTTGAGTTCAGCTATAGTTGCAATATTCACTAGGACTTTCAGATGCCTGGGGTGAAAATATATTACGCAGCAGTAACTTCACAGCTTCACCACGTAGATTCCACTGTTGCGGTAATGATAGTCATGGGTTATTTCGTTGTGTCGTCACATCCAGATTAACGTTGGCTGTAAGTCCTCAGAACTTTCCACTTGAAAACGGCTTTCCTTTCTGTCATCATCTAAAGCACATGGTCGTGTTTAATCCTCCTTCACAAGCATATCGGTCCTGTCTTCCTTACCTTTGCTTTTTGTTTCTTAGATGTTCTTGCTCAGCATATTACATTGTTGAGTTCTTGGGCTTAGGACAGTAAGAGCTCATGCGTGACTGCAAATCCTTTCACATGCTGATTTATGTCATTTTTCTGCTCGTCAGCTACTTCATGTTAGCAGTTCTCACTAATTGCTGATTCTTCCTTTTATAGGTGACAGCTAAAACTTTTCGTCTAGATTTCCTGCCAAGTCTTCACCGGTTTAAGCAGTTCTCTCATCTTTAAATATGTGGAATGTATTTACGTACGAAAATAACTTCCTCTAAAGCTGCGTGACCTATCTGGCGATGTGCAGTAAATACTAAAATAATTCTGTTGTAAATTGCGACAAGTGCTGTAATCTGAGGTATAGCACGAAACTACCTGCTTGAATGTCATTGTAACACATGTGGGTGTGCACTTTCTCAGTCAGTACCTTTCCAGATTGCATTCAATCGTAGGATAAATCACGTTATCCTTCGAACCGATCAGCCAGGGATTTGAGTCACGACATAATGGACATTACATATGGCTCCAGATAATGGGTAACAGCCAGGCAGTAAAAAAGGAATACGACCGAGATTTTAAATCGTGGGTGTAGCTCCTTCGAAATGTTGCGTGATCGCTGACAATTATTGCGTAATCCGCGATATTATGTCTTATTACAGGAGAAACGTGAGAAAAATTTGAAACAAAGAAGCTTTCAGTGTCACGAGGCACTTCGTCGTCTCACAAATCATAAAATTCCCCACAACATTTTTCAAAGACCGGTGAAGCTGCATGTTCGCACATGATGCAATAATGGAATGGCTTCCCCTGTAATTTCTGTTTCGAAACAGGCGGCGTTCTAGTCCGAATCTTCGCATACGAAGACACGCGAGATAAAATTTAGGCATGCGACCAGACGCCTGCAACTGGGCTGGTCATTGTGAACGCAGCCGTGCACCTACCGAACTTAAAAAATTAGTAGGCTCACGTGTCACCTGTGCAGCAGCGTGATCATAAGGTGAGTACTACAGAGGTGAAACTTGGTGCCATACCTGGTCATGATTTCAGAAGTGTATATATTTATTTGATATGCATTTCCGAAAACAAAGTTACATCATTGATTATCCTCACTATAGTACCAGAAAAGCTATTTAAGGCAGTTTCTTCCTGGCAATAAACCTTAAGGTCTTTAAATATGATTCGGTCCGTTAAGGATTCTATAACGTTAAAATTTTCAAACCAGTACTATTGATATTACTATCCCAGTAATATTGCCTGCATTTATTACTTCATCTGCATTTCCCTCCTTTAGGGTAAGAAATCACATGCAAAATTCAGCATCTCTTACAGAAGGGCATTACGGTAGATTCTGGCCGGAGACGCATTCCTTGAATTTCGTATCATAAATAGGTCTACCTGCGACACAATGCTTAACTAACACAGTTCGTGATCGAGCTTTGTCCTGTACAGCTTTTTTCGACCATGACACTACAGGTATCAGCTAATGCGGTAAAAATTGTCGACATTGGTGCGAAATCCATTTCAGTTACTTCTCCTGGTAGCACTTGAAGCTGACGGGTCCCGCCTTCAGAGGTTAATAAAATTCCGCAACCGACCGCCCGTGGCGCTGTCTAAGTGACGCACTCTGGCACTGTTTGTACGACCTGAATCTTGCAGTGGCCATGGGTGCAGTCTTGCTTCTCCTGGTGTGCAGCAGAGCTGAGTCGGCCTCGTGGTCCTTGGATGCTGCTGTGACGCGTCACCATCTCACCCCCATGAGGAGTCTAGTGGACCTGCAGACTACTCATTATTCTCCTAAGAACCAGAAGTGTTAATTTTGCTGAATGATCAGGTGGGTTGATATTGTTCAACTGAGTAGTGTTAGCAAGATACTTTTCATTCAACGCAACATGATGCCGGACCGGCATCTTCGTGATTTTTGCGTGATCCTGTTCTAAATGGTATTATGTATTTGGAAATTGATTCTCGCGCTTTACGATTCTTCTCGCAACGATGTGTCGTTGCTGATTCGGGACCGTTACGTCGCGGTTTTTCTTCGCACACAAATAGGTTTGTGAGAGACAGGATTAATACCAGACTCACCGTTACCACTGCGAAATGTCTTGCGATATTCTCGTGTTGGCGGAATGCTACGGAAATATCTCTGTAATCACCAAGAACACCATAGTATGAGTGTATTGGTGTGTATACTGCTCGTCAGTGAAGTTTTCGCTTCATTGTGGCGTTGAAACGGATTTATTCTTGCCTGTTTAATTTGTGCAATGTGATGAGTATGGGAGAATGTTGTTGACGTAGTAAAGACCAGCTGCCTCACTGTTGCTGGAATTAACCATCGGTAGCGTGTCTGTAGGGGCTACCGGAGGACATGTTACGTGAAGGACGTGTTCGAGGAAGTGTACAGTCTGGCCGCATGCTTAGTGAACACACCGTAATTTTGTTGACGTTGGGGATAAATTCAAGGGAAGTGAACGCATCTGGTTAATTTGTTACCTGTTGCTACTTATTTCGACTTCACCACTTTCATCGTGTATTTGTATTACCTCAGTATCGAACACAGGGCAGCATGTCTATTTTGTTGGAGTACGGCGGTGGTCGCCGTCAGACAATGGTATTTCCACCATGTTCTTTTTTTCTTACTTTGTTGTTTGTTTGTAATGAACGTTTCCGTGTGTGTGTGTGTGTGTGTGTGTGTGTGTGTGTGTGTGTGTGTGTGTGTGTGTGTGTTAGGCTTGAGTTCTTCTGTTACAGCTGGATGCATGAAACGACACTGCTGTTACTGTTTTTCGTGAATCTTCATCAGTCATCTTCGTTCTGCTTATACATGCACACAACAGCGTATTTAGTCAACGGAAGTCCTTTGTGGTCCCTTCTGACAATTGTTAACATACACAGTAACTTTTCTATAATCATAAATACTCATTAAACTGGTTGAATTTGGAAGGATCGCCTACTTCGGTAAAGTAAGGCCTTTAATATGTTCCGTTACATCAAGCAGAAAACTTGGATTAACCAGTCACCATATTAACACTTCCAGAACTACTCTTGAAACGACGTCCCCACGTATGCCAAGGTGTAGGTGCCTATCCTTTCTGGGGCACGAGAACTCCTGGCAATGGACATCCCACCATGTGGCCCTTGGTGCGGTTCATTGGAGCCTGCGAGGAGAGGCCCTGATTGGAGAGGAAGGTATCAGGGAAGATGACCCACAACAAAAAGGGTTAAATCGACTCAGGCTGGTGGTCGCTTGGCCACAGCAATCTCAAAATGCGTACTAAATGAAACGGACGCTGCCATCTGATTCCCGATCGTACCCTTCCTTGGCAACGAATTAGGAGGACCGTTGGGCGACTCCATCTCGTGAGCTGTATTCGCCTCTGTATCTCGTTTGCAGCAGGACTGATGGAGAGACATTTCAGGCAACTAAACCCCAGTTCTTCGTAGACCATCCTGAAGATAAATTTGTGGAAATGGCAGCGTTATCTAAACTGCGCAATGGGGAGATTATGATCCAAGGGGCCTCCCCAGCCTAGGCGCTGTCACAGGTTTGGTGATACCCCCATCCTGTTTACTCCCATAAAAGCCTTGACATCGTGCAGGGTCTTAGTTTCCGTCACGATCTCCTGTTGCAGTCAGATAAGGAGATAAACACCAACTTAAAACGATGGGGTGTCCACTTCATCTGACGCATGCATAGTGGACCCAAATACAACAGGATTCCCACATTTTCCATAATCTTGGCTGTTGAGGGTGACTCGTTCCCTGAAAGGGTCAAGGTAATGGTTTATGATTGTGACATGAAACCATACGTCCCTGCCCCTATGTGGTGCTTGTGATGGAGATCTGAGAATGTGTTATAGATTTTTTCACATTTACTTCCAGCTCCATACGTAGAGATAGCAGTTGTCCCCCAGCACCTGGGCACTTTGTCGTTGCCTCCTCCCACTTGTCAACTGTGGGAAGCATCACTCTCTCTCCTCGCCTGACAGCCCTGTTCTCCATAAGGAGTGACGAATCATGGAAAAGAGCACTAGACAGGCTTACCTAATAGAATGCGAAGAGGAAATACGAAAGATTTCATCATGTGCAGATGAGTACATCGTATTCTTCGACTGCGACTTCATTGTCACTGTTGGATGTTGAGCCTCCAGTGGGACCTCAGGGCCGCCCTGGCTATTCCCCCGTGTCTGTGATGGGGGTACACAGCTTTTCTGATGCTCCCAAGGTACCTCCTTTGGGAGCCCAAACTCTAAAATTGACAAGAATATCAGGCCTCCGCCCACCCCTTGGGAGAGGAAGAAGAATAAGAAGAAAAGGCTGGGTACGACAGAAGAGGTTCAGGTTGCCTCGGTACCACCTTTTACTACACTGCTCTGCATGAGACGATGATTTGCAGATTTTTGGTGTCGCGCAACGACCTCAATCTCGCCTCTTCCTTTGACGTAATGGTCGTCGATCCAGGCTCTCCTCCTTTGGCGGTAGATGGCCCATCGGCGCAAACTGCCTTCTTGGTCCCTTCACGAGTTTTTCGGCCATGGGCAATGTCATTCTCCAATGGAATTTGAGCGGTTTTTCTACTGCCTTGCTGAGCTCCCACAGCTTCTCAGCATTCACCATTTTTTCCGCATTGCTCTCCAGAAAAACATCATTTCCGCTTATGTGATGCCCCGCCCTCTGTGGCTATCGGGTTTATTATAAGAATAAGGCACGTTATGCAAGGATATCTGGTGGAGTCAGTGTTTACATCTTTAAACTCACCTTACTGCGTGTGTGTACCTCTTTAAACACCTATAGACGCTATTAGAGTATGGACGCCAGAGGATGCTACTATTTTAAGTCTCAATCTTCCACCAGACAGTAATGTCTGGCAGCCTGTATTGGCTGTGCTGGTAGCCCAACTGCTACCACCTTTGCTGTTACTGGGCGATTTTAATGCATGTCACCCTTCGTGGGGTGACTTGGTGGCAACAGGAGGAGGTACTGTCCTTAAGCACTGCTCGACCTTTCCCTCTTAAATAATAGTGCCTCCACACATTCCCATTGGCACATGGCACATACACATTCACATTCATTGACCTTCGCCGATTTAAATGCCGTCCAGCAGCGAACAATCTTTAATAACACGGCGTGTCCTGGCTCTCGCGATCCGAAAGGCGTTAAGAGAGCCAGAAAAGGTCATGGCAGGCGTTCCTGGACTCCATCAACCGTTCCACTTGCTCCACAAAAGTATGGGAAGCCATCCGGAGGATTTCCGGTAAACATAGCCGTTTACCGATATCTGCTGTCCTGAACCAGGGATGCCTCCAAACGACACCCAGAGCCATTGCTCAGACGCTGGCAGAGCATTTTGCACAAAGTACTGCCACTGCAAATCAGGATCGAGCATTTCGTCGCTACCGGGCGACTGACGAAAGAGCGAACTTTGACTTTCGGTCGAACAGTTCTGAGGAGTAAAACTCCCCTTTCTCCATGTGGGAACTTGAAACGGCTCTTAGTGAGACGTCTGACACTGCACCAGGTTACGACCACGTCCGGTACTCCATGCTTCGACATTTGCCAGCAGCGTCAAAGGAAATCCTCCTCGAATGTTTTAATCTCATATGGCAGACAAGAGTGTTCCCCACCTCGTGGCGGGAGGCAATCCTCATCCCTCTCCTCAAACCGGGAAAGGACCGCACATGTCCCAGTAGATATCGTAGTATCTCCTTGACAAGCTGTGTCGGAAAGACCCTGGAACGGATGGTTAACCGGCGTCTGGTCTGGATGTTAGAGACCAGACAGCTCCTTAGCCGCTTTTAGTGTGGATTCCGAAAATTTCGGTCCACGGTCGACAACCTGACCCTCCTAGAGACGGCTATTCAGCAGGCTTTTCTCCGTCAGCATCACTGTATTGGTATCTTCTTTGATATCAGTAAGGCATATGATACTACTTGGAGATACTGTATTCTTGCACAACTGCATCAATGTGGCTTTCGTGGCCGCCTCCCGATTTTCATTCCGTCTTTCCTGTCTTAGCGGTTTTTTCGGACCCGCGTCGGTAACACACTGTCTGATCGCTTTGAGCAAGAGAACAGTGTCCCCCAGGGCAGCGTTTTAAGTGTTACCCTCTTTGCCATAGCCATCAACAGTATAACGTCTACAGTGAGGATTCCAGTACAGTGCTCCTTATTTGTGGACGACTTTGCTTTTTTCTGTTCCTCCTCCAGTGTTGCAACCGTGAGCCGGTAGTTGCAGCTAACAGTGTGGCGGTTAGAGGAGTGGGCTGCAAAGACGGGTTTTCGGTTCTCTGCCGATAAGTGTGTTTGTGTTCATTTTAATCGTTCTCGTCGTCTTTTTACTTTGCCTGCCTTGCATATGGGGGATACTGTCCTACATTTTAGAAACACAGTGCGGTTTATGGGCCTAATTTTTGACTCCAGGTTGTCATGGCTGCCACACCTACGTGACTTGAAAGCCAGAACCCTGAAGGCACTCAACATCCTCAAGTGCCTCAGCCACAGGTCTTGGGGAGCGGACAGGGCGCGTTTCCTTCAGTTTTACCGAGCTTTCGTGCGCTCACGGTTGGACTATGGGTGCACAGTATATGGGTCAGAAAGGCCTTCTTATTTGAAGATCCTTGACGCTGTTCACCATGCTGGGATTCGACTGGCCACGTGTGCTTATCGGACCAGTCCCATACCCAGCCTCTGTGCTGAGGCTGGGGAACCGCCACTTACCATCCGGCGGCAGCTCCTGCTGGTGCGCCAGGCTAAGAAGTTTCTTGCAGCTCCCAGCTCGCCTGCTCACCATGTTGTTGCCCATCCACCTCTGGACCGCCTTTTTTCCCGCAGTCTCGGAGCTAGGTCGCCGTTTGGGATCCGTGTGCAACGTGTACTAGAGTCCCTCGGTGTGGAGTCTTTACAACCCCAAATCCAGGGTTTTAACCACCTGCAACCCTGGTTACTTAAGAGGCCCGGCGTGATTTTAGATTTATTGCAGTACAGGAGAGATGGCATTCCTGCCACCGTCTTTAATGCAGCATTTTCTGCCATTTTATCTGAGCACCTAGACTATGTAGCTGTTTTTACGGATGGGACGAAACAAGGGGATTCTGTTGGTTGCTTGGTTGTTTTTCCAGATCGTGTTTTCAAGGTCCGCCTGCCTAAGACTTTCGCTGTCATTGGTGCAGAATTGTCTGCAATCTTTCGGGCACTGGAGCACACGAGACATTCTTCCTCTCCTAAATTTCTTGTCTGTTCCGATTCACTCAGTGCCCTTCACTTATTGCTGCGTTTGTATACGGCAGACAAAACTGTCCAGACCATCCAGGATGCCCTCTTCCGACAACAGCGACTGGGGAAGGTTGTAGCTTTCTGCAGGGTTCCGGGGCATGTCGGCATTGCTGGGAATGAAAGGGCAGATCTCGCAGCCAAGGAGACGTCTCGCCCCACAAGTATCTCAGTGTGCTATCCCCTTGCACGCACTCACCTCGCTGTTGAGCTCAAGGGTTATGCGTCGATGGGAGGATGAGTGGCTGGAAGTGACTGACAATAAGCTTCGTATAGTCAAGCCCACAACCAGTGTGTGGTGTACTTCCTTTCAGTCCCATCGACAGCTTCGAATAGGCCACAGCCCTATGACGCATGGCTACCTGCTCCGGCGAGAGGACCCTCCAATGTGTGGTGCTTGCGGCGTCCAGGTCACTGTGGGCCACGTTTTACAGAATTGCGTTTTATTTTCTGACCAGCGGGCCGCAGCTGACCTGCCAGCGGACCTGCCATCTCTTTTAGGCAACACTCGGACGAATGTGGCTAAAGTTTTAAAGTTCTGTGACGTCAAATGTTTTTACAAAGATTTTAGGGAGAGGATTTTAATTTGCTCACTGTGTGACAAGCTAGCCCATATTTTATGTGAGTGGGCAGCCATTAACAATTTCCTCTGACATTCTTGTTGCTATGTTTCCCCTTTCCTTAGGTTTTACTTTCTTATGTAGCATTTTCCTTCTTTTCCTGCTGTCTTTGAGTGTGTGTTTTAGTTTTGTTAAGTCTGTCCACGTTCCTTTCTTTTAATGTGTGTCAGGGCGATGATCTCGATGTTGAGCGCCCATAAGCCCCAACACACGACCACCCATAGACGAGTTAATATCTGAGTGGGCTGACGAAGGTACTGTTGACGTGCAGCATATTATGGATCGAGTCGATGGGGACCTCGTCAAATCAGACTCGTTTATTCTCACGTTCAGTTGTCCGAGACTCCCAGAGCATGTTAAAGTGGGTTTCTTACGTTTGCCAGTACGGCCATATTTCCCCAACCCAATGCATTGTTTTAAATGTCAGCGCTTTGGTCATACTACGTTGGGGTGCAATGGGATAGCCACTTGTGGTAAATGTGGTCAGCCTGCCCATGAGAGAGCCGATTGTTCATCGCCTGTGAAGTGCGTGAATTGCTCTGGGAGTCACCCTGTGTGGAGCCGGATCTGCCCCATCTGTATCGAAGAACGGAAGTTACAGGAGATTAAAACATCTAAGCGCATCCCCTATGGTGAGGCCAAGATGCTCTTGAAGGCCATGCAACCTCCTGTGTTTTCAACATCTTTCGCTTCCGCTCTCAAAAACCGGTACAACTGGCCACTGTTGCTACGCAAACGGAGGTTCCTAGCGTTAGCAGCACAAGTGCACTGGCAAGCGCAGGTATTAGTGCTGTGGTTGTTTAGCAACCTGCGGCCCTCCCCGCTACGTCGGACAAGGCTGTGGTTGCTGACATTGGGGTACTTCCTGCCTCTCCCCATATGGCGCCTTCTGCCCAGGCGAGTCAACCTTCAACTGTTGACAAGGCTCTGCATTCCAAGCCCCCCAAGACAAAGCCTCAGAAGCTGAAGGTTCTGCCACCTGAGGAGACTAGTCAGCGTCGGTCCGATGATGATGCCATCGTACTGTCTGACATCTCCCGTGGGTCGTCATCGGATCTTATGGACATTGATGTCGACCGGGGGCGATCTTCTCGCCCCAAGAATAAATCTCCGGCCAGTACGGTCTCTCCTCCAAAGCACAGAGGCAGGGTGAAAGTTCAGCCACCCTGATCACTGGCTCCCATATTACAGTGGAACCTGAATGCGTTCAGGACGTATGTGGCCGAATTACAACTCCTTATATGAGATTGCCCCTTGTGCTTATGTCTCCAAGAGACGCATTTCCGGGCCACTGATGCTCCTTCTTTACGCTATACCGTATATCGAAAAGATGATCTGACGGGGGAAAGGGCAAAGGGTGATGTTGCTGTTTTTGTCTGTGACATGAACCCCTCATCTGTGCTCCCTCTCGTCACCGACTTGAAAGCATTTGCAGTCGACATTCTTGTGGGTCAGAGGCTCACAGTCTGTTCAGTTTATTTACCGTCTCAGGATGCGATAGACTCTGAGGCTCTCATGTACCCTATTAGCCAACTCCCTCGCCCATTTCTTCTTCTGGGGACCTCAACGCTCATAATGTCTTAAGGGGCTCTCCGACTACTTGCCCCATGGGTCGCATTTTGGAAGGCCTCATGATGTCTGAAGAATTGTGCCTCCTCAACTCTGGTGCTCCCACTCATTTCTGTACTGCTTCCGGATCGTCATCGGCTATTGACCTTTCCTTTTGCTCTCCAGCACTCGCGGATTCTGCTCTGTGGGAGGCTGCAGCTGACCTCCATTCTAGTGACCATTTCCCCCTCTGGATTCGCCTCCTGGATGAGGCTGTGGCATTACCAGTGCCGCCCCGGTGGCACCTTTGCAGAGCTGACTGGACACTTTTCAGCCAACTGGCTGTTTTGGAACACCGTGCCAGCGTCCACGAATGGGTAGACCATGTTGCAGCCGTGATCTCTCATGCTGCTGAATTGTCAATCCCACGGTCATCCGGTCATCCCAAGAGGCGTCCTGTCCCTTGGTGGACCACTGAGTGCCACTCAGCCATCCGCGCCCGCCGTGCAGCACTGCGCCGCTTCAAGTGCCGTCCCTCAGCTGACAATCTTGCGGCCTTTCGGGTGGCAAGGGCCAGAGTGCGGCGAGTGATTAAAGAGAGCAAACGACGGTCATGGCAATCGTTCTTGAACTCCATCTCTCGATCCACTAGTTCTACGAAAGTATGGGTAGCCATCAGGAGCATTTCCAGGAAACTCAGCCAGCTATCTGTCACGGCATTGTTGCATCAGGGATGTCTCCTCATGGCGCCGAGAGACATTGCCCTGACATTGGCCATGCATTTTGCGGACCCTACCGCCACTGTTAACTGTGATCAATATTTCAGCCGCTACTGCACTGCCATCGAAAGGGGTCACTAGGACATCCGGTCTCTAAATTCTGAACCCTATAACTGCCCCTTCACAATGTGGGAACTGGATTCTGCGCTGTCTGTGGCTCATGATACTGCGCCTGGTCATGATCAAATCCGGTACAGCATGCTGCGGCAGTTGTTGCTGCCATCCAAGGAAGTTCTCCTGAACTGTTTCAATATGTTATAGTTATCCGGCACATACCCTGACTTGTGGAGGGAGCCGATTTTGATTCCCCTCCTCAAACCAGGGAAGGACCGAACGCATCCCAGTAGTAATTGGAGTATTGCTTTGACGAGCTTTGTTGGGAAGACGTTGGAACGCATGGTCAACCGCCGCCTGGTTTGGTTGCTTGCGACGAGGCAGCTCCTTAGCCCCCTCTCAGTGTGGCTTTCGGAGATGTCGTTCCACTATAGACAACTAGACCCTGCTTGAGGCCGCCATACAGCAGGCCTTTCTACGTAACCAGCATTGTCTAGGGGTCTTCTTTGACATTAATAAGGCGTATGACACTACTTGGCGCCGCCTTATCCTCAATCAACTCCATGAGTGGGGCTTTCGTGGCCGTCTCCCCATCTTCATTCGGTCCTTTCTTGTTGTGCTGTTGTTTTCCCTGATCGAGTCGTCAAGTTACGGCTTCCTGCGGCGTTTACCATCCTCGATGCCGAATTGTTTGCAATCTTGCGGGCATTGGACCAGATGAGATGTGTTCCCAGTCTTAAGTTCCTCATCTTTTCTGACTCCCTGAGTGCCCTTAAGACCATGCAACACTTGTACCCAGCGGATACGGTCGTCCAGAACATCCATGATGCCCTACTCCACCTGCAACGGCAGGGGAAGGAGGTTTCTTTCTGCTGGGTGCTGGGGCACGTGGGTATTAGGGGCAACGAACTGGCGGATGTGGCTGCCAAAGATGCATGTTCCCTCCCTCACGTTGTTGAATGTGCCGTCCCCCTCCATGCTGTAACCTCCCTTTTGCGTTTTCGTGTTATGCATCAATGGGAAGAGGAGTGGTTGGCAGTTTCTGACAATAAGCTGCGTCTGGTAAAGGCCACTACGCGACCATGGCGTACGTCCTACCAGTCATACAGGCGGGATGAGGTTCTCCTCACTCGCCTCCGCATTGGACACAGTCCCTTCACGCATGGTTTTTTACTCCGGCGGGAGGACCCCCCAATCTGCAGTGCTTGTGGCGTCCAGATTACTGTCCGCCACATTTTATTTGACTGTCTTTTATTCTCTGACCAGAGGGCGGTGGTTTCCTTGCCACCGGATTTGCCCTCTATTTTGCAAGACGACGCAGCGACTGTGGTTAAGGTCTTACGGTTTTGTGTCCTGTCCAATCTGTTGCCTCGGATTTTAGGGAGAAGGTTTTAATGTGCTGCTGGGTGACTGGCTCACCCAGGTTTTAGGTAAGAGGTCCGCCAGTCACGATTACCTCCTTGTTTCACTTCGGTATCTGTTCTCTCTTCCTTGTGTTTCCTTTCCTTTTTTAGTGTGTTTCTTCTCCTCTTGGTCTTCGAAATGCTCACATACAAAGGCAAAACGTCAGGCCTGTGTCCCCTTGTTCGGTGTCCGTCTTCGTCCCTTCACCGCATGTGTTCCTGTTTCTATGTGTTTGGGCGCTGATGACTACGCTGTTTAGCGCCCGTAAACCACACACACACACACACACACACACACACACACACACACACACACACACACACACACACGGCTTGATGGTTGATGGTTGATGGCTGTGTGGGGTACGCTTATGCTCATGCGGACGATGTCGACCAGCGCTCCTTGCCGGAAGGTTGCAGTGTTTACACCGCAGAACTGACAGCCATGTTTCGTGCCCTTGAGCATATTCGTACCAGCACTGGAGAGTCATTCGTCTTTCGTCATTTGCAGTCACTCGCCAAGTAGTCTGCAGGCTCTTGACAAGTGCTACCCGCCATCCCATTGTTGGTTCCATCCAGGGGGCCATTTACACTCTTGAACAGCATGGTGGTTTAGTGGTGTTCATATAGACCCCGGGACACGTTGGAATCGCAGCGAATGAACTTGCCGACGAGTTGGCCAAAGAGGCAACCATCAAGCAGACGCTGGAGATGGGCCTACCGGCAATTGATCTCCGAAAGATTTTGCACCGTCGAGTCTCTATGATGTGGAGAGACATGAGGTGCAGACAGCGAGCGCCATTCAAGCTACAGCAAGTAAAGGAGACCAAGACTGTGTGGGGTTCCTCCAAGCGGGCCTCTCGCAGGGATTCTGTTGTTCTGTGTAGGCCCTGCATTGGTCACTCTTGGCTGACGCATGGTCATCTGCTGCGTCGAGAGGATCCCCCTCATTGTTGCTGTGATGCAACCCTGATGGTGGCGCATCTGTTGTTGGAATGTCCTCTTTTAACCGCTCTCAGGTGTGCTTTTAATCTCCAGGGTGATGTATCCTGTCTCTCACGTGACAATGTCTCCATGGCAGATCGGGTTTTACGTTTTATTCGCGCAACGGTTTTTATAGCTCAGTTTCATTTTATCACATCGACCTCTTTTGAGCTGTATTTTTAATTAGTTTTCTGTTGTAATTCGAATCCATCCTGATCTTTTAGGTGGAGGTTTTAATGTGTTGCAGAGTGGATGGATCATCCTATTATTTTCGTGATCAGCCAGCCACGATTCTCTGCTGTACAGTTTTAACTCTTTCTGCCTTTCTTCTCTATGTTGTTTTTGTTGCTGTGCTCAGTTTTCTCTGTTTCTTTATTATTGACAGTGGGATTTTCTTCCCTTGGAATTTTTATCTTGTGCTTCGAATGACAAATAGATGGTTTCACTGTGCTCTGTGTGTTAATGAAACAAGGGACCGATGACCTATGCAGTTTGGTCCCTTAAATTCTCAACCAACCAGCATGTTACTCCAAGTTAGGCTTCTGCGAATTACCCCCTGTACTTCCGCTCCATTGAAGAACGGATGGAACGTCGGAACCTTTAGTTTCGCACCTACCATCCAGAATCGTACAATGTTATATTCAGTGAGTGGGAATTTCAGTGCCCTAGCCACTTGCTCTGATACCGCTCCTGGGCCCGACCGGATACACTTTCAGATGCTGAAACGCTTTTCAGTGGACTGCCACAGACGGCTCCTCGACCTTTACAACCGTCTCTGGGTCGAGGGTGAGTATCCGTAACAATGGCGGGAAAGTATTGTTATCCCCATCCTTAAACCAGCAAAGAACGTTGGGAGGTTAATGGGGCGGTAGCAGTCCACTTCCAATTAGCTTGAATGGATGGTGAGCCGGCGTCTGGATTGGGTACTGGAGTCTTGGGGCCTTCTAACTGTCTCAGAGTAAAGGGCGATCCGACAGGGCGCAATCCGCAAGGCGCAGTCTTCGGCTGTAGCGCATGGTTTTCAGTTTTCGGCAGCCAAGACCTGCGTTTTGCATTTCTGCCGGCAACGCACTGTTCACCCGGAGCCGCGGCTTTATCTTGACGGCGAGCTTCTTCCAGTGGTGGAGTCACATAGGTTTTTGGGGGTGGTTTTTGATGCCCGGTTGACTTGGCTGCCTCATATTCGGCAGCTTAAACAGGCGTGTTGGCGGCATCTAAATGCTATGCGATGCCTGAGCCACATCAGGTGGGGCGCTGACCGATCTACTCTCCTATGGCTTTACCAGGCGTTAATCCTGTCCCGTTTTGGACTACTGGAGTCTGGCTTATGGCTCAGCATCCCCATCTGCGTTGCGGGTGCTGGACCCAATCCTCCACGGCGGGATACGCCTTGCCACTGGTGCCTTCCGAACCAGCCCTGTAGACTGCATACTTCTGGGGGCAGGTGTCCCTCCACTGCGGTTACGACGTCAGCAATTACTGGCTGCTTATGCTGCCCATCTGATTAGCTTGCCAGTCATCCATATTATCGTGTCCTGTTCCCGCAGTCAGTCATCCATCTGCCAGAACGTCGGCCCTGTTCAGGTAGTCCGATCGCCGTATGTACCAAACAGCTTCTCTACGGGCTTCGGTGTTACCTACCCCACCTCCTTTCCTGTCCCCTCAGCTTACCCCCACAGTGTGTACCTCGCCCTTGCTTTCGGCTCGACTTGGCACAGGGCCTGAAGGACTCACTCCCTCCGGAGGCCTTCCGATGTCGCTTTTATTCCATACTGGCCACGTATCAGGTCTTTGGCGTTGTCTACACCGACGGTTCGGCGGTTGCTGGTCGTGTCGGTTATGCACTAACACTATGGGACCATTCTCAACAACGTTCGTTGCCGGCTGGCTGTAGTGTTTACACTGCTGAGCTGGTCGCCATCTTTCGTGCCCTAGTGTACAACTGCTCCTGCTCAGGTGAGTCCTTCATTGTTTGTTGAAATTCCCTGAGCGGTTTACGAGCTCTCGACCAGTGTTTCCCTCATTTTCGTTTGGTGATGGGGTATCCAGGAGTCCCTGTATAGTCTCGCCTGTAGCGGCAGGTCTGCGCTCTTTGTTTGGACCCCAGGCCATGTTGGTATACCCGGCAATGAATCTGTTGACCGCCTGGCGAAAGAGGCCACCAATGCGCCATCTCTGGAGATTGGCCTTCCGGCGACTGATTTGCGGGCAGTCTTATGCCGCAAAAACCTCTCGTTTTTAGATGCTGAATGGCGCGGTCTGACCACCCCTAAGAAACTCCGTGCCGTCAAGGACACGACGACTGTGTGGCTCTCCTCCATGCGAGTCTCTCGCAAGGCTTCTGTCGTCCTCGGCGGACTGCGCATTGGGCACACACGTATGACCTGACCCACGGCCACTTACTGCGCCGAGTGGACAGCCGCCCCCCCCCCCACCCCCCCCCCCCCCCCCCCACTTGTATGCGGCTGCGGATTGACATTGACAGTGGCCCATGTTTTGTGGACTGTCCACTTTTATCAGTGCTCAGGCAGACGTTTGCGTTGCCTGACATGCTCTCTGGTATTTTATTAGCTGACTCTGCCATGGTGGAATTGGTTTTGCGTTTTATTCGGGCAGGGAGTTTTTAATCTTTAATCCGAGTGTTAGTTTAAAATCAAAGGCTAAAAGCGAGAATCAAAACATTAAAAACTCAATTTTATAATGTTCTTCGTGTTTTTTTTTCCATGGTCGGTCAACCATCACCACACTGTGTGTTTTAATTGGTTTTGTCTGATCTCATTCAGAGTATTTCATGTCCTGTTTCGTCTGCTGTCTTCCCTGTTGTTCGTTCGCCGTCTCTCCCCCCGCCCCCACTCGCCGCGCCGTCTCTCCCCCCGCCCCCACTCGCCGCGCCGTCTCTCCCCCCGCCCCCACTCGCCGCGCCGTCTCTCCCCCCGCCCCCACTCGCCGCGCCGTCTCTCCCCCCGCCCCCACTCGCCGCGCCGTCTCTCCCCCCGCCCCCACTCGCCGCGCCGTCTCTCCCCCCGCCCCCACTCGCCGCGCCGTCTCTCCCCCCGCCCCCACTCGCCGCGCCGTCTCTCCCCCCGCCCCCACTCGCCGCGCCGTCTCTCCCCCCGCCCCCACTCGCCGCGCCGTCTCTCCCCCCGCCCCCACTCGCCGCGCCGTCTCTCCCCCCGCCCCCACTCGCCGCGCCGTCTCTCCCCCCGCCCCCACTCGCCGCGCCGTCTCTCCCCCCGCCCCCACTCGCCGCGCCGTCTCTCCCCCCGCCCCCACTCGCCGCGCCGTCTCTCCCCCCGCCCCCACTCGCCGCGCCGTCTCTCCCCCCGCCCCCACTCGCCGCGCCGTCTCTCCCCCCGCCCCCACTCGCCGCGCCGTCTCTCCCCCCGCCCCCACTCGCCGCGCCGTCTCTCCCCCCGCCCCCACTCGCCGCGCCGTCTCTCCCCCCGCCCCCACTCGCCGCGCCGTCTCTCCCCCCGCCCCCACTCGCCGCGCCGTCTCTCCCCCCGCCCCCACTCGCCGCGCCGTCTCTCCCCCCGCCCCCACTCGCCGCGCCGTCTCTCCCCCCGCCCCCACTCGCCGCGCCGTCTCTCCCCCCGCCCCCACTCGCCGCGCCGTCTCTCCCCCCGCCCCCACTCGCCGCGCCGTCTCTCCCCCCGCCCCCACTCGCCGCGCCGTCTCTCCCCCCGCCCCCACTCGCCGCGCCGTCTCTCCCCCCGCCCCCACTCGCCGCGCCGTCTCTCCCCCCGCCCCCACTCGCCGCGCCGTCTCTCCCCCCGCCCCCACTCGCCGCGCCGTCTCTCCCCCCGCCCCCACTCGCCGCGCCGTCTCTCCCCCCGCCCCCACTCGCCGCGCCGTCTCTCCCCCCGCCCCCACTCGCCGCGCCGTCTCTCCCCCCGCCCCCACTCGCCGCGCCGTCTCTCCCCCCGCCCCCACTCGCCGCGCCGTCTCTCCCCCCGCCCCCACTCGCCGCGCCGTCTCTCCCCCCGCCCCCACTCGCCGCGCCGTCTCTCCCCCCGCCCCCACTCGCCGCGCCGTCTCTCCCCCCGCCCCCACTCGCCGCGCCGTCTCTCCCCCCGCCCCCACTCGCCGCGCCGTCTCTCCCCCCGCCCCCACTCGCCGCGCCGTCTCTCCCCCCGCCCCCACTCGCCGCGCCGTCTCTCCCCCCGCCCCCACTCGCCGCGCCGTCTCTCCCCCCGCCCCCACTCGCCGCGCCGTCTCTCCCCCCGCCCCCACTCGCCGCGCCGTCTCTCCCCCCGCCCCCACTCGCCGCGCCGTCTCTCCCCCCGCCCCCACTCGCCGCGCCGTCTCTCCCCCCGCCCCCACTCGCCGCGCCGTCTCTCCCCCCGCCCCCACTCGCCGCGCCGTCTCTCCCCCCGCCCCCACTCGCCGCGCCGTCTCTCCCCCCGCCCCCACTCGCCGCGCCGTCTCTCCCCCCGCCCCCACTCGCCGCGCCGTCTCTCCCCCCGCCCCCACTCGCCGCGCCGTCTCTCCCCCCGCCCCCACTCGCCGCGCCGTCTCTCCCCCCGCCCCCACTCGCCGCGCCGTCTCTCCCCCCGCCCCCACTCGCCGCGCCGTCTCTCCCCCCGCCCCCACTCGCGCCTTTCTAAAGAGACGTCGTTCCGAGAATGTTGTTCCAAATTTGGCTAAGGTTATGCATCACATCGATTCTGCAACAGCTAAGAGAATCACGAAACGAGCCTGCCGCGCATTGGTACGTGAGAGAGTGAGAAATTCCTGTGAGGTAAACTCAAGGCTCTGGCGGATGAATTTCAAACTACATTTGCAACTGGCTAGTAATTTCACTTTTTCCTGAGATGGTATTGATGGTGTCACCTGAGTTGCAGCTGATTCCGCCCACAAGAAGGCAAACCATCCCTGCAGGTTCCGTGCAACACAAATCAATTTGTGTGGCATGGTGTTGAGTGATTATGCGGTCTCTGTTTTGCAGAAAGGTCTCAACTTCGCTCCCACCCAAAAGTTTACTTCGGTCATAGAAATTGTTAGTGCTGTTAAACAGGTTGCAGCTCAACTTCCGCCTGAATTAGCTAAGGAAATACGTCGTCAAACTTGTCGTACGTCGACGAAATTCAAGCCGATAGTCAAATATCACCAGTAAGAAGAGGGCAGACATTCGTGATCTCATCCCCCTGCGGGTTCGGGGGTAAGAATAGGCCCGTGGTATTTCTGCCTGTTGTAAGAGGCGACTAAAAGGAGTCTCAAAAGTTTCGGCCTTATGTCATGGTCACCTCTTGGGTTTGACCTGCCATTTTCAAAATTTCCGTTGTTAGTGCGTGCCATTTGGGGAAGGACGCCTTATGTGGTGTTTTTCTTAAGGTCCATCGTGCACCTCCATCTTGCATGCTATCTATTGTCGTGTGGCGGGATTTACACCCCATGTCTTCTGGATTGCCTCCTCGTCTTGTGCACAATCCCCTTCTTATCGCCCACGACAACTGTGGACCGTTTCAACACCTAAAATCCAGCACGGTAGCCAGTCCGTTGTGGTGGGGTCGTCATGTACCCTGTTGGTGGTAGCCCCTTGACCACGCAGGGATCGCACTACAGGTGCCAGAGCTGTTTACTCCCCATGCATGCCAAGGAGTATGTGCCCATCTTGTCTGGGGCACGGGGACTCCGGAAAATGGGATATCGGCCAGATATCCGTTGCTTTGGCTGGGTGGCGCCCTTGGGGAGAGCCCTCGTTCGGAGTAGGTGGCATTTGGGTGGATGTGGCGCAATGAAGCGCAATAAATCACACGAAGCTTGTGGTCGCACTGCCATAAGCGTCTGTAAGGGAGGCAGAATTGAATTTGACGCTGCTCAATATGACCCTCAGTCGTTCCCCTCATTGGATGCGCCTTGGGAGGGCCGCAGATCTAGTGCCAAGCTGGAGCCTTATGTACCACAATACCTTGTCTGCAGCAGGACTGATGGTGACTCCATCCTTTCGACAAAGCCTCTGTTTTTTGTGGAACACCTGGAGGATAAGTTTGGGAAGTGGCGGGGTTGTCTAAAATGAGGAATGGGTCCATTCTCCTCAAGACGTCGTCCCCAGCCCAGTCACGGGCGTTGCTCTTGTGTGATAAGCTGGGAGAAGTCCCTGTTACCGTCACTCCCCACAGTAGCTTAAATATGGTCCAGGGGATTATTTACCATCGCGACCTCTTGTTACAATCCGACGACGAGCTGAGAGCTGACTTGGAACGACGTGGTGTGCATTTTGTCCGTCGTGTGCACAGAGGACCCAAGACCAACAGGGTGGCCACCGGTGCCTTTATCTTGGCCTTTGAGGGTGCTTTACTGCCTGAGAAGGTCAAGGTAATGGTTTACCATTGTGACATGAAGCCATACTTCCTCCCCCGATGCGGTGCTTCCAGTGCTGGAAGTTTGGGCATATATCCTCCCGTTGCCCATCCAGCGCCAGATGTCGAGATTGCGGACGCCCCTCGCATCCCGATTCTCCATGTGTGCCTCCACCAGTCGGTGTCAACTGTGGGGAGCACCACTCTCCATGCTCGCCGTACTGCTCCGTTCTTCATGAGGAGTGGAAGATAATGGAATTTAAGACCCTGGACCGGCTTACTTATCGCAAGGCAAAACTGAAATTTGAAAGGTTGCATCCTGTCCCACTTCGAACATCCTATGCTGCAGCCACGTTATCGTCGGCCTTGCGGGCGGCAGTTGTTGCTTCATCTGTGCCACCTTCAGTGGGCCCTCGGGGCCATACATCTGTCTGCCCCGCTTGTGTCTGGGGGCAAGCCTTCCTCTTTTGCCCCCTTAGCAGTTGGGGGCAAACCCCTTCTGTCACTCCCCCGCACATGCTTCGGGAGTGACATCTGCTCAAAAACCAGGGGGCTCGATGAGTCCCCCATCCCCTCCTTCAACGCCGGCGTTGCCTCTGCCAGTTCCTCTCTCCCAGAAAGGGTTCCTCGGGGCCCTCCCTTCATCAGTTTCTTCTCCTACCCAGCCGGATGTCAGCCAGTGGCTGAAGGTTCCGCCACCTGCTGGTCGTAGGACTTCTGCGTCGTCGTCAGCCTCCGACAGTCCTTCAAAGAAACTCTCCCAGCCCTCTAAGCCAAAGGACAGACACGAGAAGAAGAAACGGAACGTGTCCAAGGACGACGACGCTCCGGCAGTTTCAGTACCACCTGCTGTACATAGTTCTGGCTCTGGGGATGAGGTGGAGATTCTCGCCTCTGCCGTGGATCTCGCCTTCACGGAACCCTCAGGGGCCTCTTCTACGGACACAGCTGACTCTTGCCCGGTGGCGGCCTTGACTCTGAGGCGCCGTCTGCCTCTTAGTCGCCTTCACGCCCTCCCAGTCCCTTCCTGCTTCCATTCTCCAATGGAATTGCGGCGGTTATTTCCGCCACCTGCCTGAGCTCCGGATGCTTCTGTTTCGCCTGTTCTCTGCATTGCTCTTCAGGAAACTTCGCTTCCAGCAATGCAGACCCCTGCCCTTCACGGTTATCTACAAAAACCGCACTGCCTGTCAACGAACGTCAGGTGGAGATTGCCTCTTTGTTCACCACTCTGTCTGTAGCTCGCCAGTACCCCTTCAGACGCTTTTAGAGGCTGTCGCTGTCAGGATTGAGTTCTCGCCGGCTATTACTGTTTGCTCTGTTTACGTTCCTCTGGATGGGGAACTCCCCCGACATGTCTTGGCTGCGGTGCTGGCTCAACTCCCGCCACCATTCCTGCTTCTGGGCGATTTCAATGCCCACAACCCTCTATGGGGTGGGACTGTCTCCGACGACCGCTGTCGTGCCGTGGAGCATGTGTTGGCTGAGCTGGTCCTTAGCCTCTTGAACACCGGTGCTCCCACGCATTTCAGTGTGGCCCATGGCTCGTTCTCAGCCATCGATCTCTCTCTTTGCAGCCCCGGACTTGTCCCATCCCTTCACTGGAGAGTGCATCCTGACCTGTGTGGTAGTGACCATTTTACCACCTATTTGTCACTGCCCCAGTGTCATTCTTCTGGGCGCCTGCCCCGCTGGGCTCTCAACAGGGCTGACTGGCCGGCTTTTTCTTCCGCTGCCACCATTGCTTCTCCGCCACAGGGTGACATTGACGAGGTGGTCCGTGTTTTGACCACGTCAATTGTTTCTGCGGCCAAGACTGCCAACCCCCGCTCTTCTGGACTCCCTCGGAGGAAGGCTGTCCCCTGGTGGTCGCTGGACATTGCTGAGGCTATTCTCTCTCCAGCGTGATAGGCGGCACCCGTCTCTGGAGACCCTCATAGCCTTTAAGAAGCTCCGTGCCTTGTCCTGTCATCTTATTGCACGGCGTAAGCAGGAGTGTTGGGAGAGGTATGTTTCATCCT
Organism: Schistocerca gregaria; assembly: GCF_023897955.1. Lineage (NCBI taxonomy): Eukaryota > Metazoa > Arthropoda > Insecta > Orthoptera > Acrididae > Schistocerca > Schistocerca gregaria. Next base: position 971,620,589 of record NC_064921.1, on the reverse strand, counting down.
TGGGCTCCCGTATCTCTCCGTCGCTCGTGTGGTACCGCATCCGGTGGATTTATGGATACTAGACCCCTATGGGTGTCCCTGGAATCTCCCAGGACGGCGCTGTCTGCACTGACGTTGCCGCCATTGCTGACCACCTTGCCACACACTTTGCTACAGGCTCTGCGACTGCTGCTTACCCCCTGCCTTTCGCTCTCTAAAGGAGCGCGCCGAGCGGACGCCGTTATCATTACACACATATCGAGAGGGAATTCTTCGCTGCTCTCGCCGATTGCCCTGATACGGCACCAGGACCGGACTGCATCCACGCGCAGATGCTGAACCATCTCTCCAGGGACTGCCAGAGACACATCCTCACCATCTTTAACTGCATTTGGAACGAGGCCGTGATCCCGTCACAATGGCGAGAGGGTGTTATCGTCCCCATCTTGAAGCCCGGTGCGGACCCTCTGGCGGTGGACAGCTATCGTCCCATTACCCTCACCAAAGTTTTGTGCAAATTGCCAGGGAGGTTTCCGTCAAGGCCAGTCTGCTGCGGACAATTTGGTGCGGCTGGAATCTGCTATCCGTATGGCCTTTTCCGGCCGTCAGCATCTCGTTGCTGTATTTTTTGATCTGTGGAAGGCATATGACACAACATGGAGGCATAACATCCTTGCTACGTTGCGTGAGTGGGGTCTTCAAAACTTCTTATTGCGCCGCTCTTTCCGGGTGCAAGGCGGTGCCGCCTCTAGTTCATCTTATATACAGGAAAATGGGGTCCCGCATGGCTCGGTGTTCAGCGTTTCCTTATTTCTAGTGGCCATTAATGGCCTGGTTGCAGCAGTGGGGTCGTCGGTGTCTCCTTTGTATGCCGACGACTTCTGCATCTCATTGAGCTCAACGACTACAGGAGTCGCCGAACGCAGGCTGCAAGCAGCCGTTCGCAAGGCGGCATCATGGGCTCTGACTCATGGATTTCAGTTCTCTGCGGCCAAGACTCGAGTTATGCACTTCTGCAGGCGTCGGACGGTCCATCCTCATCCGGAACTTTACCTCGACGGTCACCTAGCCTCTTCTTAGGACTCGTCTTTGATGCCCGGCTCACATGGGTTCCTCATATTACTCAGCTGAAGCAGAAGTGCTGGCGTCACCTCAACGCCCTCTGCTGCCTGAGCCATGCATCTTGGGGTGCAGATCGCAGCACGCTGTTGAGATTGTACAAAGCCCTTGTGCAGTCCAGGCTTCATTATGGGAGCCTGGCCTATAGGTCTGCATCACCCTCAGTGTTGACGTTGGTGGACCCTATATACCACTGTGGGGTTCGGCTTGCAACTGGCGCTTTCCGTACGAGCCCCGTGGATAGTCTACTGGTGGAGGCTGGGGTTCCCCCGCTGCGGATTCGCCGCCACCGACTGCTCTCCGACTATGCCGTCCACGTGCAGTGCTCACCGGGCCATCCCAATCATCGCCTGCTTTTCCCTGCCAGGGTCCTCCCTCTGTCCGACCGGCGACTTAGGTCTGGGCTTTCCATTGCTGTCCGCGTCCAGTCCCTGCTGTCTGAACTGGGGTCGTTCCCTCTTCTGCCGCCCTTCCGGGCCCGTGCACCCACGCCTCCCTGGTGTATCACCCGTCCGTACGTCCCCCAAGGACTCGGTTCCACATGTGGCCCACCGTCACCGTTTTCTTGCGCTCCTCGCCTCATTTTCAGGCTGTGAGCCTATCTACAGTGATAGTTCCCTGGTGTATGGTCGTACTGCCTACGCTTTTGCTCACGCTGCCAATGCTGAAAAGCGCTCCTTGCCGGCTGGCTGCAGTATTTTTACTGCGGAGCTGGTGGCCATATTGCGCGCCCTTGAGCGTATGCGTTCCTGCTCAGGTACGTCCATCATCATCTGCAGTGACTCCCTGAGCAGCCTCCAGGCTATCGACTGCTGCTATTCCTCTTCTCCTCTGGTATAATTTTTTGCCATTACCCGCTCTGGTCGTTCGGTGGTCTTTGTTTGGACGCCTGGTCACGTTGGCATCCCGGGGAATGAATGTGTCGACAGGCTGGCCGAAGGGGCGATCGACGCCCCCACTTTGGAGATCGGCCTCCCGGCTTGTGATCTGCAGCTGGCGTTGCGCCATAAGGTGCTTCAGATGTTGCGTGACGAGTGGCGTAGCCTGACTTCGCCGAATAAAGTGCGGGATGTTAAGGAGACGACTGATGTGTGGCGGTCCTCTCTGCGGGCTTCTTGCAGGGACTCTGTCATCCTGTGTCGGCTCCGCATCGGCCGTACCTACCTGACGCACGAATATCTTTTGCGTCAGGAGGATCCCCCCCCCCCCCCCCCCCTGTGTCAGTGTGTGTCCCGGTTGACAGTCGCCCACATTTTGTTGGAGTGTCCCCGACTGCGCACCCTCTGGCAGACTTTTAATCTCCCGGGCACGTTGCCTTTGGTTTTATGCGACGATGCCTCCATGGCTGACGACGTTTTAAATTTTATCTGTGGTAGTCCTTTTTATGGTTCCATTTAGGGGGACCTGCCCCTTTCCCTTTCTGTGTATCTAGTCCTCGAGTCTCTCATTGGTTGCAGATATTAATGTGTGTATTCAGATGGTTGACTCTTTCCCAATTTTTGTTCCCATGGTCAGTAAACCAGTCTCTGACCATCTCCTTTTCTTCCGTTTCTTTCTGTCCAGTGTTTGTCTGTACTCTTCTTGTCTGTAGTGTTCGCTGCCATATTGGTGATCTTTCAGTGACTGGGGGGTGGGGCGTCTCCCCTCCCCCTTGGGGTTTTACCTGTTCCGTAAATTTTTGTTTCGCCTGTTTTTGGAATGGGGGACTGATGACCTTAGCTTTTTAGTCCCCCTTAAACATCCCAACTAACACCACCACCACCACCACCATAAAATCAGAGCTCGAACAGAAACGGTTAGGTGTTGGTTTTTCCCGCGCCCTGTTCGGTATTGGAATGGTAGAGAGATAGTAAGATTGTGGTTCGATGAACCCTTTGCCAAGTACTTAAATGTGAATTTCTGAGTAATAATGTAGATGTAGATGTAAGCCACTTATGAAGATTGGAATATCATAACCTGACTCCAGTCCGTGTTACCCCACAGAGTTTTTGGGATTTGGGATGCTGAATGGCGCAGCTTGGATACGCTCAATATACTCCGTGCCATCAAGGAGAGCGCAAATAATTGGAAGGCTTCTATGCTGGCTTATCGCAGGCACACTGTTGTCCTCTGCCGCCTTAGCCATGTGTCAGCCAAGTGTGGCCGACGCGATCTTCTTCGGTTGGAGGTCCCAAAAGGTTGTCGCTGCAGTTCCCATTTGACAGTGGCCCAGATTTTGGTGGACTGTCCACTTCTCGCCGCTCTGAGACGAAATTTTAATCTCCCGGACTCCCTTCCATCTGTTTTAGGGGACGATGCCTCCATGGCTGACTTGGTTTCACTTTCACTACGTGACGATGGTTTTTATTATTTGGTTTAAGATTTATTTCTTGTATTTCGTCTCCCAGTGCTTTCTACCATATTCCATTTAGGTTGGCGATTTTAATGTGTTGCAGAGTGTCTGCCTTACCCCTTTTTATCATTTCGATCAGGCTGCCCAGGTCATCTGCTTTACTATTTTAAGCTCTTCTGTCTGTTTCTTGTATGTCTGTTTTTCGTCTTGGCTTCCGCTGCCCCTGGTGTGTATAGTTTTTTTCTTTTTGTCCCTCTCGGACTTCTCCCCAAGATACGACTGGAAATAATTTTCAAATCTAAGGGATGTCGCCCAGCTCCCTAATAATTCAGGAAACAAAGTAACTTCGAAAAAAGGTGCAATGTAATAGATCTGACTTTTATATAACTAAAGCGACCTTAAAAGTACTTCATTAATGTCTTTCCATCTTTCTTCCTTTTTATCTTCTGAAACAGTTGCTTGAAATGCAATATGCAGATATTTTGAAGATAATTGACATACTGCAGCAACAACTCAAAGTAATTTACTTAAACAGTGTAAACATCAGAGGCATTCAGTGAGAATTAGTAGCTTACATAATTTGCACTACTAGCTGGTTCCCATTTGAATGAAAATGTGTACTTGTATCAACATTTCTGATGGTTAAATTGTGATGGTGCTGATTCATCAGAGACTGATGGAAGACATCAACAATACACTAACAAGACGAGGAAAAAATATACATATTCAGTCCTTAAATGTACAATATCTTTCTTTAAACGCTTGCTAATCTTTAGCTTACTGACAGCTTATTCTCAACTCTGATAGGACTCGTGTACTACGTTCTGTTACAATCTGCACTTTGCACACTAGTAATCTTCAGAGAGTGAATGACTGTGATTCCAGACACATGCAATCGTTTGCTGGCTTGTTCTGTTATATACAATAATCTCCTGTGCTCAGTAATAATAAATAGTATTTATATATGAAGGAGGCTGACAGGCATAATCTGATAAAAATACAAGAAACAGCATTTCACTTACTCTACATTCTGATCATATTGCACACAGTAACTATGACGGTTCCGATAGTATGCACAACAGTTTACTATTTACATTCTCTGTTTGCATACCCACCGTCAGCTTTGAAAACTAATGATACTGAGTCATACCAGAACGATAAATCTATTCGGAAAATTTCTCTGTATGCAAAATTTTTTATTTGGAGGGTATAGTCTAGATTTACAAATATTCTGCTAAATGTTCATCGTAAGTATTTAACAAAACAACACAGATAAGATATTCTGAAAGACATACTCTAAAATGTTCACTCGAAACATGGTTCCGTTGTAAGATTTTTGCTTGTGGGATCAAAATAGCCTGCTCATAGTACATATATCATTATCATAAATAGTGGAGAACCTATGAGGCTCAGTCCTCAGGTGTTGAATGAATGCTTCTTGTGGCAGCACTTCACATTTATGAGAGCTTGTTTGAACATCATTTTCATCACTGTGTGGGGACTCAAACAATGCGTCTGGATATTTTAGAGGTGCACATACTTTAGTCTCTTCTGGCTGGTAAGCCCGTTTGACACATACTACCATATTAGCGCCCCAAGCTTCCCACATTGATTCTATGTGACCAATGTAAAAAGTATGGACTATCAGGCCTTAAAGTTAACAGAAATACTGCAGTCATCAACTCTGATACCCTCTCTGCCACATTGAATAGCTTTGTAGAAATCTTTACGTCCTCGTTTCCTACCTTCAGGTCCCTTGACACACCTTTCTGACTAACGCCGCAGCTGTCTGGCCTGCAGGAATGCTGCCATTTTGCTTCAGCTCTCTTCTGATGGCTGTCCTCGTTTGTACTGCCTCTGTGGCTGTCACCAGTGGTACTTCCACTTCTTGTTCCAACACCACTTTCACATGCATCACCAGATGCAGCAACAACTGTTTCTTGACACTTATCTGGATACTTGCCATTGGTGCAACTCAGGCCTTATCTGGCGATGGGATTCCACTTGCATCTATCTGTACTGGTGTGGCTTTATTTTGAGGTCCAGTCACTGCCTGAGTCCCTTCTGTGTCGGTGTCTTGTACGTCCATGTCGGCGGTGATGTCTCTTATGTCGACAATGTTCTTCGCACTTCTTCGGTGCCTCCCCTTTCGCCATAAAAACACCAACAATGCACAATAAACGCTTAAATTTATCGCGACATCTCTTTTTAAACCTTCGGCTTTCTCTAAGACTGTTACTGTTGTGCAACATAAAGTAACGTGGACCGAGATCATTTTTGAGCAGTGGCAGTTTCATCTGTAGTAGTTCCAGCATCAGGATGCTTTGATGTAATTTCTCACTGCTCCTGCAATTGTGCGTTGACCTACTGTGTGTCCACAGTTGATCAGCATTTTCCTTTATCATTTCTAGTAATTCTGCTAGGCAGATCAGTTTTTGGTGTGACTATAGTCACCATTTTTTTACTAGTAACGGATGTTCTGTCATTACTTACTCGGCGGTCTTTTGAATGCCTCTCACAGCATATTCCAGAATGCCGTCGACGTCTTCTTCCTAAGCTCAGAAGAGGGTTTTGATCGCTCTCAACAATGGGATAGTCAGGTGGCAGCAATTGTGTATCATCTATTTTGTTAGAACCATTGTCACAATCTTCAAATTGAAAGCTATCAAATTGTCAGGGAAGCTCAGAGTCTTTCTATACCCAGGTACTGTGGCACCACCATCCATTCCAAAGATAATGCTGGCACCAATAGGCACAAAGTCGAGTTGTATCAGAAGGCAGGTCCGCGGTTTTGGACGGCCGCACCTCTAGCATCGCATCCTTTAGCACTTTCTCCCAGCTCTAAATCTACTGACGGTTCCCACGTTCTACGTCCAAAAACACACCGTATGTGTTAAGTGGACGGAATGCACTTACAGTGCCAGCATAAAAAGAACTAATGATGCAGTGAGAACCCGCTGCTTGTGTGTACTTAAGTGTGAAGCTGTCAGCAAACTGGATGGTTGTGGAGATGTGCTGCTGTAAACACTGAGTGGTAAATTTTATTCTGTCTCGCTAGCAGAGTTAGTTGCAGGAAGATCAGTAACCTGCCGAGTGACCTTTTCTGTTCCTGCTGTACATCTGTTCCTTTCCTGCCGTTTTGTAATAATTCCATTTCGACTTTTGTTTCAACTAGTACCGTGAGCTACACGTTTTGCAGTTTTTTCCCTTTGCATCACCACTACTTAATTTCCTTTTTGGCTGATGTCCCTCCAGAACTTCCATTTTGAACTGTTTTGACAGGCAATTTGTCATTCTTCTCACTTTCGTTCACTCATGGAATTTATTTCACTTATTGTTTGCTCATTGGTGACCTCATGTTTTCTGATTCCCACTGTAAATCATTTTCGTTATCATTATCCTTATTCCCTTCGCCATTATCATCTGCCCACAGCGAGGTTTCCATTTCAGCTTCAGCCTACAGATTTGGTCTTATCTTTGTCTTGTGGCCAGTTACAGGCAGTTTTTTGACTGTCTAAGCCATATGCGCAGCAGTTCCGTTTTGTTCTTTGGAACTAACTAAAGCGCTATCAAGCCTTGGGTATGATAATAAAAAGACCATTCTTTGTTTCTGCTTTCTTTGCTACTATCATTTGTGTGGTCTCAACTTTCCCATGATCAAGCAAATGTTTATTTTGGCCTACCAACGTCTCGCTTCTTTGATGAAGGTAAAACTAGAGTAGTAGTGTGGGGCGGCGGGTGGAATAATAGAATAAATGTTTTTTATTTATGCTGTTGTTTGCCCTTCTCATCACTGGCGCTCTAACTACAATATTGGCAACCAGAAAGTGATAAGCAAAACGTGAAACCTGTAATTAGAATTCCTAGTGCCCACTTCATCTGTGAAATACGTTTATAGCTACAGCATATAGCTCTGAGGAATTAGGAGATCGTCTGGGATTCATAATCAAAAAGCATTCTCTCTAAAATGTTCACTATATTGTGAAAGTCATAGGCCAAAAGAAACCACTCAATCCAACTACCAGAGCAGTTCTGAGTCGAATGCGCTGATGCAAGTATAACTTCTCAAATTAAATTCCCTCAGGGGGCTCAGCATTTGTTTGCTGGGTACGGGCTTGGCGCACCTGGGGCCGCGAGCTGTGGACTGGTGTGCGCCGCCAGTCTGCTGATACCGTAAGCTCTGGGCATGCTTCAGCGACCACCGTTTGGCGCAACGGTGGAACGTTGTGTGTCTTAGGGACCGGGATCTTGGCTTGGTTACCTGGATCGCGAGGACGGTACATACCTCTATAAAAAAAAAAACCTTCAATCTTGAGGTGTGCTGCGCACCGATAAGATGCATGGCTGTTGAGGTGGAACAGTCGTTAGCGTGCAACATCTGGGGAACCTGCCGCGCCTCAGTTGCACAAGGCTTATCCAGGCATACGGGGCTCTGTCTGGATGGACGTAAGTTTCCCTAGCTGCTCGTGGGACGACCATGACTGCCGCGAATTCTTCCTCTTTTCCTCCTTCTAATTTTTGGCTGGCCAGTGGGATGGGTGGACCGCTGGTAGGCACTACCCCCCAATCCAACAAGAGGGCTAGGTTAGCCACTCCTCCTGACTACGGCGTCAGTAAACGTACAGCAGTTCAGAGTAACAGAGCACATACTGAAAACCAGAATGTGTTTTTAATTATAAAGCAGAAAGAGGGTTCCTTTGAAATGTTTCGCCATTCTATATCCAAAAGGGTCTAGAAGGAATAGCTGGAACTTTGAACAAGTAGTGTCCCATTCCGTAAACGCTTCACTGATTTTAAACATCAACTGCTCAGCAAGCAGTTAACCTTCAAACACCTAAAAGCTTGGGGGAAAACACTATCGATACAGAGCTTCACACCACCCTGAACTCCAGTAAGAGTGTTGTTACCTGTAGGGATCTTGTTCTGAACGTCAACAATTACCTCCTGAGCCCACTCACTCTTAAATTCTTCTACAGGAATGTCAACATCATGAAAAGGGTGGATAGGAACGTAGTGAAATCAGACTCCTTCATTCTTACTTTCAATACCCCCAAACTCCCAGAACACGTCAAGGCAGGATTTCTTCGACTGAACGTCCGGTCTTATGTCCCAAACTCAATGCCCTGTTTCAAGTGCCAGCGTTTTGGGCATACAACTCAAGGGTGTAAGGGAGAAGCGATGTGTGGCAACTGTAGTAAGGCTGTCCATGACGGAATTGACTGTTGGTCGCCTGTCAGATGCATAAACTGTTCTGAAAGCACCCTGTTTGGAGTAGGGACTGTACAATCTTCCTAGAGGAACGTAAAATACAAGAAATAAAAACTAAGTGTATCCCCTACAGTGAAGCCAAAAAGATCTTTAAGGCCATGCAGCCCCCCCCCCCCCCCCCCACATTCGTTACGTTCTTGGCTTCCGTTGTTCAGAAGCCGCCTCTGAAGGTCGATGCATCTACTCAGATGGAGGTTGTTAGTGTTGGCACGAACATGTGCACATATGAGTGCACTTGCAAGGCAGCAACTGTATCAGAGCCTGCAGCCCCTCCTAGAACAGCAGAGAAAGGTACAGTAGCTCACATTGAAGAGCCCAGGCATCTCCGACTGCTGATGCTGTTCCAAAGTCCAGCATGGTCATAAACGCCCCAGCTCCGGTTCCAGCAAAGCCCTCTAAACAAAGGAAAGCCCATGTGAAGCAGCACCAGCAGCTTAAATCGGCTGGTAAGCCCTCGGATCATGTTAATGTGGTCTCGCTAGACGCTTCATCAGACTCGTCCCCACAGCTGATGAAGTCTGAGATTATGGGGCAGTCATCTCGCCCCAAGACGGAGCCTCCACGAGCTGCAGTCTCCCCACCTCGGCGGAAAGAGAGGCAGAAAATACAACCACCATGATGGCTCCCATACTACAATGGAACATGCAAGGGTTCAGGACACATGTGGAGGAACTAAGTCTATTGATTCAGGATGGACCTATGTGTGTGTGTCTGTAAGAGACAAATTTCAGTGAAACATACACCCAGAGCTACGTGGTTATGTCCTCCACAAAAAGGACGACCTGAGTGGACACATAGCCCGAGGAGGAGTAGGTATCTTCGTGATCACCGACTACCACTCCTCGCCTTTCTCCCTCACGACGGATTTACAGGCAGTTGCAATATTAGTACATGTGCGCCAACGTGTTTATTGCTTGTTGGACTTTTCTTCGTGTATTATTATGGTCGTGGAACAAGGGACCGATGACCTAAGTAGTCTGGTCCCTTTAACCCCCACAAACCAACCAACCAACCAACATGTGCGCCATATGCTAACAGTATGTTCGCTTTACCTGCCCCCACATGATGTGCTTGACGAAGAGGCTCTCAGTGATTTTCTTACACAGCTCCCCCACCCCTTCATCCTCTGTGGTGATTTTAATGCACACAATATGCTTTGGAGCTCTGTGAGTACTTGCCCCAGGGGTAGAGCAATTGAGAGGCTTCTTCTGTCTACCAGTGCCCTTTTGCTAAATTCAGGTCACAGCACGCATTTTTGCATTGCAACTGGGTCGTTCTCTGCCATTGATCTATCGCTTTGCTCTCCAGCCATCACCCACACTGCTGCATGGGACGTGGTTGATGACTTACATGGCAGCGATCACTTCCCCATCCGGATTCACCTGCCACTTGCAGGGGAACGAGAAAGGAAACTGCCTCGATGAGAGCTCGGTAGAGCCAACTGGGCACTGCATAGTCAACTCGCCCAGTTTGAACATCGGGTCAGTGTCCAGGAATGGGTGGATCATATTACTGGAGTGATCCACCGCGCCAGTGAAGCGTCCATCCCACAGTCCACAGGACAACTGAAGCGGCAGCCTGTCCCTTGGTGGAGCGAGGAATGCCGCTGTGTAATTAGGGCTAGGCGGGCAGCTCTGCGTAGGTTCAAATGCCGGCCAACTGTAGAGAACCTTGCAGCTTTTCGGGTGGCGAGGTCAAAGTGTCATCGGATTATACGAGAGAGCAAGAAGAGGTCGTGGCAGGCGTTCCTGGACTCCATCAACCGTCCCACTTGTTCCACAAAAGTATGGGAAGCCATCTAGAGGATTTCCGGTAAACATAGCCGTTTACCGATAGCTGCTGTCCTGAAGCAGGGATGCCTCCAAACGACACCCAGAGCCATTGCTCAGACGCTGGCAGAGCATTTTGCACAAAGTACTGCCACTGCAAATCAGGATCGAGCGTTTCGTCGCTATCGGGCGACTGACGAAAGAGCGAACTTGTGGACGACTTTGCTTTTTTTCTGTTCCTCCTCCAGTGTTGCAACCGTGAGCTGGTAGTTGCAGCTAACAGTGCGGCGGTTAGAGGAGTGGGCTGCAAAGACGGGTTTTCGGTTCTCTGCCGATGAGTGTGTTTGTGTTCATTTTAATCGTTCTCGTCGTCTTTTTACTTTGCCTGCCTTGCATATGGGGGATACTGTCCTACATTTTAGAAACACAGTGCGTTTTCTGGGCCTAATTTTTGACTCCAGGTTGTCATGGCTGCCACACCTACGTGACTTGAAAGCCAGAACCCTGAAGGCACTCAACATCCTCAAGTGCCTCAGCCACAGGTCTTGGGGAGCGGACAGGGCGCGTTTCCTTCAGTTTTACCGAGCTTTCGTGCGCTCACGGTTGGACTATGGGTGCACAGTATATGGGTCAGAAAGGCCTTCTTATTTGAAGATCCTTGACGCTGTTCACCATGCTGGGATTCGACTGGCCACGGGTGCTTATCGGACCAATCCCATACCCAGCCTCTGTGCTGAGGCTGGGGAACCGCCACTTACCATCCGGCGGCAGCTCCTGCTGGTGCGCCAGGCTAAGAAGTTTCTTGCAGCTCCCAGCTCGCCTGCTCACCATGTTGTTGCCCATCCACCTCTGGACCGCCTTTTTTCCCGCAGTCTCGGAGCTAGGTCGCCGTTTGGGATCCGTGTGCAACGTGTACTAGAGTCCCTCGGTGTGGAGTCTTTACAACCCCAAATCCAGGGTTTTAACCACCTGCAACCCTGGTTACTTAAGAGGCCTGGCGTGATTTTAGATTTATTGCAGTACAGGAGAGATGGCATTCCTGCCACCGTCTTTAATGCAGCATTTTCTGCCATTTTATCTGAGCACCTAGACTATGTAGCTGTTTTACGGATGGGTCGAAACAAGGGGATTCTGTTGGTTGCTCAGTTGTTTTTCCAGATCGTGTCTTCAAGGACCGCCTGCCTCAGACTTTCGCTGTCATTGGTGCAGAATTGTCTGCGATCTAGCGGGCACTGGAGCACATCAGACATTCTTCCTCTCCTAAATTTCTTGTCTGTTCCGATTCACTCAGTGCCCTTCACTTATTGCTGCGTTTGTATACGGCAGACAAAACTGTCCAGACCATCCAGGATGCCCTCCTCTGACAACAGCGACTGGGGAAGGTTGTAGCTTTCTGCAGGGTTCCGGGGCATGTCGGCATTGCTGGGAATGAAAGGGCAAATCTCGCAGCCAAGGAGGCGTGTCTCGCCCCACAAGTATCTCAGTGTGCTATCCCCTTGCGCGCACTCACCTCGCTGTTGAGCTCACGGGTTAAGTGTCGGTGGGAGGATGAGTGGCTGGAAGTGACTGACAATAAGCTCCGTATAGTCAAGCCCACAACGACGGGACGAGGTTCTCCTCACTCGGCTTCGAATAGGTCACAGCCCTATGACGCATTGCTACCTGCTCCGGCGAGAGGACCCTCCAATGTGTGTTGCTTGCGGCGTCCAGATCACTGTGGGCCACGTTTTACTGAATTGCGTTTTATTTTCTGACCAGCGGGCTTCAGCTGACCTGCCAGCGGACCTGCCATCTCTTTTAGGCAACACTCGGACGCCCCCCTGTGGGTTCGGGGGTAAGAATAGGCCCACGGTATTCCTGCCTGTCGTAAGAGGCGACTAAAAGGAGTCTCAAACGTTTCGGCCTTATGTGATGGTCCCCTACCGGGTTTGACCTCCATCTTCTAAATTCTTCCGAAGAGCGAGCTGATAGGGGAAGGGCGCCTTACAAGGTGCAATGTGTCCATCGCTCATTACCATCTCCAGCTTGGTTGGTCGTCGTCGCATAGCTGTCCCGCCCACTCACCATCTCTAGGGCGTGGCTTTGTTCCTGGGTGCGGTTTTTTGCAGTCTGCTCTGCTGTGTCGCTTTATGCGCCAATGACGATCATGGACTACATTTCACCTGAAATCCAGCACGGTAGCCAGTCCGTTGTGGTGGGGCCGCCATGTACCCTGTCGGTTGTAGCCCCCTGACAACACAGGGATCGCTCTACTGATGCCTGCGCCGTTAACTCCCCGCGTATGCCAAGGAGTAGATGCCTGTCTCCTTGGGGCATCGGGACTCCCGGCAATGGCCATCCCGCCAGGTGGTCGTTGCTGAGGCTGGGTGGCGCCCGTGGGGAGGGCCCTTGGTCGGAGTAGGTGGCATCAGGGCGGATGACCCGCGATGAAGCGTGGTACATCATCTCTTGCTGGCGGCCAGCCGCCAGCAGTCTCTAAGCGTTCTCGGCCTCAATATAACGCTCAGGCATATGATCCACAATCGTTCCCCTCCCTGGCCACACCATGGGAGGAACGAAAGGCTACGGTTGGCAGCGAACCTTATTCACCTCGCTATTTAGTCTGTACACGAGTCGATGGGGAATCGTTTATGGCGACCAAGCCTCAGTTTTTTGTCGAGCACTTGGAGGACAAGTTTGGGGAGGTGGAGGGCTTGTCCAAAATGCGTTCTGGGGCAGTATTGATCAAAACGGCATCCTCTGCACAGTCACGGCGGTTACTCGCTTGTGACAAGTTGGGGGATATTTCCGTCACGATCACACCCCATAAGAGTCTCAACATGGTCCAGGGCATTATATTCCATAGGGACCTACTCTTGCAGTCAGACGACGAGCTACGCGCCAATTTAGAACGGCGGGGTGTTCACTTCGTCCGGCGCGTCCATCGGGGTCCGAGGGATAATCAGGTAGCCACCGGTGCCTTCATCTTGGCCTTCGAGGGTGACGTCCTACCCGAAAAGGTCAAGGTGATGGTCTACCGATGTGATGTGAAGCCCTATATCCCTCCCCCGATGAGGTGTTTCAAATGCTGGAAGTTCGGCCACATGTCATCTCGGTGTACTTCCAGCATGACATGCAGAGATTGTGGACGCCCTTCACATCCTAATACTGCATGTGCGCCGCCTCCCATCTGTGTGAACTGCGGCGAACACCATTCCCCTTGCTCGCCAGACTGCAAGGTTCTACTGAAAGAACGAAGGATCATGGAATATAAGACCCTGGACCGCATGACCTATACTGAGGCTAAGCGGAAATACGAGAGGCTACATCCTGTGGCTCTGACCAGCTCCTATGCCACCGCTGCCAAAACAGTAGTTTTGTCATCTGCTGCACCGATTCCACTGAACACTCTGAGCCGGAATACTACACCTGCCCCCTTGATGGTGGGGGGCACTTCCCCATCTGTTGCTCCTGCACCACCTACCTCAGGAGCAACGACCCCCCAACCATCGGGGACACAAGTCCCCAACTCTAAGCCGGAGAAGCGTCCGACTTCTTCGGCGACTCTCTCTCGCAAGGGATCCCTCGGGTCCCTCCCTTCCCAGGTTTCCACCTCTGGGAAGGGTGACGTCAGCCAATGGCTGAAAAGCAGGCCAGCGGCTAGTCGCAGGGCTTCCCGCTCCTCCTCCGTCCCGGAGACTGACTCGGTGGAGCCCTCCCAGCCAGTAAAGCCCAAGGAGCAGAGAGAGAAGACGAAGAAGAAGAAGGCCTCTAAGGCCAAGGAACGCGCGGTGGCATCCGCCCCACCGCTCCATACAGGCTCTGCGTCTGAGGATGAGGTGGAGATCATGGCGTCCGCTGAGGACCTCGATCTCGCCATACCCTCAGACGCCAAGGACGCCGATTGTACTGGTCCTCGATCGGTGCCAGCAGGTGACCCAGTGACGTGATCTGCCTCCTCGGTCCCTTCACGCCTATTTCGCCCATGGACAATGTGATTCTCCAGTGGAACTGCAGCGGTTTTTTCCACCACCTTGCTGAGCTCCGCCAACTCGTCAGCAGTCACCCTTTCTTCTGCATTGCCCTCCAGGAAACGTGGTTTCCGGCAATGCGGACCCCTGCCCTACGAGGGTATCGGGGTTATTATAAGAACCGGGCAGCTTATGAGAGGGTGTCTGGTGGAGTCTGCGTCTACGTCCTTAACACTATCTACAGCGAGTGTGTGCCTCTTCATACACCCTTAGAGGCTGTCGCTGTAAGGATGTGGACGCCTCAGCCTATTACTGTCTGCAGTTTGTACCTTCCGCCGGATGGTGATGTCTCTCGTCATGTGTTGGCTGCATTGATAGGACAACTGCCGCCTCCCTTTGTGTTGCTGGGCGACTTTAACGCCCATAACCCCTTGTGGGGTAGCGCCGCGATTACTGGCCGGGGCAGAGATGTCGAGACTCTTCTGTCACAGCTTGACCTCTGCCTTTTAAACACGGGAGAGGCGACCCACTTTAGTGCGGTCCATGGCTCGTTTTCGGCCATTGACCTTTCTATTTGCAGCCCCGGACTTTCACCATCCATCCAGTGGAGGGTCCATGACGACTTATGTGGTAGTGACCATTTCCCCATCTTTCTGTCACTGCCACAGCGTCACTCTTCTGAACGCCCCTCCAGATGGGCTC
The DNA here is from genome assembly GCF_023897955.1 of Schistocerca gregaria. Lineage (NCBI taxonomy): Eukaryota > Metazoa > Arthropoda > Insecta > Orthoptera > Acrididae > Schistocerca > Schistocerca gregaria. Next base: position 971,605,470 of record NC_064921.1, on the reverse strand, counting down.
TGAATAAGGCTGATTGGGACTTATTTACATCTGTCGCAGTGATCGCACCTCCTTCCACTGATCCAATTGATGCGGTGGTTCAGTCGGTCACCACCAGCATCGTTTCTGCGGAGGCATCTGCGATTCCCTGTCCATCCGGGGCACCTCGGCGGAGGACTGTGCCGTGGTGGTCGCCCGAGATCGCAGAGGCGATTCGAGATCGCCGGCGGGCTCTTCAGCGCCATAAGCGGCACCCGTCGTTGGAGACCCTCATTGCTTTTAAACAGTTCCGCGCCCGAGCCCGACGCCTTATTCGCCAACGGAAGCAGGAGTGCTGGGAACGTTATGTTTCCACCATTGGCGTCCGTACCTCCGCATCGCAGGTTTGGGCCAAGATTCGGCGACTCCAAGGCTATCGGCCACCTGTCTCTGTCCCTGGGCTTTCGCTGAATGGAGCAGTGTGCACCGACTCCGACACGATTGCGGACCGGTTAGCAGAGCATTTTGCTCAGTGTTCCGCGTCAACGAACTACCCGTTGGCCTTCCGCTCCCGGAAAGAGCGGTTGGAAAGTCGGAGGCTTTCCTTTCACACGCGCCACGCGGAGTCGTACAATTCTCCTTTCAGCGAATGGGAATTCCAGAGCGCACTTTCTGCTTGCCCTGATACGGCTCCTGGACCAGACCGCATTCACAGCCACATGCTGAAACACCTCTCAGTGCCTTGCCAGCGACGCCTCCTAGATCTTTTCAATCGCGTCTGGGTCGAGGGTGTTTTCCCGTCTCAATGGCGGGAAAGCATAGTCCTCCCCGTATTGAAACCTGGCAAGAACCCGCTGGAGGTGGACAGCTATCGCCCCATAAGCCTCACCAACGTTCCTTGCAAGTTGCTGGAACGTATGGTGAGCCGGAGGTTGAGTTGGCTCCTCGAGTCTCGGGGCCTTCTGGCTCCGTCTCAGGGTGGGTTCCGTAAAGGCCGCTCTGCCGTCGATAATCTGGTCTCCCTGGAGTCTGCCATCCGTACAGCCTTTGCGCGCCGCCAACATCTGGTTGCCGTCTTCTTCGACATGCGGAAGGCATACGATACGACTTGGCGCCATCACATCCTGGCCACACTTCATGGGTGGGGCCTTAGGGGCCCGCTCCCGATTTTTATTCAGAATTTTCTTTCGTATCGTTCCTTCCGCGTGCAAGTAGCTGCGTCGCATAGTTCCTCCCGGGTCCAGGAGAACGGGGTCCCACAGGGGTCTGTCCTCAGTGTGTCCCTGTTTTTAATTGCCATCAATGGGCTTGTTGAGGCGGTGGGGTCGTCCGTCGCGGCTTCTTTATATGCGGACGACTTCTGCCTATATTACAGCTCCAGTGGCATCGCCGCTGCTGAACGGCAGCTGCAAGGTGCCATCCGCAAGGCGCAGTCATGGGCTGTAGCGCACGGCTTCCAGTTTTCGGCCGCGAAGACCTGCGTTATGCATTTCTGCCGGCGTCGCACGGTTCACCCTGAGCCGCGCCTTTACCTTGACGGTGAACCTCTTGCTGTGGTCGCGACGCATCGGTTCTTGGGACTGGTGTTCGATACCCGGTTGACTTGGCTGCCCCATATTAGGCAGCTGAAGCAAACATGCTGGCGGCACTTAAACGCTCTCCGTTGCTTAAGCCACACCAGGTGGGGTGCCGACCGGTCCACCCTCCTCCACCTATATCAAGCGCTGATCCAGTCCCGCCTTGATTATGGGTGTGTGGCGTACGGTTCTGCCTCGCCTTCGGCGTTGCGATTGCTGGATCCCATACACCACTGCGGGATCCGCCTCGCCACGGGAGCGTTCTGGACAAGCCCCGTCGACAGCATACTTGTGGAGGCTGGTGTCCCTCCATTGCGGTTCCGGCGTGACCGCCTTCTGGCCGCCTATGCCGCGCACGTTTATAGCATGCCAGGGCATCCAAACTACCGTCTCCTGTTCCCGCGCTCGATCGTCCATGTTCCAGACAGGCGGCCCCGGTCAGGGTGTCCCATTGCGGTTCGCCTCCGGGACCTTCTCCGTGGCCTTGACTTTTTTCCTCTGCCGCCTGTTTTCCGGGCCAATCTCCGTCTGCCCCCGTGGAGTGTGCCCCGACCGTGCCTTCGGCTCGACTTGGCACAGGGTCTGAAGGTCTCAGTGCCTCCGGAGGCCCCTTCGCCGCCGCTTGCTTTCCATCCTGGCCGAGTTTCCGAACGCGGCGGTGGCCTACACAGACAGTTCGGTAGTCTCTGGTCACACTGGTTACGCTCTCACTCTACGGGATTATTGTGAGCAACGGTCATTGGCAGCGGGCTCCAGTGTATACACTGCCGAGTTGGTTGCCATCTATCGTGCCCTAGAGTTTCTCCGCTCCCGCTCAGGTGAGTCCTTTGTCATCTGTAGTGACTCCCTGAGCGGTTTACGAGCTCTTGACCAGTGTTTCCCTCGTTCCCGTCTGGTGATGGCCATCCAGGAGTCCCTCCATACTCTCGTCCGTTGCGGCCGCTCTGTCACCTTTGTTTGGTCCCCGGGTCACGTCGGCATCCCGGGTAACGAGCGGGTTGACGAACTGGCGAAACAGGCGGTCAGTTCCCCGGCCATGGAGATCGGTCTTTTAGAGAGTGACGTCCGATCCGTATTGCGGCAGAAGGTCCTTGCTGCTTGGCGTGATGAGTGGCGCACCCTGCCCTCTCCCAACAAACTTCGGGCAGTCAAGGAGACAACCAGTGTGTGGCGCTCCTCCATGCGGGGGTCTCGCAAGGACGCTGTCGTCCTCTGCCGGCTCCGCATAGGACATACCCGGCTCACGCACGCGTATCTCTTGTGCCGTGACGACCCGCCTCTCTGTCGCTGCGGATTGGCCCTGACCGTGGTACACGTCTTACTCGACTGCCCACTTTTAACTGCCCTCAGGCAGACGTTCGCGCTGCCTGATACACTCCCTGCTCTTTTAACCGATGACTCTACTATGGCTGACTCAGTTCTCCGTTTTATTCGAGCAGGGGGTTTTTATCATTCAATATGAGAGGCCCCTTTTATTTTTTTTTAGTGTCGACTGTGGCTTTTGGCCTGGGGTTTTAGTTTGTGGTGTTTTAATGTGTCCCTTGGTTGTTGGCCTTTCCAGTTTTATTTTCATGGTCGGCCAATGACCGTCGCACTCTGTGTGTCTTTTAATCTCTTTTCTCTGGTCTTCGTCTATGTCTTTCTTGTACTGTGTCGTCCCTTGTCGTCTCCGTTATGTGTTTATTGCTTGTTGGACTTTTCTTCGTGTATTATTATGGTCGTGGAACAAGGGACCGATGACCTAAGTAGTCTGGTCCCTTTAACCCCCACAAACCAACCAACCAGCTACTCAGCGCGGCCATATAGACGCACAGGAAATGCAATCATCGGCTGCAACTGCAAACATTGCCCAGATTAAGTTTTATAATGCTCGATGGTGTCGATTAGGTTAAAATATGCAAGTAGGAAGTGTCTGAAGTATGTCAGAGGACTGCTAAGTGTATTACGAGTCTTATCCTGCTGTCTGGTTCCATGGTGTAACGGTTAGCACTCTGCACTCTGAATCCAGCGATCCGAGTTCGAATCTCGGTGGAACCTTCGTTTAGTCTAAATTTTCTGTAATAAGAGTTTGTCGCTGAGGAAGTAGCAGCAATAGGCTCACGGCGTTAGTTTCTACGTTTGTGTAAAAAACGATGCGTCCATAAAACGGTCGAATATTGGTGCGACTTTGTGACCTATATAGAACATTAAACGAGTAATACCTGTAAGAGCAAGCAATTTTACGATAATTCGAAGAAATATCATTATCCCACGAAGGTTAAAAATCCCATGATTATCAACTAGCTATTACAAGCTGAGCAAATGAATTTCCTTTAAAATAGGTTTAAAACATAGGGAGGTTCTGACTCAGTGGGCATGCTCTGGAGCCTCTTTGCTCCTGAGATTAGAAAAACAGTCCTCTGGGCCGGATTTGAACCAGCGACCTATGGATAACTGTGAATCCTCCACTACAGTCCACCGCTCTACCAACTTTTTTTTTCTTTCTTTTTTTTCTTTTTTTTCTTTTTTCCTTTTTTTTTAAATTTTTTTTGGGCCTCCCTTCTCCCCACACAGCCCATCCATTCGCTCTCCTTTTATGCCTTCTTCGGCGAGCTTCTATGCTATCGACTGATTTTTTTTTCAAATTTACTGTGACAGTTAGGGAAATGAAATGATGTTTGGCTTCTTCGCCATGTGAGGCTTCTCCTCCGTAGAACTGAAAATTGAAAAATTAAGGCTTCTTGGAAATTAATAAATTGTCACTCTTGCTTCATACTGAAAAAAATTAAACAAAAATAGAAAGATTGTAACTGAGGAACACGTGCAAGAAGCTTCCACTGCATTGTGTGCAACGAAACCACCTTCCGATATTACCGAGATCCTGGAAAATCATCATAGATGAAAGTAGTTGCTGGAGATATGGGGTTCATCCAGCAGTAAGTGTGAAGCCGCAGTGCCGTTTCGGGGTTCTGTCCGAGGCCTTCACGGCTACCGTAGCGGCCCTGGGGCACACGAAGTCCCCACCGTACTTCACCCTCAACAGCGATCCCCTACTTTGGCCTGTGACTACATTTTTCGTAGACGAGGGCTATTAAGATGTTTATCCAATCCCTTGTCTCTGAAACAGAATGTGTAACATGTTACCAAAAGTTTTTTTGTGGTCCCTGCGCGTACATATCTGATAACATTTTGCTCGTTCGTATAATTCGTATTCTAAAACACGGTCATTGCCGTGTTCAGATATAACGTAATGTACATAATTGCCAAACAACCACAACACAGCATTGGTTTTCTGGACAGGGAAGAAAACACCATCGGGGAAGAGTAATTTTTCAACATTGATCTCAGTACTAACAATTCTGGTTATAAAGGCTACCCGCCGTTGGAGTCCCCTCCATATTTCGGCGTATCCGCCACAGAGAAAGCGGTGGATCAATGTGTCAACTGCGTCACATCGGGTGCACACAATCGTGTCACTAAGACCAATGGAGTGCAACTTTTCGTTAGTGGAAACTACGTTATTAACAACTCGGTACCAGGTTGCCTGAATGTCGGAAGACAGTTCACGATTACTAATATTTTTCCAAATTCTTTTCCAGTCTTTGTCGGGATATCTGCACTCCATTTTGTTGACATGTTCTTTCGTTGTTAAGAGTTCCATTAATTTCCTGCAATTCCTTGATTGTGGATTCGTGACAATACTGTCCATGTAGCTAATCTCTAAAAAGAACTGGCGAATATATTTCAATTTATAATTAATTCCGCCTATATTTATGGGTGGACGTAAATTTTCTGGCTGTAGGAGGTGATACAGCCTGGCTGTAATACTATGTGGATGTTTTTCTATAATTTGTAGGGTCCTCTTTATATATAACGCCGTAGTCTTCCGCCATATATCTGTTAAACCTAGGCCACCTTCAGCGGAAGGTAACGTAACTGTACCGACTGCTACTCTAAAAATATTCCCTGTCCATATAAATCGGCAAATGATACTCATTATACGTTTGGCAATGGGTTTCGAAACTGGCAATATTTGACCTATATATATAGCTTTTGATAAAATGGACCAATTAATTATTCTGATTCGTTGTTTAATGTTCAGATGTCTGGTCTGATTGAGTATTGTGGCTCCTCTGATTGTATCCAGTACTTTCTTCCAATTGTAGGTCATGGTCTGAAGCGGACATCGGTAAAAGGTGACACCCAGAGCGGTGTGACGATCGACGGAGCGTGCCCATTCCAAACGGACATCTTGAAGACCTTTAAGATTTAAAAACGAACTCTTCACCTCGTTAACCCTAGCGCCTGTAGCTTCACAAAAGATCTGAATATTCGTAGTTAATTTCTCTAAATCTTCGTTACTACGAATAACCACTCCAACGTCATCAGCATATGCATTGGTGACGTTGTTAACGCCAGATATCGTGATGCCCTCAAGATAGACATCGAGTCTCCTTAGTAAAGGCTCCAGTGCAACAACATACAGGAGCATTGACAAAGGACTTCCCTGCGGGACGCCGTTGCGAATTTCAATGGGTGGAGTGAAATGCCCATTTACAGACACTTGTGTGTGGATGCCTTCAACAATGTTAATTAAAACTTGCACAAAATGTTGACTAAAACCCACATAGGTCAACGTTCTGAACAAAAATAAGTGGTTGACCCTGTCAAAAGCCTTTGAGAAGTCGATAAAGGCAAGGCCTCCTGGTGAGGATGACGTTGCAAAAATTGCAGAGACATCCCTATATTCACAAACAGTTTTAAAAATATTCCGCCCCGAGAGACAGGTTTGGTGGTCACCTATGATCTTCTCCATTAGAGGTCTCAGTCTTTCCTTCAGTACACGTGCAATTATTTTATAATCCGAGTTCATCAAACATATTGGTCTCAATTGATTGAGATCTTTAACTGTCGCGTTCCTTCCCTTTGGTATTAGCACAGTTACGCTTTCTTTGAACTCGCGTGGAACAGTAACACCTTGCAACACTTCATTTATCACTTCTGTGAATTGATTACCGATGAGAGGCCAAAATTTACAATAAAACTCTACAGGCCAGCCATCAGGCCCTAGGGACTTACGGGTAGGCGAATATTTAAGTATATCAAACACCTCCTCACATGTGATCGCAGTGGTAAGGGACACATTGTCCTCGTCATTGAGAACGTTGTCGATACCTGTAGTTCGTAGCAAATCGTTCGCACAGTCTAGATTATACCGGGTATCAGTATATAACGTACGATAAAATCCATAAACTGCATTTAAAATGTCAGAGTGTTCCGTCAGCACCCGGTTATCGCCCACTCTAAGACAAGCAATAAACGCTCGTCTTCTATTTCTTTCATGTTCGAGTAAGTGGTACAGCGATGCGTTTTCGTCCTCCACCGTTGTCGGGACACGAGATTTAATTTTTAAACCCTCCAGCTGTTGTCGCTTGAGACTTATGAGGTGAGCCTTGATCTTCTTTATTTCAATGAAAACCTCATCAGTCATCTGCTGAGCTGATAGTTCCCTTAAGCATGTATAGTAAAATTCAACGGTATTGCGAGACCACATCGGTCGCTCCCTCCCGTAAGCTATTAGGGATGATCTCAATTTCTTTTTAGCACATGAGGTCCACCACGCAAGGCGAGAGCTGTATTTATGGCGCATACGTAGAGCAGCCTGCCATACCTCCGCTACTGTTCTTGATAGGGCACCCTCGAACAACATATGGGTATTCAGCTTCCATAAGGGGCGACCCCAATACGTTCCTTGCTTCTGAAACCGAATGCTGCATTTCACTGCGTGATGGTCCGAAAAGGTAGTGGGAATGACTTCGATACTACTGATTTTATTTTCCAGGTTTGCTGTGACGTATATTCTGTCTATTCTGCTTTGCGAGCGACTACTGATGTACGTAAATTTGACTAACGTGGGGTATTTGCTTTCCCACACGTCTGTCCACTTCGTGTTTGTCACCAAAGCCGCCAGTTCCCTGGAGAAGTTAAAATTTGGTCGCTGATCCTTTTTGTGAAGTACACAATTAAAGTCACCACCGATTAAAGCTTCCGCCGGATTCCCCTTAAGTAAATAGACCATATCGTTCTTAAAAAAAATTTGCCCTATCATCTCTAGCGTTGTTACCAGAGGGGACATATACATTTAAAACAGTAGTAGTAAAAATTTTACAACTGATGCCCCTCCCATTTTCTAACAGACAGATATCCTTCACATCAATACCATCTTTGACAAGGATCGCAGTCCCACATGTGGCTTCCGGTGCAATATTTAAAATCTCTTGAAAACCTGGGACATAAAAGTTGTGGACATTAAATTCCTGTAGGAGGGCTATATCAGTATCCGACTGGTAAAGGAAATCTTTTAAAGAAGCGACTTTCGTTTCACTGCGAATCCAATTTATATTGATCGTGGTCACATTATATGTCAGTTCCGTTGGCATAGGTGCAGGTAAAAGAAATTGGGTAATGACGTATACCCCATGCAGAGTCACGTCTGTACCATTCCATTCTGTCTGTCAGAAAGAAAAATAGACATTAAAAAAAAAAAAAATTTAAATGCCACTAGCATGTGTCAGGTCCATCTCCATTCCGTGGTCGGTGCGATCTTCTTGGGCATCGGCCCAATCAAGTCCTTTTCCTGAGACAGTTCGGTCTAAATCCATAGTAGTGCCGGTCTGCAAACCTGCGACGCCAAGCGGTGCGCAAGGTTGTTGTTGAAGATCATCTGCATCGGCACGACTCATCTCCGCTTCAGTACACTCGTTAACTCGTGCTACTGGGCATTGTTATCGTAGTCGTTCATTATCCCTTAAATGTTTTAACTTTTCCCGCAATGCAGGAGCTAAACTCTCTGTTGCTTTGTGTGCCAATCTCCTCTTCTTGCCTTTCTTCGAAGATCTCTTCGGCGATCTAGCAGGAGAAGAAGTTTGCGACCTGTCAGGAGAAGTACCGGATGATACGTCTGACGTCGCCTGTTCCTTTTTTCGGACAAAAGTCCGCGTATCGCATTCCACAACGGCAGAAGGAGGCGCATCTTTTTCCATGGCTCCCACTGGTAGCAACCCAGTCTCCAATTCTACACTATCGCTCGTTGTGGTTTCCTTGACGCAAGTGTCTTCTGTGGGCGCCAACGTGAAACCAATGTCCAGATTGCTATCTTCGTTCATAGTTCCCGCAGAGTGGATGCCTGGAGCGTCCACTCCTCGGAAGCTAGTGGCAATATCCTCACGTTGGTGGGAATCCTGACGTCGCAAGGAAACCTCCGTTGCGGGTATTTGGGGATCTTCGGCCGAGTCCGCGGAAGAACGAGCAACCACAGTGGGAGAGTTGGAAAAAGTTGGCGTCGGCAGTGATTCGAGGGGCGCGGAGCTGATCGGCAGACCATCCGCAAATCTAGAGCTTGAAGCCGGAGTATCATCGACAACCGCCCGCGAGGCAGCAGGCTCCCCGCGCACAGGCGGCACCGACTCGCCTCGGCTGCGGAAGTCAGCAGCGGCAGCGTATGACAACTTCATACCAACAACAGGGCCGGAACTCGGCATCTCGTCACGCGGTAACTGCGGGACACGCCTCCGTGAACATTCTGCACGAATGTGTTCCGTGGAATTGCATAAAGCGCAAGTCCGCGGTTGCCCATCATAGATAATCAAAGCACGATACCCACAAATATTAAGATAAGAGGGGACATGCTTCTGTAATTCACTCTTAATTTGCCTTACGCCGTTCAAGACAGGAAACATATGAGCTTCAGACCACCTTTCTGCCACATTGGAAATAATTCTGCCATAAGGCCGAAGGGCAACATTAAGTTCTTCGGGCGGAATTTCAAAAGGGAGCTCAAACACTCTGATCGTACGAATCCCGTACCCAGCATGACTAACAGCAACGTCACTCACATTCCCATCAGAATGATTAAACTTCACGCTACCTCCGCAACGATCCACAATGGAACTACATAATTCTGGACTTTTCATCTTCAGATACACAGCATTTGTCACAAACGAGAGATAAACTCCGACAACATCATCACCGTTAATCAATAATTTTTCGATAAACCATGCTTTAATTTCAAATGCTTTAGGTCGAACGAAATTTCGATCGAAAGTAAACTTGATTGTGTCTTTCCTCAGATAATTAGACCTATTCATTCTAGAACTTCATGAATACAAGTGCAACACGAATAGCGGCTTAGCAGCACCACTAACCTCAAACGCAGCGACTCAGCCTGTGTTTACTACAGCCAGACGTCCAGCTCCGCCACACGTCCGTCCCGCTCGGCGGCTGACTCGCAACTGAACTGAGCTACCAGAAGCTCTGTATACTTTCTTCTTCCTACTCATTGCTTTACGTCCGTCCCTGTCTGCCGTCTGCACACACTGCTACTCAGCGCGGCCATATAGACGCACAGGAAATGCAATCATCGGCTGCAACTGCAAACATTGCCCAGATTAAGTTTTATAATGCTCGATGGTGTCGATTAGGTTAAAATATGCAAGTAGGAAGTGTCTGAAGTATGTCAGAGGACTGCTAAGTGTGTTACGAGTCTTATCCTGCTGTCTGGTTCCAAGTTGCGGGTCAGCCGCCGAGCGGGACGGACGTGTGGCGGAGCTGGACGTCTGGCTGTAGTAAACACAGGCTGAGTCGCTGGGTTTGAGGTTAGTGGTGCTGCTAAGCCGCTATTCGTGTTGCACTTGTATTCATGAAGTTCTAGAATGAATAGGTCGAATTATTTGAGGAAAGACACAATCAAGTTTACTTTCGATAGAAATTTCGTTCGACCAAAAGCATTTGAAATTAAAGCATGGTTTATCGAAAAAGTATTGATTAACGGTGATGATGTTGTCGGAGTTTATCTCTCGTTTGTGACAAATGCTGTGTATCTGAAGATGAAAAGTCCAGACTTATGTAGTTCCATTGTGGATCGTTGCGGAGGTAGCGTGAAGTTTAATCATTCTGATGGGAATGTGAGTGACGTTGCTGTTAGTCATGCTGGGTACGGGATTCGTACGATCAGAGTGTTTGAGCTCCCTTTTGAAATTCCGCCCGAAGAACTTAATGTTGCCCTTCGGCCTTATGGCAGAATTGTTTCCAATGTGGCAGAAAGGTGGTCTGAAGCTCATATGTTTCCTGTCTTGAACGGCGTAAGGCAAATTAAGATTGAATTACAGAAGCATGTCCCCTCTTATCGTAATATTTGTGGGTATCGTGCTTTGATTATCTATGATGGGCAACCGCGGACTTGCGCTTTATGCAATTCCACGGAACACATTCGTGCAGAATGTTCACGGAGGCGTGTCCCGCAGTTACCGCGTGACGAGATGCCGAGTTCCGGCCCTGTTGTTGGTATGAAGTTGTCATACGCTGCCGCTGCTGACTTCCGCAGCCGAGGCGAGTCGGTGCCGCCTGTGCGCGGGGAGCCTGCTGCCTCGCGGGCGGTTGTCGATGATACTCCGGCTTCAAGCTCTAGATTTGCGGATGGTCTGCCGATCAGCTCCGCGCCCCTCGAATCTATGCCGACGCCAACTTTTTCCAACTCTCCCACTGTGGTTGCTCGTTCTTCCGCGGACTCGGCCGAAGATCCCAGAATACCCGCAACGGAGGTTTCCTTGCGTCGTCAGGATTCCCACCAACGTGAGGATATTGCCACTAGCTTCCGAGGAGTGGACGCTCCAGGCATCCACTCTGCGGGAACTATGAACGAAGATAGCAATCTGGACATTGGTTTCACGTTGGCGCCCACAGAAGACACTTGCGTCAAGGAAACCACAACGAGCGATAGTGTAGAATTGGAGACTGGGTTGCTACCAGTGGGAGCCATGGAAAAAGATGCGCCTCCTTCTGCTGTTGTGGAATGCGATACGCGGACTTTTGTCCGAAAAAAGGAACAGGCGACGTCAGACGTATCATCCGGTACTTCTCCTGACAGGTCGCAAACTTCTTCTCCTGCTAGATCGCCGAAGAGATCTTCGAAGAAAGGCAAGAAGAGGAGATTGGCACACAAAGCAGCAGAGAGTTTAGCTCCTGCATTGCGGGAAAAGTTAAAACATTTAAGGGATAATGAACGACTACGAGAACAATGCCCAGTAGCACGAGTTAACGAGTGTACTGAAGCGGAGATGAGTCGTGCCGATGCAGATGATCTTCAACAACAACCTCGCGCACCGCTTGGCGTCGCAGGTTTGCAGACCGGCACTACTATGGATTTAGACCGAACTGTCTCAGGAAAAGGACTTGATTGGGCCGATGCCCAAGAAGATCGCACCGACCACGGAATGGAGATGGACCTGACACATGCTAGTGGCATTTAAATTTTTTTTTTTAATGTCTATTTTTCTTTCTGACAGACAGAATGGAATGGTACAGACGTGACTCTGCATGGGGTATACGTCATTACCCAATTTCTTTTACCTGCACCTATGCCAACGGAACTGACATATAATGTGACCACGATCAATATAAATTGGATTCGCAGTGAAACGAAAGTCGCTTCTTTAAAAGATTTCCTTTACCAGTCGGATACTGATATAGCCCTCCTACAGGAATTTAATGTCCACAACTTTTATGTCCCAGGTTTTCAAGAGATTTTAAATATTGCACCGGAAGCCACATGTGGGACTGCGATCCTTGTCAAAGATGGTATTGATGTGAAGGATATCTGTCTGTTAGAAAATGGGAGGGGCATCAGTTGTAAAATTTTTACTACTACTGTTTTAAATGTATATGTCCCCTCTGGTAACAACGCTAGAGATGATAGGGCAAATTTTTTTAAGAACGATATGGTCTATTTACTTAAGGGGAATCCGGCGGAAGCTTTAATCGGTGGTGACTTTAATTGTGTACTTCACAAAAAGGATCAGCGACCAAATTTTAACTTCTCCAGGGAACTGGCGGCTTTGGTGACAAACATGAAGTGGACAGACGTGTGGGAAAGCAAATACCCCACGTTAGTCAAATTTACGTACATCAGTAGCCGCTCGCAAAGCAGAATAGACAGAATATACGTCACAGCAAACCTGGAAAATAAAATCAGTAGTATCGAAGTAATTCCCACTACCTTTTCGGACCATCTCGCAGTGAAATGCAGCATTCGGTTTCAGAAGCAAGGAACGTATTGGGGTCGCCCCTTATGGAAGCTGAATACCCATATGTTGTTCGAGGGTGCCCTATCAAGAACAGTAGCGGAGGTATGGCAGGCTGCTCTACGTATGCGCCATAAATACAGCTCTCGCCTTGCGTGGTGGACCTCATGTGCTAAAAAGAAATTGAGATCATCCCTAATAGCTTACGGGAGGGAGCGACCGATGTGGTCTCGCAATACCGTTGAATTTTACTATACATGCTTAAGGGAACTATCAGCTCAGCAGATGACTGATGAGGTTTTCATTGAAATAAAGAAGATCAAGGCTCACCTCATAAGTCTCAAGCGACAACAGCTGGAGGGTTTAAAAATTAAATCTCGTGTCCCGACAACGGTGGAGGACGAAAACGCATCGCTGTACCACTTACTCGAACATGAAAGAAATAGAAGACGAGCGTTTATTGCTTGTCTTAGAGTGGGCGATAACCGGGTGCTGACGGAACACTCTGACATTTTAAATGCAGTTTATGGATTTTATCGTACGTTATATACTGATACCCGGTATAATCTAGACTGTGCGAACGATTTGCTACGAACTACAGGTATCGACAACGTTCTCAATGACGAGGACAATGTGTCCCTTACCACTGCGATCACATGTGAGGAGGTGTTTGATATACTTAAATATTCGCCTACCAGTAAGTCCCCAGGGCCTGATGGCTTGCCTGTAGAGTTTTATTGTAAATTTTGGCCTCTCATCGGTAATCAATTCACAGAAGTGATAAATGAAGTGTTGCAAGGTGTTACTGTTCCACGCGAGTTCAAAGAAAGCGTAACTGTGCTAATACCAAAGGGAAGGAACGCGACAGTTAAAGATCTCAATCAATTGAGACCAATATGTTTGATGAACTCGGATTATAAAATAATTGCACGTGTACTGAAGGAAAGACTGAGACCTCTAATGGAGAAGATCATAGGTGACCACCAAACCTGTCTCTCGGGGCGGAATATTTTTAAAACTGTTTGTGAATATAGGGATGTCTCTGCAATTTTTGCAACGTCATCCTCACCAGGAGGCCTTGCCTTTATCGACTTCTCAAAGGCTTTTGACAGGGTCAACCACTTATTTTTGTTCAGAACGTTGACCTATGTGGGTTTTAGTCAACATTTTGTGCAAGTTTTAATTAACATTGTTGAAGGCATCCACACACAAGTGTCTGTAAATGGGCATTTCACTCCACCCATTGAAATTCGCAACGGCGTCCCGCAGGGAAGTCCTTTGTCAATGCTCCTGTATGTTGTTGCACTGGAGCCTTTACTAAGGAGACTCGATGTCGATCTTGAGGGCATCACGATATCTGGCGTTAACAACGTCACCAATGCATATGCTGATGACGTTGGAGTGGTTATTCGTAGTAACGAAGATTTAGAGAAATTAACTACGAATATTCAGATCTTTTGTGAAGCTACAGGCGCTAGGGTTAACGAGGTGAAGAGTTCGTTTTTAAATCTTAAAGGTCTTCAAGATGTCCGTTTGGAATGGGCACGCTCCGTCGATCGTCACACCGCTCTGGGTGTCACCTTTTACCGATGTCCGCTTCAGACCATGACCTACAATTGGAAGAAAGTACTGGATACAATCAGAGGAGCCACAATACTCAATCAGACCAGACATCTGAACATTAAACAACGAATCAGAATAATTAATTGGTCCATTTTATCAAAAGCTATATATATAGGTCAAATATTGCCAGTTTCGAAACCCATTGCCAAACGTATAATGAGTATCATTTGCCGATTTATATGGACAGGGAATATTTTTAGAGTAGCAGTCGGTACAGTTACGTTACCTTCCGCTGAAGGTGGCCTAGGTTTAACAGATATATGGCGGAAGACTACGGCGTTATATATAAAGAGGACCCTACAAATTATAGAAAAACATCCACATAGTATTACAGCCAGGCTGTATCGCCTCCTACAGCCAGAAAATTTACGTCCACCCATAAATATAGGCGGAATTAATTATAAATTGAAATATATTCGCCAGTTTTTTTAGAGATTAGCTACATGGACAGTATTGTCACGAATCCACAATCAAGGAATTGCAGGAAATTAATGGAACTCTTAACAACGAAAGAACATGTCAACAAAATGGAGTGCAGATATCCCGACAAAGACTGGAAAAGAATTTGGAAAAATATTAGTAATCGTGAACTGTCTTCCGACATTCAGGCAACCTGGTACCGAGTTGTTAATAACGTAGTTTCCACTAACGAAAAGTTGCACTCCATTGGTCTTAGTGACACGATTGTGTGCACCCGATGTGACGCAGTTGACACATTGATCCACCGCTTTCTCTGTGGCGGATACGCCGAAATATGGAGGGGACTCCAACGGCGGGTAGCCTTTATAACCAGAATTGTTAGTACTGAGATCAATGTTGAAAAATTACTCTTCCCCGATGGTGTTTTCTTCCCTGTCCAGAAAACCAATGCTGTGTTGTGGTTGTTTGGCAATTATGTACATTACGTTATATCTGAACACGGCAATGACCGTGTTTTAGAATACGAATTATACGAACGAGCAAAATATTATCAGATATGTACGCGCAGGGACCACAAAAAAAACTTTTGGTAACATGTTACACATTCTGTTTCAGAGACAAGGGATTGGATAAACATCTTAATAGCCCTCGTCTACGAAAAATGTAGTCACAGGCCAAAGTAGGGGATCGCTGTTGAGGGTGAAGTACGGTGGGGACTTCGTGTGCCCCAGGGCCGCTACGGTAGCCGTGAAGGCCTCGGACAGAACCCCGAAACGGCACTGCGGCTTCACACTTTACTGCTGGATGAACCCCATATCTCCAGCAACTACTTTCATCTATGATGATTTTCCAGGATCTCGGTAATATCGGACGGTGGTTTCGTTGCACACAATGCAGTGGAAGCTTCTTGCACGTGTTCCTCAGTTACAATCTCTCTATTTTTGTTTAATTTTTTTCAGTATGAAGCAAGAGTGACAATTTATTAATTTCCAAGAAGCCTTAATTTTTCAATTTTCAGTTCTACGGAGGAGAAGCCTCACATGGCGAAGAAGCCAAACATCATTTCATTTCCCTAACTGTCACAGTAAATTTGAAAAAAAAATCAGTCGATAGCATAGAAGCTCGCCGAAGAAGGCATAAAAGGAGAGCGAATGGATGGGCTGTGTGGGGAGAAGGGAGGCCGAAAAAAAAAAAAAAAAAATCCTCCACTACAGTCCACCGCTCTACCAACTGAGCTACCAGAGGCTCTGTATACTTTCTTATTCGTACTGATTGCTTTACGTCCGTCCCTGTCTGCCGTCTGCACACACTGCTACTCAGCGCGGCCATATAGACGCACAGGAAATGCAATCATCGGCTGCAACTGCAAACATTGCCCAGATTAAGTTTTATAATGCTCGATGGTGTCGATTAGGTTAAAATATGCAAGTAGGAAGTGTCTGAAGTATGTCAGAGGACTGCTAAGTGTGTTACGAGTCTTATCCTGCTGTCTGGTTCCATGGTGTAACGGTTAGCACTCTGGACTCTGAATCCAGCAATTCGAGTTCGAATCTCGGTGGAACCTTCGTTTAGTCTAAATTTTCTGTAATAAGAGTTTGTCGCTGAGGAAGTAGCAGCAATAGGCTCACGGCGTTAGTTTCTACGTTTGTGTAAAAAACGATGCGTCTATAAAACGGCCGAATATTGGTGCGACTTTGTGACCTATATAAAACATTAGACGAGTAATACCTGTAAGAGCAAGCAATTTTACGATAATTCGAAGAAATATCATTATCCCACGAAGGTTAAAATTCCCATGATTATCAACTAGCTATTACAAGCTGAGCAAATGAATTTCCTTTAAAATAGGTTTAAAACATAGGGAGGTTCTGACTCAGTGGGCATGCTCTGGAGCCTCTTTGCTCCTGAGATTAGAAAAACAGTCCTCTGGGCCAGATTCGAACCAGCGACCTATGGATAACTGTGAATCCTCCACTACAGTCCACCGCTCTACCAACTGAGCTACCAGAGGCTCTGTATACTTTCTTATTCGTACTGATTGCTTTACGTCCGTCCCTGTCTGCCGTCTGCACACACTGCTACTCAGCGCGGCCATATAGACGCACAGGAAATGCAATCATCGGCTGCAACTGCAAACATTGCCCAGATTAAGTTTTATAATGCTCGATGGTGTCGATTAGGTTAAAATATGCAAGTAGGAAGTGTCTGAAGTATGTCAGAGGACTGCTAAGTGTGTTACGAGTCTTATCCTGCTGTCTGGTTCCATGGTGTAACGGTTAGCACTGTGGACTCTGAATCCAGCGATCCGAGTTCGAATCTCGATGGAACCTTCGTTTAGTCTAAATTTTCTGTAATAAGAGTTTGTTGCTGAGGAAGTAGCAGCAATAGGCCCACGGCGTTAGTTTCTACGTTTGTGTAAAAAACGATGCGTCTATAAAACGGCCGAATATTGGTGCGACTTTGTGACCTATATAAAACATTAGACGAGTAATACCTGTAAGAGCAAGCAATTTTACGATAATTCGAAGAAATATCATTATCCCACGAAGGTTAAAATTCCCATGATTATCAACTAGCTATTACAAGCTGAGCAAATGAATTTCCTTTAAAATAGGTTTAAAACATAGGGAGGTTCTGACTCAGTGGGCATGCTCTGGAGCCTCTTTGCTCCTGAGATTAGAAAAACAGTCTTCTGGGCCGGATTTGAACCAGCGACCTATGGATAACTGTGAATCCTCCACTACAGTCCACCGCTCTACCAACTGAGCTACCAGAGGCTCTGTATACTTTCTTATTCGTACTGATTGCTTTACGTCCGTCCCTGTCTGCCGTCTGCACACACTGCTACTCAGCGCGGCCATATAGACGCACAGGAAATGCAATCATCGGCTGCAACTGCAAACATTGCCCAGATTAAGTTTTATAATGCTCTATGGTGTCGATTAGGTTAAAATATGCAGGTAGGAAGTGTCTGAAGTATGTCAGAGGACTGCTAAGTGTGTTACGAGTCTTATCCTGCTGTATGGTTCCATGGTGTAACGGTTAGCACTCTGGACTCTGAATCCAGCGATCCGAGTTCGAATCTCGGTGGAACCTTCGTTTAGTCTAAATTTTCTGTAATAAGAGTTTGTCGCTGAGGAAGTAGCAGCAATAGGCTCACGGCGTTAGTTTCTACGTTTGTGTAAAAAACGATGCGTCTATAAAACGGCCGAATATTGGTGCGACTTTGTGACCTATATAAAACATTAGACGAGTAATACCTGTAAGAGCAAGCAATTTTACGATAATTCGAAGAAATATCATTATCCCACGAAGGTTAAAATTCCCATGATTATCAACTAGCTATTACAAGCTGAGCAAATGAATTTCCTTTAAAATAGGTTTAAAACATAGGGAGGTTCTGAGTCAGTGGGCATGCTTTGGAGCCTCTTTGCTCCTGAGATTAGAAAAACAGTCCTCTGGGCCGGATTTGAACCAGCGACCTATGGATAACTGTGAATCCTCCACTACAGTCCACCGCTCTACCAACTGAGCTACCAGAGGCTCTGTATACTTTCTTATTCGTACTGATTGCTTTACGTCCGTCCCTGTCTGCCGTCTGCACACACTGCTACTCAGAGCGGCCATATAGACGCACAGGAAATGCAATCATCGGCTGCAACTGCAAACATTGCCCAGATTAAGTTTTATAATGCTCGATGGTGTCGATTAGGTTAAAATATGCAAGTAGGAAGTGTCTGAAGTATGTCAGAGGACTGCTAAGTGTGTTACGAGTCTTATCCTGCTGTCTGGTTCCATGGTTTAACGGTTAGCACTCTGGACTCTGTATCCAGCGATCCGAGTTCGAATCTCGGTGGAACCTTCGCTTAGTCTAAATTTTCTGTAATAAGAGTTTGTCGCTGAGGAAGTAGCAGCAATAGGCTCACGGCGTTAGTTTCTACGTTTGTGTAAAAAACGATGCGTCTATAAAACGGCCGAATATTGGTGCGACTTTGTGACCTATATAAAACATTAGACGAGTAATACCTGTAAGAGCAAGCAATTTTACGATAATTCGAAGAAATATCATTATCACACAAAGGTTAAAATTCCCATGATTATCAACTAGCTATTACAAGCTGAGCAAATGAATTTCCTTTAAAATAGGTTTAAAACATAGGGAGGTTCTGACTCAGTGGGCATGCTCTGGAGCCTCTTTGCTCCTGAGATTAGAAAAACAGTCCTCTGGGCCGGATTTGAACCAGTGACCTATGGATAACTGTGAATCCTCCACTACAGTCCACCGCTCTACCAACTGAGCTACCACAGGCTCTGTATACTTTCTTATTCGTACTGATTGCTTTTCGTCCGTCCCTGTCTGCCGTCTGCACACACTGCTACTCAGCGCGGCCATATAGACGCACAGGAAATGCAATCATCGGCTGCAACTGCAAACACTGCCCAGATTAAGTTTTATAATGCTCGATGGTGTCGATTAGGTTAAAATATGCAAGTAGGAAGTGTCTGAAGTATGTCAGACGACTGCTAAGTGTGTTACGAGTCTTATCCTGCTGTCTGGTTCCATGGTGTAACGGTTAGCATTCTGGACACTGAATCCAGCGATCCGAGTTCGAATCTCGGTGGAACCTTCGTTTAGTCTAAATTTTCTGTAATAAGAGTTTGTCGCTGAGGAAGTAGCAGCAATAGGCTCACGGCGTTAGTTTCTACATTTGTGTAAAAAACGATGCGTCTATAAAACGGCCGAATATTTGTGCGACTTTGTGACCTATATAAAACATTAGACGAGTAATACCTGTAAGAGCAAGCAATTTTACGATAATTCGAAGAAATAACATTATCCCACGAAGGTTAAAATTCCCATGATTATCAACTAGCTATTACAAGCTGAGCAAATGAATTTCCTTTCAAATAGGTTTAAAACATAGGGAGGTTCTGACTCAGTGGGCATGCTCTGGAGCCTCTTTGCTCCTGAGATTAGAAAAACAGTCCTCTGGGCCGGATTTGAACCAGCGACCTATGGATAACTGTGAATCCTCCACTACAGTCCACCGCTCTACCAACTGAGCTACCAGAGGCTCTGTATACTTTCTTATTCGTACTGATTGCTTTACGTCCGTCCCTGTCTGCCGTCTGCACACACTGCTACTCAGCGCGGCCATATAGACGCACAGGAAATGCAATCATCGGCTGCAACTGCAAACATTGCCCAGATTAAGTTTTATAATGCTCGATGGTGTCGATTAGGTTAAAATATGCAAGTAGGAAGTGTCTGAAGTATGTCAGAGGACTGCTAGGTGTGTTACGAGTCTTATCCTGCTGTCTGGTTCCGTGGTGTAACGGTTAGCACTCTGGACTCTGAATCCAGCGATCCGAGTTCGAATCTCGGTGGAACCTTCGTTTAGTCTAAATTTTCTGTAATAAGAGTTTGTCGCTGAGGAAGTAGCAGCAATAGGCTCACGGCGTTAGTTTCTACGTTTGTGTAAAAAACGATGCGTCTATAAAACGGCCGAATATTGGTGCGACTTTGTGACCTATATAAAACATTAGACGAGTAATACCTGTAAGAGCAAGCAATTTTACGATAATTCGAAGAAATATCATTATCCCACGAAGGTTAAAATTCCCATGATATCAACTAGCTATTACAAGCTGAGCAAATGAATTTCCTTTCAAATAGGTTTAAAACATAGGGAGGTTCTGACTCAGTGGGCATGCTCTGGAGCCTCTTTGCTCCTGAGATTAGAAAAACAGTCTTCTGGGCCGGATTTGAACCAGCGACCTATGGATAACTGTGAATCCTCCACTACAGTCCACCGCTCTACCAACTGAGCTACCAGAGGCTCTGTATACTTTCTTATTCGTACTGATTGCTTTACGTCCGTCCCTGTCTGCCGTCTGCACACACTGCTACTCAGCGCGGCCATATAGACGCACAGGAAATGCAATCATCGGCTGCAAATGCAAACATTGCCCAGATTAAGTTTTATAATGCTCTATGGTGTCGATTAGGTTAAAATATGCAGGTAGGAAGTGTCTGAAGTATGTCAGAGGACTGCTAAGTGTGTTACGAGTCTTATCCTGCTGTATGGTTCCATGGTGTAACGGTTAGCACTCTGGACTCTGAATCCAGCGATCCGAGTTCGAATCTCGGTGGAACCTTCGTTTAGTCTAAATTTTCTGTAATAAGAGTTTGTCGCTGAGGAAGTAGCAGCAATAGGCTCACGGCGTTAGTTTCTACGTTTGTGTAAAAAACGATGCGTCTATAAAACGGCCGAATATTGGTGCGACTTTGTGACCTATATAAAACATTAGACGAGTAATACCTGTAAGAGCAAGCAATTTTACGATAATTCGAAGAAATATCATTATCCCACGAAGGTTAAAATTCCCATGATTATCAACTAGCTATTACAAGCTGAGCAAATGAATTTCCTTTAAAATAGGTTTAAAACATAGGGAGGTTCTGACTCAGTGGGCATGCTCTGGAGCCTCTTTGCTCCTGAGATTAGAAAAACAGTCCTCTGGGCCGGATTTGAACCAGCGACCTATGGATAACTGTGAATCCTCCACTACAGTCCACCGCTCTACCAACTGAGCTACCAGAGGCTCTGTATACTTTCTTATTCGTACTGATTGCTTTACGTCCGTCCCTGTCTGCCGTCTGCACACACTGCTACTCAGCGCGGCCATATAGACGCACAGGAAATGCAATCATCGGCTGCAACTGCAAACATTGCCCAGATTAAGTTTTATAATGCTCGATGGTGTCGATTAGGTTAAAATATGCAAGTAGGAAGTGTCTGAAGTATGTCAGAAGACTGCTAAGTGTGTTACGAGTCTTATCCTGCTGTCTGGTTCCATGGTGTAACGGTTAGCACTCTGGACTCTGAATCCAGCGATCCGAGTTCGAATCTCGGTGGAACCTTCGTTTAGTCTAAATTTTCTGTAATAAGAGTTTGTCGCTGAGGAAGTAGCAGCAATAGGCTCACGGCGTTAGTTTCTACGTTTGTGTAAAAAACGATGCGTCTATAAAACGGCCGAATACTGGTGCGACTTTGTGACCTATATAAAACATTAGACGAGTAATACCTGTAAGAGCAAGCAATTTTACGATAATTCGAAGAAATATCATTATCCCACGAAGGTTAAAATTCCCATGATCATCAACTAGCTATTACAAGCTGAGCAAATGAATTTCCTTTAAAATAGGTTTAAAACATAGGGAGGTTCTGACTCAGTGGGCATGCTCTGGAGCCTCTTTGCTCCTGAGATTAGAAAAACAGTCCTCTGCGCCGGATTTGAACCAGCGACCTATGGATAACTGTGAATCCTCCACTACAGTCCACCGCTCTACCAACTGAGCTACCAGAGGCTCTGTATACTTTCTTATTCGTACTGATTGCTTTACGTCCGTCCCTGTCTGCCGTCTGCACACACTGCTACTCAGCGCGGCCATATAGACGCACAGGAAATGCAATCATCGGCTGCAACTGCAAACATTGCCCAGATTAAGTTTTATAATGCTCGATGGTGTCGATTAGGTTAAAATATGCAAGTAGGAAGTGTCTGAAGTATGTCAGAGGACTGCTAAGTGTGTTACGAGTCTTATCCTGCTGTCTGGTTCCATGGTGTAACGGTTAGCACTCTGGACTCTGAATCCAGCGATCCGAGTTCGAATCTCGGTGGAACCTTCGTTTAGTCTAAATTTTCTGTAATAAGAGTTTGTCGCTGAGGAAGTAGCAGCAATAGGCTCACGGCGTTAGTTTCTACGTTTGTGTAAAAAACGATGCGTCTATAAAACGGCCGAATATTGGTGCGACTTTGTGACCTATATAAAACATTAGACGAGTAATACCTGTAAGAGCAAGCAATTTTACGATAATTCGAAGAAATATCATTATCCCACGAAGGTTAAAATTCCCATGATCATCAACTAGCTATTACAAGCTGAGCAAATGAATTTCCTTTAAAATAGGTTTAAAACATAGGGAGGTTCTGACTCAGTGGGCATGCTCTGGAGCCTCTTTGCTCCTGAGATTAGAAAAACAGTCCTCTGCGCCGGATTTGAACCAGCGACCTATGGATAACTGTGAATCCTCCACTACAGTCCACCGCTCTACCAACTGAGCTACCACAGGCTCTGTATACTTTCTTATTCGTACTGATTGCTTTACGTCCGTCCCTGTCTGCCGTCTGCACACACTGCTACTCAGCGCGGCCATATAGACGCACAGGAAATGCAATCATCGGCTGCAACTGCAAACATTGCCCAGATTAAGTTTTATAATGCTCGATGGTGTCGATTAGGTTAAAATATGCAAGTAGGAAGTGTCTGAAGTATGTCAGAGGACTGCTAAGTGTGTTACGAGTCTTATCCTGCTGTCTGGTTCCATGGTGTAACGGTTAGCACTCTGGACTCTGAATCCAGCGATCCGAGTTCGAATCTCGGTGGAACCTTCGTTTAGTCTAAATTTTCTGTAATAAGAGTTTGTCGCTGAGGAAGTAGCAGCAATAGGCTCACGGCGTTAGTTTCTACGTTTGTGTAAAAAACGATGCGTCTATAAAACGGCCGAATATTGGTGCGACTTTGTGACCTATATAAAACATTAGACGAGTAATACCTGTAAGAGCAAGCAATTTTACGATAATTCGAAGAAATATCATTATCGCACGAAGGTTAAAATTCCCATGATTATCAACTAGCTATTAAAAGCTGAGCAAATGAATTTCCTTTAAAATAGGTTTAAAACATAGGGAGGTTCTGACTCAGTGGGCATGCTCTGGAGCCTCTTTGCTCCTGAGATTAGAAAAACAGTCCTCTGGGCCGGATTTGAACCAGCGACCTATGGGTAACTGTGAATCCTCCACTACAGTCCACCGCTCTACCAACTGAGCTACCAGAGGCTCTGTATACTTTCTTATTCGTACTGATTGCTTTACGTCCGTCCCTGTCTGCCGTCTGCACACACTGCTACTCAGCGCGGCCATATAGACGCACAGGAAATGCAGTCATCGGCTGCAACTGCAAACATTGCCCAGATTAAGTTTTATAATGCTCGATGGTGTCGATTAGGTTAAAATATGCAAGTAGGAAGTGTCTGAAGTATGTCAGAGGACTGCTAAGTGTGTTACGAGTCTTATCCTGCTGTCTGGTTACATGGTGTAACGGTTAGCACTCTGGACTCTGAATCCAGCGATCCGAGTTCGAATCTCGGTGGAACCTTCGTTTAGTCTAAATTTTCTGTAATAAGAGTTTGTCGCTGAGGAAGTAGCAGCAATAGGCTCACGGCGTTAGTTTCTACGTTTGTGTAAAAAACGATGCGTCTATAAAACGGCCGAATATTGGTGCGACTTTGTAACCTATATAAAACATTAGACGAGTAATACCTGTAAGAGCAAGCAATTTTACGATAATTCGAAGAAATATCATTATCCCACGAAGGTTAAAATTCCCATGATTATCAACTAGCTTTTACAAGCTGTGCAAATGAATTTCCTTTAAAATAGGTTTAAAACATAGGGAGGTTCTGACTCAGTGGGCATGCTCTGGAGCCTCTTTGCTCCTGAGATTAGAAAAACAGTCCTCTGGGCCGGATTTGAACCAGCGACCTATGGATAACTGTGAATCCTCCACTACAGTCCACCGCTCTACCAACTGAGCTACCAGAGGCTCTGTATACTTTCTTATTCGTACTGATTGCTTTACGTCCATCCCTGTCTGCCGTCTGCACACACTGCTACTCAGCGCGGCCATATAGACGCACAGGAAATGCAATCATCGGCTGCAACTGCAAACATTGCCCAGATTAAGTTTTATAATGCTCGATGGTGTCGATTAGGTTAAAATATGCAAGTAGGAAGTGTCTGAAGTATGTCAGAGGACTGCTAAGTGTGTTACGAGTCTTATCCTGCTGTCTGGTTCCATGGTGTAACGGTTAGCACTCTGGACTCTGAATCCAGCGATCCGAGTTCGAATCTCGGTGGAACCTTCGTTTAGTCTAAATTTTCTGTAATAAGGGTTTGTCGCTGAGGAAGTAGCAGCAATAGGCTCACGGCGTTAGTTTCTACGTTTGTGTAAAAAACGATGCGTCTATAAAACTGCCGAATATTGGTGCGACTTTGTGACCTATATAAAACATTAGACGAGTAATACCTGTAAGAGCAAGCAATTTTACGATAATTCGAAGAAATATCATTATCCCACGAAGGTTAAAATTCCCATGATTATCAACTAGCTATTACAAGCTGAGCAAATGAATTTCCTTTAAAATAGGTTTAAAACATAGGGAGGTTCTGACTCAGTGGGCATGCTCTGGAGCCTCTTTGCTCCTGAGATTAGAAAAACAGTCCTCTGCGCCGGATTTGAACCAGCGACCTATGGATAACTGTGAATCCTCCACTACAGTCCACCGCTCTACCAACTGAGCTACCAGAGGCTCTGTATACTTTCTTATTCGTACTGATTGCTTTATGTCCGTCCCTGTCTGCCGTCTGCACACACTGCTACTCAGCGCGGCCATATAGACGCACAGGAAATGCAATCATCGGCTGCAACTGCAAACATTGCCCAGATTAAGTTTTATAATGCTCGATGGTGTCGATTAGGTTAAAATATGCAAGTAGGAAGTGTCTGAAGTATGTCAGAGGACTGCTAAGTGTGTTACGAGTCTTATCCTGCTGTCTGGTTCCATGGTGTAACGGTTAGCACTCTGGACTCTGAATCCAGCGATCCGAATTCGAATCTCGGTGGAACCTTCGTTTAGTCTAAATTTTCTGTAATAAGAGTTTGTCGCTGAGGAAGTAGCAGCAATAGGCTCACGGCGTTAGTTTCTACGTTTGTGTAAAAAACGATGCGTCTATAAAACGGCCGAATATTGGTGCGACTTTGTGACCTATATAAGACATTAGACGAGTAATACCTGTAAGAGCAAGCAATTTTACGATAATTCGAAGAAATATCATTATCCCACGAAGGTTAAAATTCCCATGATTATCAACTAGCTATTACAAGCTGAGCAAATGAATTTCCTTTAAAATAGGTTTAAAACATAGGGAGGTTCTGACTCAGTGGGCACGCTCTGGAGCCTCTTTTCTCCTGAGATTAGAAAAACAGTTCTCTGGGCCGGATTTGAACCAGCGACCTATGGATAACTGTGAATCCTCCACTACAGTCCACCGCTCTACCAACTGAGCTACCAGAGGCTCTGTATACTTTCTTATTCGTACTGACTGCTTTACGTCCGTCCCTGTCTGCCGTCTGCACACACTGCTACTCAGCGCGGCCATATAGACGCACAGGAAATGCAATCATCGGCTGCAACTGCAAACATTGCCCAGATTAAGTTTTATAATGCTCGATGGTGTCGATTAGGTTAAAATATGCAAGTAGGAAGTGTCTGAAGTATGTCAGAGGACTGCTAAGTGTGTTACGAGTCTTATCCTGCTGTCTGGTTCCATGGTGTAACGGTTAGCACTCTGGACTCTGAATCCAGCGATCCGAGTTCGAATCTCGGTGGAACCTTCGTTTAGTCTAAATTTTCTGTAAGAAGAGTTTGTCGCTGAGGAAGTAGCAGCAATAGGCTCACGGCGTTAGTTTCTACGTTTGTGTAAAAAACGATGCGTCTATAAAACGGCCGAATATTGGTGCGACTTTGTGACCTATATAAAACATTAGACGAGTAATACCTGTAAGAGCAAGCAATTTTACGATAATTCGAAGAAATATCATTATCCCACGAAGGTTAAAATTCCCATGATTATCAACTAGCTATTACAAGCTGAGCAAATGAATTTCCTTTCAAATAGGTTTAAAACATAGGG
This sequence comes from Schistocerca gregaria, assembly GCF_023897955.1. Lineage (NCBI taxonomy): Eukaryota > Metazoa > Arthropoda > Insecta > Orthoptera > Acrididae > Schistocerca > Schistocerca gregaria. The sequence goes on along the minus strand of NC_064921.1, from coordinate 971,579,015 downwards.
AGGTTGTGACTCAGTGGGCATGCTCTGGAGCCTCTTTGCTCCTGAGATTAGAAAAACAGTCCTCTGGGCCGGATTTGAACCAGCGACCTATGGATAACTGTGAATCCTCCACTACAGTCCACCGCTCTACCAACTGAGCTACCAGAGGCTCTGTATACTTTCTTATTCGTACTGATTGCTTTACGTCCGTCCCTGTCTGCCGTCTGCACACACTGCTACTCAGCGCGGCCATATAGACGCACAGGAAATGCAATCATCGGCTGCAACTGCAAACATTGCCCAGATTAAGTTTTATAATGCTCGATTTTGTCGATTAGGTTAAAATATGCAAGTAGGAAGTGTCTGAAGTATGTCAGAGGACTGCTAAGTGTGTTACGAGTCTTATCCTGCTGTCTGGTTCCATGGTGTAACGGTTAGCACTCTGGACTCTGAATCCAGCGATCCGAGTTCGAATCTCGGTGGAACCTTCGTTTAGTCTAAATTTTCTGTAAGAAGAGTTTGTCGCTGAGGAAGTAGCAGCAATAGGCTCACGGCGTTAGTTTCTACGTTTGTGTAAAAAACGATGCGTCTATAAAACGGCCGAATATTGGTGCGACTTTGTGACCTATATAAAACATTAGACGAGTAATACCTGTAAGAGCAAGCAATTTTACGATAATTCGAAGAAATATCATTATCCCACGAAGGTTAAAATTCCCATGATTATCAACTAGCTATTACAAGCTGAGCAAATGAATTTCCTTTCAAATAGGTTTAAAACATAGGGAGGTTCTGACTCAGTGGGCATGCTCTGGAGCCTCTTTGCTCCTGAGATTAGAAAAACAGTCCTCTGGGCCGGATTTGAACCAGCGACCTATGGATAACTGTGAATCCTCCACTACAGTCCACCGCTCTACCAACTGAGCTACCAGAGGCTCTGTATACTTCCTTATTCGTACTGATTGCTTTACGTCCGTCCCTGTCTGCCGTCTGCACACACTGCTACTCAGCGCGGCCATATATACGCACAGGAAATGCAATCATCGGCTGCAACTGCAAACATTGCCCAGATTAAGTTTTATAATGCTCGATGGTGTCGATTAGGTTAAAATATGCAAGTAGGAAGTGTCTGAAGTATGTCAGAGGACTGCTAAGTGTGTTACGAGTCTTATCCTGCTGTCTGGTTCCATCGTGTAACGGTTAGCACTCTGGACTCTTAATCCAGCGATCCGAGTTCGAATCTCGGTGGAACCTTCGTTTAGTCTAAATTTTCTATAATAAGAGTTTGTCGCTGAGGAAGTAGCAGCAATAGGCTCACGGCGTTAGTTTCTACGTTTGTGTAAAAAACGATGCGTCTATAAAACGGCCGAATATTGGTGCGACTTTGTGACCTATATAAAACATTAGACGAGTAATACCTGTAAGAGCAAGCAATTTTACGATAATTCGAAGAAATATCATTATCCCACGAAGGTTAAAATTCCCATGATTATCAACTAGCTATTACAAGCTGAGCAAATGAATTTCCTTTCAAATAGGTTTAAAACATAGGGAGGTTGTGACTCAGTGGGCATGCTCTGGAGCCTCTTTGCTCCTGAGATTAGAAAAACAGTCCTCTGCGCCGGATTTGAACCAGCGACCTATGGATAACTGTGAATCCTCCACTACAGTCCACCGCTCTACCAACTGAGCTACCAGAGGCTCTGTATACTTTCTTATTCGTACTGGTTGCTTTACGTCCGTCCCTGTCTGCCGTCTGCACACACTGCTACTCAGCGCGGCCATATAGACGCACAGGAAATGCAATCATCGGCTGCAACTGCAAACATTGCCCAGATTAAGTTTTATAATGCTCGATGGTGTCGATTAGGTTAAAATATGCAAGTAGGAAGTGTCTGAAGTATGTCAGAGGACTGCTAAGTGTGTTACGAGTCTTATCCTGCTGTCTGGTTCCATGGTGTAACGGTTAGCACTCTGGACTCTGAATCCAGCGATCCGAGTTCGAATCTCGGTGGAACCTTCGTTTAGTCTAAATTTTCTGTAATAAGAGTTTGTCGCTGAGGAAGTAGCAGCAACAGGCTCACGGCGTTAGTTTCTACGTTTGTGTAAAAAACGATGCGTCTATAAAACGGCCGAATATTGGAGCGACTTTGTGACCTATATAAAACATTAGACGAGTAATACCTGTAAGAGCAAGCAATTTTACCATAATTCGAAGAAATATCATTATCCCACGAAGGTTAAAATTCCCATGATTATCAACTAGCCATTACAAGCTGAGCAAATGAATTTCCTATAAAATAGGTTTGAAACATAGGGAGGTTCTGACTCAGTGGGCATGCTCTGGAGCCTCTTTGCTCCTGAGATTAGAAAAACAGTCCTCTGGGCCGGATTTGAACCAGCGACCTATGGATAACTGTGAATCCTCCACTACAGTCCACCGCTCTACCAACTGAGCTACCAGAGGCTCTGTATACTTTCTTCTTCGTACTGATTGCTTTACGTCCGTCCCTGTCTGCCGTCTGCACACACTGCTACTCAGCGCGGCCATATAGACGCACAGGAAATGCAATCATCGGCTGCAACTGCAAACATTGCCCAGATTAAGTTTTATAATGCTCGATGGTGTCGATTAGGTTAAAATATGCAAGTAGGAAGTGTCTGAAGTATGTCAGAGGACTGCTAAGTGTGTTACGAGTCTTATCCTGCTGTCTGGTTCCATGGTGTAACGGTTAGCACTCTGGACTCTGAATCCACCGATCCGAGTTCGAATCTCGGTGGAACCTTCGTTTAGTCTAAATTTTCTGTAATAAGAGTTTGTCGCTGAGGAAGTAGCAGCAACAGGCTCACGGCGTTAGTTTCTACGTTTGTGTAAAAAACGATGCGTCTATAAAACGGCCGAATATTGGTGCGACTTTGTGACCTATATAAAACATTAGACGAGTAATACCTGTAAGAGCAAGCAATTTTACGATAATTCGAAGAAATATCATTATCCCACGAAGGTTAAAATTCCCATGATTATCAACTAGCTATTACAAGCTGAGCAAATGAATTTCCTTTAAAATAGGTTTAAAACATAGGGAGGTTCTGACTCAGTGGGCATGCTCTGGAGCCTCTTTGCTCCTGAGATTAGAAAAACAGTCCTCTGCGCCGGATTTGAACCAGCGACCTATGGATAACTGTGAATCCTCCACTACAGTCCACCGCTCTACCAACTGAGCTACCAGAGGCTCTGTATACTTTCTTATTCGTACTGATTGCTTTACGTCCGTCCCTGTCTGCCGTCTGCACACACTGCTACTCAGCGCGGCCATATAGACGCACAGGAAATGCAATCATCGGCTGCAACTGCAAACATTGCCCAGATTAAGTTTTATAATGCTCGATGGTGTCGATTAGGTTAAAATATGCAAGTAGGAAGTGTCTGAAGTATGTCAGAGGACTGCTAAGTGTGTTACGAGTCTTATCCTGCTGTCTGGTTCCATGGTGTAACGGTTAGCACTCTGGACTCTGAATCCAGCGATCCGAGTTCGAATCTCGGTGGAACCTTCGTTTAGTCTAAATTTTCTGTAATAAGAGTTTGTCGCTGAGGAAGTAGCAGCAATAGGCTCACGGCGTTAGTTTCTACGTTTGTGTAAAAAACGATGCGTCTATAAAACGGCCGAATATTGGTGCGACTTTGTGACCTATATAAAACATTAGACGAGTAATACCTGTAAGAGCAAGCAATTTTACGATAATTCGAAGAAATATCATTATCCCACGAAGGTTAAAATTCCCATGATTATCAACTAGCTATTACAAGCTGAGCAAATGAATTTCCTTTAAAATAGGTTTAAAACATAGGGAGGTTCTGACTCAGTGGGCATGCTGTGGAGCCTCTTTGCTCCTGAGATTAGAAAAACAGTCCCCTGGGCCGGATTTGAACCAGCGACCTATGGATAACTGTGAATCCTCCACTACAGTCCACCGCTCTACCAACTGAGCTACCAGAGGCTCTGTATACTTTCTTATTCGTACTGATTGCTTTACGTCCGTCCCTGTCTGCCGTCTGCACACACTGCTACTCAGCGCGGCCATATAGACCACAGGAAATGCAATCATCGGCTGCAACTGCAAACATTGCCCAGATTAAGTTTTATAACGCTCGATGGTGTCGATTAGGTTAAAATATGCAAGTAGGAAGTGTCTGAAGTATGTCAGAGGACTGCTAAGTGTGTTACGAGTCTTATCCTGCTGTCTGGTTCCATGGTGTAACGGTTAGCACTCTGGACTCTGAATCCAGCGATCCGAGTTCGAATCTCGGTGGAACCTTCGTTTAGTCTAAATTTTCTGTAAGAAGAGTTTGTCGCTGAGGAAGTAGCAGCAATAGGCTCACGGCGTTAGTTTCTACGTTTGTGTAAAAAACGATGCGTCTATAAAACGGCCGAATATTGGTGCGACTTTGTGACCTATATAAAACATTAGACGAGTAATACCTGTAAGAGCAAGCAATTTTACGATAATTCGAAGAAATATCATTATCCCACGAAGGTTAAAATTCCCATGATTATCAACTAGCTATTACAAGCTGAGCAAATGAATTTCCTTTCAAATAGGTTTAAAACATAGGGAGGTTCTGACTCAGTGGGCATGCTCTGGAGCCTCTTTGCTCCTGAGATTAGAAAAACAGTCCTCTGGGCCGGATTTGAACCAGCGACCTATGGATAACTGTGAATCCTCCACTACAGTCCACCGCTCTACCAACTGAGCTACCAGAGGCTCTGTATACTTTTTTATTCGTACTGATTGCTTTACGTCCGTCCCTGTCTGCCGTCTGCACACACTGCTACTCAGCGCGGCCATATAGACGCACAGGAAATGCAATCATCGGCTGCAACTGCAAACATTGCCCAGATTAAGTTTTATAATGCTCGATGGTGTCGATTAGGTTAAAATATGCAAGTAGGCAGTGTCTGAAGTATGTCAGAGGACTGCTAAGTGTGTTACGAGTCTTATCCTGCTGCCTGGTTCCATGGTGTAACGGTTAGTACTCTGGACTCTGAATCCAGCGATCCGAGTTCGAATCTCGGTGGAACCTTCGTTTAGTCTAAATTTTCTGTAAGAAGAGTTTGTCGCTGAGGAAGTAGCAGCAATAGGCTCACGGCGTTAGTTTCTACGTTTGTGTAAAAAACGATGCGTCTATAAAACGGCCGAATATTGGTGCGACTTTGTGACCTATATAAAACATTAGACGAGTAATACCTGTAAGAGCAAGCAATTTTACGATAATTCGAAGAAATATCATTATCCCACGAAGGTTAAAATTCCCATGATTATCAACTAGCTATTACAAGCTGAGCAAATGAATTTCCTTTCAAATAGGTTTAAAACATAGGGAGGTTCTGACTCAGTGGGCATGCTCTGGAGCCTCTTTGCTCCTGAGATTAGAAAAACAGTCCTCTGGGCCGGAGTTGAACCAGCGACCTATGGATAACTGTGAATCCTCCACTACAGTCCACCGCTCTACCAACTGAGCTACCAGAGGCTCTGTATACTTTCTTATTCGTACTGATTGCTTTACGTCCGTCCCTGTCTGCCGTCTGCACACACTGCTACTCAGCGCGGCCATATAGACGCACAGGAAATGCAATCATCGGCTGCAACTGCAAACATTGCCCAGATTAAGTTTTATAATGCTCGATGGTGTCGATTAGGTTAAAATATGCAAGTAGGAAGTGTCTGAAGTATGTCAGAGGACTGCTAAGTGTGTTACGAGTCTTATCCTGCTGTCTGGTTCCATGGTGTAACGGTTAGCACTCTGGACTCTGAATCCAGCGATCCGAGTTCGAATCTCGGTGGAACCTTCGTTTAGTCTAAATTTTCTGTAAGAAGAGTTTGTCGCTGAGGAAGTAGCAGCAATAGGCTCACGGCGTTAGTTTCTACGTTTGTGTAAAAAACGATGCGTCTATAAAACGGCCGAATATTGGTGCGACTTTGTGACCTATATAAAACATTAGACGAGTAATACCTGTAAGAGCAAGCAATTTTACGATAATTCGAAGAAATATCATTATCCCACGAAGGTTAAAATTCCAATGATTATCAACTAGCTATTACAAGCTGAGCAAATGAATTTCCTTTCAAATAGGTTTAAAACATAGGGAGGTTCTGACTCAGTGGGCATGCTCTGGAGCCTCTTTGCTCCTGAGATTAGAAAAACAGTCCTCTGGGCCGGATTTGAACCAGCGACCTATGGATAACTGTGAATCCTCCACTACAGTCCACCGCTCTACCAACTGAGCTACCAGAGGCTCTGTATACTTTCTTATTCGTACTGATTGCTTTACGTCCGTCCCTGTCTGCCGTCTGCACACACTGCTACTCAGCGCGGCCATATAGACGCACAGGAAATGCAATCATCGGCTGCAACTGCAAACATTGCCCAGATTAAGTTTTATAATGCTCGATGGTGTCGATTAGGTTAAAATATGCAAGTAGGAAGTGTCTGAAGTATGTCAGAGGACTGCTAAGTGTGTTACGAGTCTTATCCTGCTGTCTGGTTCCATGGTGTAACGGTTAGCACTCTGGACTCTGAATCCAGCGATCCGAGTTCGAATCTCGGTGGAACCTTCGTTTAGTCTAAATTTTCTGTAAGAAGAGTTTGTCGCTGAGGAAGTAGCAGCAATAGGCTCACGGCGTTAGTTTCTACGTTTGTGTAAAAAACGATGCGTCTATAAAACGGCCGAATATTGGTGCGACTTTGTGACCTATATAAAACATTAGACGAGTAATACCTGTAAGAGCAAGCAATTTTACGATAATTCGAAGAAATATCATTATCCCACGAAGGTTAAAATTCCCATGATATCAACTAGCTATTACAAGCTGAGCAAATGAATTTCCTTTCAAATAGGTTTAAAACATAGGGAGGTTCTGACTCAGTGGGCATGCTCTGGAGCCTCTTTGCTCCTGAGATTAGAAAAACAGTCCTCTGGGCCGGATTTGAACCAGCGACCTATGGATAACTGTGAATCCTCCACTACAGTCCACCGCTCTACCAACTGAGCTACCAGAGGCTCTGTATACTTTCTTATTCGTACTGATTGCTTTACGTCCGTCCCTGTTTGCCGTCTGCACACACTGCTACTCAGCGCGGCCATATAGACGCACAGGAAATGCAATCATCGGCTGCAACTGCAAACATTGCCCAGATTAAGTTTTATAATGCTCGATGGTGTCGATTAGGTTAAAATATGCAAGTAGGAAGTGTCTGAAGTATGTCAGAGGACTGCTAAGTGTGTTACGAGTCTTATCCTGCTGTCTGGTTCCATGGTGTAACGGTTAGCACTCTGGACTCTGAATCCAGCGATCCGAGTTCGAATCTCGGTGGAACCTTCGTTTAGTCTAAATTTTCTGCAAGAAGAGTTTGTCGCTGAGGAAGTAGCAGCAATAGGCTCACGGCGTTAGTTTCTACGTTTGTGTAAAAAACGATGCGTCTATAAAACGGCCGAATATTGGTGCGACTTTGTGACCTATATAAAACATTAGACGAGTAATACCTGTAAGAGCAAGCAATTTTACGATAATTCGAAGAAATATCATTATCCCACGAAGGTTAAAATTCCCATGATTATCAACTAGCTATTACAAGCTGAGCAAATGAATTTCCTTTCAAATAGGTTTAAAACATAGGGAGGTTCTGACTCAGTGGGCATGCTCTGGAGCCTCTTTGCTCCTGAGATTAGAAAAACAGTCCTCTGGGCCGGATTTGAACCAGCGACCTATGGATAACTGTGAATCCTCCACTACAGTCCACCGCTCTACCAACTGAGCTACCAGAGGCTCTGTATACTTTCTTATTCGTACTGATTGCTTTACGTCCGTCCCTGTCTGCCGTCTGCACACACTGATACTCAGCGCGGCCATATAGACGCACAGGAAATGCAATCATCGGCTGCAACTGCAAGCATTGCCCAGATTAAGTTTTATAATGCTCGATGGTGTCGATTAGGTTAAAATATGCAAGTAGGAAGTGTCTGAAGTATGTCAGAGGACTGCTAAGTGTGTTACGAGTCTTATCCTGCTGTCTGGTTCCATGGTGTAACGGTTAGCACTCTGGACTCTGAATCCAGCGATCCGAGTTCGAATCTCGGTGGAACCTTCGTTTAGTCTAAATTTTCTGTAAGAAGAGTTTGTCGCTGAGGAAGTAGCAGCAATAGGCTCACGGCGTTAGTTTCTACGTTTGTGTAAAAAACGATGCGTCTATAAAACGGCCGAATATTGGTGCGACTTTGTGACCTATATAAAACATTAGACGAGTAATACCTGTAAGAGCAAGCAATTTTACGATAATTCGAAGAAATATCATTATCCCACGAAGGTTAAAATTCCCATGATTATCAACTAGCTATTACAAGCTGAGCAAATGAATTTCCTTTCAAATAGGTTTAAAACATAGGGAGGTTCTGACTCAGTGGGCATGCTCTGGAGCCTCTTTGCTCCTGAGATTAGAAAAACAGTCCTCTGGGCCGGATTTGAACCAGCGACCTATGGATAACTGTGAATCCTCCACTACAGTCCACCGCTCTACCAACTGAGCTACCAGAGGCTCTGTATACTTTCTTATTCGTACTGATTGCTTTACGTCCGTCCCTGTCTGCCGTCTGCACACACTGCTACTCAGCGCGGCCATATAGACGCACAGGAAATGCAATCATCGGCTGCAACTGCAAACATTGCCCAGATTAAGTTTTATAATGCTCGATGGTGTCGATTAGGTTAAAATATGCAAGTAGGAAGTGTCTGAAGTATGTCAGAGGACTGCTAAGTGTGTTACGAGTCTTATCCTGCTGTCTGGTTCCATGGTGTAACGGTTAGCACTCTGGACTCTGAATCCAGCGATCCGAGTTCGAATCTCGGTGGAACCTTCGTTTAGTCTAAATTTTCTGTAAGAAGAGTTTGTCGCTGAGGAAGTAGCAGCAATAGGCTCACGGCGTTAGTTTCTACGTTTGTGTAAAACACGATGCGTCTATAAAACGGCCGAATATTGGTGCGACTTTGTGACCTATATAAAACATTAGACGAGTAATACCTGTAAGAGCAAGCAATTTTACGATAATTCGAAGAAATATCATTATCCCACGAAGGTTAAAATTCCCATGATTATCAACTAGCTATTACAAGCTGAGCAAATGAATTTCCTTTCAAATAGGTTTAAAACATAGGGAGGTTCTGACTCAGTGGGCATGCTCTGGAGCCTCTTTGCTCTTGAGATTAGAAAAATAATCCTCAGGGCCGGATTTGAACCAGCGACCTATGGATAACTGTGAATCCTCCACTACAGTCCACCGCTCTACCAACTGAGCTACCAGAGGCTCTGTATACTTTCTTATTCGTACTGATTGCTTTACGTCCGTCCCTGTCTGCCGTCTGCACACACTGCTACTCAGCGCGGCCATATAGACGCACAGGAAATGCAATCATCGGCTGCAACTGCAAACATTGCCCAGATTAAGTTTTATAATGCTCGATGGTGTCGATTAGGTTAAAATATGCAAGTAGGAAGTGTCTGAAGTATGTCAGAGGACTGCTAAGTGTGTTACGAGTCTTATCCTGCTGTCTGGTTCCATGGTGTAACGGTTAGCACTCTGGACTCTGAATCCAGCGATCCGAGTTCGAATCTCGGTGGAACCTTCGTTTAGTCTAAATTTTCTGTAAGAAGAGTTTGTCGCTGAGGAAGTAGCAGCAATAGGCTCACGGCGTTAGTTTCTACGTTTGTGTAAAAAACGATGCGTCTATAAAACGGCCGAATATTGGTGCGACTTTGTGACCTATATAAAACATTAGACGAGTAATACCTGTAAGAGCAAGCAATTTTACGATAATTCGAAGAAATATCATTATCCCACGAAGGTTAAAATTCCCATGATTATCAACTAGCTATTACAAGCTGAGCAAATGAATTTCCTTTCAAATAGGTTTAAAACATAGGGAGGTTCTGACTCAGTGGGCATGCTCTGGAGCCTCTTTGCTCCTGAGATTAGAAAAACAGTCCTCTGGGCCGGATTTGAACCAGCGACCTATGGATAACTGTGAATCCTCCACTACAGTCCACCGCTCTACCAACTGAGCTACCAGAGGCTCTGTATACTTTCTTATTCGTACTGATTGCTTTACGTCCGTCCCTGTCTGCCGTCTGCACACACTGCTACTCAGCGCGGCCATATAGACGCACAGGAAATGCAATCATCGGCTGCAACTGCAAACATTGCCCAGATTAAGTTTTATAATGCTCGATGGTGTCGATTAGGTTAAAATATGCAAGTAGGAAGTGTCTGAAGTATGTCAGAGGACTGCTAAGTGTGTTACGAGTCTTATCCTGCTGTCTGGTTCCATGGTGTAACGGTTAGCACTCTGGACTCTGAATCCAGCGATCCGAGTTCGAATCTCGGTGGAACCTTCGTTTAGTCTAAATTTTCTGTAAGAAGAGTTTGTCGCTGAGGAAGTAGCAGCAATAGGCTCACGGCGTTAGTTTCTACGTTTGTGTAAAAAACGATGCGTCTATAAAACGGCCGAATATTGGTGCGACTTTGTGACCTATATAAAACATTAGACGAGTAATACCTGTAAGAGCAAGCAATTTTACGATAATTCGAAGAAATATCATTATCCCACGAAGGTTAAAATTCCCATGATTATCAACTAGCTATTACAAGCTGAGCAAATGAATTTCCTTTCAAATAGGTTTAAAACATAGGGAGGTTCTGACTCAGTGGGCATGTTCTGGAGCCTCTTTGCTCCTGAGATTAGAAAAACAGTCCTCTGGGCCGGATTTGAACCAGCGACCTATGGATAACTGTGAATCCTCCACTACAGTCCACCGCTCTACCAACTGAGCTACCAGAGGCTCTGTATACTTTCTTATTCGTACTGATTGCTTTACGTCCGTCCCTGTCTGCCGTCTGCACACACTGCTACTCAGCGCGGCCATATAGACGCACAGGAAATGCAATCATCGGCTGCAACTGCAAACATTGCCCAGATTAAGTTTTATAATGCTCGATGGTGTCGATTAGGTTAAAATATGCAAGTAGGAAGTGTCTGAAGTATGTCAGAGGACTGCTAAGTGTGTTACGAGTCTTATCCTGCTGTCTGGTTCCATGGTGTAACGGTTAGCACTCTGGACTCTGAATCCAGCGATCCGAGTTCGAATCTCGGTGGAACCTTCGTTTAGTCTAAATTTTCTGTAAGAAGAGTTTGTCGCTGAGGAAGTAGCAGCAATAGGCTCACGGCGTTAGTTTCTACGATTGTGTAAAAAACGATGCGTCTATAAAACTGCCGAATATTGGTGCGACTTTGTGACCTATATAAAACATTAGACGAGTAATACCTGTAAGAGCAAGCAATTTTACGATAATTCGAAGAAATATCATTATGCCACGAAGGTTAAAATTCCCATGATTATCAACTAGCTATTACAAGCTGAGCAAATGAATTTCCTTTCAAATAGGTTTAAAACATAGGGAGGTTCTGACTCCGTGGGCATGCTCTGGAGCCTCTTTGCTCCTGAGAGTAGAAAAACAGTCCTCTGGGCCGGATTTGAACCAGCGACCTATAGATAACTGTGAATCCTCCACTACAGTCCACCGCTCTACCAACTGAGCTACCAGAGGCTCTGTATACTTTCTTATTCGTACTGATTGCTTTACGTCCGTCCCTGTCTGCCGTCTGCACACACTGATACTCAGCGCGGCCATATAGACGCACAGGAAATGCAATCATCGGCTGCAACTGCAAACATTGCCCAGATTAAGTTTTATAATGCTCGATGGTGTCGATTAGGTTAAAATATGCAAGTAGGAAGTGTCTGAAGTATGTCAGAGGACTGCTAAGTGTGTTACGAGTCTTATCCTGCTGTCTGGTTCCATGGTGTAACGGTTAGCACTCTGGACTCTGAATCCAGCGATCCGAGTTCGAACCTCGGTGGAACCTTCGTTTAGTCTAAATTTTCTGTAAGAAGAGTTTGTCGCTGAGGAAGTAGCAGCAATAGGCTCACGGCGTTAGTTTCTACGTTTGTGTAAAAAACGATGCGTCTATAAAACGGCCGAATATTGGTGCGACTTTGTGACCTATATAAAACATTAGACGAGTAATACCTGTAAGAGCAAGCAATTTTACGATAATTCGAAGAAATATCATTATCCCACGAAGGTTAAAATTCCCATGATTATCAACTAGCTATTACAAGCTGAGCAAATGAATTTCCTTTCAAATAGGTTTAAAACATAGGGAGGTTCTGACTCAGTGGGCATGCTCTGGAGCCTCTTTGCTCCTGAGATTAGAAAAACAGTCCTCTGGGCCGGATTTGAACCAGCGACCTATGGATAACTGTGAATCCTCCACTACAGTCCACCGCTCTACCAACTGAGCTACCAGAGGCACTGTATACTTTCTTATTCGTACTGATTGCTTTACGTCCGTCCCTGTCTGCCGTCTGCACACACTGCTACTCAGCGCGGCCATATAGACGCACAGGAAATGCAATCATCGGCTGCAACTGCAAACATTGCCCAGATTAAGTTTTATAATGCTCGATGGTGTCGATTAGGTTAAAATATGCAAGTAGGAAGTGTCTGAAGTATGTCAGAGGTCTGCTAAGTGTGTTACGAGTCTTATCCTGCTGTCTGGTTCCATGGTGTAACGGTTAACACTCTGGACTCTGAATCCAGCGATCCGAGTTCGAATCTCGGTGGAACCTTCGTTTAGTCTAAATTTTCTGTAAGAAGAGTTTGTCGCTGAGGAAGTAGCAGCAATAGGCTCACGGCGTTAGTTTCTACGTTTGTGTAAAAAACGATGCGTCTATAAAACGGCCGAATATTGGTGCGACTTTGTGACCTATATAAAACATTAGACGAGTAATACCTGTAAGAGCAAGCAATTTTACGATAATTCGAAGAAATATCATTATCCCACGAAGGTTAAAATTCCCATGATTATCAACTAGCTATTACAAGCTGAGCAAATGAATTTCCTTTCAAATAGGTTTAAAACATAGGGAGGTTCTGATTCAGTGGGCATGCTCTGGAGCCTCTTTGCTCCTGAGATTAGAAAAAGAGTCCTCTGGGCCGGATTTGAACCAGCGACCTATGCATAACTGTGAATCCTCCACTACAGTCCACCGCTCTACCAACTGAGCTACCAGAGGCTCTGTATACTTTCTTATTCGTACTGATTGCTTTACGTCCGTCCCTGTCTGCCGTCTGCACACACTGCTACTCAGCGCGGCCATATAGACGCACAGGAAATGCAATCATCGGCTGCAACTGCAAACATTGCCCAGATTAAGTTTTATAATGCTCGATGGTGTCGATTAGGTTAAAATATGCAAGTAGGAAGTGTCTGAAGTATGTCAGGGGACTGCTAAGTGTGTTACGAGTCTTATCCTGCTGTCTGGTTCCATGGTGTAACGGTTAGCACTCTGGACTCTGAATCCAGCGATCCGAGTTCGAATCTCGGTGGAACCTTCGTTTAGTCTAAATTTTCTGTAAGAAGATTTTGTCGCTGAGGAAGTAGCAGCAATAGGCTCACGGCGTTAGTTTCTACGTTTGTGTAAAAAACGATGCGTCTATAAAACGGCCGAATATTGGTGCGACTTTGTGACCTATATAAAACATTAGACGAGTAATACCTGTAAGAGCAAGCAATTTTACGATAATTCGAAGGAATATCATTATCCCACGAAGGTTAAAATTCCCATGATTATCAACTAGCTATTACAAGCTGAGCAAATGAATTTCCTTTCAAATAGGTTTAAAACATAGGGAGGTTCTGACTCAGTGGGCATGCTCTGGAGCCTCTTTGCTCCTGAGATTAGAAAAACAGTCCTCTGGGCCGGATTTGAACCAGCGACCTATGGATAACTGTGAATCCTCCACTACAGTCCACCGCTCTACCAACTGAGCTACCAGAGGCTCTGTATACTTTCTTATTCGTACTGATTGCTTTACGTCCGTCCCTGTCTGCCGTCTGCACACACTGACACTCAGCGCGGCCATATAGACGCACAGGAAATGCAATCATCGGCTGCAACTGCAAACATTGCCCAGATTAAGTTTTATAATGCTCGATGGTGTCGATTAGGTTAAAATATGCAAGTAGGAAGTGTCTGAAGTATGTCAGAGGACTGCTAAGTGTGTTACGAGTCTTATCCTGCTGTCTGGTTCCATGGTGTAACGGTTAGCACTCTGGACTCTGAATCCAGCGATCCGAGTTCGAATCTCGGTGGAACCTTCGTTTAGTCTAAATTTTCTGTAAGAAGAGTTTGTCGCTGAGGAAGTAGCAGCAATAGGCTCACGGCGTTAGTTTCTACGTTTGTGTAAAAAACGATGCGTCTATAAAACGGCCGAATATTGGTGCGATTTTGTGACCTATATAAAACATTAGACGAGTAATACCTGTAAGAGCAAGCAATTTTACGATAATTCGAAGAAATATCATTATCCCACGAAGGTTAAAATTCCCATGATTATCAACTAGCTATTACAAGCTGAGCAAATGAATTTCCTTTCAAATAGGTTTAAAACATAGGGAGGTTCTGACTCAGTGGGCATGCTCTGGAGCCTCTTTGCTCCTGAGATTAGAAAAACAGTCCTCTGGGCCGGATTTGAACCAGCGACCTATGGATAACTGTGAATCCTCCACTACAGTCCACCGCTCTACCAACTGAGCTACCAGAGGCTCTGTATACTTTCTTATTCGTACTGATTGCTTTACGTCCGTCCCTGTCTGCCGTCTGCACACACTGCTACTCAGCGCGGCCATATAGACGCACAGGAAATGCAATCATCGGCTGCAACTGCAAACATTGCCCAGATTAAGTTTTATAATGCTCGATGGTGTCGATTAGGTTAAAATATGCAAGTAGGAAGTGTCTGAAGTATGTCAGAGGACTGCTAAGTGTGTTACGAGTCTTATCCTGCTGTCTGGTTCCATGGTGTAACGGTTAGCACTCTGGACTCTGAATCCAGCGATCCGAGTTCGAATCTCGGTGGAACCTTCGTTTAGTCTAAATTTTCTGTAAGAAGAGTTTGTCGCTGAGGAAGTAGCAGCAATAGGCTCACGGCGTTAGTTTCTACGTTTGTGTAAAAAACGATGCGTCTATAAAACGGCCGAATATTGGTGCGACTTTGTGACCTATATAAAACATTAGACGAGTAATACCTGTAAGAGCAAGCAATTTTACGATAATTCGAAGAAATATCATTATCCCACGAAGGTTAAAATTCCCATGATTATCAACTAGCTATTACAAGCTGAGCAAATGAATTTCCTTTCAAATAGGTTTAAAACATAGGGAGGTTCTGACTCAGTGGGCATGCTCTGGAGCCTCTTTGCTCCTGAGATTAGAAAAACAGTCCTCTGGGCCGGATTTGAACCAGCGACCTATGGATAACTGTGAATCCTCCACTACAGTCCACCGCTCTACCAACTGAGCTACCAGAGGCTCTGTATACTTTCTTATTCGTACTGATTGCTTTACGTCCGTCCCTGTCTGCCGTCTGCACACACTGCTACTCAGCGCGGCCATATAGACGCACAGGAAATGCAATCATCGGCTGCAACTGCAAACATTGCCCAGATTAAGTTTTATAATGCTCGATGGTGTCGATTAGGTTAAAATATGCAAGTAGGAAGTGTCTGAAGTATGTCAGAGGACTGCTAAGTGTGTTATGAGTCTTATCCTGCTGTCTGGTTCCATGGTGTAACGGTTAGCACTCTGGACTCTGAATCCAGCGATCCGAGTTCGAATCTCGGTGGAACCTTCGTTTAGTCTAAACTTTCTGTAAGAAGAGTTTGTCGCTGAGGAAGTAGCAGCAATAGGCTCACGGCGTTAGTTTCTACGTTTGTGTAAAAAACGATGCGTCTATAAAACGGCCGAATATTGGTGCGACTTTGTGACCTATATAAAACATTAGACGAGTAATACCTGTAAGAGCAAGCAATTTTACGATAATTCGAAGAAATATCATTATCCCACGAAGGTTAAAATTCCCATGATTATCAACTAGCTATTACAAGCTGAGCAAATGAATTTCCTTTCAAATAGGTTTAAAACATAGGGAGGTTCTGACTCAGTGGGCATGCTCTGGAGCCTCTTTGCTCCTGAGATTAGAAAAACAGTCCTCTGGGCCGGATTTGAACCAGCGACCTATGGATAACTGTGAATCCTCCACTACAGTCCACCGCTCTACCAACTGAGCTACCAGAGGCTCTGTATACTTTCTTATTCGTACTGATTGCTTTACGTCCGTCCCTGTCTGCCGTCTGCACACACTGCTACTCAGCGCGGCCATATAGACGCACAGGAAATGCAATCATCGGCTGCAACTACAAACATTGCCCAGATTAAGTTTTATAATGCTCGATGGTGTCGATTAGGTTAAAATATGCAAGTAGGAAGTGTCTGAAGTATGTCAGAGGACTGCTAAGTGTGTTACGAGTCTTATCCTGCTGTCTGGTTCCATGGTGTAACGGTTAGCACTCTGGACTCTGAATCCAGCGATCCGAGTTCGAATCTCGGTGGAACCTTCGTTTAGTCTAAATTTTCTGTAAGAAGAGTTTGTCGCTGAGGAAGTAGCAGCAATAGGCTCACGGCGTTAGTTTCTACGTTTGTGTAAAAAACGATGCGTCTATAAAACGGCCGAATATTGGTGCGACTTTGTGACCTATATAAAACATTAGACGAGTAATACCTGTAAGAGCAAGCAATTTTACGATAATTCGAAGAAATATCATTATCCCACGAAGGTTAAAATTCCCATGATTATCAACTAGCTATTACAAGCTGAGCAAATGAATTTCCTTTCAAATAGGTTTAAAACATAGGGAGGTTCTGACTCAGTGGGCATGCTCTGGAGCCTCTTTGCTCCTGAGATTAGAAAAACAGTCCTCTGCGCCGGATTTGAACCAGCGACCTATGGATAACTGTGAATCCTCCACTACAGTCCACCGCTCTACCAACTGAGCTACCAGAGGCTCTGTATACTTTCTTATTCGTACTGATTGCTTTACGTCCGTCCCTGTCTGCCGTCTGCACACACTGATACTCAGCGCGGCCATATAGACGCACAGGAAATGCAATCATCGGCTGCAACTGCAAACATTGCCCAGATTAAGTTTTATAATGCTCGATGGTGTCGATTAGGTTAAAATATGCAAGTAGGAAGTGTCTGAAGTATGTCAGAGGACTGCTAAGTGTGTTACGAGTCTTATCCTGCTGTCTGGTTCCATGGTGTAACGGTTAGCACTCTGGACTCTGAATCCAGCGATCCGAGTTCGAATCTCGGTAGAACCTTCGTTTAGTCTAAATTTTCTGTAAGAAGAGTTTGTCGCTGAGGAAGTAGCAGCAATAGGCTCACGGCGTTAGTTTCTACGTTTGTGTAAAAAACGATGCGTCTATAAAACGGCCGAATATTGGTGCGACTTTGTGACCTATATAAAACATTAGACGAGTAATACCTGTAAGAGCAAGCAATTTTACGATAATTCGAAGAAATATCATTATCCCACGAAGGTTAAAATTCCCATGATTATCAACTAGCTATTACAAGCTGAGCAAATGAATTTCCTTTCAAATAGGTTTAAAACATAGGGAGGTTCTGACTCAGTGGGCATGCTCTGGAGCCTCTTTGCTCCTGAGATTAGAAAAACAGTCCTCTGGGCCGGATTTGTACCAGCGACCTATAGATAACTGTGAATCCTCCACTACAGTCCACCGCTCTACCAACTGAGCTACCAGAGGCTCTGTATACTTTCTTATTCGTACTGATTGCTTTACGTCCGTCCCTGTCTGCCGTCTGCACACACTGCTACTCAGCGCGGCCATATAGACGCACAGGAAATGCAATCATCGGCTGCAACTGCAAACATGGCCCAGATTAAGTTTTATAATGCTCGATGGTGTCGATTAGGTTAAAATATGCAAGTAGGAAGTGTCTGAAGTATGTCAGAGGACTGCTAAGTGTGTTACGAGTCTTATCCTGCTGTCTGGTTCCATGGTGTAACGGTTAGCACTCTGGACTCTGAATCCAGCGATCCGAGTTCGAATCTCGGTGGAACCTTCGTTTAGTCTAAATTTTCTGTAAGAAGAGTTTGTCGCTGAGGAAGTAGCAGCAATAGGCTCACGGCGTTAGTTTCTACGTTTGTGTAAAAAACGATGCGTCTATAAAACGGCCGAATATTGGTGCGACTTTGTGACCTATATAAAACATTAGACGAGTAATACCTGTAAGAGCAAGCAATTTTACGATAATTCGAAGAAATATCATTATCCCACGAAGGTTAAAATTCCCATGATTATCAACTAGCTATTACAAGCTGAGCAAATGAATTTCCTTTCAAATAGGTTTAAAACATAGGGAGGTTCTGACTCAGTGGGCATGTTCTGGAGCCTCTTTGCTCCTGAGATTAGAAAAACAGTCCTCTGGGCCGGATTTGAACCAGCGACCTATGGATAACTGTGAATCCTCCACTACAGTCCACCGCTCTACCAACTGAGCTACCAGAGGCTCTGTATACTTTCTTATTCGTACTGATTGCTTTACGTCCGTCCCTGTCTGCCGTCTGCACACACTGCTACTCAGCGCGGCCATATAGACGCACAGGAAATGCAATCATCGGCTGCAACTGCAAACATTGCCCAGATTAAGTTTTATAATGCTCGATGGTGTCGATTAGGTTAAAATATGCAAGTAGGAAGTGTCTGAAGTATGTCAGAGGACTGCTAAGTGTGTTACGAGTCTTATCCTGCTGTCTGGTTCCATGGTGTAACGGTTAGCACTCTGGACTCTGAATCCAGCGATCCGAGTTCGAATCTCGGTGGAACCTTCGTTTAGTCTAAATTTTCTGTAAGAAGAGTTTGTCGCTGAGGAAGTAGCAGCAATAGGCTCACGGCGTTAGTTTCTACGTTTGTGTAAAAAACGATGCGTCTATAAAACGGCCGAATATTGGTGCGACTTTGTGACCTATATAAAACATTAGACGAGTAATACCTGTAAGAGCAAGCAATTTTACGATAATTCGAAGAAATATCATTATCCCACGAAGGTTAAAATTCCCATGATTATCAACTAGCTATTACAAGCTGAGCAAATGAATTTCCTTTCAAATAGGTTTAAAACATAGGGAGGTTCTGACTCAGTGGGCATGCTCTGGAGCCTCTTTGCTCCTGAGATTAGAAAAACAGTCCTCTGGGCCGGATTTGAACCAGCGACCTATGGATAACTGTGAATCCTCCACTACAGTCCACCGCTCTACCAACTGAGCTACCAGAGGCTCTGTATACTTTCTTATTCGTACTGATTGCTTTACGTCCGTCCCTGTCTGCCGTCTGCACACACTGCTACTCAGCGCGGCCATATAGACGCACAGGAAATGCAATCATCGGCTGCAACTGCAAACATTGCCCAGATTAAGTTTTATAATGCTCGATGGTGTCGATTAGGTTAAAATATGCAAGTAGGAAGTGTCTGAAGTATGTCAGAGGACTGCTAAGTGTGTTACGAGTCTTATCCTGCTGTCTGGTTCCATGGTGTAACGGTTAGCACTCTGGACTCTGAATCCAGCGATCCGAGTTCGAATCTCGGTGGAACCTTCGTTTAGTCTAAATTTTCTGTAAGAAGAGTTTGTCGCTGAGGAAGTAGCAGCAATAGGCTCACGGCGTTAGTTTCTACGTTTGTGTAAAAAAACGATGCGTCTATAAAACGGCCGAATATTGGTGCGACTTTGTGACCTATATAAAACATTAGACGAGTAATACCTGTAAGAGCAAGCAATTTTACGATAATTCGAAGAAATATCATTATGCCACGAAGGTTAAAATTCCCATGATTATCAACTAGCTATTACAAGCTGAGCAAATGAATTTCCTTTCAAATAGGTTTAAAACATAGGGAGGTTCTGACTCCGTGGGCATGCTCTGGAGCCTCTTTGCTCCTGAGAGTAGAAAAACAGTCCTCTGGGCCGGATTTGAACCAGCGACCTATAGATAACTGTGAATCCTCCACTACAGTCCACCGCTCTACCAACTGAGCTACCAGAGGCTCTGTATACTTTCTTATTCGTACTGATTGCTTTACGTCCGTCCCTGTCTGCCGTCTGCACACACTGATACTCAGCGCGGCCATATAGACGCACAGGAAATGCAATCATCGGCTGCAACTGCAAACATTGCCCAGATTAAGTTTTATAATGCTCGATGGTGTCGATTAGGTTAAAATATGCAAGTAGGAAGTGTCTGAAGTATGTCAGAGGACTGCTAAGTGTGTTACGAGTCTTATCCTGCTGTCTGGTTCCATGGTGTAACGGTTAGCACTCTGGACTCTGAATCCAGCGATCCGAGTTCGAATCTCGGTGGAACCTTCGTTTAGTCTAAATTTCCTGTAAGAAGAGTTTGTCGCTGAGGAAGTAGCAGCAATAGGCTCACGGCGTTAGTTTCTACGTTTGTGTAAAAAACGATGCGTCTATAAAACGGCCGAATATTGGTGCGACTTTGTGACCTATATAAAACATTAGACGAGTAATACCTGTAAGAGCAAGCAATTTTACGATAATTCGAAGAAATATCATTATCCCACGAAGGTTAAAATTCCCATGATTATCAACTAGCTATTACAAGCTGAGCAAATGAATTTCCTTTCAAATAGGTTTAAAACATAGGGAGGTTCTGATTCAGTGGGCATGCTCTGGAGCCTCTTTGCTCCTGAGATTAGAAAAAGAGTCCTCTGGGCCGGATTTGAACCAGCGACCTATGCATAACTGTGAATCCTCCACTACAGTCCACCGCTCTACCAACTGAGCTACCAGAGGCTCTGTATACTTTCTTATTCGTACTGATTGCTTTACGTCCGTCCCTGTCTGCCGTCTGCACACACTGCTACTCAGCGCGGCCATATAGACGCACAGGAAATGCAATCATCGGCTGCAACTGCAAACATTGCCCAGATTAAGTTTTATAATGCTCGATGGTGTCGATTAGGTTAAAATATGCAAGTAGGAAGTGTCTGAAGTATGTCAGGGGACTGCTAAGTGTGTTACGAGTCTTATCCTGCTGTCTGGTTCCATGGTGTAACGGTTAGCACTCTGGACTCTGAATCCAGCGATCCGAGTTCGAATCTCGGTGGAACCTTCGTTTAGTCTAAATTTTCTGTAAGAAGATTTTGTCGCTGAGGAAGTAGCAGCAATAGGCTCACGGCGTTAGTTTCTACGTTTGTGTAAAAAACGATGCGTCTATAAAACGGCCGAATATTGGTGCGACTTTGTGACCTATATAAAACATTAGACGAGTAATACCTGTAAGAGCAAGCAATTTTACGATAATTCGAAGGAATATCATTATCCCACGAAGGTTAAAATTCCCATGATTATCAACTAGCTATTACAAGCTGAGCAAATGAATTTCCTTTCAAATAGGTTTAAAACATAGGGAGGTTCTGACTCAGTGGGCATGCTCTGGAGCCTCTTTGCTCCTGAGATTAGAAAAACAGTCCTCTGGGCCGGATTTGAACCAGCGACCTATGGATAACTGTGAATCCTCCACTACAGTCCACCGCTCTACCAACTGAGCTACCAGAGGCTCTGTATACTTTCTTATTCGTACTGATTGCTTTACGTCCGTCCCTGTCTGCCGTCTGCACACACTGACACTCAGCGCGGCCATATAGACGCACAGGAAATGCAATCATCGGCTGCAACTGCAAACATTGCCCAGATTAAGTTTTATAATGCTCGATGGTGTCGATTAGGTTAAAATATGCAAGTAGGAAGTGTCTGAAGTATGTCAGAGGACTGCTAAGTGTGTTACGAGTCTTATCTTGCTGTCTGGTTCCATGGTGTAACGGTTAGCACTCTGGACTCTGAATCCACCGATCCGAGTTCGAATCTCGGTGGAACCTTCGTTTAGTCTAAATTTTCTGTAAGAAGAGTTTGTCGCTGAGGAAGTAGCAGCAATAGGCTCACGGCGTTAGTTTCTACGTTTGTGTAAAAAACGATGCGTCTATAAAACGGCCGAATATTGGTGCGACTTTGTGACCTATATAAAACATTAGACGAGTAATACCTGTAAGAGCAAGCAATTTTACGATAATTCGAAGAAATATCATTATCCCACGAAGGTTAAAATTCCCATGATTATCAACTAGCTATTACAAGCTGAGCAAATGAATTTCCTTTCAAATAGGTTTAAAACATAGGGAGGTTCTGACTCAGTGGGCATGCTCTGGAGCCTCTTTGCTCCTGAGATTAGAAAAACAGTCCTCTGGGCCGGATTTGAACCAGCGACCTATGGATAACTGTGAATCCTCCACTACAGTCCACCGCTCTACCAACTGAGCTACCAGAGGCTCTGTATACTTCCTTATTCGTACTGATTGCTTTACGTCCGTCCCTGTCTGCCGTCTGCACACACTGCTACTCAGCGCGGCCATATAGACGCACAGGAAATGCAATCATCGGCTGCAACTGCAAACATTGCCCAGATTAAGTTTTATAATGCTCGATGGTGTCGATTAGGTTAAAATATGCAAGTAGGAAGTGTCTGAAGTATGTCAGAGGACTGCTAAGTGTGTTACGAGTCTTATCCTGCTGTCTGGTTCCATGGTGTAACGGTTAGCACTCTGGACTCTGAATCCAGCGATCCGAGTTCGAATCTCGGTGGAACCTTCGTTTAGTCTAAATTTTCTGTAAGAAGAGTTTGTCGCTGAGGAAGTAGCAGCAATAGGCTCACGGCGTTAGTTTCTACGTTTGTGTAAAAAACGATGCGTCTATAAAACGGCCGAATATTGGTGCGACTTTGTGACCTATATAAAACATTAGACGAGTAATACCTGTAAGAGCAAGCAATTTTACGATAATTCGAAGAAATATCATTATCCCACGAAGGTTAAAATTCCCATGATTATCAACTAGCTATTACAAGCTGAGCAAATGAATTTCCTTTCAAATAGGTTTAAAACATAGGGAGGTTCTGACTCAGTGGGCATGCTCTGGAGCCTCTTTGCTCCTGAGATTAGAAAAACAGTGTTCTGGGCCGGATTTGAACCAGCGACCTATGGATAACTGTGAATCCTCCACTACAGTCCACCGCTCTACCAACTGAGCTACCAGAGGCTCTGTATACTTTCTTATTCGTACTGATTGCTTTACGTCCGTCCCTGTCTGCCGTCTGCACACACTGCTACTCAGCGCGGCCATATAGACGCACAGGAAATGCAATCATCGGCTGCAACTGCAAACATTGCCCAGATTAAGTTTTATAATGCTCGATGGTGTCGATTAGGTTAAAATATGCAAGTAGGAAGTGTCTGAAGTATGTCAGAGGACTGCTAAGTGTGTTATGAGTCTTATCCTGCTGTCTGGTTCCATGGTGTAACGGTTAGCACTCTGGACTCTGAATCCAGCGATCCGAGTTCGAATCTCGGTGGAACCTTCGTTTAGTCTAAACTTTCTGTAAGAAGAGTTTGTCGCTGAGGAAGTAGCAGCAATAGGCTCACGGCGTTAGTTTCTACGTTTGTGTAAAAAACGATGCGTCTATAAAACGGCCGAATATTGGTGCGACTTTGTGACCTATATAAAACATTAGACGAGTAATACCTGTAAGAGCAAGCAATTTTACGATAATTCGAAGAAATATCATTATCCCACGAAGGTTAAAATTCCCATGATTATCAACTAGCTATTACAAGCTGAGCAAATGAATTTCCTTTCAAATAGGTTTAAAACATAGGGAGGTTCTGACTCAGTGGGCATGCTCTGGAGCCTCTTTGCTCCTGAGATTAGAAAAACAGTCCTCTGGGCCGGATTTGAACCAGCGACCTATGGATAACTCTGAATCCTCCACTACAGTCCACCGCTCTACCAACTGAGCTACCAGAGGCTCTGTATACTTTCTTATTCGTACTGATTGCTTTACGTCCGTCCCTGTCTGCCGTCTGCACACACTGCTACTCAGCGCGGCCATATAGACGCACAGGAAATGCAATCATCGGCTGCAACTGCAAACATTGCCCAGATTAAGTTTTATAATGCTCGATGGTGTCGATTAGGTTAAAATATGCAAGTAGGAAGTGTCTGAAGTATGTCAGAGGACTGCTAAGTGTGTTACGAGTCTTATCCTGCTGTCTGGTTCCATGGTGTAACGGTTAGCACTCTGGACTCTGAATCCAGCGATCCGAGTTCGAATCTCGGTGGAACCTTCGTTTAGTCTAAATTTTCTGTAAGAAGAGTTTGTCGCTGAGGAAGTAGCAGCAATAGGCTCACGGCGTTAGTTTCTACGTTTGTGTAAAAAACGATGCGTCTATAAAACGGCCGAATATTGGTGCGACTTTGTGACCTATATAAAACATTAGACGAGTAATACCTGTAAGAGCAAGCAATTTTACGATAATTCGAAGAAATATCATTATCCCACGAAGGTTAAAATTCCCATGATTATCAACTAGCTATTACAAGCTGAGCAAATGAATTTCCTTTCAAATAGGTTTAAAACATAGGGAGGTTCTGACTCAGTGGGCATGCTCTGGAGCCTCTTTGCTCCTGAGATTAGAAAAACAGTCCTCTGGGCCGGATTTGAACCAGCGACCTATGGATAACTGTGAATCCTCCACTACAGTCCACCGCTCTACCAACTGAGCTACCAGAGGCTCTGTATACTTTCTTATTCGTACTGATTGCTTTACGTCCGTCCCTGTCTGCCGTCTGCACACACTGATACTCAGCGCGGCCATATAGACGCACAGGAAATGCAATCATCGGCTGCAACTGCAAACATTGCCCAGATTAAGTTTTATAATGCTCGATGGTGTCGATTAGGTTAAAATATGCAAGTAGGAAGTGTCTGAAGTATGTCAGAGGACTGCTAAGTGTGTTACGAGTCTTATCCTGCTGTCTGGTTCCATGGTGTAACGGTTAGCACTCTGGACTCTGAATCCAGCGATCCGAGTTCGAATCTCGGTAGAACCTTCGTTTAGTCTAAATTTTCTGTAAGAAGAGTTTGTCGCTGAGGAAGTAGCAGCAATAGGCTCACGGCGTTAGTTTCTACGTTTGTGTAAAAAACGATGCGTCTATAAAACGGCCGAATATTGGTGCGACTTTGTGACCTATATAAAACATTAGACGAGTAATACCTGTAAGAGCAAGCAATTTTACGATAATTCGAAGAAATATCATTATCCCACGAAGGTTAAAAATCCCATGATTATCAAGTAGCTATTACAAGTTGAGCAAATGAATTTCCTTTCAAATAGGTTTAAAACATAGGGAGGTTCTGACTCAGTGGGCATGCTCTGGAGCCTCTTTGCTCCTGAGATTAGAAAAACAGTCCTCTGGGCCGGATTTGAACCAGCGACCTATGGATAACTGCGAATCCTCCACTACAGTCCACCGCTCTACCAACTGAGCTACCAGAGGCTCTGTATACTTTCTTATTCGTACTGATTGCTTTACGTCCGTCCCTGTCTGCCGTCTGCACACACTGCTACTCAGCGCGGCCATATAGACGCACAGGAAATGCAATCATCGGCTGCAACTGCAAACATTGCCCAGATTAAGTTTTATAATGCTCGATGGTGTCGATTAGGTTAAAATATGCAAGTAGGAAGTGTCTGAAGTATGTCAGAGGACTGCTAAGTGTGTTACGAGTCTTATCCTGCTGTCTGGTTCCATGGTGTAACGGTTAGCACTCTGGACTCTGAATCCAGCGATCCGAGTTCGAATCTCGGTGGAACCTTCGTTTAGTCTAAATTTTCTGTAAGAAGAGTTTGTCGCTGAGGAAGTAGCAGCAATAGGCTCACGGCGTTAGTTTCTACGTTTGTGTAAAAAACGATGCGTCTATAAAACGGCCGAATATTGGTGCGACTTTGTGACCTATATAAAACATTAGACGAGTAATACCTGTAAGAGCAAGCAATTTTACGATAATTCGAAGAAATATCATTATCCCACGAAGGTTAAAATTCCCATGATTATCAACTAGCTATTACAAGCTGAGCAAATGAATTTCCTTTCAAATAGGTTTAAAACATAGGGAGGTTCTGACTCAGTGGGCATGCTCTGGAGCCTCTTTGCTCCTGAGATTAGAAAAACAGTCCTCTGGGCCGGATTTGAACCAGCGACCTATGGATAACTGTGAATCCTCCACTACAGTCCACCGCTCTACCAACTGAGCTACCAGAGGCTCTGTATACTTTCTTATTCGTACTGATTGCTTTACGTCCGTCCCTGTCTGCCGTCTGCACACACTGCTACTCAGCGCGGCCATATAGACGCACAGGAAATGCAATCATCGGCTGCAACTGCAAACATTGCCCAGATTAAGTTTTATAATGCTCGATGGTGTCGATTAGGTTAAAATATGCAAGTAGGAAGTGTCTGAAGTATGTCAGAGGACTGCTAAGTGTGTTACGAGTCTTATCCTGCTGTCTGGTTCCATGGTGTAACGGTTAGCACTCTGGACTCTGAATCCAGCGATCCGAGTTCGAATCTCGGTGGAACCTTCGTTTAGTCTAAATTTTCTGTAAGAAGAGTTTGTCGCTGAGGAAGTAGCAGCAATAGGCTCACGGCGTTAGTTTCTACGTTTGTGTAAAAAACGATGCGTCTATAAAACGGCCGAATATTGGTGCGACTTTGTGACCTATATAAAACATTAGACGAGTAATACCTGTAAGAGCAAGCAATTTTACGATAATTCGAAGAAATATCATTATCCCACGAAGGTTAAAATTCCCATGATTATCAACTAGCTATTACAAGCTGAGCAAATGAATTTCCTTTCAAATAGGTTTAAAACATAGAGAGGTTCTGACTCAGTGGGCATGCTCTGGAGCCTCTTTGCTCCTGAGATTAGAAAAACAGTCCTCTGGGCCGGATTTGAACCAGCGACCTATGGATAACTGTGAATCCTCCACTACAGTCCAGCGCTCTACCAACTGAGCTACCAGAGGCTCTGTATACTTTCTTATTCGTACTGATTGCTTTACGTCCGTCCCTGTCTGCCGTCTGCACACACTGCTACTCAGCGCGGCCATATAGACGCACAGGAAATGCAATCATCGGCTGCAACTGCAAACATTGCCCAGATTAAGTTTTATAATGCTCGATGGTGTCGATTAGGTTAAAATATGCAAGTAGGAAGTGTCTGAAGTATGTCAGAGGACTGCTAAGTGTGTTACGAGTCTTATCCTGCTGTCTGGTTCCATGGTGTAACGGTTAGCACTCTGGACTCTTAATCCAGCGATCCGAGTTCGAATCTCGGTGGAACCTTCGTTTAGTCTAAATTTTCTGTAAGAAGAGTTTGTCGCTGAGGAAGTAGCAGCAATAGGCTCACGGCGTTAGTTTCTACGTTTGTGTAAAAAACGATGCGTCTATAAAACGGCCGAATATTGGTGCGACTTTGTGACCTATATAAAACATTAGACGAGTAATACCTGTAAGAGCAAGCAATTTTACGATAATTCGAAGAAATATCATTATCCCACGAAGGTTAAAATTCCCATGATTATCAACTAGCTATTACAAGCTGAGCAAATGAATTTCCTTTCAAATAGGTTTAAAACATAGGGAGGTTCTGACTCAGTGGGCATGCTCTGGAGCCTCTTTGCTCCTGAGATTAGAAAAACAGTCCTCTGGGCCGGATTTGAACCAGCGACCTATGGATAACTGTGAATCCTCCACTACAGTCCACCGCTCTACCAACTGAGCTACCAGAGGCTCTGTATACTTTCCTATTCGTACTGATTGCTTTACGTCCGTCCCTGTCTGCCGTCTGCACACACTGCTACTCAGCGCGGCCATATAGACGCACAGGAAATGCAATCATCGGCTGCAACTGCAAACATTGCCCAGATTAAGTTTTATAATGCTCGATGGTGTCGATTAGGTTAAAATATGCAAGTAGGAAGTGTCTGAAGTATGTCAGAGGACTGCTAAGTGTGTTACGAGTCTTATCCTGCTGTCTGGTTCCATGGTGTAACGGTTAGCACTCTGGACTCTGAATCCAGCGATCCGAGTTCGAATCTCGGTGGAACCTTCGTTTAGTCTAAATTTTCTGTAAGAAGAGTTTGTCGCTGAGGAAGTAGCAGCAATAGGCTCACGGCGTTAGTTTCTACGTTTGTGTAAAAAACGATGCGTCTATTAAACGGCCGAATATTGGTGCGACTTTGTGACCTATATAAAACATTAGACGAGTAATACCTGTAAGAGCAAGCAATTTTACGATAATTCGAAGAAATATCATTATCCCACGAAGGTTAAAATTCCCATGATTATCAACTAGCTATTACAAGCTGAGCAAATGAATTTCCTTTCAAATAGGTTTAAAACATAGGGAGGTTCTGACTCAGTGGGCATGCTCTGGAGCCTCTTTGCTCCTGAGATTAGAAAAACAGTCCTCAGGGCCGGATTTGAACCAGCGACCTATGGATAACTGTGAATCCTCCACTACAGTCCACCGCTCTACCAACTGAGCTACCAGGCGCTCTGTATACTTTCTTATTCGTACTGATTGCTTTACGTCCGTCCCTGTCTGCCGTCTGCACACACTGATACTCAGCGCGGCCATATAGACGCACAGGAAATGCAATCATCGGCTGCAACTGCAAACATTGCCCAGATTAAGTTTTATAATGCTCGATGGTGTCGATTAGGTTAAAATATGCAAGTAGGAAGTGTCTGAAGTATGTCAGAGGACTGCTAAGTGTGTTACGAGTCTTATCTTGCTGTCTGGTTCCATGGTGTAACGGTTAGCACTCTGGACTCTGAATCCAGCGATCCGAGTTCGAATCTCGGTGGAACCTTCGTTTAGTCTAAATTTTCTGTAAGAAGAGTTTGTCGCTGAGGAAGTAGCAGCAATAGGCTCACGGCGTTAGTTTCTACGTTTGTGTAAAAAACGATGCGTCTATAAAACGGCCGAATATTGGTGCGACTTTGTGACCTATATAAAACATTAGACGAGTAATACCTGTAAGAGCAAGCAATTTTACGATAATTCGAAGAAATATCATTATCCCACGAAGGTTAAAATTCCCATGATTATCAACTAGCTATTATAAGCTGAGCAAATGAATTTCCTTTCAAATAGGTTTAAAACATAGGGAGGTTCTGACTCAGTGGGCATGCTCTGAAGCCTCTTTGCTCCTGAGATTAGAAAAACAGTCCTCTGGGCCGGATTTGAACCAGCGACCTATGGATAACTGTGAATCCTCCACTACAGTCCACCGCTCTACCAACTGAGCTACCAGAGGCTCTGTATACTTTCTTATTCGTACTGATTGCTTTACGTCCGTCCCTGTCTGCCGTCTGCACACACTGCTACTCAGCGCGGCCATATAGACGCACAGGAGATGCAATCATCGGCTGCAACTGCAAACATTGCCCAGATTAAGTTTTATAATGCTCGATGGTGTCGATTAGGTTAAAATATGCAAGTAGGAAGTGTCTGAAGTATGTCAGAGGACTGCTAAGTGTGTTACGAGTCTTATCCTGCTGTCTGGTTCCATGGTGTAACGGTTAGCACTCTGGACTCTGAATCCAGCGATCCGAGTTCGAATCTCGGTGGAACCTTCGTTTAGTCTAAATTTTCTGTAAGAAGAGTTTGTCGCTGAGGAAGTAGCAGCAATAGGCTCACGGCGTTAGTTTCTACGTTTGTGTAAAAAACGATGCGTCTATAAAACGGCCGAATATTGGTGCGACTTTGTGACCTATATAAAACATTAGACGAGTAATACCTGTAAGAGCAAGCAATTTTACGATAATTCGAAGAAATATCATTATCCCACGAAGGTTAAAATTCCCATGATTATCAACTAGCTATTACAAGCTGAGCAAATGAATTTCCTTTCAAATAGGTTTAAAACATAGGGAGGTTCTGACTCAGTGGGCATGCTCTGGAGCCTCTTTGCTCCTGAGATTAGAAAAACAGTCCTCTGAGCCGGATTTGAACCAGCGACCTATGGATAACTGTGAATCCTCCACTACAGTCCACCGCTCTACCAACTGAGCTACCAGAGGCTCTGCATACTTTCTTATTCGTACTGATTGCTTTACGTCCGTCCCTGTCTGCCGTCTGCACACACTGCTACTCAGCGCGGCCATATAGACGCACAGGAAATGCAATCATCGGCTGCAACTGCAAACATGGCCCAGATTAAGTTTTATAATGCTCGATGGTGTCGATTAGGTTAAAATATGCAAGTAGGAAGTGTCTGAAGTATGTCAGAGGACTGCTAAGTGTGTTACGAGTCTTATCCTGCTGTCTGGTTCCATGGTGTAACGGTTAGCACTCTGGACTCTGAATCCAGCGATCCGAGTTCGAATCTCGGTGGAACCTTCGTTTAGTCTAAATTTTCTGTAAGAAGAGTTTGTCGCTGAGGAAGTAGCAGCAATAGGCTCACGGCGTTAGTTTCTACGTTTGTGTAAAAAACGATGCGTCTATAAAACGGCCGAATATTGGTGCGACTTTGTGACCTATATAAAACATTAGACGAGTAATACCTGTAAGAGCAAGCAATTTTACGATAATTCGAAGAAATATCATTATCCCACGAAGGTTAAAATTCCCATGATTATCAACTAGCTATTACAAGCTGAGCAAATGAATTTCCTTTCAAATAGGTTTAAAACATAGGGAGGTTCTGACTCAGTGGGCATGCTCTGGAGCCTCTTTGCTCCTGAGATTAGAAAAACAGTCCTCTGGGCCGGATTTGAACCAGCGACCTATGGATAACTGTGAATCCTCCACTACAGTCCACCGCTCTACCAACTGAGCTACCAGAGGCTCTGTATACTTTCTTATTCGTACTGATTGCTTTACGTCCGTCCCTGTCTGCCGTCTGCACACACTGCTACTCAGCGCGGCCATATAGACGCACAGGAAATGCAATCATCGGCTGCAACTGCAAACATTGCCCAGATTAAGTTTTATAATGCTCGATGGTGTCTATTAGGTTAAAATATGCAAGTAGGAAGTGTCTGAAGTATGTCAGAGGACTGCTAAGTGTGTTACGAGTCTTATCCTGCTGTCTGGTTCCATGGTGTAACGGTTAGCACTCTGGACTCTGAATCCAGCGATCCGAGTTCGAATCTCGGTGGAACCTTCGTTTAGTCCAAATTTTCTGTAAGAAGAGTTTGTCGCTGAGGAAGTAGCAGCAATAGGCTCACGGCGTTAGTTTCTACGTTTGTGTAAAAAACGATGCGTCTATAAAACGGCCGAATATTGGTGCGACTTTGTGACCTATATAAAACATTAGACGAGTAATACCTGTAAGAGCAAGCAATTTTACGATAATTCGAAGAAATATCATTATCCCACGAAGGTTAAAATTCCCATGATTATCAACTAGCTATTACAAGCTGAGCAAATGAATTTCCTTTCAAATAGGTTTAAAACATAGGGAGGTTCTGACTCAGTGGGCATGCTCTGGAGCCTCTTTGCTCCTGAGATTAGAAAAACAGTCCTCTGGGCCGGATTTGAACCAGCGACCTATGGATAACTGTGAATCCTCCACTACAGTCCACCGCTCTACCAACTGAGCTACCAGAGGCTCTGTATACTTTCTTATTCGTACTGATTGCTTTACGTCCGTCCCTGTCTGCCGTCTGCACACACTGATACTCAGCGCGGCCATATAGACGCACAGGAAATGCAATCATCGGCTGCAACTGCAAACATTGCCCAGATTAAGTTTTATAATGCTCGATGGTGTCGATTAGGTTAAAATATGCAAGTAGGAAGTGTCTGAAGTATGTCAGAGGACTGCTAAGTGTGTTACGAGTCTTATCCTGCTGTCTGGTTCCATGGTGTAACGGTTAGCACTCTGGACTCTGAATCCAGCGATCCGAGTTCGAATCTCGGTGGAACCTTCGTTTAGTCTAAATTTTCTGTAAGAAGAGTTTGTCGCTGAGGAAGTAGCAGCAATAGGCTCACGGCGTTAGTTTCTACGTTTGTGTAAAAAACGATGCGTCTATAAAACGGCCGAATATTGGTGCGACTTTGTGACCTATATAAAACATTAGACGAGTAATACCTGTAAGAGCAAGCAATTTTACGATAATTCGAAGAAATATCATTATCCCACGAAGGTTAAAATTCCCATGATTATCAACTAGCTATTACAAGCTGAGCAAATGAATTTCCTTTCAAATAGGTTTAAAACATAGGGAGGTTCTGACTCAGTTTGCATGCTCTGGAGCCTCTTTGCTCCTGAGATTAGAAAAACAGTCCTCTGAGCCGGATTTGAACCAGCGACCTATGGATAACTGTGAATCCTCCACTACAGTCCACCGCTCTACCAACTGAGCTACCAAAGGCTCTGCATACTTTCTTATTCGTACTGATTGCTTTACGTCCGTCCCTGTCTGCCGTCTGCACACACTGCTACTCAGCGCGGCCATATAGACGCACAGAAAATGCAATCATCGGCTGCAACTGCAAACATTGCCCAGATTAAGTTTTATAATGCTCGATGGTGTCGATTAGGTTAAAATATGCAAGTAGGAAGTGTCTGAAGTATGTCAGAGGACTGCTAAGTGTGTTACGAGTCTTATCCTGCTGTCTGGTTCCATGGTGTAACGGTTAGCACTCTGGACTCTGAATCCAGCGATCCGAGTTCGAATCTCGGTGGAATCTTCGTTTAGTCTAAATTTTCTGTAAGAAGAGTTTGTCGCTGAGGAAGTAGCAGCAATAGGCTCACGGCGTTAGTTTCTACGTTTGTGTAAAAAACGATGCGTCTATAAAACGCCGAATATTGGTGCGACTTTGTGACCTATATAAAACATTAGACGAGTAATACCTGTAAGAGCAAGCAATTTTACGATAATTCGAAGAAATATCATTATCCCACGAAGGTTAAAATTCCCATGATTATCAACTAGCTATTACAAGCTGAGCAAATGAATTTCCTTTCAAATAGGTTTAAAACATAGGGAGGTTCTGACTCAGTGGGCATGCTCTGGAGCCTCTTTGCTCCTGAGATTAGAAAAACAGTGTTCTGGGCCGGATTTGAACCAGCGACCTATGGATAACTGTGAATCCTCCACTACAGTCCACCGCTCTACCAACTGAGCTACCAGAGGCTCTGTATACTTTCTTATTCGTACTAATTGCTTTACGTCCGTCCCTGTCTGCCGTCTGCACACACTGCTACTCAGCGCGGCCATATAGACGCACAGGAAATGCAATCATCGGCTGCAACTGCAAACATTGCCCAGATTAAGTTTTATAATGCTCGATGGTGTCGATTAGGTTAAAATATGCAAGTAGGAAGTGTCTGAAGTATGTCAGAGGACTGCTAAGTGTGTTACGAGTCTTATCCTGCTGTCTGGTTCCATGGTGTAACGGTTAGCACTCTGGACGCTGAATCCAGCGATCCGAGTTCGAATCTCGGTGGAACCTTCGTTTAGTCTAAATTTTCTGTAAGAAGAGTTTGTCGCTGAGGAAGTAGCAGCAATAGGCTCATTGCGTTAGTTTCTACGTTTGTGTAAAAAACGATGCGTCTATAAAACGGCCGAATATTGGTGCGACTTTGTGACCTATATAAAACATTAGACGAGTAATACCTGTAAGAGCAAGCAATTTTACGATAATTCGAAGAAATATCATTATCCCACGAAGGTTAAAATTCCCATGATTATCAACTAGCTATTACAAGCTGAGCAAATGAATTTCCTTTCAAATAGGTTTAAAACATAGGGAGGTTCTGACTCAGTGGGCATGCTCTGGAGCCTCTTTGCTCCTGAGATTAGAAAAACAGTCCTCTGCGCCGGATTTGAACCAGCGACCTATGGATAACTGTGAATCCTCCACTACAGTCCACCGCTCTACCAACTGAGCTACCAGAGGCTCTGTACAGTTTCTTATTCGTACTGATTGCTTTACGTCCGTCCCTGTCTGCCGTCTGCACACACTGATACTCAGTGCGGCCATATAGACGCACAGGAAATGCAATCATCGGCTGCAACTGCAAACATTGCCCAGATTAAGTTTTATAATGCTCGATGGTGTCGATTAGGTTAAAATATGCAAGTAGGAAGTGTCTGAAGTATGTCAGAGGACTGCTAAGTGTGTTACGAGTCTTATCCTGCTGTCTGGTTCCATGGTGTAACGGTTAGCACTCTGGACTCTGAATCCAGCGATCCGAGTTCGAATCTCGGTGGAACCTTCGTTTAGTCTAAATTTTCTGTAAGAAGATTTTGTCGCTGAGGAAGTAGCAGCAATAGGCTCACGGCGTTAGTTTCTACGTTTGTGTAAAAAACGATGCGTCTATAAAACGGCCGAATATTGGTGCGACTTTGTGACCTATATAAAACATTAGACGAGTAATACCTGTAAGAGCAAGCAATTTTACGATAATTCGAAGAAATATCATTATCCCACGAAGGTTAAAATTCCCATGATTATCAACTAGCTATTACAAGCTGAGCAAATGAATTTCCTTTCAAATAGGTTTAAAACATAGGGAGGTTCTGACTCAGTGGGCATGCTCTGGAGCCTCTTTGCTCCTGAGATTAGAAAAACAGTCCTCTGGGCCGGATTTGAACCAGCGACCTATGGATAACTGTGAATCCTCCACTACAGTCCACCGCTCTACCAACTGAGCTACCAGAGGCTCTGTATACTTTCCTATTCGTACTGATTGCTTTACGTCCGTCCCTGTCTGCCGTCTGCACACACTGATACTCAGCGCGGCCATATAGACGCACAGGAAATGCAATCATCGGCTGCAACTGCAAACATTGCCCAGATTAAGTTTTATAATGCTCGATGGTGTCGATTAGGTTAAAATATGCAAGTAGGAAGTGTCTGAAGTATGTCAGAGGACTGCTAAGTGTGTTACGAGTCTTATCCTGCTGTCTGGTTCCATGGTGTAACGGTTAGCACTCTGGACTCTGAATCCAGCGATCCGAGTTCGAATCTCGGTGGAACCTTCGTTTAGTCTAAATTTTCTGTAAGAAGAGTTTGTCGCTGAGGAAGTAGCAGCAATAGGCTCACGGCGTTAGTTTCTACGTTTGTGTAAAAAACGATGCGTCTATAAAACGGCCGAATATTGGTGCGACTTTGTGACCTATATAAAACATTAGACGAGTAATACCTGTAAGAGCAAGCAATTTTACGATAATTCGAAGAAATATCATTATCCCACGAAGGTTAAAATTCCCATGATTATCAACTAGCTATTACAAGCTGAGCAAATGAATTTCCTTTCAAATAGGTTTAAAACATAGGGAGGTTCTGACTCAGTGGGCGTGCTCTGGAGCCTCTTTGCTCCTGAGATTAGAAAAACAGTGTTCTGGGCCGGATTTGAACCAGCGACCTATGGATAACTGTGAATCCTCCACTACAGTCCACCGCTCTACCAACTGAGCTACCAGAGGCTCTGTATACTTTCTTATTCGTACTGATTGCTTTACGTCCGTCCCTGTCTGCCGTCTGCACACACTGATACTCAGCGCGGCCATATAGACGCACAGGAAATGCAATCATCGGCTGCAACTGCAAACATTGCCCAGATTAAGTTTTATAATGCTCGATGGTGTCGATTAGGTTAAAATATGCAAGTAGGAAGTGTCTGAAATATGTCAGAGGACTGCTAAGTGTGTTACGAATCTTATCCTGCTGTCTGGTTCCACGGTGTAACGGTTAGCACTCTGGACTCTGAATCCAGCGATCCGAGTTCGAATCTCGGTGGAACCTTCGTTTAGTCTAAATTTTCTGTAATAAGAGTTTGTCGCTGAGGAAGTAGCAGCAATAGGCTCACGGCGTTAGTTTCTACGTTTGTGTAAAAAACGATGCGTCTATAAAACGGCCGAATATTGGTGCGACTTTGTGACCTATATAAAACATTAGACGAGTAATACCTGTAAGAGCAAGCAATTTTACGATAATTCGAAGAAATATCATTATCCCACAAAGGTTAAAATTCCCATGATTATCAACTAGCTATTACAAGCTGAGCAAATGAATTTCCTTTCAAATAGGTTTAAAACATAGGGAGGTTCTGACTCAGTGGGCATGCTCTGGAGCCTCTTTGCTCCTGAGATTAGAAAAACAGTCCTCTGGGCCGGATTTGAACCAGCGACCTATGGATAACTGTGAATCCTCCACTACAGTCCACCGCTCTACCAACTGAGCTACCAGAGGCTCTGTATACTTTCTTATTCGTACTGATTGCTTTACGTCCGTCCCTGTCTGCCGTCTGCACACACTGATACTCAGCGCGGCCATATAGACGCACAGGAAATGCAATCATCGGCTGGAACTGCAAACGTTGCCCAGATTAAGTTTTATAATGCTCGATGGTGTCGATTAGGTTAAAATATGCAAGTAGGAAGTGTCTGAAGTATGTCAGAGGACTGCTAAGTGTGTTACGAGTCTTATCCTGCTGTCTGGTTCCATTGTGTAACGGTTAGCACTCTGGACTCTGAATCCAGCGATCCGAGTTCGAATCTCGGTGGAACCTTCGTTTAGTCTAAATTTTCTGTAAGAAGAGTTTGTCGCTGAGGAAGTAGCAGCAATAGGCTCACGGCGTTAGTTTCTACGTTTGTGTAAAAAACGATGCGTCTATAAAACGGCCGAATATTGGTGCGACTTTGTGACCTATATAAAACATTAGACGAGTAATACCTGTAAGAGCAAGCAATTTTACGATAATTCGAAGAAATATCATTATCCCACGAAGGTTAAAATTCCCATGATTATCAACTAGCTATTACAAGCTGAGCAAATGAATTTCCTTTCAAATAGGTTTAAAACATAGGGAGGTTCTGACTCAGTGGGCATGCTCTGGAGCCTCTTTGCTCCTGAGATTAGAAAAACAGTCCTCTGGGCCGGATTTGAACCAGCGACCTATGGATAACTGTGAATCCTCCACTACAGTCCACCGCTCTACCAACTGAGCTACCAGAGGCTCTGTATACTTTCTTATTCGTACTGATTGCTTTACGTCCGTCCCTGTCTGCCGTCTGCACACACTGCTACTCAGCGCGGCCATATAGACGCACAGGAAATGCAATCATCGGCTGCAACTGCAAACATTGCCCAGATTAAGTTTTATAATGCTCGATGGTGTCGATTAGGTTAAAATATGCAAGTAGGAAGTGTCTGAAGTATGTCAGAGGACTGCTAAGTGTGTTACGAGTCTTATCCTGCTGTCTGGTTACATGGTGTAACGGTTAGAACTCTGGACTCTGAATCCAGCGATCCGAGTTCGAATCTCGGTGGAACCTTCGTTTAGTCTAAATTTTCTGTAAGAAGAGTTTGTCGCTGAGGAAGTAGCAGCAATAGGCTCACGGCGTTAGTTTCTACGTTTGTGTAAAAAACGATGCGTCTATAAAACGGCCGAATATTGGTGCGACTTTGTGACCTATATAAAACATTAGACGAGTAATACCTGTAAGAGCAAGCAATTTTACGATAATTCGAAGAAATATCATTATCCCACGAAGGTTAAAATTCCCATGATTATCAACTAGCTATTACAAGCTGAGCAAATGAATTTCCTTTCAAATAGGTTTAAAACATAGGGAGGTTCTGACTCAGTGGGCGTGCTCTGGAGCCTCTTTGCTCCTGAGATTAGAAAAACTGTCCTCTGGGCCGGATTTGAACCAGCGACCTATGGATAACTGTGAATCCTCCACTACAGTCCACCGCTCTACCAACTGAGCTACCAGAGGCTCTGTATACTTTCTTATTCGTACTGATTGCTTTACGTCCGTCCCTGTCTGCCGTCTGCACACACTGATACTCAGCGCGGCCATATAGACGCACAGGAAATGCAATCATCGGCTGCAACTGCAAACATTGCCCAGATTAAGTTTTATAATGCTCGATGGTGTCGATTAGGTTAAAATATGCAAGTAGGAAGTGTCTGAAGTATGTCAGAGGACTGCTAAGTGTGTTACGAGTCTTATCCTGCTGTCTGGTTCCATGGTGTAACGGTTAGCACTCTGGACTCTGAATCCAGCGATCCGAGTTCGAATCTCGGTGGAACCTTCGTTTAGTCTAAATTTTCTGTAAGAAGAGTTTGTCGCTGAGGAAGTAGCAGCAATAGGCTCACGGCGTTAGTTTCTACGTTTGTGTAAAAAACGATGCGTCTATAAAACGGCCGAATATTGGTGCGACTTTGTGACCTATATAAAACATTAGACGAGTAATACCTGTAAGAGCAAGCAATTTTACGATAATTCGAAGAAATATCATTATCCCACGAAGGTTAAAATTCCCATGATTATCAACTAGCTATTACAAGCTGAGCAAATGAATTTCCTTTCAAATAGGTTTAAAACATAGGGAGGTTCTGACTCAGTGGGCAAGCTCTGGAGCCTCTTTGCTCCTGAGATTAGAAAAACAGTGTTCTGGGCCGGATTTGAACCAGCGACCTATGGATAACTGTGAATCCTCCACTACAGTCCACCTCTCTACCAACTGAGCTACCAGAGGCTCTGTATACTTTCTTATTCGTACTGATTGCTTTACGTCCGTCCCTGTCTGCCGTCTGCACACACTGCTACTCAGCGCGGCCATATAGACGCACAGGAAATGCAATCATCGGCTGCAACTGCAAACATTGCCCAGATTAAGTTTTATAATGCTCGATGGTGTCGATTAGGTTAAAATATGCAAGTAGGAAGTGTCTGAAGTATGTCAGAGGACTGATAAGTGTGTTACGAGTCTTATCCTGCTGTCTGGTTCTATGGTGTAACGGTTAGCACTCTGGACTCTGAATCCAGCGATCCGAGTTCGAATCTCGGTGGAACCTTCGTTTAGTCTAAATTTTCTGTAAGAAGAGTTTGTCGCTGAGGAAGTAGCAGCAATAGGCTCACGGCGTTAGTTTCTACGTTTGTGTAAAAAACGATGCGTCTATAAAACGGCCGAATATTGGTGCGACTTTGTGACCTATATAAAACATTAGACGAGTAATACCTGTAAGAGCAAGCAATTTTACGATAATTCGAAGAAATATCATTATCCCACGAAGGTTAAAATTCCCATGATTATCAACTAGCTATTACAAGCTGAGCAAATGAATTTCCTTTCAAATAGGTTTAAAACATAGGGAGGTTCTGACTCAGTGGGCATGCTCTGGAGCCTCTTTGCTCCTGAGATTAGAAAAACAGTCCTCTGGGCCGGATTTGAACCAGCGACCTATGGATAACTGTGAATCCTCCACTACAGTCCACCGCTCTACCAACTGAGCTACCAGAGGCTCTGTATACTTTCTTATTCGTACTGATTGCTTTACGTCCGTCCCTGTCTGCCGTCTGCACACACTGCTACTCAGCGCGTCCATATAGACGCACAGGAAATGCAATCATCGGCTGCAACTGCAAACATTGCCCAGATTAAGTTTTATAATGCTCGATGGTGTCGATTAGGTTAAAATATGCAAGTAGGAAGTGTCTGAAGTATGTCAGAGGACTGCTAAGTGTGTTACGAGTCTTAGCCTGCTGTCTGGTTCCATGGTGTAACGGTTAGCACTCTGGACTCTGAATCCAGCGATCCGAGTTCGAATCTCGGTGGAACCTTCGTTTAGTCTAAATTTTCTGTAATAAGAGTTTGTCGCTGAGGAAGTAGCAGCAATAGGCTCACGGCGTTAGTTTCTACGTTTGTGTAAAAAACGATGCGTCTATAAAACGGCCGAATATTGGTGCGACTTTGTGACCTATATAAAACATTAGACGAGTAATACCTGTAAGAGCAAGCAATTTTACGATAATTCGAAGAAATATCATTATCCCACGAAGGTTAAAATTCCCATGATTATCAAGTAGCTATTACAAGCTGAGCAAATGAATTTCCTTTCAAATAGGTTTAAAACATAGGGAGGTTCTGACTCAGTGGGCGTGCTCTGGGGCCTCTTTGCTCCTGAGATTAGAAAAACAGTGTTCTGGGCGGGATTTGAACCAGCGACCTATGGATAACTGTGAATCCTCCACTACAGTCCACCGCTCTACCAACTGAGCTACCAGAGGCTCTGTATACTTTCTTATTCGTACTGATTGCCTTACGTCCGTCCCTGTCCGCCGTCTGCACACACTGCTACTCAGCGCGGCCATATAGACGCACAGGAAATGCAATCATCGGCTGCAACTGCAAACATTGCCCAGATTAAGTTTTATAATGCTCGATGGTGTCGATTAGGTTAAAATATGCAAGTAGGAAGTGTCTGAAGTATGTCAGAGGACTGCTAAGTGTGTTACGAGTCTTATCCTGCTGTCTGGTTCCATGGTGTAACGGTTAGCACTCTGGACTCCGAATCCAGCGATCCGACTTCGAATCTCGGTGGAACCTTCGTTTAGTCTAAATTTTCTGTAAGAAGAGTTTGTCGCTGAGGAAGTAGCAGCAATAGGCTCACGGCGTTAGTTTCTACGTTTGTGTAAAAAACGATGCGTCTATAAAACGGCCGAATATTGGTGCGACTTTGTGACCTATATAAAACATTAGACGAGTAATACCTGTAAGAGCAAGCAATTTTACGATAATTCGAAGAAATATCATTATCCCACGAAGGTTAAAATTCCCATGATTATCAACTAGCTATTACAAGCTGAGCAAATGAATTTCCTTTCAAATAGGTTTAAAACATAGGGAGGTTCTGACTCAGTGGGCATGCTCTGGAGCCTCTTTGCTCCTGAGATTAGAAAAACAGTGTTCTGGGCCGGATTTGAACCAGCGACCTATGGATAACTGTGAATCCTCCACTACAGTCCACCTCTCTACCAACTGAGCTACCAGAGGCTCTGTATACTTTCTTATTCGTACTGATTGCTTTACGTCCGTCCCTGTCTGCCGTCTGCACACACTGCTACTCAGCGCGGCCATATAGACGCACAGGAAATGCAATCATCGGCTGCAACTGCAAACATTGCCCAGATTAAGTTTTATAATGCTCGATGGTGTCGATTAGGTTAAAATATGCAAGTAGGAAGTGTCTGAAGTATGTCAGAGGACTGATAAGTGTGTTACGAGTCTTATCCTGCTGTCTGGTTCTATGGTGTAACGGTTAGCACTCTGGACTCTGAATCCAGCGATCCGAGTTCGAATCTCGGTGGAACCTTCGTTTAGTCTAAATTTTCTGTAAGAAGAGTTTGTCGCTGAGGAAGTAGCAGCAATAGGCTCACGGCGTTAGTTTCTACGTTTGTGTAAAAAACGATGCGTCTATAAAACGGCCGAATATTGGTGCGACTTTGTGACCTATATAAAACATTAGACGAGTAATACCTGTAAGAGCAAGCAATTTTACGATAATTCGAAGAAATATCATTATCCCACGAAGGTTAAAATTCCCATGATTATCAACTAGCTATTACAAGCTGAGCAAATGAATTTCCTTTCAAATAGGTTTAAAACATAGGGAGGTTCTGACTCAGTGGGCATGCTCTGGAGCCTCTTTGCTCCTGAGATTAGAAAAACAGTCCTCTGGGCCGGATTTGAACCAGCGACCTATGGATAACTGTGAATCCTCCACTACAGTCCACCGCTCTACCAACTGAGCTACCAGAGGCTCTGTATACTTTCTTATTCGTACTGATTGCTTTACGTCCGTCCCTGTCTGCCGTCTGCACACACTGCTACTCAGCGCGTCCATATAGACGCACAGGAAATGCAATCATCGGCTGCAACTGCAAACATTGCCCAGATTAAGTTTTATAATGCTCGATGGTGTCGATTAGGTTAAAATATGCAAGTAGGAAGTGTCTGAAGTATGTCAGAGGACTGCTAAGTGTGTTACGAGTCTTAGCCTGCTGTCTGGTTCCATGGTGTAACGGTTAGCACTCTGGACTCTGAATCCAGCGATCCGAGTTCGAATCTCGGTGGAACCTTCGTTTAGTCTAAATTTTCTGTAATAAGAGTTTGTCGCTGAGGAAGTAGCAGCAATAGGCTCACGGCGTTAGTTTCTACGTTTGTGTAAAAAACGATGCGTCTATAAAACGGCTGAATATTGGTGCGACTTTGTGACCTATATAAAACATTAGACGAGTAATACCTGTAAGAGCAAGCAATTTTACGATAATTCGAAGAAATATCATTATCCCACGAAGGTTAAAATTCCCATGATTATCAAGTAGCTATTACAAGCTGAGCAAATGAATTTCCTTTCAAATAGGTTTAAAACATAGGGAGGTTCTGACTCAGTGGGCGTGCTCTGGGGCCTCTTTGCTCCTGAGATTAGAAAAACAGTGTTCTGGGCGGGATTTGAACCAGCGACCTATGGATAACTGTGAATCCTCCACTACAGTCCACCGCTCTACCAACTGAGCTACCAGAGGCTCTGTATACTTTCTTATTCGTACTGATTGCCTTACGTCCGTCCCTGTCCGCCGTCTGCACACACTGCTACTCAGCGCGGCCATATAGACGCACAGGAAATGCAATCATCGGCTGCAACTGCAAACATTGCCCAGATTAAGTTTTATAATGCTCGATGGTGTCGATTAGGTTAAAATATGCAAGTAGGAAGTGTCTGAAGTATGTCAGAGGACTGCTAAGTGTGTTACGAGTCTTATCCTGCTGTCTGGTTCCATGGTGTAACGGTTAGCACTCTGGACTCCGAATCCAGCGATCCGACTTCGAATCTCGGTGGAACCTTCGTTTAGTCTAAATTTTCTGTAAGAAGAGTTTGTCGCTGAGGAAGTAGCAGCAATAGGCTCACGGCGTTAGTTTCTACGTTTGTGTAAAAAACGATGCGTCTATAAAACGGCCGAATATTGGTGCGACTTTGTGACCTATATAAAACATTAGACGAGTAATACCTGTAAGAGCAAGCAATTTTACGATAATTCGAAGAAATATCATTATCCCACGAAGGTTAAAATTCCCATGATTATCAACTAGCTATTACAAGCTGAGCAAATGAATTTCCTTTCAAATAGGTTTAAAACATAGGGAGGTTCTGACTCAGTGGGCATGCTCTGGAGCCTCTTTGCTCCTGAGATTAGAAAAACAGTCCTCTGGGCCGGATTTGAACCAGCGACCTATGGATAACTGTGAATCCTCCACTACAGTCCACCGCTCTACCAACTGAGCTACCAGAGGCTCTGTATACTTTCTTATTCGTACTGATTGCTTTACGTCCATCCTGTCTGCCGTCTGCACACACTGATACTCAGCGCGGCCATATAGACGCACAGGAAATGCAATCATCGGCTGCAACTGCAAACATTGCCCAGATTAAGTTTTATAATGCTCGATGGTGTCGATTAGGTTAAAATATGCAAGTAGGAAGTGTCTGAAGTATGTCAAAGGACTGCTAAGTGTGTTACGAGTCTTATCCTGCTGTCTGGTTCCATGGTGTAACGGTTAGCACTCTGGACTCTGAATCCAGCGATCCGAGTTCGAATCTCGGTGGAACCTTCGTTTAGTCTAAATTTTCTGTAAGAAGAGTTTGTCGCTGAGGAAGTAGCAGCAATAGGCTCACGGCGTTAGTTTCTACGTTTGTGTAAAAAACGATGCGTCTATAAAACGGCCGAATATTGGTGCGACTTTGTGACCTATATAAAACATTAGACGAGTAATACCTGTAAGAGCAAGCAATTTTACGATAATTCGAAGAAATATCATTATCCCACGAAGGTTAAAATTCCCATGATTATCAACTAGCTATTACAAGCTGAGCAAATGAATTTCCTTTCAAATAGGTTTAAAACATAGGGAGGTTCTGACTCAGTGGGCATGCTCTGGAGCCTCTTTGCTCCTGAGATTAGAAAAACAGTCCTCTGGGCCGGATTTGAACCAGCGACCTATGGATAACTGTGAATCCTCCACTACAGTCCACCGCTCTACCAACTAAGCTACCAGAGGCTCTGTATACTTTCTTATTCGTACTGATTGCTTTACGTCCGTCCCTGTCTGCCGTCTGCACACACTGATACTCAGCGCGGCCATATAGACGCACAGGAAATGCAATCATCGGCTGCAACTGCAAACATTGCCCAGATTAAGTTTTATAATGCTCGATGGTGTCGATTAGGTTAAAATATGCAAGTAGGAAGTGTCTGAAGTATGTCAGAGGACTGCTAAGTGTGTTACGAGTCTTATCCTGCTGTCTGGTTCCATGGTGTAACGGTTAGCACTCTGGACTCTGAATCCAGCGATCCGAGTTCGAATCTCGGTGGAACCTTCGTTTAGTCTAAATTTTCTGTAAGAAGAGTTTGTCGCTGAGGAAGTAGCAGCAATAGGCTCACGGCGTTAGTTTCTACGTTTGTGTAAAAAACGATGCGTCTATAAAACGGCCGAATATTGGTGCGACTTTGTGACCTATATAAAACATTAGACGAGTAATACCTGTAAGAGCAAG
Source organism: Schistocerca gregaria (assembly GCF_023897955.1). Lineage (NCBI taxonomy): Eukaryota > Metazoa > Arthropoda > Insecta > Orthoptera > Acrididae > Schistocerca > Schistocerca gregaria. Next base: position 971,534,712 of record NC_064921.1, on the reverse strand, counting down.
CAATTTTACGATAATTCGAAGAAATATCATTATCCCACGAAGGTTAAAATTCCCATGATTATCAACTAGCTATTACAAGCTGAGCAAATGAATTTCCTTTCAAATAGGTTTAAAACATAGGGAGGTTCTGACTCAGTGGGCATGCTCTGGAGCCTCTTTGCTCCTGAGATTAGAAAAACAGTCCTCTGGGCTGGATTTGAACCAGCGACCTATGGATAACTGTGAATCCTCCACTACAGTCCACCGCTCTACCAACTGAGCTACCAGAGGCTCTGTATACTTTCTTATTCGTACTGATTGCTTTACGTCCGTCCCTGTCTGCCGTCTGCACACACTGCTACTCAGCGCGGCCATATAGACGCACAGGAAATGCAATCATCGGCTGCAACTGCAAACATTGCCCAGATTAAGTTTTATAATGCTCGATGGTGTCGATTAGGTTAAAATATGCAAGTAGGAAGTGTCTGAAGTATGTCAGAGGACTGCTAAGTGTGTTACGAGTCTTATCCTGCTGTCTGGTTCCATGGTGTAACGGTTAGCACTCTGGACTCTGAATCCAGCGATCCGAGTTCGAATCTCGGTGGAACCTTCGTTTAGTCTAAATTTTCTGTAAGAAGAGTTTGTCGCTGAGGAAGTAGCAGCAATAGGCTCACGGCGTTAGTTTCTACGTTTGTGTAAAAAACGATGCGTCTATAAAACGGCCGAATATTGGTGCGACTTTGTGACCTATATAAAACATTAGACGAGTAATACCTGTAAGAGCAAGCAATTTTACGATAATTCGAAGAAATATCATTATCCCACGAAGGTTAAAATTCCCATGATTATCAACTAGCTATTACAAGCTGAGCAAATGAATTTCCTTTCAAATAGGTTTAAAACATAGGGAGGTTCTGACTCAGTGGGCATGCTCTGGAGCCTCTTTGCTCCTGAGATTAGAAAAACAGTCCTCTGGGCCGGATTTGAACCAGCGACCTATGGATAACTGTGAATCCTCCACTACAGTCCACCGCTCTACCAACTAAGCTACCAGAGGCTCTGTATACTTTCTTATTCGTACTGATTGCTTTACGTCCGTCCCTGTCTGCCGTCTGCACACACTGATACTCAGCGCGGCCATATAGACGCACAGGAAATGCAATCATCGGCTGCAACTGCAAACATTGCCCAGATTAAGTTTTATAATGCTCGATGGTGTCGATTAGGTTAAAATATGCAAGTAGGAAGTGTCTGAAGTATGTCAGAGGACTGCTAAGTGTGTTACGAGTCTTATCCTGCTGTCTGGTTCCATGGTGTAACGGTTAGCACTCTGGACTCTGAATCCAGCGATCCGAGTTCGAATCTCGGTGGAACCTTCGTTTAGTCTAAATTTTCTGTAAGAAGAGTTTGTCGCTGAGGAAGTAGCAGCAATAGGCTCACGGCGTTAGTTTCTACGTTTGTGTAAAAAACGATGCGTCTATAAAACGGCCGAATATTGGTGCGACTTTGTGACCTATATAAAACATTAGACGAGTAATACCTGTAAGAGCAAGCAATTTTACGATAATTCGAAGAAATATCATTATCCCACGAAGGTTAAAATTCCCATGATTATCAACTAGCTATTACAAGCTGAGCAAATGAATTTCCTTTCAAATAGGTTTAAAACATAGGGAGGTTCTGACTCAGTGGGCATGCTCTGGAGCCTCTTTGCTCCTGAGATTAGAAAAACAGTCCTCTGGGCCGGATTTGAACCAGCGACCTATGGATAACTGTGAATCCTCCACTACAGTCCACCGCTCTACCAACTGAGCTACCAGAGGCTCTGTATACTTTCTTATTCGTACTGATTGCTTTACGTCCGTCCCTGTCTGCCGTCTGCACACACTGCTACTCAGCGCGGCCATATAGACGCACAGGAAATGCAATCATCGGCTGCAACTGCAAACATTGCCCAGATTAAGTTTTATAATGCTCGATGGTGTCGATTAGGTTAAAATATGCAAGTAGGAAGTGTCTGAAGTATGTCAAAGGACTGCTAAGTGTGTTACGAGTCTTATCCTGCTGTCTGGTTCCATGGTGTAACGGTTAGCACTCTGGACTCTGAATCCAGCGATCCGAGTTCGAATCTCGGTGGAACCTTCGTTTAGTCTAAATTTTCTGTAAGAAGAGTTTGTCGCTGAGGAAGTAGCAGCAATAGGCTCACGGCGTTAGTTTCTACGTTTGTGTAAAAAACGATGCGTCTATAAAACGGCCGAATATTGGTGCGACTTTGTGACCTATATAAAACATTAGACGAGTAATACCTGTAAGAGCAAGCAATTTTACGATAATTCGAAGAAATATCATTATCCCACGAAGGTTAAAATTCCCATGATTATCAACTAGCTATTACAAGCTGAGCAAATGAATTTCCTTTCAAATAGGTTTAAAACATAGGGAGGTTCTGACTCAGTGGGCATGCTCTGGAGCCTCTTTGCTCCTGAGATTAGAAAAACAGTCCTCTGGGCCGGATTTGAACCAGCGACCTATGGATAACTGTGAATCCTCCACTACAGTCCACCGCTCTACCAACTGAGCTACCAGAGGCTCTGTATACTTTCTTATTCGTACTGATTGCTTTACGTCCGTCCCTGTCTGCCGTCTGCACACACTGATACTCAGCGCGGCCATATAGACGCACAGGAAATGCAATCATCGGCTGCAACTGCAAACATTGCCCAGATTAAGTTTTATAATGCTCGATGGTGTCGATTAGGTTAAAATATGCAAGTAGGAAGTGTCTGAAGTATGTCAGAGGACTGCTAAGTGTGTTACGAGTCTTATCCTGCTGTCTGGTTCCATGGTGTAACGGTTAGCACTCTGGACTCTGAATCCAGCGATCCGAGTTCGAATCTCGGTGGAACCTTCGTTTAGTCTAAATTTTCTGTAAGAAGAGTTTGTCGCTGAGGAAGTAGCAGCAATAGGCTCACGGCGTTAGTTTCTACGTTTGTGTAAAAAACGATGCGTCTATAAAACGGCCGAATATTGGTGCGACTTTGTGACCTATATAAAACATTAGACGAGTAATACCTGTAAGAGCAAGCAATTTTACGATAATTCGAAGAAATATCATTATCCCACGAAGGTTAAAATTCCCATGATTATCAACTAGCTATTACAAGCTGAGCAAATGAATTTCCTTTCAAATAGGTTTAAAACATAGGGAGGTTCTGACTCAGTGGGCATGCTCTGGAGCCTCTTTGCTCCTGAGATTAGAAAAACAGTCCTCTGGGCCGGATTTGAACCAGCGACCTATGGATAACTGTGAATCCTCCACTACAGTCCACCGCTCTACCAACTGAGCTACCAGAGGCTCTGTATACTTTCTTATTCGTACTGATTGCTTTACGTCCGTCCCTGTCTGCCGTCTGCACACACTGCTACTCAGCGCGGCCATATAGACGCACAGGAAATGCAATCATCGGCTGCAACTGCAAACATTGCCCAGATTAAGTTTTATAATGCTCGATGGTGTCGATTAGGTTAAAATATGCAAGTAGGAAGTGTCTGAAGTATGTCAAAGGACTGCTAAGTGTGTTACGAGTCTTATCCTGCTGTCTGGTTCCATGGTGTAACGGTTAGCACTCTGGACTCTGAATCCAGCGATCCGAGTTCGAATCTCGGTGGAACCTTCGTTTAGTCTAAATTTTCTGTAAGAAGAGTTTGTCGCTGAGGAAGTAGCAGCAATAGGCTCACGGCGTTAGTTTCTACGTTTGTGTAAAAAACGATGCGTCTATAAAACGGCCGAATATTGGTGCGACTTTGTGACCTATATAAAACATTAGACGAGTAATACCTGTAAGAGCAAGCAATTTTACGATAATTCGAAGAAATATCATTATCCCACGAAGGTTAAAATTCCCATGATTATCAACTAGCTATTACAAGCTGAGCAAATGAATTTCCTTTCAAATAGGTTTAAAACATAGGGAGGTTCTGACTCAGTGGGCATGCTCTGGAGCCTCTTTGCTCCTGAGATTAGAAAAACAGTCCTCTGGGCCGGATTTGAACCAGCGACCTATGGATAACTGTGAATCCTCCACTACAGTCCACCGCTCTACCAACTAAGCTACCAGAGGCTCTGTATACTTTCTTATTCGTACTGATTGCTTTACGTCCGTCCCTGTCTGCCGTCTGCACACACTGATACTCAGCGCGGCCATATAGACGCACAGGAAATGCAATCATCGGCTGCAACTGCAAACATTGCCCAGATTAAGTTTTATAATGCTCGATGGTGTCGATTAGGTTAAAATATGCAAGTAGGAAGTGTCTGAAGTATGTCAGAGGACTGCTAAGTGTGTTACGAGTCTTATCCTGCTGTCTGGTTCCATGGTGTAACGGTTAGCACTCTGGACTCTGAATCCAGCGATCCGAGTTCGGATCTCGGTGGAACCTTCGTTTAGTCTAAATTTTCTGTAAGAAGAGTTTGTCGCTGAGGAAGTAGCAGCAATAGGCTCACGGCGTTAGTTTCTACGTTTGTGTAAAAAACGATGCGTCTATAAAACGGCCGAATATTGGTGCGACTTTGTGACCTATATAAAACATTAGACGAGTAATACCTGTAAGAGCAAGCAATTTTACGATAATTCGAAGAAATATCATTATCCCACGAAGGTTAAAATTCCCATGATTATCAACTAGCTATTACAAGCTGAGCAAATGAATTTCCTTTCAAATAGGTTTAAAACATAGGGAGGTTCTGACTCAGTGGGCATGCTCTGGAGCCTCTTTGCTCCTGAGATTAGAAAAACAGTCCTCTGGGCCGGATTTGAACCAGCGACCTATGGATAACTGTGAATCCTCCACTACAGTCCACCGCTCTACCAACTGAGCTACCAGAGGCTCTGTATACTTTCTTATTCGTACTGATTGCTTTACGTCCGTCCCTGTCTGCCGTCTGCACACACTGCTACTCAGCGCGGCCATATAGACGCACAGGAAATGCAATCATCGGCTGCAACTGCAAACATTGCCCAGATTAAGTTTTATAATGCTCGATGGTGTCGATTAGGTTAAAATATGCAAGTAGGAAGTGTCTGAAGTATGTCAGAGGACTGCTAAGTGTGTTACGAGTCTTATCCTGCTGTCTGGTTCCATGGTGTAACGGTTAGCACTCTGGACTCTGAATCCAGCGATCCGAGTTCGGATCTCGGTGGAACCTTCGTTTAGTCTAAATTTTCTGTAAGAAGAGTTTGTCGCTGAGGAAGTAGCAGCAATAGGCTCACGGCGTTAGTTTCTACGTTTGTGTAAAAAACGATGCGTCTATAAAACGGCCGAATATTGGTGCGACTTTGTGACCTATATAAAACATTAGACGAGTAATACCTGTAAGAGCAAGCAATGTTACGATAATTCGAAGAAATATCATTATCCCACGAAGGTTAAAATTCCCATGATTATCAACTAGCTATTACAAGCTGAGCAAATGAATTTCCTTTCAAATAGGTTTAAAACATAGGGAGGTTCTGACTCAGTGGGCATGCTCTGGAGCCTCTTTGCTCCTGAGATTAGAAAAACAGTCCTCTGGGCCGGATTTGAACCAGCGACCTATGGATAACTGTGAATCCTCCACTACAGTCCACCGCTCTACCAACTGAGCTACCAGAGGCTCTGTATACTTTCTTATTCGTACTGATTGCTTTACGTCCGTCCCTGTCTGCCGTCTGCACACACTGCTACTCAGCGCGGCCATATAGACGCACAGGAAATGCAATCATCGGCTGCAACTGCAAACATTGCCCAGATTAAGTTTTATAATGCTCGATGGTGTCGATTAGGTTAAAATATGCAAGTAGGAAGTGTCTGAAGTATGTCAGAGGACTGCTAAGTGTGTTACGAGTCTTATCCTGCTGTCTGGTTCCATGGTGTAACGGTTAGCACTCTGGACTCTGAATCCAGCGATCCGAGTTCGGATCTCGGTGGAACCTTCGTTTAGTCTAAATTTTCTGTAAGAAGAGTTTGTCGCTGAGGAAGTAGCAGCAATAGGCTCACGGCGTTAGTTTCTACGTTTGTGTAAAAAACGATGCGTCTATAAAACGGCCGAATATTGGTGCGACTTTGTGACCTATATAAAACATTAGACGAGTAATACCTGTAAGAGCAAGCAATGTTACGATAATTCGAAGAAATATCATTATCCCACGAAGGTTAAAATTCCCATGATTATCAACTAGCTATTACAAGCTGAGCAAATGAATTTCCTTTCAAATAGGTTTAAAACATAGGGAGGTTCTGACTCAGTGGGCATGCTCTGGAGCCTCTTTGCTCCTGAGATTAGAAAAACAGTCCTCTGGGCCGGATTTGAACCAGCGACCTATGGATAACTGTGAATCCTCCACTACAGTCCAACGCTCTACCAACTTTTTTTTTTTTTTTTTTTTTTTTTTTTTTTTTTTTTTTTTTTTTTTTTTTTTTACCGATCGGGACTGGAACCCGGGATCTCCTGCTTACATGGCAGACGCTCTATCCATCTTTTTTTTTTTTTTTTTTGGCCTCCCATCACCCCTTTCAGCCCATCCTTGCGCTCTCCATAATTCGCCTTCATCGGCGTCGGCTTCTCACGCCATGTACATAACCATAAACTGATGAGACGAAGTTAATCCCTTTATCGTGGAGAAACTAATGTACCCCTTCTTTGGGCTTATTGATAATGTGAAAAAAGAATGATGTCTTCAGTAGGTAGAAACAGAAGTTATGTTCAGTTTGTTTCCTTCTTCATCGCTGTTTTTTGTTGTCACACTTAAAGCAAATAGTCTTCCTTGACAAAGAAACGTCAGAGGGCATTGCGAAACTGCCTCTTCTCTCTGAAAATGCTTAAAAAACAAACCATATTCGGTGAGAAGCAACTATTTATAATGGCTTCTTGAAAAATAAATTAATAAACGTTGAACTCAAAGAACGGCAATTCCAGTAAAAACTAAAATAATTTTTTTTTTTTTCCACGATTGTTAAGTAAGTTAGTAGTGGTGAACACTCTCTTACGTTTGTCTTCTGTGTCCGCAGATATTTCTTGTTAATTCTTTTACATCAAGGTCTTGGTTAAAAAATTTGCGTATGTTTCTTTATATTTACTAGTCTTCAGTAACATGTGATGCTCAGTTAGCAGATAGATCCAAAAATCCTCTTGGCTTTTCTCTTCCTTCGTGAAGAGGTAATGGACCGTTGCCGCTTTCAGCCAATTGACTGCGTTGCGTTTCGTGTTAGGAAAGGGTACATCATCCGGTGTCAAAAAGTCCGCAGGCGTTATAGCGTTAGGTGACGTTCGAAGGATGAGTGCCAGCTTTCGACGGACATTCAGCCAGATATCTTTAACCTTGTCGCACACGAGACGATGTTCTTCGTTATCAATTAAACTACACGTTGCACACAAAGGCGAATCCGCTAAGTGGATCGAATGAAGTTTCGAGTTTGTTGCAACTTTCCTATTTACAACAAAGTACCATGTTGCTCTCAGATGAGTAGCTAAGTTACGGTTATGAATATTTGCCCATATCACTTTCCAGTTAGAACATGGATAGTTTTGTTCTATTTTGTTGTTCTTCTTTTCTCCCATCAATTTGCCATATATTTCTTTTACGTTTGTCATGTCTTTTTCCGGAATTCTTGAACGTAGGTAGCTATATTCTATTAAAAACCATCGTAAATGGTAAAGTCCGCTCGGTATGTGCTGCACATTAATGGGTGGAGAGAGGTCATCTGGAGCTGTTTCAGATTGCAAGTGCGCGGCGATACAGCTGCCGGATTGTCTCCATTGTTGAAATGTATTGGAGATGTACAGAGCCTGCGACTTTTTAGTAACATTCGTTAAGTTTAAGCCGCCATTATTAGTGGCGAGCGTCAGAGTGTCATACTGGATTTTAAATATGTGGCCACGGCTCACAAAATAGCCTATTGCTGACATAATTTGTTTGGCGATGCCGGCGGGTATAGGCAGTATCTGGGCGACATAATTGACTTTGGAAGTAATAGAGACGTTCGCTAAAGACACTCTCTGAATTTCATTTAACTGTCGAATACTATGTGTCCGTACACTAGCTCGTATGGTAGTTAGTACTTGTCTATAGTTGGCCGCAATAGTTTGACGTATATTTTTTCGGAAATCAATGCCGAGACACTTCAAGGCTGTTAGCTCACGTAACTGACCGTGTGTGCGCATGCCAATGCCACATCCGATATTGAATATGCCGGACTTGGTTTTGTTTAACCTCGCGGCTGACGCTCGTTCGTATTTTTCTATTATGTGCATTGCCGTCTCGACTTCCGCTACATTCATAACGAGAAACCCAACATCGTCCGCATAAGCTTTACATATTATTTTGTTTCCTCGTATTTGCAATCCTTGTAACCGCTGAGTCAAGGTAGCGAGCAAAGGTTCGATGGCCATGGCAAAAAGTGCCATGGACAACGGACAACCTTGCCTGACGGAACATGCGATCTCGACTGGCCGGCTAGGCTGTCCATTTATGATGATTCTGGAGGAGTTATTCGTTACCAAACGTCGTATGAGGTCGACGAATCTCGGCGGAAAACCCATTGCGCCCATCGTTTTCAGGAGGTAGGAGTGGCTGATCCTGTCGAAGGCTTTATCGAAATCTAACGACACGATGGCACATTTTAGCCGACATACTTCTGCTATTGAAATTATGTCGCGGTAGTCGGACAGCGTCTGCTGAATTTTCCTATCTTTGCCCACGCTAGACTGATATGGGCCGGTGACGCTGGCCATTACATTTTTAAGTCTGTGGGCTAAGAGCCGCGAAAAAATTTTATAGTCACTGTTCAACAGAGTGATTGGTCTCAAATTTCCAATTTTCTTGCCAGCCGATTTTTTTGCGATTAACACTATCATACCTTCACGAAAATCTTTCGGTATCTCCTTATTGAGGTTCAGAAGTTCATTACAGATGCATGTAATTCTATGTTTTATATGTTCCCAGAAGACTTGATAAAATTCTGCTGGTATGCCGTCAGCTCCAGGGGATTTATTTTTTGCACTTTGATAGACAGCATAGTGTACATCGTCTTCGGTCGCCTCCGCTATTAGAGCTTCCGCGTACGCGTTACCAACGCGTCCTTGCAGGTGGGTCAGTATATCGTCCTGTGCTTTTTCGTCTACCTCTTTATGTGAAAACAAGTTGTCGAAATGGGTTAGTATTTCTGCTTTTATGTCGTTGTGCATTGTCAAGGTGGTTCCATTATCAGTTTTAAGCTCCGTCAGTATTTTGCGGAATCCTCGTTTAGTTTCACGAATCACATGATATATCGAAGTGGCTTCTTTTTGCGCCACAGTCTCTGCTCTTGACCTTATTTGGTATCCTTCAAGCTGTTGTCGCCTTAATGTCAGTATTTTTGCCTGGAATTCTTTAATTCTCCCATGGTTCCCAATAGCTGTAGCACCTTGCAGGTAGAGTTCTCGGAGACAATGAAAGTAAAATTCTATCGTTCTTTTCCGCCAAAAGCTCTTCTCCCGGGAGTAGTTGATGAAACATCTCCGGATCTGAGGTTTGGCGCATTTGAGCCACCAATCCAAGGTCGAGTGGTAAGAGCTGAGTTTGGTCTCGCAGGCTCTCCAAGTGGTGAGAAAGGCTTCTCGACAGGCAGGATCTTTTAAGTGTGAAACATTAAGTTTCCATGGCCCTTTATATCGACAGGTTCCTTGTCGTTCCAAATTTAATGTGCATATATATGCAGCGTGGTCCGAAAAAACGGTTGGCCAAACTTCAGACTGCAGGATGCGGTGTTTCAGATTGGGCGAGACATATATTCGATCCAACCGGCTCGCTGAATGATTAGTGAGGTGGGTAAAGCCGGGTGCCGCGCCGTGCTTTTGCTCCCACGAATCAGTTAAACGGAGGTCGGTGACGATACGTTCCAGGTCCGGCGATTTGTTGTAGTTCGGAGTTTGGTCTTTGGCATGTATGACACTGTTAAAGTCGCCTCCAAGGATGGTATGGGTGCAGTGTACACCAAACAAAGGAACAATTCCCTCCTTAAAAAACTGTGCTCGTTGGCACCGATTGGTAGAACCAGATGGGGCATAGACATTAATAATCCTGGTGTTATAAAGCGTGCCGGCAATGCCTCTGCCGTTAGGCAGTTTTGTTACGTCTGTAATGACGACGCCCTCTTTGAAAAGAAATGCGGTACCCAAATCACATCCAATTCCAGGATTGACTATAGCATTATACCCCTGTATGAAGTCAAGTTCGATGTTTGTTACTTCTTGTAAAAACAAAATGTCCACATCAGCTGCATACAGGAAATCTTTTAAATTTTGTAAATGAAATGGGCTACAAATTTTATTGATGTTCAGCGTAGCGATCTTATAGGCCTGCAACGGAACTACGTAAGCCAAGACGGGAGTGTAATTAGGAAAAACTCTGGCAACATATCATTTCGAAAAAACATTAAGAAATCTGACCCGAGAGACATGTGGACACAAGTCAGTAAAACCGTTCAGACTAGAAATATTCATGACTTGGGAAGGGATCAGTCGGCTTCTCCGTGTCTGGCACAGTATCCGTCGCGGCGATGACATTCAAGACGACGTCATCGCGTGGTGTGGCCATCGTGGTGACTGTAACGGTTCCTGTGGTGTCCATAATTTCGTCCTCCTTTGTAGTGTCGTCGACATCGTCTGCCCACGGATTCGACAGCCCTGTCATCGGTTCGTCATTAAGTGGTGCACTATATTCAGGTGTTTGCTGGTGATTTTTATCTTCGGTTCGGGTAATTGCTACGTCATCGGAGGGCAAACTGGCAGAACCGGAGGTACTATCCAAGGACACAGGGTCTTCGTTAGATGACTGCTGATTGCACTGCAAGTTCTCAGATGCAGATTGACGTATTTTGCCCCCTATTTGCTTCGCCTGTTCACGCAGTTGTGGTGCAGTCTGCTCTGCACCTTGACGCGCGATCCACCGTTTTTTAGATTTCTTGGGAGATGCGTCTCGTGGTGGACTTTGGACGGTACCTGAAGAAGCCTCAGGTTGCAAAGTAGCACTACTCGAAGTGACTGACGCCAGGTCTGATTTCATTGCACTTGACGGGCTGTGGTCAGTGCCTAAGGCAGCTGCAGGATTCGGAAGAGCACCACTAGAAACGGCTGGTTGCGAGTCCGTTTTCTGTGCACCTGATACGCTTTTGATACCTCCTAAAGAAGCTCCAGGATGCAGAGGAGCACTACCCGAAGCGACTGAGGTCGCGTCCGTATCCATTGCCTCATTGGGCGATTCCACGGCGACAAGGGCAGGAGCAGATATGTCTTCGCAGGAGGGTTGAGTGTCTACAGATGCTACACCTGAGTCGGTCGGTCGGTTGGTCGGTCGCTTGTGGGTCGGTATTCGTAGTAACTTCGGGGGGCGCAGTGGCACTTGCAAAACCGCGCGCTACGGCGACATATGTCACGGGCAGCGTTGACATAGCAGGGGGCCTGACGGCATCGCCAGCAGGCAGTTGCGCCACTCGCCTTTGAACACATTCTGCATGAACGTGGCCTGGTAAATTGCAGACAGCACTCGTTTTCGGTTGGTCATCATACATCACAACAGCTCTATATCCGCAGACGTTTATAAACGACGGAATGTGCTTCTGCAATTCGACTTTTAATTGGCGCACACCATTCAAAACAGGGAATTTGTGTGCAGCAGACCACCGTTCAGCAATATTACTCAAAACTTTCCCGTATGGAGCAATAACAGCATTTATCTGGTCACTTGTAATTTCAAAGGGAAGTTCAAAGACTCGCACGCTCCGAATACCTAGACCAGCATGGGCAACGGTAACCTCCCCAACATTTCCGTCAGCATGTTTAAATTTCAGAATGCCACCACAAGATCGAACTATCCTTTCACACAATTCTGGACTGGCAAGTTTCACGAAAACCACACTGTTCATAATCGAGAAATGTATGCCGATAATATCATCAAGTCCTATTTTAACATCATCCTCTAACCACTGTTCAACATCAAATGACCTCGGTCGGACAAAGTTGCGATCAAACGTGAATTTCAAAGTATCTTTTCGTAGCGGGTGCGACATCTCTTAATTCTTTTTCATGTCTACACAAATACTATAGACAGCGACGCGTTGCAGCAAGAGCAGAGACTTACCACGCGGAGCTAACGCAGCACAGCACACAGCACGGCACGTCCGATCTCCAGAGCAGCCGCTGGCTGACTGCCAACTGAGCTACCAGAGGCTCTGTATACTTTCTTATTCCTACTCATTGCTTTACGTCCGTCCCTGTCTGCCGTCTGCACACACTGCTACTCAGCGCGGCCATATAGACGCACAGGAAATGCAATCATCGGCTGCAACTGCAAACATTGCCCAGATTAAGTTTTATAATGCTCGATGGTGTCGATTAGGTTAAAATATGCAAGTAGGAAGTGTCTGAAGTATGTCAGAGGACTGCTAAGTGTATTACGAGTCTTATCCTGCTGTCTGGTTCCATGGTGTAACGGTTAGCACTCTGGACTCTGAATCCAGCGATCCGAGTTCGAATCTCGGTGGAACCTTCGTTTAGTCTAAATTTTCTGTAATAAGAGTTTCTCGCTGAGGAAGTAGCAGCAATAGGCTCACGGCGTTAGTTTCTACGTTTGTGTAGAAAACGATGCGTCTATAAAACGGCCGAATATTGGTGCGACTTTGTGACCTATATAGAACATTAAACGAGTAATACCTGTAAGAGCAAGCAATTTTACGATAATTCGAAGAAATATCATTATCCCACGAAGGTTAAAAATCCCATGATTATCAACTAGCTATTACAAGCTGAGCAAAGGAATTTCCTTTAAAATAGGTTTAAAACATAGGGAGCTTCTGACTCAGTGGGCATTCTCTGGAGCCTCTTTCTGCTGAGATTAGAAAAACAGTCCTCTGGGCCGGATTTAAACCAGCGACCTATGGATAACTGTGAATCCTCCACTACAGTCCACCGCTCTACCAACTGAGCTACCAGAGGCTCTGTATACTTTCTTATTCCTACTCATTGCTTTACGTCCGTCAATGTCTGCCGTCTGCACACACTGCTACTCAGCGCGGCCATATAGACGCACAGGAAATGCATTCATCGGCTGCAACTGCAAACATTGCCCAGATTAAGTTTTATAATGCTCGATGGTGTCGATTAGGTTAAAATATGCAAGTAGGAAGTGTCTGAAGTATGTCAGAGGACTGCTAAGTGTATTACGAGTCTTATCCTGCTGTCTGGTTCCATGGTGTAACGGTTAGCACTCTGGACTCTGAATCCAGCGATCCGAGTTCGAATCTCGGTGGAACCTTCGTTTAGTCTAACTTTTCTGTAATAAGAGTTTCTCGCTGAGGAAGTAGCAGCAATAGGCTCACGGCGTTAGTTTCTACGTTTGTGTAGAAAACGATGCGTCTATAAAACGGCCGAATATTGGTGCGACTTTGTGACCTATATAGAACATTAAACGAGTAATACCTGTAAGAGCAAGCAATTTTACGATAATTCGAAGAAATATCATTATCCCACGAAAGTTAAAAATCCCATGATTAGCAACTAGCTATTACAAGCTGAGCAAATGAATTTCCTTTAAAATAGGTTTAAAACATAGGGAGGTTCTGACTCAGTGGGCATTCTCTGGAGCCTCTTTGCTGCTGAGATTAGAAAAACAGTCCTCTGGGCCGGATTTGAACCAGCGACCTATGGATAACTGTGAATCCTCCACTACAGTCCACCGCTCTACCAACTGAGCTACCAGACGCTCTGTATACTTTCTTATTCCTACTCATTGCTTTACGTCCGTCCCTGTCTGCCGTCTGCACACACTACTACTCAGCGCTTCCATATAGACGCACAGGAAATGCAGTCATCGGCTGCAACTGCAAACATTGCCCAGATTTAGTTATATAATGCTCGATGGTGTCGATTAGGTTAAAATATGCAAGTAGGAAGTGTCTGAAGTATGTCAGAGGACTGCTAAGTGTATTACGAGTCTTATCCTGCTGTCTGGTTCCATGGTGTAACGGTTAGCACTCTGGACTCTGAATCCAGCGGTCCGAGTTCGAATCTCGGTGGAACCTTCGTTTAGTCTAAATTTTCCGTAATAAGAGTTTCTCGCTGAGGAAGTAGCAGCAATAGGCTCACGGCGTTAGTTTCTACGTTTGTGTAGAAAACGATGCGTCTATAAAACGGCCGAATATTGGTGCGACTTTGTGACCTATATAGAACATTAAACGAGTAATACCTGTAAGAGCAAGCAATTTTACGATAATTCGAAGAAATATCATTATCCCACGAAGGTTAAAAATCCCATGATTATCAACTAGCTATTACAAGCTGAGCAAATGAATTTCCTTTAAAATAGGTTTAAAACATAGGGAGGTTCTGACTCAGTGGGCATTCTCTGGAGCCTCTTTGCTGCTGAGATTAGACAAACAGTCCTCTGGGCCGGATTTGAACCAGCGACCTATGGATAACTGTGAATCCTCCACTACAGTCCACCACTCTACCAGCTGAGCTACCAGCGGCTCTGTATACTTTCTTATTCCTACTCATTGCTTTACGTCCGTCCCTGTCTGCCGTCTGCACACACTGCTACTCAGCGCGGCCATATAGACGCACAGGAAATGCAATCATCGGCTGCAACTGCAAACATTGCCCAGATTAAGTTTTATAATGCTCGATGGTGTCGATTAGGTTAAAATATGCAAGTAGGAAGTGTCTGAAGTATGTCAGAGGACTGCTAAGTGTATTACGAGTCTTATCCTGCTGTCTGGTTCCATGGTGTATCGGTTAGCACTCTGGACTCTGAATCCAGCGATCCGAGTTCGAATCTCGGTGGAACCTTCGTTTAGTCTAAATTTTCTGTAATAAGAGTTTCTCGCTGAGGAAGTAGCAGCAATAGGCTCACGGCGTTAGTTTCTACGTTTGTGTAGAAAACGATGCGTCTATAAAACGGCCGAATATTGGTGCGACTTTGTGACCTATATAGAACATTAAACGAGTAATACCTGTAAGAGCAAGCAATTTTACGATAATTCGAAGAAATATCATTATCCCACGAAGGTTAAAAATCCCATGATTATCAACTAGCTATTACAAGCTGAGCAAATGAATTTCCTTTAAAATAGGTTTAAAACATAGGGAGGTTCTGACTCAGTGATCATTATCTGGAGCCTCTTAGCTGCTGAGATTAGAAAAACAGTCCTCTGGGCCGGATTTGAACCAGCGACCTATGGATAACTGTGAATCCTCCACTACAGTCCACCGCTCTACCAACTGAGCTACCAGAGGCTCTGTATACTTTCTTATTCCTACTCATTGCTTTACGTCCGTCCCTGTCTGCCATCTGCACACACTGCTACTCAGCGCGGCCATATAGACGCACAGGAAATGCAATCATCGGCTGCAACTGCAAACATTGCCCAGATTAAGTTTTATGGTGCTCGATGGTGTCGATTAGGTTAAAATATGCAAGTAGGAAGTGTCTGAAGTATGTCAGAGGACTGCTAAGTGTATTACGAGTCTTATCCTGCTGTCTGGTTCCATGGTGTATCGGTTAGCACTCTGGACTCTGAATCCAGCGATCCGAGTCCGAATCTCGGTGGAACCTTCGTTTAGTCTAAATTTTCTGTAATAAGAGTTTCTCGCTGAGGAAGTAGCAGCAATAGGCTCACGGCGTTGGTTTCTACGTTTGTGTAGAAAACGATGCGTCTATAAAACGGCCGAATATTGGTGCGACTTTGTGACCTATATAGAACATTAAACGAGTAATACCTGTAAGAGCAAGCAATTTTACGATAATTCGAAGAAATATCATTATCCCACGAAGGTTAAAAATCCCATGATTATCAACTAGCTATTACAAGCTGAGCAAATGAATTTCCTTTAAAATAGGTTTAAAACATAGGGAGGTTCTGACTCAGTGGGCATTCTCTGGAGCCTCTTTGCTGCTGAGATTAGAAAAAGAGTCCTCTGGGCCGGATTTGAACCAGCGACCTATGGATAACTGTGAATCCTCCACTACAGTCCACCGCTCTACCAACTGAGCTACCAGACGCTCTGTATACTTTCTTATTCCTACTCATTGCTTTACGTCCGTCCCTGTGTGCCGTCTGCACACACTACTACTCAGCGCTTCCATATAGACGCACAGGAAATGCAGTCATCGGCTGCAACTGCAAACATTGCCCAGATTTAGTTATATAATGCTCGATGGTGTCGATTAGGTTAAAATATGCAAGTAGGAAGTGTCTGAAGTATGTCACAGGACTGCTAAGTGTATTACGAGTCTTATCCTGCTGTCTGGTTCCATGGTGTATCGGTTAGCACTCTGGACTCTGAATCCAGCGATCCGAGTCCGAATCTCGGTGGAACCTTCGTTTAGTCTAAATTTTCTGTAATAAGAGTTTCTCGCTGAGGAAGTAGCAGCAATAGGCTCACGGCGTTAGTTTCTACGTTTGTGTAGAAAACGATGCGTCTATAAAACGGCCGAATATTGGTGCGACTTTGTGACCTATATAGAACATTAAACGAGTAATACCTGTAAGAGCAAGCAATTTTACGATAATTCGAAGAAATATCATTATCCCACGAAGGTTAAAAATCCCATGATTATCAACTAGCTATTACAAGCTGAGCAAATGAATTTCCTTTAAAATAGGTTTAAAACATAGGGAGGTTCTGACTCAGTGGGCATTCTCTGGAGCCTCTTTGCTGCTGAGATTAGAAAAAGAGTCCTCTGGGCCGGATTTGAACCAGCGACCTATGGATAACTGTGAATCCTCCACTACAGTCCACCGCTCTACCAACTGAGCGACCAGACGCTCTGTATACTTTCTTATTCCTACTCATTGCTTTACGTCCGTCCCTGTGTGCCGTCTGCACACACTACTACTCAGCGCTTCCATATAGACGCACAGGAAATGCAGTCATCGGCTGCAACTGCAATCATTGCCCAGATTTAGTTATATAATGCTCGATGGTGTCGATTAGGTTAAAATATGCAAGTAGGAAGTGTCTGAAGTATGTCACAGGACTGCTAAGTGTATTACGAGTCTTATCCTGCTGTCTGGTTCCATGGTGTAACGGTTAGCACTCTGGACTCTGAATCCAGCTATTCGAGTTCGAATCTCGGTGGAACCTTCGTTTAGTCTAAATTTTCTGTAATAAGAGTTTCTCGCTGAGGAAGTAGCAGCAATAGGCTCACGGCGTTAGTTTCTACGTTTGTGTAGAAAACGATGCGTCTATAAAACGGCCGAATATTGGTGCGACTTTGTGACCTATATAGAACATTAAACGAGTAATACCTGTAAGAGCATGCAATTTTACGATAATTCGAAGAAATATCATTATCCCACGAAGGTTAAAAATCCCATGATTATCAACTAGCTATTACAAGCTGAGCAAATGAATTTCCTTTAAAATAGGTTTAAAACATAGGGAGGTTCTGACACAGTGGGCATTCTCTGGAGCCTCTTTGCTGCTGAGATTAGAAAAACAGTCCTCTGGGCCGGATTTGAACCAGCGACCTATGGATAACTGTGAATCCTCCACTACAGTCCACCGCTCTACCAACTGAGCTACCAGAGGCTCTGTATACTTTCTTATTCCTACTCATTGCTTTACGTCCGTCCCTGTCTGCCGTCTGCACACACTGCTACTCAGCGCGGCCATATAGACGCACAGGAAATGCAATCATCGGCTGCTACTGCAAACATTGCCCAGATTAAGTTTTATAATGCTCGATGGTGTCGATTAGGTTAAAATATGCAAGTAGGAAGTGTCTGAAGTATGTCAGAGGACTGCTAAGTGTATTACGAGTCTTATTCTGCTGTCTGGTTCCATGGTGTAACGGTTAGCACTCTGGACTCTGAATCCAGCAATCCGAGATCGAATCTCGGTGGAACCTTCGTTTAGTCTAAATTTTCTGTAATAAGAGTTTCTCGCTGAGGAAGTAGCAGCAATAGGCTCACGGCGTTAGTTTCTACGTTTGTGTAGAAAACGATGCGTCTATAAAACGGCCGAATATTGGTGCGACTTTGTGACCTATATAGAACATTAAACGAGTAATACCTGTAAGAGCAAGCAATTTTACGATAATTCGAAGAAATATCATTATCCCACGAAGGTTAAAAATCCCATGATTATCAACTAGCTATTACAAGCTGAGCAAATGAATTTCCTTTAAAATAGGTTTAAAACATAGGGAGGTTCTGACTCAGTGGGCATTCTCTGGAGCCTCTTTGCTGCTGAGATTAGAAAAACAGTCCTCTGGGCCGGATTTGAACCAGCGACCTATGGATAACTGTGAATCCTCCACTACAGTCCACCGCTCTACCAACTGAGCTACCAGAGGCTCTGTATACTTTCTTATTCCTACTCATTGCTTTACGTCCGTCCCTGTCTGCCGTCTGCACACCCTGCTACTCAGCGCGGCCATATAGACGCACAGGAAATGCAATCATCGGCTGCAACTGCAAACATTGCCCAGATTAAGTTTTATAATGCTCGATGGTGTCGATTAGGTTAAAATATGCAAGTAGGAAGTGTCTGAAGTACGTCAGGGGACTGCTAACTGTATTACGAGTCTTATCCTGCTGTCTGGTTCCATGGTGTAACGGTTAGCACTCTGGACTCTGAATCCAGCGATCCGAGTTCGAATCTCGGTGGAGCCTTCGTTTAGTCTCAATTTTCTGTAATAAGAGTTTCTCGCTGAGGAAGTAGCAGCAATAGGCTCACGGCGTTAGTTTCTACGTTTGTGTAGAAAACGATGCGTCTATAAAACGGCCGAATATTGGTGCGACTTTGTGACCTATATAGAACATTAAACGAGTAATACCTGTAAGAGCAAGCAATTTTACGATAATTCGAAGAAATATCATTATCCCACGAAGGTTAAAAATCCCATGATTATCAACTAGGTATTACAAGCTGAGCAAATGAATTTCCTTTAAAATAGGTTTAAAACATACGGAGGTTCTGACTCAGTGGGCATTCTCTGGAGCCTCTTTGCTGCTGAGATTAGAAAAACAGTCCTCTGGGCCGGATTTGAACCAGCGACCTATGGATAACTGTGAATCCTCCACTACAGTCCACCGCTCTACCAACTGAGCTACCAGAGGCCCTGTATACTTTCTTATTCCTACTCATTGCTTTACGTCCGTCCCTGTCTGCCGTCTGCACACACTGCTACTCAGCGCGGCCATATAGACGCACAGGAAATGCAATCATCGGCTGCAACTGCAAACATTGCCCAGATTAAGTTTTATAATGCTCGATGGTGTCGATTAGGTTAAAATATGCAAGTAGGAAGTGTCTGAAGTATGTCAGAGGACTGCTAAGTGTATTACGAGTCTTATCCTGCTGTCTGATTCCATGGTGTAACGGTTAGCACTCTGGACTCTGAATCCAGCGATCCGAGTTCGAATCTCGGTGGAACCTTCGTTTAGTCTCAATTTTCTGTAATAAGAGTTTCTCGCTGAGGAAGTAGCAGCAATAGGCTCACGGCGTTAGTTTCTACGTTTGTGTAGAAAACGATGCGTCTATAAAACGGCCGAATATTGGTGCGACTTTGTGACCTATATAGAACATTAAACGAGTAATACCTGTAAGAGCAAGCAATTTTACGATAATTCGAAGAAATATCATTATCCCACGAAGGTTAAAAATCCCATGATTATCAACTAGGTATTACAAGCTGAGCAAATGAATTTCCTTTAAAATAGGTTTAAAACATAGGGAGGTTCTGACTCAGTGGGCATTCTCTGGAGCCTCTTTGCTGCTGAGATTAGAAAAACAGTTCTCTGGGCCGGATTTGAACCAGCGACCTATGGATAACTGTGAATCCTCCACTACAGTCCACCGCTCTACCAACTGAGCTACCAGAGGCTCTGTATACTTTCTTATTCCTACTCATTGCTTTACGTCCGTCCCTGTCTGCCGTCTGCACACACTGCTACTCAGCGCGGCCATATAGACGCACAGGAAATGCAATCATCAGCTGCAACTGCAAACATTGCCCAGATTAAGTTTTATAATGCTCGATGGTGTCGATTAGGTTAAAATATGCAAGTAAGAAGTGTCTGAAGTATGTCAGAGGACTGCTAAGTGTATTACGAGTCTTACCCTGCTGTCTGGTTCCATGGTGTAACGGTTAGCACTCTGGACTCTGAATCCAGCGATCCGAGTTCGAATCTCAGTGG
The DNA here is from genome assembly GCF_023897955.1 of Schistocerca gregaria. NCBI lineage: Eukaryota > Metazoa > Arthropoda > Insecta > Orthoptera > Acrididae > Schistocerca > Schistocerca gregaria. The sequence goes on along the minus strand of NC_064921.1, from coordinate 971,514,516 downwards.
AACCTTCGTTTGGTCTAAATTTTCTGTAATCAGAGTTTCTCGCTGAGGAAGTAGCAGCAATAGGCTCACGGCGTTAGTTTCTACGTTTGTGTAGAAAACGATGCGTCTATAAAACGGCCGAATATTGGTGCGACTTTGTGACCTATATAGAACATTAAACGAGTAATACCTGTAAGAGCAAGCAATTTTACGATAATTCGAAGAAATATCATTATCCCACGAAGGTTAAAAATCCCATGATTATCAACTAGCTATTACAAGCTGAGCAAATGAATTTCCTTTAAAATAGGTTTAAAACATAGGGAGGTTCTGACTCAGTGGACATTCTCTGGAGCCTCTTTGCTGCTGAGATTAGAAAAACAGTCCTCTGGGCCGGATTTGAACCAGCGACCTATGGATAACTGCGAATCCTCCACTACAGTCCACCGCTCTACCAACTGAGCTACCACAGGCTCTGTATAATTTCTTATTCCTACTCATTGCTTTACGTCCGTCCCTGTCTAGCAGTGTGTGCAGACGGCACTCAGCGCGGCCATATTGACGCACAGGAAATGCAATCATCGGCTGCAACTGCAAACATTGCCCAGATTAAGTTTTATAATGCTCGATGGTGTCGATTAGGTTAAAATACGCAAGTAGGAAGTGTCTGAAGTATGTCAGAGGGCTGCTAAGTGTATTACGACTCTTATCTTACAGTCTGGTTCCATGGTGTAACGGTTAGCACTCTGGACTCTGTGTCCAGCGATCCGAGTTCGAATCTCGGTGGAACCTTCGTTTAGTCTAAATTTTCTGTAATAAGTGTTTCTCGCTGAGGAAGTAGCAGCAATAGGCTTAAGGGGTTAGTTTCTACGTTTGTGTAGAAAACGATGCGTCTATAAAACGGCCGAATATTGGTGCGACTTTGTGACCTATATAGAACATTAAACGAGTAGTACCTGTAAGAGCAAGCAATTTTACGATAATTCGAAGAAATATCATTATCCCACGAAGGTTAAAAATCCCATGATTATCAACTAGCTATTACAAGCTGAGCAAATGAATTTCCTTTAAAATAGGTTTAAAACATAGGGAGGTTCTGACTCAGTGGGCATTCTCTGGAGCCTCTTTGCTGCTGAGATTAGAAAAACAGTCCTCTGGGCCGGATTTGAACCAGCGACCTATGGATAACTGTGAATCCTCCACTACAGTCCACCGCTCTACCAACTGAGCTACCAGAGGCTCTGTATACTTTCTTATTCCTACTCATTGCTTTACGTCCGTCCCTGTCTGCCGTCTGCACACACTGCTACTCAGCGCGGCCATATAGACGCACAGGAAATGCAATCATCGGCTGCAACTGCAAACATTGCCCAGATTAAGTTTTATAATGCTCGATGGTGTCGATTAGGTTAAAATATGCAAGTAGGAAGTGTCTGAAGTACGTCAGGGGACTGCTAACTGTATTACGAGTCTTATCCTGCTGTCTGGTTCCATGGTGTAACGGTTAGCACTCTGGACTCTGAATCCAGCGATCCGAGTTCGAATCTCGGTGGAGCCTTCGTTTAGTCTCAATTTTCTGTAATAAGAGTTTCTCGCTGAGGAAGTAGCAGCAATAGGCTCACGGCGTTAGTTTCTACGTTTGTGTAGAAAACGATGCGTCTATAAAACGGCCGAATATTGGTGCGACTTTGTGACCTATATAGAACATTAAACGAGTAATACCTGTAAGAGCAAGCAATTTTACGATAATTCGAAGAAATATCATTATCCCACGAAGGTTAAAAATCCCATGATTATCAACTAGGTATTACAAGCTGAGCAAATGAATTTCCTTTAAAATAGGTTTAAAACATACGGAGGTTCTGACTCAGTGGGCATTCTCTGGAGCCTCTTTGCTGCTGAGATTAGAAAAACAGTCCTCTGGGCCGGATTTGAACCAGCGACCTATGGATAACTGTGAATCCTCCACTACAGTCCACCGCTCTACCAACTGAGCTACCAGAGGCCCTGTATACTTTCTTATTCCTACTCATTGCTTTACGTCCGTCCCTGTCTGCCGTCTGCACACACTGCTACTCAGCGCGGCCATATAGACGCACAGGAAATGCAATCATCGGCTGCAACTGCAAACATTGCCCAGATTAAGTTTTATAATGCTCGATGGTGTCGATTAGGTTAAAATATGCAAGTAGGAAGTGTCTGAAGTATGTCAGAGGACTGCTAAGTGTATTACGAGTCTTATCCTGCTGTCTGATTCCATGGTGTAACGGTTAGCACTCTGGACTCTGAATCCAGCGATCCGAGTTCGAATCTCGGTGGAACCTTCGTTTAGTCTCAATTTTCTGTAATAAGAGTTTCTCGCTGAGGAAGTAGCAGCAATAGGCTCACGGCGTTAGTTTCTACGTTTGTGTAGAAAACGATGCGTCTATAAAACGGCCGAATATTGGTGCGACTTTGTGACCTATATAGAACATTAAACGAGTAATACCTGTAAGAGCAAGCAATTTTACGATAATTCGAAGAAATATCATTATCCCACGAAGGTTAAAAATCCCATGATTATCAACTAGGTATTACAAGCTGAGCAAATGAATTTCCTTTAAAATAGGTTTAAAACATAGGGAGGTTCTGACTCAGTGGGCATTCTCTGGAGCCTCTTTGCTGCTGAGATTAGAAAAACAGTTCTCTGGGCCGGATTTGAACCAGCGACCTATGGATAACTGTGAATCCTCCACTACAGTCCACCGCTCTACCAACTGAGCTACCAGAGGCTCTGTATACTTTCTTATTCCTACTCATTGCTTTACGTCCGTCCCTGTCTGCCGTCTGCACACACTGCTACTCAGCGCGGCCATATAGACGCACAGGAAATGCAATCATCAGCTGCAACTGCAAACATTGCCCAGATTAAGTTTTATAATGCTCGATGGTGTCGATTAGGTTAAAATATGCAAGTAAGAAGTGTCTGAAGTATGTCAGAGGACTGCTAAGTGTATTACGAGTCTTACCCTGCTGTCTGGTTCCATGGTGTAACGGTTAGCACTCTGGACTCTGAATCCAGCGATCCGAGTTCGAATCTCAGTGGAACCTTCGTTTGGTCTAAATTTTCTGTAATCAGAGTTTCTCGCTGAGGAAGTAGCAGCAATAGGCTCACGGCGTTAGTTTCTACGTTTGTGTAGAAAACGATGCGTCTATAAAACGGCCGAATATTGGTGCGACTTTGTGACCTATATAGAACATTAAACGAGTAATACCTGTAAGAGCAAGCAATTTTACGATAATTCGAAGAAATATCATTATCCCACGAAGGTTAAAAATCCCATGATTATCAACTAGCTATTACAAGCTGAGCAAATGAATTTCCTTTAAAATAGGTTTAAAACATAGGGAGGTTCTGACTCAGTGGACATTCTCTGGAGCCTCTTTGCTGCTGAGATTAGAAAAACAGTCCTCTGGGCCGGATTTGAACCAGCGACCTATGGATAACTGCGAATCCTCCACTACAGTCCACCGCTCTACCAACTGAGCTACCACAGGCTCTGTATAATTTCTTATTCCTACTCATTGCTTTACGTCCGTCCCTGTCTAGCAGTGTGTGCAGACGGCACTCAGCGCGGCCATATTGACGCACAGGAAATGCAATCATCGGCTGCAACTGCAAACATTGCCCAGATTAAGTTTTATAATGCTCGATGGTGTCGATTAGGTTAAAATACGCAAGTAGGAAGTGTCTGAAGTATGTCAGAGGGCTGCTAAGTGTATTACGACTCTTATCTTACAGTCTGGTTCCATGGTGTAACGGTTAGCACTCTGGACTCTGTGTCCAGCGATCCGAGTTCGAATCTCGGTGGAACCTTCGTTTAGTCTAAATTTTCTGTAATAAGTGTTTCTCGCTGAGGAAGTAGCAGCAATAGGCTTAAGGGGTTAGTTTCTACGTTTGTGTAGAAAACGATGCGTCTATAAAACGGCCGAATATTGGTGCGACTTTGTGACCTATATAGAACATTAAACGAGTAGTACCTGTAAGAGCAAGCAATTTTACGATAATTCGAAGAAATATCATTATCCCACGAAGGTTAAAAATCCCATGATTATCAACTAGCTATTACAAGCTGAGCAAATGAATTTCCTTTAAAATAGGTTTAAAACATAGGGAGGTTCTGACTCAGTGGGCATTCTCTGGAGCCTCTTTGCTGCTGAGATTAGAAAAACAGTCCTCTGGGCCGGATTTGAACCAGCGACCTATGGATAACTGTGAATCCTCCACTACAGTCCACCGCTCTACCAACTGAGCTACCAGAGGCTCTGTATACTTTCTTATTCCTACTCATTGCTTTACGTCCGTCCCTGTCTGCCGTCTGCACACACTGCTACTCAGCGCGGCCATATAGACGCACAGGAAATGCAATCATCGGCTGCAACTGCAAACATTGCCCAGATTAAGTTTTATAATGCTCGATGGTGTCGATTAGGTTAAAATATGCAAGTAGGAAGTGTCTGAAGTATGTCAGAGGACTGCTAAGTGTATTACGAGTCTTATCCTACTGTCTGGGTCCATGGTGTAACGGTTAGCGCTCTGGACTCTGAATCCAGCGATCCGACTTCGAATCTCGGTGGAACCTTCGTTTAGTCTAAATTTTCTGTAACAAGAGTTTCTCGCTGAGGAAGTAGCAGCAATAGGCTCACGGCGTTAGTTTCTACGTTTGTGTAGAAAACGATGCGTCTATAAAACGGCCGAATATTGGTGCGACTTTGTGACCTATATAAAACATTAGACGAGTAATACCTGTAAGAGCAAGCAATTTTACGATAATTCGAAGAAATATCATTATCCCACGAAGGTTAAAAATCCCATGATTATCAACTAGGTATTACAAGCTGAGCAAATGAATTTCCTTTAAAATAGGTTTAAAACATAGGGAGGTTCTGACTCAGTGGGCATTCTCTGGAGCCTCTTTGCTGCTGAGATTAGAAAAACAGTCCTCTGGGCCGGATTTGAACCAGCGACCTATGGATAACTGTGAATCCTCCACTACAGTCCACCGCTCTACCAACTGAGCTACCAGAGCCTCTGTATACTTTGTTATTCCTACTCATTGCTTTACGCCCGTCCCTGTCTGCCGTCTGCACACACTGCTACTCAGCGCGGCCATATAGACGCACAGGAAATGCAATCATCGGCTGCAACTGCAAACATTGCCCAGATTAAGTTTTATAATGCTCGATGGTGTCGATTAGTTTAAAATATGCAAGTGGGAAGTGTCTGAAGTATGTCAGAGGACTGCTAAGCGTATTACGAGTCTTATCCTGCTGTCTGGTTCCATGGTGTAACGGTTAGCGCTCTGGACTCTGAATCCAGCGATCCGAGTTCGAATCTCGGTGGAACCTTCGTTTAGTCTAAATTTTCTGTAATGAGAGTTTCTCGCTGAGGAAGTAGCAGCAATAGGCTCACGGCGTTAGTTTCTACGTTTGTGTAGAAAACGATGCGTCTATAAAACGGCCGAATATTGGTGCGACTTTGTGACCTATATAGAACATTACACGAGTAATACATGTAAGAGCAAGCAATTGTACGATAATTCGAAGAAATATCATTATCCCACGAAGGTTAAAAATCCCATGATTATCAACTAGCTATTACAAGCTGAGCAAATGAATTTCCTTTAAAATAGGTTTAAAACATACGGAGGTTCTGACTCAGTGGGCATTCTCTGGAGCCTCTTTGCTGCTGAGATTAGAAAAACAGTCCTCGGGGCCGGATTTGAACCAGCGACCTATGGATAACTGTGAATCCTCCACTACAGTACACCGCTCTACCAACTGAGCTACCAGAGGCTCTGTATACTTTCTTATTCCTACTCATTGCTTTACGTCCGTCCCTGTCTGCCGTCTGCACACACTGCTACTCAGCGCGGCCATATAGACGCACAGGAAATGCAATCATCGGCTGCAACTGCAAACATTGCCCAGATTAAGTTTTATAATGCTCGATGGTGTCGATTAGGTTAAAATATGCAAGTAGGAAGTGTCTGAAGTATGTCAGAGGACTGCTAAGTGTATTACGAGTCTTATCCTGCTGTCTGGTTCCATGGTGTAACGGTTAGCACTCTGGACTCTGAATCCAGCGATCCGAGTTCGAATCTCGGTGGAACCTTCGTTTAGTCTAAATTTTCTGTAATAAGAGTTTCTCGCTGAGGAAGTAGCAGCAATAGGCTCACGGCGTTAGTTTCTACGTTTGTGTAGAAAACGATGCGTCTATAAAACGGTCGAATATTGGTGCGACTTTGTGACCTATATAGAACATTAAACGAGTAATACCTGTAAGAGCAAGCAATTTTACGATAATTCGAAGAAATATCATTATCCCACGAAGGTTAAAAATCCCATGATTATCAACTAGCTATTACAAGCTGAGCAAATGAATTTCTTTTAAAATAGGTTTAAAACATAGGTAGGTTCTGACTCAGTGGGCATGCTCTGGAGCCTCTTTGCTGCTGAGATTAGAAAAAGAGTCCTCTGGGCCGGATTTGAACCAGCGACCTATGGATAACTGTGAATCCTCCACTACAGACCACCGCTCTACCAACAGAGCTACCAGAGGCTCTGTATACTTTCTTATTCCTACTCATTGCTTTACGTCCGTCCCTGTCTGCCGTCTGCACACACTGCTACTCAGCGCGGCCATATAGACGCACAGGAAATGCAATCATCGGCTGCAACTGCAAACATTGCCCAGATTAAGTTTTATAATGCTCGATGGTGTCGATTAGGTTAAAATATGCAAGTAGGAAGTGTCTGAAGTATGTCAGAGGACTGCTAAGTGTATTACGAGCCTTATCCTGCTGTCTGGTTCCATGGTGTAACGGTTAGCACTCTGGACTCTGAATCCAGCGATCCGAGTTCGAATCTCGGTGGAACCTTCGTTTAGTCTAAATTTTCTGTAATAAGAGTTTCTCGCTGAGGAAGTAGCAGCAATAGGCTCACGGCGTTAGTTTCTACGTTTGTGTAGAAAACGATGCGTCTATAAAACGGCCGAATATTGGTGCGACTTTGTGACCTATATAGAACATTAAACGAGTAATACCTGTAAGAGCAAGCAATTGTACGATAATTCGAAGAAATATCATTATCCCACGAAGGTTAAAAATCCCATGATTATCAACTAGCTATTACAAGTTGAGCAAATGAATTTCCTTTCAAATAGGTTTAAAACATACGGAGGTTCTGACTCAGTGGGCATTCTCTGGAGCCTCTTTGCTGCTGAGATTAGAAAAACAGTCCTCTGGGCCGGATTTGAACCAGCGACCTATGGATAACTGTGAATCCTCCACTACAGTCCACCGCTCTACCAACTGAGCTACCAGAGGCTCTGTATACTTTTTTATTCCTACTCATTGCTTTACGTCCGTTCCTGTCTGCCGTCTGCACACACTGCTACTCAGCGCGGCCATATAGACGCACAGGAAATGCAATCATCGGCTGCAACTGCAAACATTGCCCAGATTAAGTTTTATAATGCTCGATGGTGTCGATTAGGTTAAAATATGCAAGTAGGAAGTGTCTGAAGTATGTCAGAGGTCTGCTAAGTGTATTACGAGTCTTATCCTGCTGTCTGGTTCCATGGTGTAATGGTTAGCACTCTGGACTCTGAATCCAGCGATCCGAGTTCGAATCTCGGTGGAACCTTCGTTTAGTCTAAATTTTCTGTAATAAGAGTTTCTCGCTGAGGAAGTAGCAGCAATAGGCTCACGGCGTTAGTTTCTACGTTTGTGTAGAAAACGATGCGTCTATAAAACGGCCGAATATTGGTGCGACTTTGTGACCTATATAGAACATTAAACGAGTAATACCTGTAAGAGCAAGCAATTTTACGATAATTCGAAGAAATATCATTATCCCACGAAGGTTAAAAATCCCATGATTATCAACTAGCTATTACAAGCTGAGCAAATGAATTTCCTTTAAAATAGGTTTAAAACATACGGAGGTTCTGACTCAGTGGGCATTCTCTGGAGCCTCTTTGCTGCTGAGATTAGAAAAACAGTCCTCTGAGACGGATTTGAACCAGCGACCTATGGATAACTGCGAATCCTCCACTACAGTCCACCGCTCTACCAACTGAGCTACCAGAGGCTCTGTATACTTTCTTATTCCTACTCATTGCTTGACGTCCGTCCCTGTCTGCCGTCTGCACACACTGCTACTCAGCGCGGCCATATAGACGCACAGGAAATGCAATCATCGGCTGCAACTGCAAACATTGCCCAGATTAAGTTTTATAATGCTCGATGGTGTCGATTAGGTTAAAATATGCAAGTAGGAAGTGTCTGAAGTATGTCAGAGGACTGCTAAGTGTATTACGAGTCTTATCCTGCTGTCTGGTTCCATGGTGTAACGGTTAGCACTCTGGACTCTGAATCCAGCGATCCGAGTTCGAATCTCGGTGGAACCTTCGTTAAGTCTAAATTTTCTGTAATAAGAGTTTGTCGCTGAGGAAGTAGCAGCAATAGGCTCACGGCGTTAGTTTCTACGTTTGTGTAGAAAACGATGCGTCTATAAAACGGCCGAATATTGGTGCGACTTTGTGACCTCTATAGAACATTAAACGAGTAATACCTGTAAGAGCAAGCAATTTTACGATAATTCGAAGAAATATCATTATCCCACGAAGGTTAAAAATCCCATGATTATCAACTAGCTATTACAAGCTGAGCAAATGAATTTCCTTTAAAATAGGTTTAAAACATACGGAGGTTCTGACTCAGTGGGCATTCTCTGGAGCCTCTTTGCTGCTGAGATTAGAAAAACATTCCTCTGGGCCGGATTTGAACCAGCGACCTATGGATAACTGTGAATCCTCCACTACAGTCCACCGCTCTACCAACTGAGCTTCCAGAGGCTCTGTATACTTTCTTATACCTATTCATTGCTTTACGTCCGTCCCTGTCTGCCGTCTGCACACACTGCTACTCAGCGCGGCCATATAGACGCACAGGAAATGCAATCATCGGCTGCAACTGCGAACATTGCCCAGATGAAGTTTTATAATGCTCGATGGTGTCGATTAGGTTAAAATATGCAAGTAGGAAGTGTCTGAAGTATGTCAGAGGACTGCTAAGTGTATTACGAGTCTTATCCTGCTGTCTGGTTCCATGGTGTAACGGTTAGCACTCTGGACTCTGAATCCAACGATCCGAGTTCGAATCTCGGTGGAACCTTCGTTTAGTCTAAATTTTCTGTAATAAGAGTTTCTCGCTGAGGAAGTAGCAGCAATAGGCTCACGGCGTTAGTTTCTACGTTTGTGTAGAAAACGATGCGTCTATAAAACGGCCGAATATTGGTGCGACTTTGTGACCTATATAGAACATTAAACGAGTAATACCTGTAAGAGCAAGCAATTGTACGATAATTCGAAGAAATATCATTATCCCACGAAGGTTAAAAATCCCATGATTATCAACTAGCTATTACAAGCTGAGCAAATGAATTTCCTTTAAAATAGGTTTAAAACATAGGGAGGTTCTGACTCAGTGGGCATTCTCTGGAGCCTCTTTGCTGCTGAGATTAGAAAAACAGTCCTCTGGGCCGGATTTGAACCAGCGACCTATGGATAGCTGTGAATCCTCCACTACAGTCCACCGCTCGACCAACTGAGCTACCAGAGGCTCTGTATACTTTCTTATTCCTACTCATTGCTTTCCGTCCGTCCCTGTCTGCCGTCTGCACACACTGCTACTCAGCGCGGCCATATAGACGCACAGGAAATGCAATCATCGGCTGCAACTGCAAACATTGCCCAGATTAAGTTTTATAATGCTCGATTGTGTCGATTAGGTTAAAATATGCAAGTAGGAAGTGTCTGAAGTATGTCAGAGGACTGCTAAGTGTATTACGAGTCTTATCCTGCTGTCTGGTTCCATGGTGTAACGGTTAGCACTCTGGACTCTGAATCCAGCGATCCGAGTTCGAATCTCGGTGGAACCTTCGTTTAGTCTAAATTTTCTGTAATAAGAGTTTGTCGCTGAGGAAGTAGCAGCAATAGGCTCACGGCGTTAGTTTCTACGTTTGTGTAGAAAACGATGCGTCTATAAAACGGCCGAATATTGGTGCGACTTTGTGACCTATATAGAACATTAAACGAGTAATACCTGTAAGAGCAAGCAATTGTACGATAATTCGAAGAAATATCATTATCCCACGAAGGTTAAAAATCCCATGATTATCAACTAGCTATTACAAGTTGAGCAAATGAATTTCCTTTCAAATAGGTTTAAAACATACGGAAGTTCTGACTCAGTGGGCATTCTCTGGAGCCTCTTTGCTGCTGAGATTAGAAAAAGAGTCCTCTGGGCCGGATTTGAACCAGCGACCTATGTATAACTGTGAATCCTCCACTACAGACCACCGCTCTACCAACAGAGCTACCAGAGGCTCTGTATACTTTCTTATTCCTACTCATTGCTTTACGTCCGTCCCTGTCTGCCGTCTGCACACACTGCTACTCAGCGCGGCCATATAGACGCACAGGAAATGCAATCATCGGCTGCAACTGCAAACATTGCCCAGATTAAGTTTTATAATGCTCGATGGTGTCGATTAGGTTAAAATATGCAAGTAGGAAGTGTCTGAAGTATGTCAGAGGACTGCTAAGTGTATTACGAGCCTTATCCTGCTGTCTGGTTCCATGGTGTAACGGTTAGCACTCTGGACTCTGAATCCAGCGATCCGAGTTCGAATCTCGGTGGAACCTTCGTTTAGTCTAAATTTTCTGTAATAAGAGTTTCTCGCTGAGGAAGTAGCAGCAATAGGCTCACGGCGTTAGTTTCTACGTTTGTGTAGAAAACGATGCGTCTATAAAACGGCCGAATATTGGTGCGACTTTGTGACCTATATAGAACATTAAACGAGTAATACCTGTAAGAGCAAGCAATTGTACGATAATTCGAAGAAATATCATTATCCCACGAAGGTTAAAAATCCCATGATTATCAACTAGCTATTACAAGTTGAGCAAATGAATTTCCTTTCAAATAGGTTTAAAACATACGGAGGTTCTGACTCAGTGGGCATTCTCTGGAGCCTCTTTGCTGCTGAGATTAGAAAAACAGTCCTCTGGGCCGGATTTGAACCAGCGACCTATGGATAACTGTGAATCCTCCACTACAGTCCACCGCTCTACCAACTGAGCTACCAGAGGCTCTGTATACTTTTTTATTCCTACTCATTGCTTTACGTCCGTTCCTGTCTGCCGTCTGCACACACTGCTACTCAGCGCGGCCATATAGACGCACAGGAAATGCAATCATCGGCTGCAACTGCAAACATTGCCCAGATTAAGTTTTATAATGCTCGATGGTGTCGATTAGGTTAAAATATGCAAGTAGGAAGTGTCTGAAGTATGTCAGAGGTCTGCTAAGTGTATTACGAGTCTTATCCTGCTGTCTGGTTCCATGGTGTAATGGTTAGCACTCTGGACTCTGAATCCAGCGATCCGAGTTCGAATCTCGGTGGAACCTTCGTTTAGTCTAAATTTTCTGTAATAAGAGTTTCTCGCTGAGGAAGTAGCAGCAATAGGCTCACGGCGTTAGTTTCTACGTTTGTGTAGAAAACGATGCGTCTATAAAACGGCCGAATATTGGTGCGACTTTGTGACCTATATAAAACATTAGACGAGTAATACCTGTAAGAGCAAGCAATTTTTCGATAATTCGAAGAAATATCTTTATCCCACGAAGGTTAAAATTCCCATGATTATCAACTAGCTATTACAAGCTGAGCAAATGAATTTCCTTTCAAATAGGTTTAAAACATACGGAGGTTCTGACTCAGTGGGCATTCTCTGGAGCCTCTTTGCTGCTGAGATTAGAAAAACAGTCCTCTGGGCCGGATTTGAACCAGCGACCTATGGATAACTGTGAATCCTCCACTACAGTCCACCGCTCTACCAACTGAGCTACCAGACGCTCTGTATACTTTCTTATTCCTACTCATTGCTTTACGTCCGTCCCTGTCTGCCGTCTGCACACACTGCTACTCAGCGCGGCCATATAGACGCACAGGAAATGCAATCATCGGCTGCAACTGCAAACATTGCCCAGATTAAGTTTTATAATGCTCGATGGTGTCGATTAGGTTAAAATATGCAAGTAGGAAGTGTCTGAAGTATGTCAGAGGACTGCTAAGTGTATTACGAGTCTTATCCTGCTGTCTGGTTCCATGGTGTAACGGTTAGCACTCTGGACTCTGAATCCAGCGATCCGAGTTCGAATCTCGGTGGAACCTTCGTTTAGTCTAAATTTTCTGTAACAAGAGTTTCTCGCTGAGGAAGTAGCAGCAATAGGCTCACGGCGTTAGTTTCTACGTTTGTGTAGAAAACGATGCGTCTATAAAACGGCCGAATATTGGTGCGACTTTGTGACCTATATAGAACATTAAACGAGTAATACCTGTAAGAGCAAGCAATTTTACGATAATTCGAAGAAATATCATTATCCCACGAAGGTTAAAAATCCCATGATTATCAACTAGCTATTACAAGCTGAGCAAATGAATTTCCTTTAAAATAGGTTTAAAACATACGGAGGTTCTGACTCAGTGGGCATTCTCTGGAGCCTCTTTGCTGCTGAGATTAGAAAAACAGTCCTCTGGGCTGGATTTGAACCAGCGACCTATGGATAACTGTGAATCCTCCACTACAGTCCACCGCTTGACCAACTGAGCTACCAGAGGCTCTGTATACTTTCTTATTCCTACTCATTGCTTTCCGTCCGTCCCTGTCTGCCGTCTGCACACACTGCTACTCAGCGCGGCCATATAGACGCACAGGAAATGCAATCATCGGCTGCAACTGCAAACATTGCCCAGATTAAGTTTTATAATGCTCGATGGTGTCGATTAGGTTAAAATATGCAAGTAGGAAGTGTCTGAAGTATGTCAGAGGACTGCTAAGTGTATTACGAGTCTTATCCTGCTGTCTGGTTCCATGGTGTAACGGTTAGCACTCTGGACTCTGAATCCAGCGATCCGAGTTCGAATCTCGGTGGAACCTTCGTTTAGTCTAAATTTTCTGTAATAAGAGTTTCTCGCTGAGGAAGTAGCAGCAATAGGCTCACGGCTTTAGTTTCTACGTTTGTGTAGAAAACGATGCGTCTATAAAACGGCCGAATATTGGTGCGACTTTGTGACCTATATAGAACATTAAACGAGTAATACCTGTAAGAGCAAGCAATTTTACGATAATTCGAAGAAATATCATTATCCCACGAAGGTTAAAAATCCCATGATTATCAACTAGCTATTACAAGCTGAGCAAATGAATTTCCTTTCAAATAGGTTTAAAACATACGGAGGTTCTGACTCAGTGGGCATTCTCTGGAGCCTCTTTGCTGCTGAGATTAGAAAAACAGTCCTCTGGGCCGGATTTGAACCAGCGACCTATGGATAACTGTGAATCCTCCACTACAGACCACCGCTCTACCAACAGAGCTACCAGAGGCTCTGTATACTTTCTTATTCCTACTCATTGCTTTACGTCCGTCCCTGTCTGCCGTCTGCACACACTGCTACTCAGCGCGGCCATATAGACGCACAGGAAATGCAATCATCGGCTGCAACTGCAAACATTGCCCAGATTAAGTTTTATAATGCTCGATGGTGTCGATTAGGTTAAAATATGCAAGTAGGAAGTGTCTGAAGTATGTCAGAGGACTGCTAAGTGTATTACGAGTCTTATCCTGCTGTCTGGTTCCATGGTGTAACGGTTAGCACTCTGGACTCTGAATCCAGCGATCAGAGTTCGAATCTCGGTGGAACCTTCGTTTAGTCTAAATTTTCTGTAATAAGAGTTTCTCGCTGAGGAAGTAGCAGCAATAGGCTCACGGCGTTAGTTTCTACGTTTGTGTAGAAAACGATGCGTCTATAAAACGGCCGAATAATGGTGCGACTTTGTGACCTATATAGAACATTAAACGAGTAATACCTGTAAGAGCAAGCAATTTTACGATAATTCGAAGAAATATCATTATCCCACGAAGGTTAAAAATCCCATGATTATCAACTAGCTATTACAAGCTGAGCAAATGAATTTCCTTTAAAATAGGTTTAAAACATACGGAGGTTCTGACTCAGTGGGCATTCTCTGGAGCCTCTTTGCTGCTGAGATTAGAAAAACAGTCCTCTGGGCCGGATTTGAACCAGCGACCTATGGATAACTGTGAATCCTCCACTACAGTCCACCGCTCTACCAACTAAGCTACCAGAGGCTCTGTATACTTTCTTATTCCTACTCATTGCTTTACGTCCGTCCCTGTCTGCCGTCTGCACACACTGCTACTCAGCGCGGCCATATAGACGCACAGGAAATGCAATCATCGGCTGCAACTGCAAACATTGCCCAGATTAAGTTTTATAATGCTCGATGGTGTCGATTAGGTTAAAATATGCAAGTAGGAAGTGTCTGAAGTATGTCAGAGGTCTGCTAAGTGTATTACGAGTCTTATCCTGCTGTCTGGTTCCATGGTGTAATGGTTAGCACTCTGGACTCTGAATCCAGCGATCCGAGTTCGAATCTCGGTGGAACCTTCGTTTAGTCTAAATTTTCTGTAATAAGAGTTTCTCGCTGAGGAAGTAGCAGCAATAGGCTCACGGCGTTAGTTTCTACGTTTGTGTAGAAAACGATGCGTCTATAAAACGGCCGAATATTGGTGCGACTTTGTGACCTATATAGAACATTAAACGAGTAATACCTGTAAGAGCAAGCAATTTTACGATAATTCGAAGAAATATCATTATCCCACGAAGGTTAAAAATCCCATGATTATCAACTAGCTATTACAAGCTGAGCAAATGAATTTCCTTTAAAATAGGTTTAAAACATATGGAGGTTCTGACTCAGTGGGCATTCTCTGGAGCCTCTTTGCTGCTGAGATTAGAAAAACAGTCCTCTGAGACGGATTTGAACCAGCGACCTATGGATAACTGCGAATCCTCCACTACAGTCCACCGCTCTACCAACTGAGCTACCAGAGGCTCTGTATACTTTCTTATTCCTACTCATTGCTTGACGTCCGTCCCTGTCTGCCGTCTGCACACACTGCTACTCAGCGCGGCCATATAGACGCACAGGAAATGCAATCATCGGCTGCAACTGCAAACATTGCCCAGATTAAGTTTTATAATGCTCGATGGTGTCGATTAGGTTAAAATATGCAAGTAGGAAGTGTCTGAAGTATGTCAGAGGACTGCTAAGTGTATTACGAGTCTTATCCTGCTGTCTGGTTCCGTGGTATAACGGTTAGCACTCTGGACTCTGAATCCAGCGATCCGAGTTCGAATCTCGGTGGAACCTTCGTTAAGTCTAAATTTTCTGTAATAAGAGTTTGTCGCTGAGGAAGTAGCAGCAATAGGCTCACGGCGTTAGTTTCTACGTTTGTGTAGAAAACGATGCGTCTATAAAACGGCCGAATATTGGTGCGACTTTGTGACCTCTATAGAACATTAAACGAGTAATACCTGTAAGAGCAAGCAATTTTACGATAATTCGAAGAAATATCATTATCCCACGAAGGTTAAAAATCCCATGATTATCAACTAGCTATTACAAGCTGAGCAAATGAATTTCCTTTAAAATAGGTTTAAAACATACGGAGGTTCTGACTCAGTGGGCATTCTCTGGAGCCTCTTTGCTGCTGAGATTAGAAAAACATTCCTCTGGGCCGGATTTGAACCAGCGACCTATGGATAACTGTGAATCCTCCACTACAGTCCACCGCTCTACCAACTGAGCTTCCAGAGGCTCTGTATACTTTCTTATACCTATTCATTGCTTTACGTCCGTCCCTGTCTGCCGTCTGCACACACTGCTACTCAGCGCGGCCATATAGACGCACAGGAAATGCAATCATCGGCTGCAACTGCAAACATTGCCCAGATTAAGTTTTATAATGCTCGATGGTGTCGATTAGGTTAAAATATGCAAGTAGGAAGTGACTAAAGTATTTCAGAGGACTGCTAAGTGTATTACGAGTCTTATCCTGCTGTCTGGTTCCATGGTGTAACGGTTAGCACTCTGGACTCTGAATCCAGCGATCCGAGTTCGAATCTCTGTGGAACCTTCGTTTAGTCTAAATTTTCTGTAATAAGAGTTTCTCGCTGAGGAAGTAGCAGCAATAGGCTCACGGCGTTAGTTTCTACGTTTGTGTAGAAAACGATGCGTCTATAAAACGGCCGAATAATGGTGCGACTTTGTGACCTATATAGAACATTAAACGAGTAATACCTGTAAGAGCAAGCAATTTTACGATAATTCGAAGAAATATCATTATCCCACGAAGGTTAAAAATCCCATGATTATCAACTAGCTATTACAAGCTGAGCAAATGAATTTCCTTTAAAATAGGTTTAAAACATACGGAGGTTCTGACTCAGTGGGCATTCTCTGGAGCCTCTTTGCTGCTGAGATTAGAAAAACAGTCCTCTGGGCCGGATTTGAACCAGCGACCTATGGATAACTGTGAATCCTCCACTACAGTCCACCGCTCTACCAACTAAGCTACCAGAGGCTCTGTATACTTTCTTATTCCTACTCATTGCTTTACGTCCGTCCCTGTCTGCCGTCTGCACACACTGCTACTCAGCGCGGCCATATAGACGCACAGGAAATGCAATCATCGGCTGCAACTGCAAACATTGCCCAGATTAAGTTTTATAATGCTCGATGGTGTCGATTAGGTTAAAATATGCAAGTAGGAAGTGTCTGAAGTATGTCAGAGGTCTGCTAAGTGTATTACGAGTCTTATCCTGCTGTCTGGTTCCATGGTGTAATGGTTAGCACTCTGGACTCTGAATCCAGCGATCCGAGTTCGAATCTCGGTGGAATCTTCGTTTAGTCTAAATTTTCTGTAATAAGAGTTTCTCGCTGAGGAAGTAGCAGCAATAGGCTCACGGCGTTAGTTTCTACGTTTGTGTAGAAAACGATGCGTCTATAAAACGGCCGAATATTGGTGCGACTTTGTGACCTATATAGAACATTAAACGAGTAATACCTGTAAGAGCAAGCAATTTTACGATAATTCGAAGAAATATCATTATCCCACGAAGGTTAAAAATCCCATGATTATCAACTAGCTATTACAAGCTGAGCAAATGAATTTCCTTTAAAATAGGTTTAAAACATAGGGAGGTTCTGACTCAGTGGGCATTCTCTGGAGCCTCTTTGCTGCTGAGATTAGAAAAACAGTCCTCTGAGACGGATTTGAACCAGCGACCTATGGATAACTGCGAATCCTCCACTACAGTCCACCGCTCTACCAACTGAGCTACCAGAGGCTCTGTATACTTTCTTATTCCTACTCATTGCTTGACGTCCGTCCCTGTCTGCCGTCTGCACACACTGCTACTCACCGCGGCCATATAGACGCACAGGAAATGCAATCATCGGCTGCAACTGCAAACATTGCCCAGATTAAGTTTTATAATGCTCGATGGTGTCGATTAGGTTAAAATATGCAAGTAGGAAGTGTCTGAAGTATGTCAGAGGACTGCTAAGTGTATTACGAGTCTTATCCTGCTGTCTGGTTCCGTGGTATAACGGTTAGCACTCTGGACTCTGAATCCAGCGATCCGAGTTCGAATCTCGGTGGAACCTTCGTTAAGTCTAAATTTTCTGTAATAAGAGTTTGTCGCTGAGGAAGTAGCAGCAATAGGCTCACGGCGTTAGTTTCTACGTTTGTGTAGAAAACGATGCGTCTATAAAACGGCCGAATATTGGTGCGACTTTGTGACCTCTATAGAACATTAAACGAGTAATACCTGTAAGAGCAAGCAATTTTACGATAATTCGAAGAAATATCATTATCCCACGAAGGTTAAAAATCCCATGATTATCAACTAGCTATTACAAGCTGAGCAAATGAATTTCCTTTAAAATAGGTTTAAAACATACGGAGGTTCTGACTCAGTGGGCATTCTCTGGAGCCTCTTTGCTGCTGAGATTAGAAAAACATTCCTCTGGGTCGGATTTGAACCAGCGACCTATGGATAACTGTGAATCCTCCACTACAGTCCACCGCTCTACCAACTGAGCTTCCAGAGGCTCTGTATACTTTCTTATACCTATTCATTGCTTTACGTCCGTCCCTGTCTGCCGTCTGCACACACTGCTACTCAGCGCGGCCATATAGACGCACAGGAAATGCAATCATCGGCTGCAACTGCAAACATTGCCCAGATTAAGTTTTATAATGCTCGATGGTGTCGATTAGGTTAAAATATGCAAGTAGGAAGGGTCTGAAGTATGTCAGAGGACTGCTAAGTGTATTACGAGTTCTATCCTGCTGTCTCGTTCCATGGTGTAACGGTTAGCACTCTGGACTCTGAATCCAGCGATCCGAGTTCGAATCTCGGTGGAACCTTCGTTTAGTCTAAATTTTCTGTAATAAGAGTTTCTCGCTGAGGAAGTAGCAGCAATAGGCTCACGGCGTTAGTTTCTACGTTTGTGTAGAAAACGATGCGTCTATAAAACGTCCGAATATTGGTGCGACTTTGTGACCTATATAGAACATTAAACGAGTAATACCTGTAAGAGCAAGCAATTTTACGATAATTCGAAGAATTATCATTATCCCACGAAGGTTAAAAATCCCATGATTATCAACTAGCTATTACAAGCTGAGCAAATGAATTTCCTTTAAAATAGGTTTAAAACATACGGAGGTTCTGACTCAGTGGGCATTCTCTGGAGCCTCTTTGCTGCTGAGATTAGAAAAACAGTCCTCTGGGCCGGATTTGAACCAGCGACCTATGGATAACTGTGAATCCTCCACTACAGTCCACCGCTCTACCAACTGAGCTACCAGAGGCTCTGTATACTTTCTTATTCCTACTCATTACTTTAAGTCCGTCCCTGTCTGCCGTCTGCACACACTGCTACTCAGCGCGGCCATATAGACGCACAGGAAATGCAATCATCGGCTGCAACTGCAAACATTGCCCAGATTAAGTTTTATAATGCTCGATGGTGTCGATTAGGTGAAAATATGCAAGTAGGAAGTGTCTGAAGTATGTCAGAGGACTGATAAGTGTATTACGAGTCTCATCCTGCTGTCTGGTTCCATGGCGTAACGGTTAGAACTCTGGACTCTGAATCCAGCGATCCGAGTTCGAATCTCGGTGGAACCTTCGTTTAGTCTGAATTTTCTGTAATAAGAGTTTCTCGCTGAGGAAGTAGCAGCAATAGGCTCACGGCGTTAGTTTCTACGTTTGTGTAGAAAACGATGCGTCTATAAAACGGCCGAAAATAGGTGCGACTTTGTTACCTATATAGAACATTAAACGAGTAATACCTGTAAGAGCAAGCAATTTTACGATAATTCGAAGAAATATCATTATCCCACGAAGGTTAAAAATCCCATGATTATCAACTAGCTATTACAAGCTGAGCAAATGAATTTCCTTTAAAATAGGTTTAAAACATACGGAGGTTCTGACTCAGTGGGCATTCTCTGGAGATTCTTTGCTGCTGGGATTAGAAAAACAGTCCTCTGGGCCGGATTTGAACCAGCGACCTATGGATAACTGTGAATCCTCCACTACAGTCCACCGCTCTACCAACTGAGCTACCAGAGGCTCTGAATACTTCCTTATTCCTACTCATTGCTTTACGTCCGTCCCTGTCTGCCGTCTGCACACACTGCTACTCAGTGCGGCCATATAGACGCACAGGAAATGCAATCATCGGCTGCAACTGCAAACATTGCCCAGATTAAGTTTTATAATGCTCGATGGTGTCGATTAGGTTAAAATATGCAAGTAGGAAGGGTCTGAAGTATGTCAGAAGACTGCTAAGTGTATTACGAGTCTTATCCTGCTGTCTGGTTCCATGGCGTAACGGTTAGCACTCTGGACTCTGAATCCTGCGATCCGAGTTCGAATCTCGGTGGAACCTTCGTTTAGTCTAAATTTCCTGTAATAAGAGTTTGTCGCTGAGGAAGTAGCAGCAATAGGCTCACGGCGTTAGTTTCTACGTTTGCGTAAAAAACGATGCGTCTATAAAACGGCCGAATATTGGTGCGACTTTGTGACCTATATAGAACATTAAACGAGTAATACCTGTAAGAGCAAGCAATTTTACGATAATTCGAAGAAATATCATTATCCCACGAAGGTTAAAAATCCCATGATTATCAACTAGCTATTACAAGCTGAGCAAATGAATGTCCTTTAAAATAGGTTTAAAACATAGGGAGGTTCTGACTCAGTGGGCATTCTCTGGAGCCTCTTTGCTGCTGAGATTAGAAAAACAGTCCTCTGGGCCGGATTTGAACCAGCGACCTATAGATAACTGCGAATCCTCCACTACAGTCCACCGCTCTACCAACTGAGCTACCACAGTCTCTGTATACTTTCTTATTCCTACTCATTGCTTTACGTCCGTCCCTGTCTGCCGTCTGCACACACTGCTACTCAGCGCGGCCATATAGACGCACAGGAAATGCAATCATCGGCTGCAACTGCAAACATTGCCCAGATTAAGTTTTACAATGCTCGATGGTGTCGATTAGGTTAAAATATGCAAGTAGGAAGTGTCTGAAGTATGTCAGAGGACTGCTAAGTGTATTACGAGTCTTATCCTGCTGTCTGGTTCCATGGTGTAACGGTTAGCACTCTGGACTCTGAATCCAGCGATCCGAGTTCGAATCTCGGTGGAACCTTCGTTTAGTCTAAATTTTCTGTAATAAGAGTTTCTCGCTGAGGAAGTAGCAGCAATAGGCTCACGGCGTTAGTTTCTACGTTTGTGTAAAAACGATGCGTCTATAAAATGGCCGAATATTGGTGCGACTTTGTTACCTATATAGAACATTAAACGAGTAATACCTGTAAGAGCAAGCAATTTTACGATAATTCGAAGAAATATCATTATCCCACGAAGGTTAAAAATCCCATGATTATCAACTAGCTATTACAAGCTGAGCAAATGAATTTCCTTTAAAATAGGTTTAAAACATAGGGAGGTTCTGACTCAGTGGGCATTCTCTGGAGCCTCTTTGCTGCTGAGATTAGAAAAACACTCCTCTGGGCCGGATTTGAGCCAGCGACCTATGGATAACTGTGAATCCTCCACTACAGTCCACCGCTCTACCAACCGAGCTACCAGAGGCTCTGTATACTTTCTTATTCCTACTCATTGCTTTACGTCCGTCCCTGTCTGCTGTCTGCACACACTGCTACTCAGCGCGGCCATATAGACGCACAGGAAATGCAATCATCGGCTGCAACTGCAAACATTGCCCAGATTAAGTTTTATAATGCTCGATGGTGTCGATTAGGTTAAAATATGCAAGTAGGAAGTGTCTGAAGTATGTCATAGGACTGCTAAGTGTATTACGAGTCTTATCCTGCTGTCTGGTTCCGTGGTGTAACGGTTAGCACACTCTACTCTGAATAGAGCGATCCGAGTTCGAATCTCGGTGGAACCTTCGTTTAGTCTAAATTTTCTGTAATAAGAGTTTCTCGCTGAGGAAGTAGCAGCAATAGGCTCACGGCGTCAGTTTCTACGTTTGTGTAAAAAACGATGCGTCTATAAAACGGCCGAATATTGGTGCGACTTTGTGACCTATATAAAACATTAGACGAGTAATACCTGTAAGAGCAAGCAATTTTACGATAATTCGAAGAAATATCATTATCCCACGAAGGTTAAAAATCCCATGATTATCAACTAGCTATTACAAGCTGAGCAAATGAATTTCCTTTAAAATAGGTTTAAAACATAGGGAGGTTCTGACTCAGTGGGCATTCTCTGGAGCCTCTTTGCTGCTGAGATTAGAAAAACAGTCCTCTGGGCCGGATTTGAACCAGCGACCTATGGATAACTGTGAATCCTCCACTACAGTCCACCGATTTACCAACTGAGCTACCAGAGGCTCTGAATACTTCCTTATTCCTACTCATTGCTTTACGTCCGTCCCTGTCTGCCGTCTGCACACACTGCTACTCAGAGCAGCCATATAGACGCACAGAAAATGCAATCATCGGCTGCAACTGCAAACATTGCCCAGATTAAGTTTTATAATGCTCGATGGTGTCGATTAGGTTAAAATATGCAAGTAGGAAGTGTCTGAAGTATGTCAGAGGACTGCTAAGTGTATTACGAGTCTTATCCTGCTGTCTGGTTCCATGTTGTAACGGTTAGCACTCTGGACTCTGAATCCAGCGATCCGAGTTCGAATCTCGGTGGAATCTTCGTTTAGTCTAAATTTTCTGTAGTAAGAGTTTCTCGCTGAGGAAGTAGCAGCAATAGGCTCACGGCGTTAGTTTCTACGTTTGTGTAGAAAACGATGCGTCTATAAAACGGCCGAATATTGGTGCGACTTTGTGACCTATATAGAACATTAAACGAGTAATACCTGTAAGAGCAAGCAATTTTACGATAATTCGAAGAAATATCATTATCCCACGAAGGTTAAAAATCCCATGATTATCAACTAGCTATTACAAGCTGAGCAAATGAATTTCCTTTAAAATAGGTTTAAAACATACGGAGGTTCTGACTCAGTGGGCATTCTCTGGAGCCTCTTTGCTGCTGAGATTAGAAAAACAGTCCTCTGGGCCGGATTTGAGCCAGCGACCTATGGATAACTGTGAATCCTCCACTACAGTCCACCGCTCTACCAACCGAGCTACCAGAGGCTCTGTATACTTTCTTATTCGTTCTCATTGCTTTACGTCCGTCCCTGTCTGCCGTCTGCACACACTGCTACTCAGCGCGGCCATATAGACGCACAGGAAATGCAATCATCGGCTGCAACTGCAAACATTGCCCAGATTAAGTTTTATAATGCTCGATGGTGTCGATTAGGTTAAAATATGCAAGTAGGAAGTGTCTGAAGTATGTCAGAGGACTGCTAAGTGTATTACGAGTCTTATCCTGCTGTCTGGTTCCATGGTGTAACGGTTATAATGCTCGATGGTGTCGATTAGGTTAAAATATGCAAGTAGGAAGTGTCTGAAGTATGTCATAGGACTGCTAAGTGTATTACGAGTCTTATCCTGCTGTCTGGTTCCGTGGTGTAACGGTTAGCACACTCTACTCTGAATCCAGCGATCCGAGTTCGAATCTCGGTGGAACCTTCGTTTAGTCTAAATTTTCTGTAACAAGAGTTTCTCGCTGAGGAAGTAGCAGCAATAGGCTCACGGCGTTAGTTTCTACGTTTGTGTAAAAAACGATGCGTCTATAAAACGGCCGAATATTGGTGCGACTTTGTGACCTATATAAAACATTAGACGAGTAATACCTGTAAGAGCAAGCAATTTTACGATAATTCGAAGAAATATCATTATCCCACGAAGGTTAAAAATCCCATGATTATCAACTAGCTATTACAAGCTGAGCAAATGAATTTCATTTAAAATAGGTTTAAAACATAGGGAGGTTCTGACTCAGTGGGCATTCTCTGGAGCCTCTTTGCTGCTGAGATTAGAAAAACAGTCCTCTGGGCCGGATTTGAACCAGCGACCTATGGATAACTGTGAACCCTCCACTACAGTCCACCGCTCTACCAACCGAGCTACCAGAGGCTCTGTATACTTTCTTATTCCTACTCATTGCTTTACGTCCGTCCCTGTCTGCCGTCTGCACACACTGCTACTCAGCGCGGCCATATAGACGCACAGGAAATGCAATCATCGGCTGCAACTGCAAACATTGCCCAGATTAAGTTTTATAATGCTCGATGGTGTCGATTAGGTTAAAATATGCAAGTAGGAAGTGTCTGAAGTATGTCAGAGGACTGCTAAGTGTATTACGAGTCTTATCCTGCTGTTTGGTTCCATGGTGTAACGGTTATAATGCTCGATGGTGTCGATTAGGTTAAAATATGCAAGTAGGAAGTGTCTGAAGAATGTCATAGGACTGCTAAGTGTATTACGAGTCTTATCCTGCTGTCTGGTTCCGTGGTGTAACGGT
Source organism: Schistocerca gregaria (assembly GCF_023897955.1). Lineage (NCBI taxonomy): Eukaryota > Metazoa > Arthropoda > Insecta > Orthoptera > Acrididae > Schistocerca > Schistocerca gregaria. Next base: position 971,490,575 of record NC_064921.1, on the reverse strand, counting down.
TAGCACACTCTACTCTGAATCCAGCGATCCGAATTCGAATCTCGGTGGAACCTTCGTTTAGTCTAAATTTTCTGTAATAAGAGTTTCTCGCTGAGGAAGTAGCAGCAATAGGCTCACGGCGTTAGTTTCTACGTTTGTGTAAAAAACGATGCGTCTATAAAACGGCCGAATATTGGTGCGACTTTGTGACCTATATAAAACATTAGACGAGTAATACCTGTAAGAGCAAGCAATTTTACGATAATTCGAAGAAATATCATTATCCCACGAAGGTTAAAAATCCCATGATTATCAACTAGCTATTACAAGCTGAGCAAATGAATTTCCTTTAAAATAGGTTTAAAACATAGGGAGGTTCTGACTCAGTGGGCATTCTCTGGAGCCTCTTTGCTGCTGAGATTAGAAAAACAGTCCTCTGGGCCGGATTTGAACCAGCGACCTATGGATAACTGTGAATCCTCCACTACAGTCCACCGCTCTACCAACTGAGCTACCAGAGGCTCTGTATACTTCCTTATTCCTACTCATTGCTTTACGTCCGTCCCTGTCTGCCGTCTGCACACACTGCTACTCAGAGCGGCCATATAGACGCACAGGAAATGCAATCATCGGCTGCAACTGCAAACATTGCCCAGATTAAGTTTTATAATGCTCGATGGTGTCGATTAGGTTAAAATATGCAAGTAGGAAGTGTCTGAAGTATGTCAGAGGACTGCTAAGTGTATTACGAGTCTTATCCTGCTGTCTGGTTCCATGGTGTAACGGTTAGCACTCTGGACTCTGAATCCAGCGATCCGAGTTCGAATCTCGGTGGAACCTTCGTTTAGTCTAAATTTTCTGTAGTAAGAGTTTCTCGCTGAGGAAGTAGCAGCAATAGGCTCGCGGCGTTAGTTTCTACGTTTGTGTAGAAAACGATGCGTCTATAAAACGGCTGAATATTGGTGCTACTTTGTGACCTATATAGAACATTAAACGAGTAATACCTGTAAGAGCAAGCAATTTTACGATAATTCGAAGAAATATCATTATCCCACGAAGGTTAAAAATCCCATGATTATCAACTAGCTATTACAAGCTGAGCAAATGAATTTCCTTTCAAATAGGTTTAAAACATAGGGAGGTTCTGACTCAGTGGGCATTCTCTGGAGCCTCTTTGCTGCTGAGATTAGAAAAACAGTCCTCTGGGCCGGATTTGAGCCAGCGACCTATGGATAACTGTGAATCCTCCACTACAGTCCACCGCTCTACCAACCGAGCTACCAGAGGCTCTGTATACTTTCTTATTCCTACTCATTGCTTTACGTCCGTCCCTGTCTGCCGTCTGCACACACTGCTACTCAGCGCGGCCATATAGACGCACAGGAAATGCAATCATCGGCTGCAACTGCAAACATTGCCCAGATTAAAATTTATAATGCTCGATGGTGTCGATTAGGTTAAAATATGCAAGTAGGAAGTGTCTGAAGTATGTCATAGGACTGCTAAGTGTATTACGAGTCTTATCCTGCTGTCTGGTTCCGTGGTGTAACGTTAGCACACTCTACTCTGAATCCAGCGATCCGAGTTCGAATCTCGGTGGAACCTTCGTTTAGTCTAAATTTTCTGTAACAAGAGTTTCTCGCTGAGGAAGTAGCAGCAATAGGCTCACGGCGTTAGTTTCTACGTTTGTGTAAAAAACGATGCGTCTATAAAACGGCCGAATATTGGTGCGACTTTGTGACCTATATAAAACATTAGACGAGTAATACCTGTAAGAGCAAGCAATTTTACGATAATTCGAAGAAATATCATTATCCCACGAAGGTTAAAAATCCCATGATTATCAACTAGCTATTACAAGCTGAGCAAATGAATTTCATTTAAAATAGGTTTAAAACATAGGGAGGTTCTGACTCAGTGGGCATTCTCTGGAGCCTCTTTGCTGCTGAGATTAGAAAAACAGTCCTCTGGGCCGGATTTGAACCAGCGACCTATGGATAACTGTGAACCCTCCACTACAGTCCACCGCTCTACCAACCGAGCTACCAGAGGCTCTGTATACTTTCTTATTCCTACTCATTGCTTGACGTCCGTCCCTGTCTGCCGTCTGCACACACTGCTACTCAGCGCGGCCATATAGACGCACAGGAAATGCAATCATCGGCTGCAACTGCAAACATTGCCCAGATTAAGTTTTATAATGCTCGATGGTGTCGATTAGGTTAAAATATGCAAGTAGGAAGTGTCTGAAGTATGTCAGAGGACTGCTAAGTGTATTACGAGTCTTATCCTGCTGTTTGGTTCCATGGTGTAACGGTTATAATGCTCGATGGTGTCGATTAGGTTAAAATATGCAAGTAGGAAGTGTCTGAAGAATGTCATAGGACTGCTAAGTGTATTACGAGTCTTATCCTGCTGTCTGGTTCCGTGGTGTAACGGTTAGCACACTCTACTCTGAATCCAGCGATCCGAATTCGAATCTCGGTGGAACCTTCGTTTAGTCTAAATTTTCTGTAATAAGAGTTTCTCGCTGAGGAAGTAGCAGCAATAGGCTCACGGCGTTAGTTTCTACGTTTGTGTAAAAAACGATGCGTCTATAAAACGGCCGAATATTGGTGCGACTTTGTGACCTATATAAAACATTAGACGAGTAATACCTGTAAGAGCAAGCAATTTTACGATAATTCGAAGAAATATCATTATCCCACGAAGGTTAAAAATCCCATGATTATCAACTAGCTATTACAAGCTGAGCAAATGAATTTCCTTTAAAATAGGTTTAAAACATAGGGAGGTTCTGACTCAGTGGGCATTCTCTGGAGCCTCTTTGCTGCTGAGATTAGAAAAACAGTCCTCTGGGCCGGATTTGAACCAGCGACCTATGGATAACTGTGAATCCTCCACTACAGTCCACCGCTCTACCAACTGAGCTACCAGAGGCTCTGTATACTTCCTTATTCCTACTCATTGCTTTACGTCCGTCCCTGTCTGCCGTCTGCACACACTGCTACTCAGAGCGGCCATATAGACGCACAGGAAATGCAATCATCGGCTGCAACTGCAAACATTGCCCAGATTAAGTTTTATAATGCTCGATGGTGTCGATTAGGTTAAAATATGCAAGTAGGAAGTGTCTGAAGTATGTCAGAGGACTGCTAAGTGTATTACGAGTCTTATCCTGCTGTCTGGTTCCATGGTGTAACGGTTAGCACTCTGGACTCTGAATCCAGCGATCCGAGTTCGAATCTCGGTGGAACCTTCGTTTAGTCTAAATTTTCTGTAGTAAGAGTTTCTCGCTGAGGAAGTAGCAGCAATAGGCTCGCGGCGTTAGTTTCTACGTTTGTGTAGAAAACGATGCGTCTATAAAACGGCTGAATATTGGTGCTACTTTGTGACCTATATAGAACATTAAACGAGTAATACCTGTAAGAGCAAGCAATTTTACGATAATTCGAAGAAATATCATTATCCCACGAAGGTTAAAAATCCCATGATTATCAACTAGCTATTACAAGCTGAGCAAATGAATTTCCTTTCAAATAGGTTTAAAACATAGGGAGGTTCTGACTCAGTGGGCATTCTCTGGAGCCTCTTTGCTGCTGAGATTAGAAAAACAGTCCTCTGGGCCGGATTTGAGCCAGCGACCTATGGATAACTGTGAATCCTCCACTACAGTCCACCGCTCTACCAACCGAGCTACCAGAGGCTCTGTATACTTTCTTATTCCTACTCATTGCTTTACGTCCGTCCCTGTCTGCCGTCTGCACACACTGCTACTCAGCGCGGCCATATAGACGCACAGGAAATGCAATCATCGGCTGCAACTGCAAACATTGCCCAGATTAAAATTTATAATGCTCGATGGTGTCGATTAGGTTAAAATATGCAAGTAGGAAGTGTCTGAAGTATGTCAGAGGACTGCTAAGTGTATTACGAGTCTTATCCTGCTGTCTGGTTCCATGTTGTAACGGTTAGCACTGTGGACTCGGAATCCAGCGAACCGAGTTCGAATCTCGGTGGAACCTTCGTTTAGTCTAAATTTTCTGTAACAAGAGTTTCTCGCTGAGGAAGTAGCAGCAATAGGCTCACGGCGTTAGTTTCTATGTTTGTGTAAAAAACGATGCGTTAGTTTCTACGTTTGCGTCTATAAAACGGCCGAATATTGGTGCGACTTTGTGACCTATATAAAACATTAGACGAGTAATACCTGTAAGAGCAAGCAATTTTACGATAATTCGAAGAAATATCATTATCCCACGAAGGTTAAAATTCCCATGATTATCAACTAGCTATTACAAGCTGAGCAAATGAATTTCCTTTAAAATAGGTTTAAAACATAGGGTGGTTCTGACTCAGTGGGCATGCTCTGGGGGCTCTTTGCTCCTGAGATTAGAAAAACAGTCCTCTGGGCCGGATTTGAACCAGCGACCTATGGATAACTGTGAATCCTCCACTACAGTCCACCGCTCTACCAACTTTTTTTTTTTTTTTTTTTTTTTTTTTTTTTGGGCCTCCCTTCTCCCCACACAGCCCATCCATTCGCTCTCCTTTTATGCCTTCTTCGGCGAGCTTCTATCCTATATCGACTGATTTTTTTTCAAATTTACTGTGACAGTTAGGGAAATGAAATGATGTTTGGCTTCTTCGCCATGTGAGGCTTCTCCTCCGTAGAACTGAAAATTGAAAAATTAAGGCTTCTTGGGAATTAATAAATTGTCAATCTTGCTTCATACTGAAAAAAATTAAACAAAAATAGAAAGATTGTAACTGAGGAACACGTGCAAGAAGCTTCCACTGCATTGTGTGCAACGAAACCACCTTCCGATATTACCGAGATCCTGGAAAATCATCATAGATGAAAGTAGTTGCTGGAGATATGGGGTTCATCCAGCAGTAAGTGTGAAGCCGCAGTGCCGTTTCGGGGTTCTGTCCGAGGCCTTCACGGCTACCGTAGCGGCCCTGGGGCACACGAAGTCCCCACCGTACTTCACCCTCAACAGCGATCCCCTACTTTGGCCTGTGACTACATTTTTCGTAGACGAGGGCTATTAAGATGTTTATCCAATCCCTTGTCTCTGAAACAGAATGTGTAACATGTTACCAAAAGTTTTTTTGTGGTCCCTGCGCGTACATATCTGATAATATTTTGCTCGTTCGTATAATTCGTATTCTAAAACACGGTCATTGCCGTGTTCAGATATAACGTGATGTACATAATTGCCAAACAACCACAACACAGCATTGGTTTTCTGGACAGGGAAGAAAACACCATCGGGGAAGAGTAATTTTTCAACATTGATCTCAGTACTAACAGTTCTGGTTATAAAGGCTACCCGCCGTTGGAGTCCCCTCCATATTTCGGCGTATCCGCCACAGAGAAAGCGGTGGATCAATGTGTCAACTGCGTCACATCGGGTGCACACAATCGTGTCACTAAGACCAATGGAGTGCAACTTTTCGTTAGTGGAAACTACGTTATTAACAACTCGGTACCAGGTTGCCTGAATGTCGGAAGACAGTTCACGATTACTAATATTTTTCCAAATTCTTTTCCAGTCTTTGTCGGGATATCTGCACTCCATTTTGTTGACATGTTCTTTCGTTGTTAAGAGTTCCATTAATTTCCTGCAATTCCTTGATTGTGGATTCGTGACAATACTGTCCATGTAGCTAATCTCTAAAAAGAACTGGCGAATATATTTCAATTTATAATTAATTCCGCCTATATTTATGGGTGGACGTAAATTTTCTGGCTGTAGGAGTCGATACAGCCTGGCTGTAATACTATGTGGATGTTTTTCTATAATTTGTAGGGTCCTCTTTATATATAACGCCGTAGTCTTCCGCCATATATCTGTTAAACCTAGGCCACCTTCAGCGGAAGGTAACGTAACTGTACCGACTGCTACTCTAAAAATATTCCCTGTCCATATAAATCGGCAAATGATACTTATTATACGTTTGGCAATGGGTTTCGAAACTGGCAATATTTGACCTATATATATAGCTTTTGATAAAATGGACCAATTAATTATTCTGATTCGTTGTTTAATGTTCAGATGTCTGGTCTGATTGAGTATTGTGGCTCCTCTGATTGTATCCAGTACTTTCTTCCAATTGTAGGTCATGGTCTGAAGCGGACATCGGTAAAAGGTGACACCCAGAGCGGTGTGACGATCGACGGAGCGTGCCCATTCCAAACGGACATCTTGAAGACCTTTAAGATTTAAAAACGAACTCTTCACCTCGTTAACCCTAGCGCCTGTAGCTTCACAAAAGATCTGAATATTCGTAGTTAATTTCTCTAAATCTTCGTTACTACGAATAACCACTCCAACGTCATCAGCATATGCATTGGTGACGTTGTTAACGCCAGATATCGTGATGCCCTCAAGATCGACATCGAGTCTCCTTAGTAAAGGCTCCAGTGCAACAACATACAGGAGCATTGACAAAGGACTTCCCTGCGGGACGCCGTTGCGAATTTCAATGGGTGGAGTGAAATGCCCATTTACAGACACTTGTGTGTGGATGCCTTCAACAATGTTAATTAAAACTTGCACAAAATGTTGACTAAAACCCACATAGGTCAACGTTCTGAACAAAAATAAGTGGTTGACCCTGTCAAAAGCCTTTGAGAAGTCGATAAAGGCAAGGCCTCCTGGTGAGGATGACGTTGAAAAAATTGCAGAGACATCCCTATATTCACAAACAGTTTTAAAAATATTCCGCCCCGAGAGACAGGTTTGGTGGTCATCTATGATCTTCTCCATTAGAGGTCTCAGTCTTTCCTTCAGTACACGTGCAATTATTTTATAATCCGAGTTCATCAAACATATTGGTCTCAATTGATTGAGATCTTTAACTGTCGCGTTCCTTCCCTTTGGTATTAGCACAGTTACGCTTTCTTTGAACTCGCGTGGAACAGTAACACCTTGCAACACTTCATTTATCACTTCTGTGAATTGATTACCGATGAGAGGCCAAAATTTACAATAAAACTCTACAGGCAAGCCATCAGGCCCTGGGGACTTACGGGTAGGCGAATATTTAAGTATATCAAACACCTCCTCACATGTGATCGCAGTGGTAAGGGACACATTGTCCTCGTCATTGAGAACGTTGTCGATACCTGTAGTTCGTAGCAAATCGTTCGCACAGTCTAGATTATACCGGGTATCAGTATATAACGTACGATAAAATCCATAAACTGCATTTAAAATGTCAGAGTGTTCCGTCAGCACCCGGTTATCGCCCACTCTAAGACAAGCAATAAACGCTCGTCTTCTATTTCTTTCATGTTCGAGTAAGTGGTACAGCGATGCGTTTTCGTCCTCCACCGTTGTCGGGACACGAGATTTAATTTTTAAACCCTCCAGCTTTTGTCGCTTGAGACTTATGAGGTGAGCCTTGATCTTCTTTATTTCAATGAAAACCTCATCAGTCATCTGCTGAGCTGATAGTTCCCTTAAGCATGTATAGTAAAATTCAACGGTATTGCGAGACCACATTGCTCGCTCCCTCCCGTATGCTATTAGGGATGATCTCAATTTCTTTTTAGCACATGAGGTCCACCACGCAAGGCGAGAGCTGTATTTATGGCGCATACGTAGAGCAGCCTGCCATACCTCCGCTACTGTTCTTGATAGGGCACCCTCGAACAACATATGGGTATTCAGCTTCCATAAGGGGCGACCCCAATACGTTCCTTGCTTCTGAAACCGAATGCTGCATTTCACTGCGAGATGGTCCGAAAAGGTAGTGGGAATTACTTCGATACTACTGATTTTATTTTCCAGGTTTGCTGTGACGTATATTCTGTCTATTCTGCTTTGCGAGCGACTACTGATGTACGTAAATTTGACTAACGTGGGGTATTTGCTTTCCCACACGTCTGTCCACTTCATGTTTGTCACCAAAGCCGCCAGTTCCCTGGAGAAGTTAAAATTTGGTCGCTGATCCTTTTTGTGAAGTACACAATTAAAGTCACCACCGATTAAAGCTTCCGCCGGATTCCCCTTAAGTAAATAGACCATATCGTTCTTAAAAAAAATAGCCCTATCATCTCTAGCGTTGTTACCAGAGGGGACATATACATTTAAAACAGTAGTAGTAAAAATTTTACAACTGATGCCCCTCCCATTTTCTAACAGACAGATATCCTTCACATCAATACCATCTTTGACAAGGATCGCAGTCCCACATGTGGCTTCCGGTGCAATATTTAAAATCTCTTGAAAACCTGGGACATAAAAGTTGTGGACATTAAATTCCTGTAAGAGGGCTATATCAGTATCCGACTGGTAAAGGAAATCTTTTAAAGAAGCGACTTTCGTTTCACTGCGAATCCGATTTATATTGATCGTGGTCACATTATATGTCAGTTCCGTTGGCATAGGTGCAGGTAAAAGAAATTGGCTAATGAAGTATACCCCATGCAGAGTCACGTCTGTACCATTCCATTCTGTCTGTCAGAAAGAAAAATAGACATTAAAAAAAAAAATTTAAATGCCACTAGCATGTGTCAGGTCCATCTCCATTCCGTGGTCGGTGCGATCTTCTTGGGAATCGGCCCAATCAAGTCCTTTTCCTGAGACAGTTCGGTCTAAATCCATAGTAGTGCCGGTCTGCAAACCTGCGACGCCAAGCGGTGCGCAAGGTTGTTGTTGAAGATCATCTGCATCGGCACGACTCATCTCCGCTTCAGTACACTCGTTAACTCGTGCTACTGGGCATTGTTCTCGTAGTCGTTCATTATCCCTTAAATGTTTTAACTTTTCCCGCAATGCAGGAGCCAAACTCTCTGCTGCTTTGTGTGCCAATCTCCTCTTCTTGCCTTTCTTCGAAGATCTCTTCGGCGATCTAGCAGGAGAAGAAGTTTGCGACCTGTCAGGAGAAGTACCGGATGATACGTCTGACGTCGCCTGTTCCTTTTTTCGGACAAAAGTCCGCGTATCGCATTCCACAACGGCAGAAGGAGGCGCATCTTTTTCCATGGCTCCCACTGGTAGCAACCCAGTCTCCAATTCTACACTATCGCTCGTTGTGGTTTCCTTGACGCAAGTGTCTTCTGTGGGCGCCAACGTGAAACCAATGTCCAGATTGCTATCTTCGTTCATAGTTCCCGCAGAGTGGATGCCTGGAGCGTCCACTCCTCGGAAGCTAGTGGCAATATCCTCACGTTGGTGGGAATCCTGACGACGCAAGGAAACCTCCGTTGCGGGTATTTGGGGATCTTCGGCCGAGTCCGCGGAAGAACGAGCAACCACAGTGGGAGAGTTGGAAAAAGTTGGCGTCGGCAGTGATTCGAGGGGCGCGGAGCTGATCGGCAGACCATCCGCAAATCTAGAGCTTGAAGCCGGAGTATCATCGACAACCGCCCGCGAGGCAGCAGGCTCCCCGCGCACAGGCGGCACCGACTCGCCTCGGCTGCGGAAGTCAGCAGCGGCAGCGTATGACAACTTCATACCAACAACAGGGCCGGAACTCGGCATCTCGTCACGCGGTAACTGCGGGACACGCCTCCGTGAACATTCTGCACGAATGTGTTCCGTGGTATTGCATAAAGCGCAAGTCCGCGGTTGCCCATCATAGATAATCAAAGCACGATACCCACAAATATTAAGATAAGAGGGGACATGCTTCTGTAATTCAATCTTAATTTGCCTTACGCCGTTCAAGACAGGAAACATATGAGCTTCAGACCACCTTTCTGCCACATTGGAAATAATTCTGCCATAAGGCCGAAGGGCAACATTAAGTTCTTCGGGCGGAATTTCAAAAGGGAGCTCAAACACTCTGATCGTACGAATCCCGTACCCAGCATGACTAACAGCAACGTCACTCACATTCCCATCAGAATGATTAAACTTCACGCTACCTCCGCAACGATCCACAATGGAACTACATAATTCTGGACTTTTCATCTTCAGATACACAGCATTTGTCACAAACGAGAGATAAACTCCGACAACATCATCACCGTTAATCAATACTTTTTCGATAAAACATGCTTTAATTTCAAATGCTTTAGGTCGAACGAAATTTCGATCGAAAGTAAACTTGATTGTGTCTTTCCTCAGATAATTCGACCTATTCATTCTAGAACTTCATGAATACAAGTGCAACACGAATAGCGGCTTAGCAGCACCACTAACCTCAAACGCAGCGACTCAGCCTGTGTTTACTACAGCCAGACGTCCAGCTCCGCCACACGTCCGTCCCGCTCGGCGGCTGACTCGCAACTGAACTGAGCTACCAGAAGCTCTGTATACTTTCTTCTTCCTACTCATTGCTTTACGTCCGTCCCTGTCTGCCGTCTGCACACACTGCTACTCAGCGCGGCCATATAGACGCACAGGAAATGCAATCATCGGTTGCAACTGCAAACATTGCCCAGATTAAGTTTTATAATGCTCGATGGTGTCGATTAGGTTAAAATATGCATGTAGGAAGTGTCTGAAGTATGTCAGAGGACTGCTAAGTGTATTACGAGTCTTATCCTGCTGTCTGGTTCCATGGTGTAACCGTTAGCACTCTGGACTCTGAATCCAGCGATCCGAGTTCGAATCTCGGTGGAACCTTCGTTTAGTCTAAATTTTCTGTAATAAGAGTTTCTCGCTGAGGAAGTAGCAGCAATAGGCTCACGGCGTTAGTTTCTACGTTTGTGTAAAAAACGATGCGTCTATAAAACGGCCGAATATTGGTGCGACTTTGTGACCTATATAGAACATTAAACGAGTAATACCTGTAAGAGCAGGAAATTTTACGATAGTTCGAACAAATATCATTATCCCACGAAGGTTAAAAATCCCATGATTATCAACTAGCTATTACAAGCTGAGCAAATGAATTTCCTTTAAAATAGGTTTAAAACATACGGAGGTTCTGACTCAGTGGGCATTCTCTGGAGCCTCTTTGCTGCTGAGATTAGAAAAACAGTCCTCTGGGCCGGATTTGAACCAGCGACCTATGGATAACTGTGAATCCTCCACTACAGTCCACCGCTCTACCAACTGAGCTACCAGAGGCTCTGTATACTTCCTTAATCCTACTCATTGCTTTACGTCCGTCCCTGTCTGCCGTCTGCACACATTGCTACTCAGCGCGGCCATATAGACGCACAGGAAATGCAATCATCGGCTGCAACTGCAAACATTGCCCAGATTAAGTTTTATAATGCTCGATGGTGTCGATTAGGTAGAAAATATGCAAGTAGGAAGTGTCTGAAGTATGTCAGAGGACTGCTAAGTGTATTACGAGTCTTATCCTGCTGTCTGGTTCCATGGTGTAACGGTTAGCACTCTGGACTCTGAATCCAGCGATCCGAGTTCGAATCTCGGTGGAATCTTCGTTTAGTCTAAATTTTCTGTAATAAGAGTTTCTCGCTGAGGAAGTAGCAGCAATAGGCTCACGGCGTTAGTTTCTACGTTTGTGTAAAAAACGATGCGTCTATAAAACGGCCGAATATTGGTGCGACTTTGTGACCTATATAGAACATTAAACGAGTAATACCTGTAAGAGCAGGAAATTTTACGATAGTTCGAAGAAATATCATTATCCCACGAAGGTTAAAAATCCCATGATTATCAACTAGCTATTACAAGCTGAGCAAATGAATTTCCTTTAAAATAGGTTTAAAACATAGGGAGGTTCTGACTCAGTGGGCATTCTCTGGAGCCTCTTTGCTGCTGAGATTAGAAAAACAGTCCTCTGGGCCGGATTTGAACCAGCGACCTATGGATAACTTCGATTCCTCCACTACAGTCCACCGCTCTACCAACTGAGCTACCAGAGGCTCTGTATACTTTCGTATTCCTACTCATTGCTTTACGTCCGTCCCTGTCTGCCGTCTGCACACACTGCTACTCAGCGCGGCCATATAGACGCACAGGAAATGCAATCATCGGCTGCAACTGCAAACATTGCCCAGATTAAGTTTTATAATGCTCGATGGTGTCGATTAGGTTAAAATATGCAAGTAGGAAGTGTCTGAAGTATGTCAGAGGACTGCTAAGTGTATTACGAGTCTTATCCTGCTGTCTGGTTCCATGGTGTAACGGTTAGCACTCTGGACTCTGAATCCAGCGATCAGAGTTCGAATCTCGGTGGAACCTTCGTTTAGTCTAAATTTTCTGTAATAAGAGATTCTCGCTGAGGAAGTAGCAGCAATAGGCTCACAGCGTTAGTTTCTACGTTTGTGTAAAAAACGATGCGTCTATAAAACGGCCGAATATTGGTGCGACGTTGTGACCTATATAGAACATTAAACGAGTAATACCTGTAAGAGCAAGCAATTTTACGATAATTCGAAGAAATATCATTATCCCACGAAGGTTAAAAATCCCATGATTATCAACTAGCTATTACAAGCTGAGCAAATGAATTTCCTTTAAAATAGGTTTAAAACATAGGGAGGTTCTGACTCAGTGGGCATTCTCTGGAGCCTCTTTGCTGCTGAGATTAGAAAAACAGTCCTCTGGGCCGCATTTGAACCAGCGACCTATGGATGACTGTGAATCTTCCACTACAGTCAACCGCTCTACCAACTGAGCTACCAGAGGCTCTGTATACTTTCTTATTCCTACTCATTGCTTTACGTCCGTCCCTGTCTGCCGTCTGCACACACTGCTACTCAGCGCGGCCATATAGACGCACAGGAAATGCAATCATCGGCTGCAACTGCAAACATTGCCCAGATTAAGTTTTATAATGCTCGATGGTGTCGATTAGGTTAAAATATGCAAGTAGGAAGTGTCTGAAGTATGTCAGAGGACTGCTAAGTGTATTACGAGTCTTATCCTGCTGTCTGGTTCCATGGTGTAACGGTTAGCACTCTGGACTCTGAATCCAGCGATCCGAGTTCGAATCTCGGTGGAACCTTCGTTTAGTCTAAATTTTCTGTAATAAGAGTTTCTCGCTGAGGAAGTAGCAGCAATAGGCTCACGGCGTTAGTTTCTACGTTTGTGTAAAAAACGATGCGTCTATAAAACGGCCGAATATTGGTGCGACTTTGTGACCTATATAGAACATTAAACGAGTAATACCTGTAAGAGCAAGCAATTTTACGATAATTCGAAGAAATATCATTATCCCACGAAGGTTAAAAATCCCATGATTATCAACTAGCTGAGCAAATGAATTTCCTTTAAAATAGGTTTAAAACATAGGGAGGTTCTGACTCAGTGGGCATTCTCTGGAGCCTCTTTGCTGCTGAGATTAGAAAAACAGTCCTCTGGGCCGGATTTGAACCAGCGACCTATGGATAACTGTGAATCCTCCACTACAGTCCACCGCTCTACCAACTTTTTTTTTCTTTTTTTTTTTTATTTTATTATTGAAACACCCGGGATTGAACCGGGGACCTCTCGATCTGCAGTCGAATGCTCTACGACTTTTTTTTTTGTTTTTTTTCTTATCCATTTTTTTTGAAGTCCGACGCCTTATCCATTTTTTTGTTTTTTTTTGTTTTTTTTTAGTTTTTTTTTGTTCGTTGTAATTTGTATATTCGTTTGTTTTCTATCCATCTTCTTTGCTCCTTTCTGCTGTCTGTTTTGCGCATTTGTTTCATGCAAAATACACCAAATTTAATATGTCGTAGAAATAACTGCTCCTGGGAAGGAGATATTCTTGATCTCATACGTTGCTTTATTCAGAATCACAATGAGACAAATGGAAGTCTTTGCAGTGCGTATAACCTTGACTATAGTACAGGAAAAACGAATTGTTATAACAGATATTCATGTTATCCACGTCCTACTTCATCTCAAGGACGATGTGAAGAAAATTTTGAAATGTTGACTGATACCGGTGCCCATATTGGTTGGTTGTGCGCCAGTGTTGGTGTGAGAGATATACTTGAAAATCTAAGACATTAGGCGCACTGCCGGACAGAATATAGTGGATAAAATGTCCCATAAGCCATAAGTAGCTGTTATGTTTGGCTGCAGGGAAGAGTCGGTAGTCCGGGCGCAGAATGTCGTGGATCTGAATCGCATGAGGCGCAGTCCGGTTGAGCACAGCGAGTTTTTTGCGCGTCCAATTCCAGATGTGCACTTGATCCTTGCAGACAAACAGATGTGCAATAGTCTCAACCATGTGGCACAAGTCGCAGTAGGGACTGGGTGCAAGATTAATCCTGTGCCGCTTTTCTTTCGTCGGAATAGTGTCAGCGACCACGTCATACCATTTGGAGCGGACATCTGTCGGAAGCGTTGGATTATGGATGTTAGCCCAAACGAGGGACCAATTGCAAGCCGGATACTTCTTTTCCAAGGGGCCAGGCAGTGACGGCCGAAGTAAGTGGCGGTACAGTTTTACCGTCGGCTTCTTGAAAAGCTCGTCGTCGAGATAGCTACTTTCAAGGTAATACAGTGCTATATGCTGAAAGTGCGGGCCGACGTGGCCAATGTCCACAGGCGGAGATATATTGCGGGGGCGGGACAGTTGATAGAGCCGCTTCGTGACGGTGTCCTCGCTGGCGGTGAGTATCTGCCATGAGCGTTTCAGATACAGGGCTAGGGCATGAATGCCGGGGTTTTTCAAGCCAAGGCCTCCCATATCGCATGGCAGTGCTGTTGTGGTGAAGGAAACCTTAAAAATATTGAGCTTCCAGACGTACCAGGTGGCCGCCGCTAGGAGTGATCTTGCTACTGTGGGTGGCATAGGTAGGACGGCGGCAACAAATTGTAATTTGGAGAGGGCATAAGAGTTGACGAAAAAGGCTCGCTGCAGACGATCGAGGTGTCGCATGTTCTGGTCGCGCAGGAGTGCTTTTATCGCCTGAATTTTGGGTATCCAATTTTTGTGAGACATGTCCAGAGGCCGGGCCGTAACGTAGAGACCAAGGTGTTTTCTAGTCTGTACACAGGGCAGCCAAGCGTCGCCTGTGATAGGTCGTTCTTGACCAAGCGTTAAGGCGGCGGATTTATTGACGTTTAACATGGCACCACTATCTCTTTGGAATTCCTCAAGAATGCGTTTCGCTGCGGTAACATCGCGAACGTCGTTAAGAAGCACGCTGACATCGTCTGCGTAAGCTTGGACCACAGACTTGATACCATAAAACTGGAATCCAGGGAGGCTATGATGTAGATGGCGCAACAAGGGTTCCATGAGGATCGCATAGAGCGTCGTTGAAAGTGGACAGCCTTGCTTGATACCCCGTGAGAGCTGGACGTACTCCGTCAATGTATTATTGATCAGGAAGCGTGTACGGGTACCACTGATACAGTTGTTGATGAGGTGGATAAAATTAAGACTGAAGCCCATTGATTCCATCACGCCGCTGAGATAGTGATAGTCTGCTCGATCGTAAGCCTCATCGAAGTCAAGAAATGCTATGGCCATAGGAGTGCGGGTGGCCCAGGTGAGGGAGACGAGATCCCGATATAGCGCCAAAATGGTGGACAGCGACCGACCACGGATCGCACTCATTTGGTATGGTCCCAGAAGATAGGGTAACAGCTGCCGTAATCGGGCATTGAGGGCGCGCGTCAGAAGCTTAAAGTCGGCATTGAGCAGAGTAATGGGCCGCAGATCTTTGGTGGTGGTCGGCGTCGGCGTCTTAGGTATTAAAACAGTTAACCCTTCTGTGAAGGCTGGGGGTAGAGCAATCCCACGTAGTACTTCATTGTACATCTCTGTGAGTTCGTCCCCTAATATAGGCCAATATTTGACGTAAAACTCGACAGAGAGCCCGTCCGTGCCCGGAGATTTATTTCGTGGCGCAGCAAGCAGGGCATCCTTCAGTTCTTCTTTGGTAAAGGGAGCAAGCAGGTCCCGATTGAGGTCGTCGGTAATGCAGTACGGCGGGGGTCCAGAATGATACCATTCTCGCACTTTCTCATGTGGTACACCAGCACAGGTGTAAAGTGCAGCAAAGTGGTTGGTAACATGGTTTTTGATGTCTCGCTGTAGGGTATAACAAGCACCGTCTGCATCCTGCAACTTATGAATAAGTTTCCTACGCGCTGCACGTAACTGTTGGACGATATGATGTACTGACGTCTGCTGTTGCGGCAAGTTTGTGGAGTCACGTGCTCGAATCTGGTGGCCGACAGCGGTGCAGCCCGTCAAGGATGTAATCTTGGCTTGGAGTCTGCGTACGTGCGTGATGTTATTAGGCACCTGATGATAATCCCGGTACAATTCTCGCAGGGCACAGAAATAGAATTCAGTGATTTCCTTCTCACCGCGAGCCCGAATCCGGGCGTGGTGCTTGATGCAAGTAATGAGTTTCCCCTTTGCATGAAGCGTCCACCAATCAAACCACGTGGAATACGTGGGCCTGCTTGATGTTACGGAGTGCCAAACTGACCGGATCTCACGCTCTAAAGTGGCGTCTTGTAAGAGGCGACAGTTGAGTTGCCATCGTCCGAAGCCTCTATAAACTTTCTGCGGTGAGTGATTAAAGACGATGTGGTAAGCGATATGGTCACTGAAATTAACGGGCCAATATTCGCAAGTTCCCACGTCGGCTAAAAGACCGCGTTGCACATATATGCGATCTAACCTGCTGGAAGATGTCTGCGTAAAGTGAGTAAAGGCAACTTCATCTGGGTGTAAGGTCGCCCACGTGTCGACTGACTGCAATTCTGTAACCAGTGTTAGCAGTTCCTGGCTGAAGTTAAAGTTCGGCGTTTGATCGGTGCGGCGCAATACGCGGTTAAAGTCACCACCCATAATAATACGCAGACGCAAGTCGGTGATTAGATTCGCTATCTCTCCCGTGTAAAACTCCCTCCTCGCCGCTCGCGCGTTGGAACCGGAAGGGGCGTACACATTAAGAAGGAGTACATCATGGAACTGTGCGGCAATGCCTCGTCCGGTAGGTAACATGGACAAACAAGAACATTCAATGCCTTCCCGATACAGAATGATCGTACCTGCCTCCGTCCCTATATTGACAATGGCGTCATAACCGGGGACGTCGGCTAGGAGTGGAGTCAGTGCTTCCTGTACGAACAGAATATCTATATCAGCGGCCCGTAAATAATGTCGAAGGCTGTGGATTTTTGCTTGAGAGACAATGCGGTTAACATTTATGGTAGAAATCTTATAGGATTGTCGTGAACGGAGCGATGTGGGATGAGTGGTCATCTGCAGATGAAAAGAGGTACGATTTTTATCCCTTCATCAGTCGTCCGCTTCGGAGGTCGTATAAGTCTAGACGTCGCCGTCCGTGGACGCTGCATTGCGCCGAGACGTAAGCAGCGTATCACCAGTTGCCATCGGTTCTTCACGCTCGGGATTGCCAGTCATATCTTCAATATCATCCGCCCAATTATCGACAGACACAGCCGTCGTCGCGCCTGCTGCAGCAGTTCCGGAACCGCATTGCGGGCCGTCACCCTGCACATCTGCAACTTGGGCCGTCCGCGGTGGTGCACTAATATGTGCCCTCCCCGTGTCAAGGTTGGATACATCATCGTCAATATTCATGGGTGAGGCCAACGACGGAAGATAATCTTCGGTCCCCGAAGTGTCATCGCAGATCATGCGGCCCGCGTGTTTGGCCTTTTCACGCAAGGGAGGTGCCGATTGAGCTGCCGCCGGACGAGCGATCCGACGTTTCTTGTGCTTTTTCGGGGAGGACCCACTGACAGAGGCTTCCGCATTCTTTAAAGGAAGAGGAAGAGCCTCTGTCTCTTGCCCCCCCAGGGGCTCAGCATTCACTTGCTGAGTACGGGCTTGGCGACCCCGGGGTCCTGAGCTGGGGACTGGTCTGCGCCGCCAGTGTCCTGTCACCGTAACCCCCGGACATGCTTCAGCGACCACCGTACGGCGCGGCGGTGAAATGTTGTGTGCTGCGGGGAATGGTAATCTTGGCTTGACCGCCTGGATTGCGAGGAAGGCCAACCTCTATAAAAACCCCTCAATCTTTCGGTGTGCTCCGCGCCTAGAAGATGCATGGCTGTTGGGGTGGAACAGTCGCAAGCGGGCAACCTCTGGGGCACCTGCCGCACCCCAGTTGTATAAGGCTTACTCAGGCACGCGGGGCTCTGTCTGAGCGGACTTTTAGTTCCCTAGCTGCTCGTGGGACCACAATGGACCCTTCGACCTCTACATTTCCCCCTACCAGTGGCTTGGGTGGGCCGCTGGTAGGAAAACACACCCAATCGAAAAAGCGGCTACGCGCTGCGAGTCCTCCAGCGCCTGGTGTTGCTAGAGAATTAACAGAATGTAGTAACGGAGCACATGCTGATAATCAGAATGTGTTTTTGATTATTAAAAGGAAGGAGGGTAGCTTTGAGAGGGTTTCTCCCTTTTACATCCACAAGGGTCTTGAGGGAATTGCAGGAACACTGAAATCTGTAAAGCGACTGCGCAATGGGACTCTGTTAGTTGAAACTTCTAGTTCCCGTCAAGTCGCTGCCCTTCGGAAAGCAAATTGTCTAGGAGAGTACGCTGTCGAGTCCGAGCTCCACTCCACTTTGAACTATAGTAAGGGTGTTGTGACGTGTAGGGACTTGGTGGATATCCCCATAGACGTGCTAAAATCTGAGTGGGCTGACGAAGGAATTGTTGACGTGCAGCACATTATGAAACGAGTCAATGGGGACCTCGTCAAATCTGACTCGTTTATTCTCACATTCAGTTGCCCGAGACTGCCGGAGCATGTTAAAGCGGGGTTCTTACGTTTGTCCGTACGGCCATATTTCCCCAACCCAATGCGCTGTTTTAAATGTCAGCGCTTTGGGCATACTACGTTGGGGTGCAATGGAATAGCCACGTGTGGTAAATGTGGTCAGCCTGCCCATGACGGAGCCGATTGTTCATCGCCTGTGAAGTGCGTGAATTGCTCTGGGAGTCACCCTGTCTGGAGCCGGATCTGCCCCATCTATCTCGAAGAGCGGAAGGTACAGGAGATTAAAACATCTAAGCGCATCCCCTATGGTGAGGCCAAGAAGATCTTTAAGGCCATGCAACCTCCTGTGTTTTCCACATCTTTCGCTTCCGCTCTCAAAAAACCGGTACAACTGGCCACTGTTGCTACACAAACGGAGGTTGCTAGTGTTAGCACTAAAACCTGCACTTGCCAGTGCACTTGTGCTGCTGCGGTTGTTTTGCAATCTGCGGCTCTCCCCGCTACATCGGACAAGGCCGTGGTTGCTGACATTGAGGTACTTCCAGCCTCCCCCCATATGGCGCCTTCTGCCCAGGCGAGTCAACCTCCAACTGTTGACAAGGCTCTGCATTCCAAGCCCCCCAAGACAAAGCCTCAGAAGATGAAGGTTCTGCCACCTGAGGAGACTAGTCAGCGTCGGTCCGATGATGATGCCATCGTGCTGTCTGACATCTCCCGTGGGTCGTCATCGGATCTTATGGACATTGATGTCGACCGGGGGCGATCTTCTCGCCCCAGGAATAAATCTCCGGCCAGTACGGTCTCTCCTCCAAAGCACAGAGGCAGGGTGAAAGTTCAACCACCCTGATCACTGGCTCCCATATTACAGTGGAACCTGAATGGTTTCAGGACGCATGTGGCCGAATTACAACTCCTCATACGAGAGTGCCCCTTGTGCTTGTGTCTCCAAGAGACACATTTTCGGGCCACTGATTCTCCTTCTTTACGCGGCTATACCGCATATCGAAAAGATGATCTGACGGGGCAAAGGGCAAAGGGTGGTGTTGCAGTTTTTGTCCGTGATGTGCACCCCTCATCTGAGCTCCCTCTCGTCACCGACTTGCAAGCAGTTGCAGTTGACATTCTTGTGGGTCGGAGGCTCACAGTCTGTTCTGTTTATTTACCACCTCCGGATGCGGTAGACACTGAGGCTCTCATGGCCCTTATTAGCCAACTCCCTCGCCCGTTTCTTCTTCTGGGGGACTTCAACGCTCATAATGTCTTATGGGGCTCTCCGACTACTTGCCCCAGGGGTCGCATTCTGGAAAGCGTCATGATGTCTGAAGAACTGTGCCTCCTCAACTCTGGTGCTCCCACTCATTTCTGTACTGCTTCCGGATCGTCATCGGCTATTGACCTTTCCTTTTGCTCTCCAGCACTCGCGGATTCTGCTCTGTGGGAGGCTGCAGCTGACCTCCATTCTAGTGACCACTTCCCCCTCTGGATTCGCCTCCTGGATGAGGCTGTGGCATTACCAGTGCCGCCCCGGTGGCACCTTTGCAGAGCTGACTGGACACTTTTCAGCCAACTGGCTGTTTTGGAACACCGTACCAGCGTCCACGAATGGGTAGACCATGTTGCAGCCGTGATCTCTCATGCTGCTGAATTGTCCATCCCACGGTCATCCGGTCATCCCAAGAGGCGTCCTGTCCGCGCCCGCCGTGCAGCACTGCGCCGCTTCAAGTGCCGTCCCTCAGCTGACAATCTTGCGGCCTTTCGAGTGGCAAGGGCCAGAGCGCGGCGGGTGATTAAAGAGAGCAAACGACGGTCATGGCAATCGTTCTTGAATTCCATCTCTCGCTCCACTAGTTCTACGAAAGTATGGGAAGCCATCAGGAGGATTTCCGGGAAACTCAGCCAGCTACCTGTCACGGCATTGCTGCATCAGGGATGTCTCCTCACGGCGCCGAGAGACATTGCCCAGACACTGGCCATGCATTTTGCGGAATCTACCGCCACTATTAACTGTGATCCAGATTTCTGCCGCTACCGCACTGCCGTCGAAAGGGGTCATTTGGACTTCCGGTCTCTAAATTCTGAACCCTATAACTGCCCCTTCACAATGTGGGAACTGGATTCTGCGCTGTCTGTGGCTCATGATACTGCGCCTGGTCATGATCAAATCCGGTACAGCATGCTGCGGCACCTGTCGCTGCCATCCAAGGAAGTTCTCCTGAACTGTTTCAATATGATATGGTTATCTGGCACGTACCCTGACTCGTGGAGGGAGGCAATTTTGATTCCCCTCCTCAAACCAGGGAAGGACCGAACGCATCCCAGTAGTTATCGGAGTATTGCCTTGACGAGCTGTGTTGGGAAGACGTTGGAACGCATGGTCAACCGCCGCCTGGTTTGGCTGCTCGAGACCAGGCAGCTCCTTAGCCCCTCTCAGTGTGGCTTTCGGAGATGTCGTTCCACTATAGACAACTTGACCCTGCTTGAGGCCGCCATCCAGCAGGCCTTTCTACGTAACCAGCATTGTCTAGGGGTCTTCTTTGACATTAATAAGGCGTATGACACTACTTGGCGCCGCCTTATCCTCAATCAACTCCGTGAGTGGGGCTTTCGTGGCCGTCTCCCCATCTTCATTCGGTCCTTTCTTTCTCACCGCCTCTTTCGGTATCGGGTTGGTAATGTGCTATCGGATTTGTACGTGCAGGAGAATGGTGTTCCTCAGGGCAGCGTTTTAAGTGTCACCCTCTTTGCCGTTGCTATTAACAGTATCACGTCCACTATCCGGAGTCCTGCCCAATGCTCCTTGTTTGTGGACGATTTTGCTGTTTTCTGTTCTTCCTCCAGTCTTGTCAGTGCTAGTCGGCAGTTACAGCTTACGATAAAGCGCTTAGAGGCATGGACTGCAAAGACGGGTTTTACCTTTTCTGCAGACAAATCTGTGTGTTCATTTTAATCGTTCTCGGCGTCTTTTTACCTCCCCTGAATTGCGTCTGAGGGACACCGTTCTTCCTTTTAGAGACACTGTGAGGTTCCTGGGCCTCACTTTTGATTCCAAGTTGTCGTGGTTGCCTCACCTTAAAGACCTCAAGGTGCGGGCCCTGAAGGCACTGAATATTTTGAAGTGTCTGAGCCATCGGTCCTGGGGAGCAGATCGGGCGCGTCTGCTGCAGTTTTATAGGGCTTTCGTCCGATCGCGTCTTGACTATGCTTGCACCGTGTATGGGTCAGCAAGGCCTTCGTATCTGAAGATCCTTGACGCAGTACACCATGAGGGTATCAGGCTGGCCACTGGTGCCTTCCGTACCAGTCCCATCCCCAGCCTGTGTGCTGAGGCAGGGGAACCGCCGCTCGCCATCCGGCGGAAACTCCTCATGGTGCGACGGGTGTGTCATTTCCTTGCCTGTCCTACCTCCCCTGCGTACCCTACCGTTGCCCGACCGCCTATGGAACGTCTCTTTTCCAGTCGTCCCAGGGCAACAAAACCATTTGGGATTCGTGCCAAGCATTTGCTTGAGTCCCTTGGTGTGGAGCGTGTGGCCCCCCAACGACAAGGTTTTACTCGCCTGCCTCCCTGGTTGCTCCAGAGGCCCAGCGTCCTCTTAGACTTGTCGGAGAACCGGAGGAACTGCACTCCGGCGTTTGTTTTTACCTCCTTATTTTACGATATTTTAAACCAGCATCCGGACCATGTACCTGTATTCACAGATGGCTCTAAACAGGGGGACACTGTTGGTTGTGCTGTTGTTTTCCCTGATCGAGTCGTCAAGTTACGGCTTCCTGCGGTGTTTACCATCCTCGATGCCGAATTGTTTGCAATACTGCGGGCATTGGAGCAGATGAGATGTGTTCCCAGTATTAAGTTCCTCATCTGTTCTGACTCCCTGAGTGCCCTTCAGACCATTCAACACTTGTACCCAGCGGATACGGTCGTCCAGAACATCCATGATGCTCTACTCCACCTGCAACGGCAGGGGAAGGAGGTTTCTTTCTGCTGGGTGCCGGGGCATGTGGGTATTAGGGGAAACGAACTGGCGGATGTGGCTGCCAAAGATGCATGTTCCCTCCCTCACGTTGTTGAATGTGCCGTCCCCCTCCATGCTGTAACCTCCCTTTTGCGTTTTCGTGTTATGCACCAATGGGAAGAGGAGTGGTTGGCAGTTTCTGACAATAAGCTGCGTCTGGTAAAGGCCACTACGCGACCATGGCGTACGTCCTACCAGTCATACAGGCGGGATGAGGTTCTCCTCACTCGCCTCCGCATTGGACACAGTCCCTTCACGCATGGTTTTTTACTCCGGCGGGAGGACCCCCCAACCTGCAGTGCTTGTGGCGTCCAGATTACTGTCCGCCACATTTTACTTAACTGTCTTTTATTCTCTGACCAGAGGGCGGTGGTTTCCTTGCCACCGGATTTGCCCTCTATTTTGCAAGACGACGCAGCGACTGTCGTTAAGGTTTTACGGTTTTGTGTCCTGTCCAATCTGTTGCCTCGGATTTTAGGGAGAAGGTTTTAATGTGCTGCTGGGTGACTGGCTCACCCAGTTTTTAGGTAAGAGGTCCGCCAGTCACAATTACCTCCTTGTTTCACTTCGGTATCTGTTCTCTTTTCCTTGTGTTTCCTTTCCTTTTTTAGTGTGTTTCTTCTCCTCTTGTTTTGCCTCTGTATGTGCGCATTTGGAACTGCGTCAGGCCTGTGTCTTTTAGCCGTTCTCCTTGTTCGGCGTCCGTCTTCGTCCCTTCACCGCCTGTGTTCCTGTTTCTATGCGCTTGGGCGCTGATGACCACGCTGTTTAGCGCCCGTAAACCTCAAACACACACACACACTCTGTCTCTTGCTGGCTGTCAGTGGCGGTAGTGGCCGCCTCCACAACGTCAACCCTGGCTTCCTCACGTGAGGCGTCACGGGGCACCGCGGCTAGTAAGCCAGCGACCGGCAAGGCTTCCTGAGCGGTAGAGATTTCCATAGGTACATCTCCGTCATTCGTAACATCGGCCACACTAAGTCCGACTTCCGCAGCCGACGCAGTGGGTGTATTTGCACGGACCGCCGCTACATAAGTAGTCGGTAATAATGTCGGTTGCGGGGGAGGGCCCAGTTCACCCGCAGGCAGCTGCGTTACACGTCGTTGGATGCACTGTGCCCGGACGTGTCCCGTGGAATTACAGCCTGAACATGTACGAGGCTGTCCCTCATATATGATTATCGCTCTATATCCACAAATCGTTAGGTAGGACGGAATATGCCGTTGCAATTCGATCTTAGTTTGCCGCACACCGTTCAAAACAGGGTACTTATGGAACGGGGCCCACTTTTCGGCAATGTTACTGATAATTTTGCCGTAGGACTTAATAGAAGCATTAATTTGTTCAGCCGAGATTTCAAAAGGCAACTCGAAAATCCTGACGGTACGAATACCAAGACCAGCGTGGACAACAGTCACCTCACCAACATTCCCGTCACTGTGTCGAAATTTATAGGTACCGCCACATGAATCGATGATTTTGTCGCACAATTCTGGGTCACGCAATTTGATATAAACTGTGTACTGACAATAGACAAATGAATACCAATGATATCGGTGGGAGGCAATTTTACGTCTTCATCGAGAAATCGTTCGACTTCGTAATATTTCGGTCGAGAAAAACTTCCATCAAACATAAACTTCAAAGTATCTTTCCGCTCTGGGTGATCCATGTTAGGTTCTATTCGTTACAAACAAGATGCTTGCGCGCCGCAACGGCCCTCGACTCACCACGTGCCGCACCGCAGGGCGCAGCTGAGCATGTAAACAACGCTCCAGGCACGTCCGACCTGCACGACGGCCGCGCCTCGACTGACTGACCAACTGAGCTACCAGAGGCTCTGTATACTTTCTTATTCCTACTCATTGCTTTACGTCCGTCCCTGTCTGCCGTCTGCACACACTGCTACTCAGCGCGGCCATATAGACGCACAGGAAATGCAATCATCGGCTGCAACTGCAAACATTGCCCAGATTAAGTTTTATAATGCTCGATGGTGTCGATTAGGTTAAAATATGCAAGTAGGAAGTGTCTGAAGTATGTCAGAGGACTGCTAAGTGTATTACGAGTCTTATCCTGCTGTCTGGTTCCATGGTGTAACGGTTAGCACTCTGGACTCTGAATCCAGCGATCCGAGTTCGAATCTCGGTGGAACCTTCGTTTAGTCTAAATTTTCTGTAATAAGAGTTTCTCGCTGAGGAAGTAGCAGCAATAGGCTCACGGCGTTAGTTTCTACGTTTGTGTAAAAAACGATGCGTCTATAAAACGGCCGAATATTGGTGCGACTTTGTGACCTATATAGAACATTAAACGAGTAATACCTGTAAGAGCAAGCAATTTTACGATATTTCGAAGAAATATCATTATCCCACGAAGGTTAAAAATCCCATGATTATCAACTAGCTGAGCAAATGAATTTCCTTTAAAATAGGTTTAAAACATAGGGAGGTTCTGACTCAGTGGGCATTCTCTGGAGCCTCTTTGCTGCTGAGTTTAGAAAAACAGTCCTCTGGGCCGGATTTGAACCAGCGACCTATGGATAACTGTGAATCCTCCACTACAGTCCACCGCTCTACCAACTTAGCTACCAGAGGCTCTGTATACTTTCATATTCCTACTCATTGCTTTACGTCCGTCCCTGTCTGCCGTCTGCACACACTGCTACTCAGCGCGGCCATATAGACGCACAGGAAATGCAATCATCGGCTGCAACTGCAAACATTGCCCAGATTAAGTTTTATAATGCGCGATGGTGTCGATTAGGTTAAAATATGCAAGTAGGAAGTGTCTGAAGTATGTCAGAGGACTGCTAAGTGTATTACGAGTCTTATCCTGCTGTCTGGTTCCATGGTGTAACGGTTAGCACTCTGGACTCTGAATCCAGCGATCCGAGTTCGAATCTCGGTGGAACCTTCGTTTAGTCTAAATTTTCTGTAATAAGAGTTTCTCGCTGAGGAAGTAGCAGCAATAGGCTCACGGCGTTAGTTTCTACGTTTGTGTAAAAAACGATGCGTCTATAAAACGGCCGAATATTGGTGCAACTTTGTGACCTATATAGAACATTAAACGAGTAATACCTGTAAGAGCAAGCAATTTTGCGATAATTCGAAGAAATATCACTATCCCACGAAGGTTAAAAATCCCATGATTATCAACTAGCTGAGCAAATGAATTTCCTTTAAAATAGGTTTAAAACATAGGGAGGTTCTGACTCAGTGGGCATTCTCTGGAGCCTCTTTGCTGCTGAGATTAGAAAAACACTCCTCTGGGCCGGATTTGAACCAGCGACCTATGGATAACTGTGAATCCTCCACTACAGTCCACCGCTCTACCAACTGAGCTACCAGAGGCTCTGTATACATTCTTATTCCTACTCATTGCTTTACGTCCGTCCCTGTCTGCCGTCTGCACACACTACTACTCAGCGCGGCCATATAGACGCACAGGAAATGCAATCATCGGCTGCAACTGCAAACATTGCCCAGATTAAGTTTTATAATGCTCGATGGTGTCGATTAGGTTAAAATATGCAAGTAGGAAGTGTCTGAAGTATGTCAGAGGACTGCTAAGTGTATTAAGAGTCTTATCACGCTGTCTGGTTCCATGGTGTAACGGTTAGCACTCTGGACTCTGAATCCAGCGATCCGAGTTCGAATCTCGGTGGAACCTTCGTTTAATCTAAATTTTCTGTAATAAGAGTTTCTCGCTGAGGAAGTAGCAGCAATAGGCTCACGGCGTTAGTTTCTACGTTTGTGTAAAAAACGATGCGTCTATAAAACGGCCGAATATTGGTGCGACTTTGTGACCTATATAGAACATTAAACGAGTAATACCTGTAAGAGCAAGCAATTTTGCGATAATTCGAAGAAATATCATTATCCCACGGAGGTTAAAAATCCCATGATTATCAACTATCTGAGCAAATGAATTTCCTTTAAAATAGGTTTAAAACATAGGGAGGTTCTGACTCAGTGGGCATTCTCTGGAGCCTCTTTGCTGCTGAGATTAGAAAAACAGTCCTCTCGGCCGGATTTGAACCAGCGACCTATGGATAACTGTGAATCCTCCACTACAGTCCACCGCTCTACCAACTGAGCTACCAGAGGCTCTGTATACTTTCTTTTTCCTACTCATTGCTTTACGTCCGTCCCTGTCTGCCGTCTGCACACACTGCTACTCAGCGCGGCCATATAGACGCACAGGAAATGCAATCATCGGCTGCAACTGCAAACATTGCCCAGATTAAGTTTTATAATGCGCGATGGTGTCGATTAGGTTAAAATATGCAAGTAGGAAGTGTCTGAAGTATGTCAGAGGACTGCTAAGTGTATTACGAGTCTTATCCTGCTGTCTGGTTCCATGGTGTAACGGTTAGCACTCTGGACTCTGAATCCAGCGATCCGAGTTCGAATCTCGGTGGAACCTTCGTTTAGTCTAAATTTTCTGTAATAAGAGTTTCTCGCTGAGGAAGTAGCAGCAATAGGCTCACGGCGTTAGTTTCTACGTTTGTGTAAAAAACGATGCGTCTATAAAACGGCCGAATATTGGTGCGACTTTGTGACCTATAAAGAACATTAAACGAGTAATACCTGTAAGAGCAAGCAATTTTGCGATAATTCGAAGAAATATCACTATCCCACGAAGGTTAAAAATCCCATGATTATCAACTAGCTGAGCAAATGAATTACCTTTAAAATATGTTTAAAACATAGGGAGGTTCTGACTCAGTGGGCATTCTCTGGAGCCTCTTTGCTGCTGAGATTAGAAAAACACTCCTCTGGGCCGGATTTGAACCAGCGACCTATGGATAACTGTGAATCCTCCACTACAGTCCACAGCTCTACCAACTGAGCTACCAGAGGCTCTGTATACATTCTTATTCTTACTCATTGCTTTACGTCCGTCCCTGTCTGCCGTCTGCACACACTACTACTCAGCGCGGCCATATAGACGCACAGGAAATGCAATCATCGGCTGCAACTGCAAACATTGCCCAGATTAAGTTTTATAATGCTCGATGGTGTCGATTAGGTTAAAATATGCAAGTAGGAAGTGTCTGAAGTATGTCAGAGGACTGCTAAGTGTATTAAGAGTCTCATCACGCTGTCTGGTTCCATGGTGTAACGGTTAGCACTCTGGACTCTGAATCCAGCGATCCGAGTTCGAATCTCGGTGGAACCTTCGTTTAGTCTAAATTTTCTGTAATAAGAGTTTCTCGCTGAGGAAGTAGCAGCAATAGGCTCACGGCGTTAGTTTCTACGTTTGTGTAAAAAACGATGCGTCTATAAAACGGCCGAATATTGGTGCGACTTTGTGACCTATATAGAACATTAAACGAGTAATACCTGTAAGAGCAAGCAATTTTACGATAATTCGAAGAAATATCACTATCCCACGAAGGTTAAAAATCCCATGATTATCAACTAGCTGAGCAAATGAATTTCCTTTAAAATAGGTTTAAAACATAGGGAGGTTCTGACTCAGTGGGCATTCTCTGGAGCCTCTTTGCTGCTGAGATTAGAAAAACAGTCCTCTGGGCCGGATTTGAACCAGCGACCTATGGATAACTGTGAATCCGCCACTACAGTCCACCGCTCTACCAACTGAGCTACCAGAGGCTCTGTATACTTTCTTATTCCTACTCATTGCTTTACATCCGTCCCTGTCTGCCGTCTGCACACACTGCTACTCAGCGCGGCCATATAGACGCACAGGAAATGCAATCATCGGCTGCAACTGCAAACATTGCCCAGATTAAGTTTTATAATGCTCGATGGTGTCGATTAGGTTAAAATATGCAAGTAGGAAGTGCCTGAAGTATGTCAGAGGACTGCTAAGTGTATTAAGAGTCTCATCACGCTGTCTGGTTCCATGGTGTAACGGTTAGCACTCTGGACTCTGAATCCAGCGATCCGAGTTCGAATCTCGGTGGAACCTTCGTTTAGTCTAAATTTTCTGTAATAAGAGTTTCTCGCTGAGGAAGTAGCAGCAATAGGCTCACGGCGTTAGTTTCTACGTTTGAGTAAAAAACGATGCGTCTATAAAACGGCCGAATATTGGTGCGACTTTGTGACCTATATAGAACATTAAACGAGTAATACCTGTAAGAGCAAGCAATTTTACGATAATTCGAAGAAATATCACTATCCCACGAAGGTTAAAAATCCCATGATTATCAACTAGCTGAGCAAATGAATTTCCTTTAAAATAGGTTTAAAACATAGGGAGGTTCTGACTCAGTGGGCATTCTCTGGAGCCTCTTTGCTGCTGAGATTAGAAAAACACTCCTCTGGGCCGGATTTGAACCAGCGACCTATGGATAACTGTGAATCCTCCACTACAGTCCACCGCTCTACCAACTGAGCTACCAGAGGCTCTGTATACTTTCTTTTTCCTACTCATTGCTTTACGTCCGTCCCTGTCTGCCGTCTGCACACACTGCTACTCAGCGCGGCCATATAGACGCACAGGAAATGCAATCATCGGCTGCAACTGCAAACATTGCCCAGATTAAGTTTTATAATGCTCGATGGTGTCGATTAGGTTAAAATATGCAAGTAGGAAGTGTCTGAAGTATGTCAGAGGACTGCTAAGTGTATTACGAGTCTTATCCCGCTGTCTGGTTCCATGGTGTAACGGTTAGCACTCTGGACTCTGAATCCAGCGATCCGAGTTCGAATCTCGGTGGAACCTTCGTTTAGTCTAAATTTTCTGTAATAAGAGTTTCTCGCTGAGGAAGTAGCAGCAATAGGCTCACGGCGTTAGTTTCTACGTTTGTGTAAAAAACGATGCGTCTATAAAACGGCCGAATATTGGTGCGACTTTGTGACCTATATAGAACATTAAACGAGTAATACCTGTAAGAGCAAGCAATTTTGCGATAATTCGAAGAAATATCATTATCCCACGAAGGTTAAAAATCCCATGATTATCAACTAGCTGAGCAAATGAATTTCCTTTAAAATAGGTTTAAAACATAGGGAGGTTCTGACTCAGTGGGCATTCTCTGGAGCCTCTTTGCTGCTGAGATTAGAAAAACACTCCTCTGGGCCGGATTTGAACCAGCGACCTATGGATACCTGTGAATCCTCCACTACAGTCCACCGCTCTACCAACTGAGCTACCAGAGGCTCTGTATACTTTCTTTTTCCTACTCATTGCTTTACGTCCGTCCCTGTCTGCCGTCTGCACACACTGCTACTCAGCGCGGCCATATAGACGCACAGGAAATGCAATCATCGGCTGCAACTGCAAACATTGCCCAGATTAAGTTTTATAATGCTCGATGGTGTCGATTAGGTTAAAATATGCAAGTAGGAAGTGTCTGAAGTATGTCAGAGGACTGCTAAGTGTATTACGAGTCTTATCCCGCTGTCTGGTTCCATGGTGTAACGGTTAGCACTCTGGACTCTGAATCCAGCGATCCGAGTTCGAATCTCGGTGGAACCTTCGTTTAGTCTAAATTTTCTGTAATAAGAGTTTCTCGCTGAGGAAGTAGCAGCAATAGGCTCACGGCGTTAGTTTCTACGTTTGTGTAAAAAACGATGCGTCTATAAAACGGCCGAATATTGGTGCGACTTTGTGACCTATATAGAACATTAAACGAGTAATACCTGTAAGAGCAAGCAATTTTGCGATAATTCGAAGAAATATCATTATCCCACGAAGGTTAAAAATCCCATGATTATCAACTAGCTGAGCAAATGAATTTCCTTTAAAATAGGTTTAAAACATAGGGAGGTTCTGACTCAGTGGGCATTCTCTGGAGCCTCTTTGCTGCTGAGATTAGAAAAACAGTCCTCTGGGCCGGATTTGAACCAGCGACCTATGGATAACTGTGAATCATCCACTACAGTCCACCGCTCTACCAACTGAGCTACCAGAGGCTCTGTATACTTTCTTTTTCCTACTCATTGCTTTACGTCCGTCCCTGTCTGCCGTCTGCACACACTGCTACTCAGCGCGGCCATATAGACGCACAGGAAATGCAATCATCGGCTGCAACTGCAAACATTGCCCAGATTAAGTTTTATAATGCTCGATGGTGTCGATTAGGTTAAAATATGCAAGTAGGAAGTGTCTGAAGTATGTCAGAAGACTGCTAAGTGTATTACGAGTCTTATCCTGCGGTCTGGTTCCATGGTGTAACTGTTAGCACTCTGGACTCTGAATCCAGCGATCCGAGTTCGAATCTCGGTGGAACCTTCGTTTAGTCTAAATTTTCTGTAATAAGAGTTTCTCGCTGAGGAAGTAGCAGCAATAGGCTCACGGCGTTAGTTTCTACGTTTGTATAAAAAACGATGCGTCTATAAAACGGCCGAATATTGGTGCGACTTTGTGACCTATATAGAACATTAAACGAGTAATACCTGTAAGAGCAAGCAATTTTACGATAATTCGAAGAAATATCATTATCCCACGAAGGTTAAAAATCCCATGATTATCAACTAGCTGAGCAAATGAATTTCCTTTAAAATAGGTTTAAAACATAGGGAGGTTCTGACTCAGTGGGCATTCTCTGGAGCCTCTTTGCTGCTGAGATTAGAAAAACAGTCCTCTGGGCCGGATTTGAACCATCGACCTATGGATAACTGTGAATCCTCCACTACAGTCCACCGCTCTACCAACTGAGCTACCAGAGGCTCTGTATACTTTCTTATTCCTACTCATTGCTTTACGTCCGTCCCTGTCTGCCGTCTGCACACACTGCTACTCAGCGCGGCCATATAGACGCACAGGAAATGCAATCATCGGCTGCAACTGCAAACATTGCCCAGATTAAGTTTTATAATGCTCGATGGTGTCGATTAGGTTAAAATATGCAAGTAGGAAGTGTCTGAAGTATGTCAGAGGACTGCTAAGTGTATTACGAGTCTTGTCCTGCTGTCTGGTTCCATGGTGTAACGGTTAGCACTCTGGACTCTGAATCCAGCGATCCGAGTTCGAATCTCGGTGGAACCTTCGTTTAGTCTAAATTTTCTGTAATAAGAGTTTCTCGCTGAGGAAGTAGCAGCAATAGGCTCACGGCGTTAGTTTCTACGTTTGTGTAAAAAACGATGCGTCTATAAAACGGCCGAATATTGGTGCGACTTTGTGACCTATATAGAACATTAAACGAGTAATACCTGTAAGAGCAAGCAATTTTGCGATAATTCGAAGAAATATCATTATCCCACGAAGGTTAAAAATCCCATGATTATCAACTAGCTGAGCAAATGAATTTCCTTTAAAATAGGTTTAAAACATAGGGAGGTTCTGACTCAGTGGGCATTCTCTGGAGCCTCTTTGCTGCTGAGATTAGAAAAACAGTCCTCTGGGCCGGATTTGAACCAGCGACCTATGGATAACTGTGAATCCTCCACTACAGTCCATCGCTCTACCAACTGAGCTACCAGAGGCTCTGTATACTTTCTTATTCCTACTCATTGCTTTACGTCCGTCCCTGTCTGCCGTCTGCACACACTGCTACTCAGCGCGGCCATATAGACGCACAGGAAATGCAATCATCGGCTGCAACTGCAAACATTGCCCAGATTAAGTTTTATAATGCTCGATGGTGTCGATTAGGTTAAAATATGCAAGTAGGAAGTGTCTGAAGTATGTCAGAGGACTGCTAAGTGTATTACTAGTCTTATCCTGCTATCTGGTTCCATGGTGTAACGGTTAGCACTCTGAACTCTGAATCCAGCGGTCCGAGTTCGAATCTCGGTGGAACCTTCGTTTAGTCTAAATTTTCTGTAATAAGAGTTTCTCGCTGAGGAAGTAGCAGCAATAGGCTCACGGCGTTAGTTTCTACGTTTGTGTAAAAAACGATGCGTCTATAAAACGGCCGAATATTGGTGCGACTTTGTGACCTATATAGATCATTAAACGAGTAATACCTGTAAGAGCAAGCAATTTTGCGATAATTCGAAGAAATATCATTATCCCACGAAGGTTAAAAATCCCATGATTATCAACTAGCTGAGCAAATGAATTTCCTTTAAAATACGTTTAAAACATAGGGAGGTTCTGACTCAGTGGGCATTCTCTGGAGCCTCTTTGCTGCTGAGATTAGAAAAACAGTCCTCTGGGCCGGATTTGAACCAGCGACCTATGGATAACTGTGAATCCTCCACTACAGTCCACCGCTCTACCAACTGAGCTACCAGAGGCTCTGTATACTTTCTTATTCCTACTCATTGCTTTACGTCCGTCCCTGTCTGCCGTCTGCACACACTGCTACTCAGCGCGGCCATATAGACGCACAGGAAATGCAATCATCGGCTGCAACTGCAAACATTGCCCAGATTAAGTTTTATAATGCTCGATGGTGTCGATTAGGTTAAAATATGCAAGTAGGAAGTGTCAGAAGTATGTCAGAGGACTGCCAAGTGTATTACGAGTCTTATCCTGCTATCTGGTTCCGTGGTGTAACGGTTAGCACTCTGGACTCTTAATCCAGCGATCCGAGTTCGAATCTCCGTGGAACCTTCGTTTAGCCTAAATTTTCTGTAATAAGAGTTTCTCGCTGAGGAAGTAGCAGCAATAGGCTCACGGCGTTAGTTTCTACGTTTGTGTAAAAAACGATGCGTCTATAAAACGGCCGAATATTGGTGCGACTTTGTGACCTATATAGAACATTAAACGAGTAATACCTGTAAGAGCAAGCAATTTTGCGATAATTCGAAGAAATATCATTATCCCACGAAGGTTAAAAATCCCATGATTATCAACTAGCTGAGCAAATGAATTTCCTTTAAAATAGGTTTAAAACATAGGGAGGTTCTGACTCAGTGGGCATTCTCTGGAGCCTCTTTGCTGCTGAGATTAGAAAAACAGTCCTCTGGGCCGGATTTGAACCAGCGACCTATGGATAACTGTGAATCCTCCACTACAGTCCACCGCTCTACCAACTGAGCTACCAGAGGCTCTGTATACTTTCTTATTCCTACTCATTGCTTTAAGTCCGTCCCTGTCCGCCGTCTGCACACACTGCTACTCAGCGCGGCCATATAGACGCACAGGAAATGCAATCATCGGCTGCAACTGCAAACATTGCCCAGATTAAGTTTTATAATGCTCGATGGTGTCGATTAGGTTAAAATATGCAAGTAGGAAGTGTCTGAAGTATGTCAGAGGACTGCTAAGTGTATTACGAGTCTTATCCTGCTGTCTGGTTCCATGGTGTAACGGTTAGCACTCTGGACTCTGAATCCAGCGATCCGAGTTCGAATCTCGGTGGAACCTTCGTTTAGTCTAAATTTTCTGTAATAAGAGTTTCTCGCTGAGGAAGTAGCAGCAATAGGCTCACGGCGTTAGTTTCTACGTTTGTGTAAAAAACGATGCGTCTATAAAACGGCCGAATATTGGTGCGACTTTGTGACCTATATAGAACATTAAACGAGTAATACCTGTAAGAGCAAGCAATTTTGCGATAATTCGAAGAAATATCATTATCCCACGAAGGTTAAAAATCCCATGATTATCAACTAGCTGAGCAAATGAATTTCCTTTAAAATAGGTTTAAAACATAGGGAGGTTCTGACTCAGTGGGCATTCTCTGGAGCCTCTTTGCTGCTGAGATTAGAAAAACAGTCCTCTGGGCCGGATTTGAACCAGCGACCTATGGATAACTGTGAATCCTCCACTACAGTCCACCGCTCTACCAACTGAGCTACCAGAGGCTCTGTATACTTTCTTATTCCTACTCATTGCTTTACGTCCGTCCCTGTCTGCCGTCTGCAC
Source organism: Schistocerca gregaria (assembly GCF_023897955.1). Taxonomy (NCBI): domain Eukaryota; kingdom Metazoa; phylum Arthropoda; class Insecta; order Orthoptera; family Acrididae; genus Schistocerca; species Schistocerca gregaria. The sequence goes on along the minus strand of NC_064921.1, from coordinate 971,456,263 downwards.
ACACTGCTACTCAGCGCGGCCATATAGACGCACAGGAAATGCAATCATCGGCTGCAACTGCAAACATTGCCCAGATTAAGTTTTATAATGCTCGATGGTGTCGATTAGGTTAAAATATGCAAGTAGGAAGTGTCTGAAGTATGTCAGAGGACTGCTAAGTGTATTACGAGTCTTATTCTGCTGTCTGGTTCCATGGTGTAACGGTTAGCACTCTGGACTCTGAATCCAGCGATCCGAGTTCGAATCTCGGTGGAACCTTCGTTTAGTCTAAATTTTCTGTAATAAGAGTTTCTCGCTGAGGAAGTAGCAGCAATAGGCTCACGGCGTTAGTTTCTACGTTTGTGTAAAAAACGATGCGTCTATAAAACGGCCGAATATTGGTGCGACTTTGTGACCTATATAGATCATTAAACGAGTAATACCTGTAAGAGCAAGCAATTTTGCGATAATTCGAAGAAATATCATTATCCCACGAAGGTTAAAAATCCCATGATTATCAACTAGCTGAGCAAATGAATTTCCTTTAAAATAGGTTTAAAACATAGGGAGGTTCTGACTCAGTGGGCATTCTCTGGAGCCTCTTTGCTGCTGAGATTAGAAAAACAGTCCTCTGGGCCGGATTTGAACCAGCGACCTATGGATAACTGTGAATCCTCCACTACAGTCCACCGCTCTACCAACTGAGCTACCAGAGGCTCTGTATACTTTCTTATTCCTACTCATTGCTTTACGTCCGTCCCTGTCTGCCGTCTGCACACACTGCTACTCAGCGCGGCCATATAGACGCACAGGAAATGCAATCATCGGCTGCAACTGCAAACATTGCCCAGATTAAGTTTTATAATGCTCGATGGTGTCGATTAGGTTAAAATATGCAAGTAGGAAGTGTCTGAAGAATGTCAGAGGACTGCTAAGTGTATTACGAGTCTTATCCTGCTATCTGGTTCCATGGTGTAACGGTTAGCACTCTGGACTCTGAATCCAGCGATCCGAGTTCGAATCTCGTTGGAACCTTCGTTTAGTCTAAATTTTCTGTAATAAGAGTTTCTCGCTGAGGAAGTAGCAGCAATAGGCTCACGGCGTTAGTTTCTACGTTTGTGTAAAAAACGATGCGTCTATAAAACGGCCGAATATTGGTGCGACTTTGTGACCTATATAGAACATTAAACGAGTAATACCTGTAAGAGCAAGCAATTTTGCGATAATTCGAAGAAATATTTTTATCCCACGAAGGTCAAAAATCCCATGATTATCAACTAGCTGAGCAAATGAATTTCCTTTAAAATAGGTTTAAAACATAGGGAGATTCTGACTCAGTGGGCATTCTCTGGAACCTCTTTGCTGCTGAGATTAGAAAAACAGTCCTCTGGGCCGGATTTGAACCAGCGACCTATGGATAACTGTGAATCCTCCACTACAGTCCACCGCTCTACCAACTGAGCTACCAGAGGCTCTGTATACTTTCTTATTCCTACCCATTGCTTTACGTCCGTCCCTGTCTGCCGCCTGCACACACTGCTACTCAGCGCGGCCATATAGACGCACAGGAAATGCAATCATCGGCTGCAACTGCAAACATTGCCCAGATTAAGTTTTATAATGCTCGATGGTGTCGATTAGGTTAAAATATGCAAGTAGGAAGTGTCTGAAGTATGTCAGAGGACTGCTAAGTGTATTACGAGTCTTATCCTGCTGTCTGGTTCCATGGTGTAACGGTTAGCACTCTGGACTCTGAATCCAGCGATCCGAGTTCGAATCTCGGTGGAACCTTTGTTTAGTCTAAATTTTCTGTAATAAGAGTTTCTCGCTGAGGAAGTAGCAGCAATAGGCTCACGGCGTTAGTTTCTACGTTTGTGTAAAAAACGATGCGTCTATAAAACGGCCGAATATTGGTGCGACTTTGTGACCTATATAGAACATTAAACGAGTAATACCTGTAAGAGCAAGCAATTTTGCGATAATTCGAAGAAATATCATTATCCCACGAAGGTTAAAAATCCCATGATTATCAACTAGCTGAGCAAATGAATTTCCTTTAAAATAGGTTTAAAACATAGGGAGGTTCTGACTCAGTGGGCATTCTCTGGAGCCTCTTTGCTGCTGAGATTAGAAAAACAGTCCTCTGGGCCGGATTTGAACCAGCGACCTATGGATAACTGTGAATCCTCCACTACAGTCCACCGCTCTACCAACTGAGCTACCAGAGGCTCTGCATACTTTCTTATTCCTACTCATTGCTTTACGTGTGTCCCTGTCTGCCGTCTGCACACACTGCTACTCAGCGCGGCCATATAGACGCACAGGAAATGCAATCATCGGCTGCAACTGCAAACATTGCCCAGATTAAGTTTTATAATGCTCGATGGTGTCGATTAGGTTAAAATATGCAAGTAGGAAGTGTCTGAAGTATGTCAGAGGACTGCTAAGTGTATTACGAGTCTTATCCTGCTGTCTGGTTCCATGGTGTAACGGTTAGCACTCTGGACTCTGAATCCAGCGATCCGAGTTCGAATCTCGGTGGAACCTTCGTTTAGTCTAAATTTTCTGTAATAAGAGTTTCTCGCTGAGGAAGTAGCAGCAATAGGCTCACGGCGTTAGTTTCTACGTTTGTGTAAAAAACGATGCGTCTATAAAACGGCCGAATATTGGTGCGACTTTGTGACCTATATAGAACATTAAACGAGTAATACCTGTAAGAGCAAGCAATTTTGCGATAATTCGAAGAAATATCATTATCCCACGAAGGTTAAAAATCCCATGATTATCAACTAGCTGAGCAAATGAATTTCCTTTAAAATAGGTTTAAAACATAGGGAGGTTCTGACTCAGTGGGCATTCTCTGGAGCCTCTTTGCTGCTGAGATTAGAAAAACAGTCCTCTGGGCCGGATTTGAACCAGCGACCTATGGATAACTGTGAATCCTCCACTACAGTCCACCGCTCTACCAACTGAGCTACCAGAGGCTCTGTATACTTTCTTATTCCTACTCATTGCTTTACGTCCGTCCCTGTCTGCCGTCTGCACACACTGCTACTCAGCGCGGCCATATAGACGCACAGGAAATGCAATCATCGGCTGCAACTGCAAACATTGCCCAGATTAAGTTTTATAATGCTCGATGGTGTCGATTAGGTTAAAATATGCAAGTAGGAAGTGTCTGAAGTATGTCAGAGGACTGCTAAGTGTATTACGAGTCTTATTCTGCTGTCTGGTTCCATGGTGTAACGGTTAGCACTCTGGACTCTGAATCCAGCGATCCGAGTTCGAATATCGGTGGAACCTTCGTTTAGTCTAAATTTTCTGTAATAAGAGTTTCTCGCTGAGGAAGTAGCAGCAATAGGCTCACGGCGTTAGTTTCTACGTTTGTGTAAAAAACGATGCGTCTATAAAACGGCCGAATATTGGTGCGACTTTGTGACCTATATAGAACATTAAACGAGTAATACCTGTAAGAGCAAGCAATTTTGCGATAATTCGAAGAAATATCATTATCCCACGAAGGTTAAAAATCCCATGATTATCAACTAGCTGATCAAATGAATTTCCTTTAAAATAGGTTTAAAACATAGGGAGGTTCTGACTCAGTGGGCATTCTCTGGAGCCTCTTTGCTGCTGAGATTAGAAAAACAGTCCTCTGGGCCGGATTTGAACCAGCGACCTATGGATAACTGTGAATCCTCCACTACAGTCCACCGCTCTACCAACTGAGCTACCAGAGGCTCTGTATACTTTCTTATTCCTACTCATTGCTTTACGTCCGTCCCTGTCTGCCGTCTGCACACACTGCTACTCAGCGCGGCCATATAGACGCACAGGAAATGCAATCATCGGCTGCAACTGCAAACATTGCCCAGATTAAGTTTTATAATGCTCGATGGTGTCGATTAGGTTAAAATATGCAAGTAGGAAGTGTCTGAAGTATGTCAGAGGACGGCTAAGTGTATTACGAGTCTTATCCTGCTGTCTGGTTCCATGGTGTAACGGTTAGCACTCTGGACTCTGAATCCAGCGATCCGAGTTCGAATCTCGGTGGAACCTTCGTTTAGTCTAAATTTTCTGTAATAAGAGTTTCTCGCTGAGGAAGTAGCACCAATAGGCTCTCGGCGTTAGTTTCTACGTTTGTGTAAAAAACGATGCGTCTATAAAATGGCCGAATATTGATGCGACTTTGTGACCTATATAGAACATTAAACGAGTAATACCTGTAAGAGTAAGCAATTTTGCGATAATTCGAAGAAATATCATTATCCCACGAAGGTTAAAAATCCCATGATTATCAACTAGCTGAGCAAATGAATTTCCTTTAAAATAGGTTTAAAACATAGGGAGGTTCTGACTCAGTGGGCATTCTCTGGAGCCTCTTTGCTGCTGAGATTAGAAAAACAGTACTCTGGGCCGGATTCGAACCACCGACCTATGGATAACTGTGAATCCTACACTACAGTCCACCGCTCTACCAACTGAGCTACCAGAGGCTCTGTATACTTTCTTATTCCTACCCATTGCTTTACGTCCGTCCCTGTCTGCCGTCTGCACACACTGCTACTCAGCGCGGCCATATAGACGCACAGGAAATGCAATCATCGGCTGCAACTGCAAACATTGCCCAGATTAAGTTTTATAATGCTCGATGGTGTCGATTAGGTTAAAATATGCAAGTAGGAAGTGTCTGAAGTATGTCAGAGGACTGCTAAGTGTATTACGAGTCTTATCCTGCTGTCTGGTTCCATGGTGTAACGGTTAGCACTCTGGACTCTGAATCCAGCGATCCGAGTTCGAATCTCGGTGGAACCTTCGTTTAGTCTAAATTTTCTGTAACAAGAGTTTCTCGCTGAGGAAGTAGCAGCAATAGGCTCACGGCGTTAGTTTCTACGTTTGTGTAAAAAACGATGCGTCTATAAAACGGCCGAATGTTGGTGCGACTTTGTGACCTATATAGAACATTAAACGAGTAATACCTGTAAGAGCAAGCAATTTTGCGATAATTCGAAGAAATATCATTATCCCACGAAGGTTAAAAATCCCATGATTATCAACTAGCTGAGCAAATGAATTTCCTTTAAATAGGTTTAAAACATAGGGAGGTTCTGACTCAGTGGGCATTCTCTGGAGCCTCTTTGCTGCTGAGAAATACCGATAATAATGAAGTAATGTTGGCCATCATGCAGCTCCAGGACGATGGCTTAATTAAGCGCATTTGTAAGAACCTACGGAGGGAACAGAACCAGGATGACAACATTAAATTAGGAAAGAGTAGATTAGGTCATCCAGACTACCCAAAATTACTGGTCTACTATAAAGTGCATAAAGATGTCTTATTTAGGCGCAGGAAAGACAGTGAGGAGAATTGGAAAATATGTTTTCCGGAGCAACATGTAGATGCACTTATAGACTACGTACATTGTAAGTATGGGCATTATGGCGCTCGTAAATGTATAGCTAAGTTAAGTGAAGTGGTAATTTTTGATAATATGTGGAGAAGGGTGCAACAGCGATTAGAATCCTGTGATCGTTGCCAGAAAGTTAGGGCCAACAATAGAACTATCCAAGGACAGATGTATTCAGTAGAACCACAAAATCGGCTGGATTTAGTAGCTGTAGATTTATTTGGTCCACTACCAGTGTCTAGAGGGGGATGTGAATATGTGTTTGTGATGGTGGATGGGTTTACTAAGTACGTAAAATTTTACCCAATTAAGAAAGCCAACTCTAAAGTATTAGTGAATAAGTTGGAGAAGGACTATTTTGGGAAGATAGGAGTGCCAAAGGCATTATTGTCAGACAATGGGCCCCAGTTTATCTCTAAGAAATTTAGTGAATGTTTACAACAGAGAGGTATCGATCACATAAAAATCTCCGCGTACTTTCCTCAAGGGAACATGTGTGAGCGAATTATGAAGGAGTTAAACAGATTGTGTAGAACATATTGTCATAAAAAACACTCCGCTTGGGCCAATTATATTGAATACTTCGAAGAAGTAATAAACCATCTGAAGCATGAAGCCACAGGATATGCACCAGTAGAGCTAATGTGTGACATTAGGCCGAATAATATTTTATTCGACCTGGTCGAGTTTCCAAATCTCACAGACATAGCCATCGAAGAGAAGGAGAGACTGGCACGTATTAATATAAGATAGAAGGCCCTGGAAAGAAAGAGAAGGCATGACGCAAGAGCTGATCCCACTAGTTTTCAGGTAGGGGATCTAGTGCTAGTGAAAACTAGGGAAAGATCTAAGAAACTTACGTCAGAAACAAAGAAGTTTACCGATGAGTACGTGGGCCCATTTAGAATCGTAGAGAAGCCTCACCCAAATGCTTATAGACTGGAGTTTGTGAAATCACATAAGGTGTTAGGGCTTAGGAACATTGTGGATTTGAAAAGATATGTTCAAAAGAGAGACGTGGCCAGGAGTGAGTAGATACCTCAGAGAGCTTTGCACTCTTTGCAGAGCTAAGTGCGTGACGAGCACTAGGTCTCGAGTCGTTTGACAATATTTCTTCCACTTTCTTTTCCGTATTGTCAACCTACCTCTTCTTTCATTCAGAACTAAAATTCTATCATCTTTCCTTCTTCTCTATCGTAGTTTTTAAGTGATAAAGTGTTTAAGTAATGAGTAGGAAAGAACCTCAGTGCAGTATAGGTTAAGCGTAAGGAATGAGTGTAAGAGAAAATCAAAAAGGATTAAGATACCTCAGATAAGTAATAAGTCTCAGTAAAGTAAATGTTTGGCCTAAGGTGTGAGTAATGCCCTTAGAAAGGTAAAATAACTAAGAAATGTAAGAGCCTCAGAAAATATGGTGACGAACATTGAAGCTGTTTGTTAAGTAACAGAACGATATGTTAAGACGTAGCATTAAGCTAATGTTTAGGAAAGGAAATGGAGCAGTACAGCAAAACTGTCTGTTCAATGAAGTCAGAGCCTCAGGAGGTGATTTAGTGGTAAAATGAGTAAAGGTACAGTGCAACAAGGTTGACTGTCAAAGGGGTAAAGGAAGTTAAGTTAAAGGGACAGTGCAGCAGGACTGACTGTCAAATGAAGAGAAATATGTGAGAAAAGGAGAAAGAATGAGCATAGTGTTTGGCTAGCTCGATATTAGGAAAAAGTGAGGCTACGAAGGTGAGTAAATAAAAAGCTTAATGTTGGTAACCAGAGGTGGCGTTTGTTGGTAAACAGAGGAGATGTTTGTAAACAAAAGGAAGTGAGGCTACGAATGTAAACAGAGCTGAGGCGACGTTGGTAACTCAGGAGGTGGATGTATGTTAGAAAGTATGGGTAACGAGGTTTCGCAGATTAGTAGGAAACGCTTTAACAAATACTAACCTGAGTGTGTGAAGTATGAGTATGAGAGTTGTAAATTAAACCCGAATGTGACTAGAGAAAACCTGATGTTGACAAGAAATTGAAGTAACTCCAGATATGTGAGATGAGGAAAGTACCCATGACATCGATTCCATTTTTGACCAGAGACACACAAAGCTCCCCAAGTTTGTCGTAGAGATTAGTATAAGGATTGTAGTGTTGATAAATGAATAAGTAAATATGTATTTTTCAGTGTTTAATTTATGATACAGGACTACAGGAGATTGCCTGGAGACAGAATTGTAATATTGATAATTTTGTGTATATTTTATATTGTTGTGTATTGTACAGGAACTGGAGAGTCACCAGTGCTGGCGGAGATTTATTATGTATTTGTGAACTATTTGTAGGAATTGTTTTTCTTAGTATTTCTTATGTAACCATAACTTGTTTGATTATGAGATGAAGAAGTAATTAAAGAGTAAATGTGCCACTTCGGTACTGCATTAGGAAAGTCAATTCACTTTTCACTTAAAAAAAAAAAAAAAAAAAAAAAAATTTTTGAAAATTGTACATACTGTAAAGTAAATTTTATCAAAAATATGAGACTTTAGAGTCAAGCAGATAGCGTCATTTATCGCTGCTGTAGGTTAAGACGTAGCAGTTAGCAAGGGAACTGAGGCCAGCTGCTGTTTCAGGTGCGCCGAAGTAAACAGAGGTGGTAGCACGAGACTTGAAATGGACCTCCCAAGCAGGACCCGGTCGAACTACGAGTGCTATCAAAATCTTAAGTGTAAGTGGTAAAAAAGTGACGCTCACCATAGCGATAGTAGTGTTAGTGTGCGTGTGACGTACATCAAGATAGTATTTAGGTTTGTTTTCTCTTTCAGGAATTTGTAAATAGAATTTTGTAATCTGAAAAATTTTTTTTTGAATGATGATAAAAGTGCATGTTTAGATATAAGATGTTTTGTAGGTCGTCAGCCCTAGGTATAAGTGGATGATTGATGTACAGGAACTATAAATGTTAAATAGCTGTTTGAGTAAATCTTTAATAGAAATTTTTTTAGAAAACTAAAAGTTTGTCATGAATGAAAAAATTTAGTTTCCTCAGGAGGTGTGTGGCGTCGCAACTAGTGCGAGCGCACAGTTTTCTATCAAATATTTACTGTGAAATGTAGACAGACTGTAAAGTAGCCATCAGATTAGCATATGTGCTGTAGCGGGCAGATTACCGGTGTCCGTTCGTCTGACGTCACGACCATATGGCATGTCTGTACCGTGAGAATGTAAGACCTGTGCGCTAACTAGCCGCGTGTATAACGTGGAACTTTCATCTTTAATAACTTCTAACTGAGGAACCTGAGGAAATTAAAAGTTAATATACTAGTTTCTGTTATGAATAAAAATAAGTCATCCAAATTTGAGCTTTGAAACCTGCATATTTTGGAAATTAGAAAAATCTTACAGAAAACGCAAATTTCTACAATTTTCGAGTCTAAATAAATACCATTATGTATAGATCACCTTCAGTGACCATCCAACTATGAAACAAAATCACCTTCCGTGCTTTTGTATTTATTTTGAGAATTTTACTTTTAGAAATTCACCTATAACTTTGTTAAAACCATAAATGTTTTGAATTTTTGTGAACAGTTATTTTATATGAGTAGGTGAGAGTGAATGAGTGTGCCTGAGTGAATGAAAGAGGGACATTCGCCATTCTTTGCAAGTGTATAAAATCTAGGTTGGAACTCGCAAGTGTTCAGACGATGTAACCGTGGGAACAGAGTCGCCAGTGGTTCCCCATCTTAGTGAATGTCGGATGTCCAAGAGTGTATGGTATTGTACAAGCAGCCAGAACGTTCGCGAGTATTTAAATAATTTCTGGAAATAAAGTAAAGTCTAGTTTTCCTTTCGGTTTGTTAAATTATACAGTAAATTTTGTGTAACAAGAAATCATGACGTAAATGATTCGGAAGTCATGACTGGTGCGTGCTAGATTTTGGCGCGAGGCGCACCCAAAGAGTTAATTCTGATTGGCTGTGTGATGTGTGAGCCAATGAGATGCGAGGACGGTTAGCAGACTAGGAGAGGGAGTCGCGAGTGGATGAGGAGTCGCGAAGGAACTGTGATCGAGAAGAGACATGCTTGATGTGTCCTCGCGAATAATGTGTAAAATGAAGTCATAAAACGGCTTCATCGGTTCGGTACTGTGCGATTTGAGACTGGAAGAGTCCAGTAACGCGTAGTGTGAGTTTGAGCGAGTTGTGACTTTTCGTTCCGCGAAAGACGCGAGTAACTTTAATAATTAAAAGCGTGGCGGTACTTCGTAAACTTTTACTAAGTGCTTATGGCGAGCATTAACGTTAAAAAACGAACTATTATTGAACATCGACTGCAAACGTGTATGTTAGAAAATCGTCTGTGTTGCAGTTAAGTAAATTCCGTAACTTTGAAAGCTAATTCTGGCGGGGTTTGAGTGTGGATAGAATTGTGAACTGAACTTTCTTCAAACGTAGATTAGCGGGCTGATGATCAGGCTTAAAGACAATAAAGAGCTTAAATAGAATCACCAACTTCGCGTTCTCGTTTGAGTAAACAATTACTACCATTCCAATAACTCAATTTATTTAGGAAGATTGCTCATAGATTGTATTTCAGCAAACATGTATCGCGGCCTCCGGTGAGCGGCTATTAAATTGCAGTTTCTTCAACACTGCTTTTCTGCAATTTTTCCAGTAGCTGCTATCAGGAGAGGCGAGTGCAGCAACTACCTAAGAAACGAGGTAGGTGGATTTTCTTTCAGGGAAAGGAAACTGCGCGATAAGAGCCTGACCCGTCGCAAGTGGTGCATCGGCCGGGAATCAAAAATAGTAAATTCCAGTGAATTTCAAAAAAAGCAGTAGTGACAATTACCGGACAATACAGAAGTGCTCGCTATGTGTAGGAACTGTGTAGCGTACAAATTGATATCGCCACGTGAATAGGAAGGACAGTGAAAGTGTCCGTGAACTGTAATGTGTTGTACGGAACGGAAGAATTTTTCGGTGACTACGCGCCGATTGGAATAGCAGTCTACGACGGCGTCTGGCAGACGACGAGCTACGGAGACTACGCAGAGGCGACGACAGCAGTGGCAGTTGGCAGCGCTGATTCGAGAGGGGGCCCGGAAACTGGTACAGCATTGCAGTGTATGGTGAACGGACCCGCAGTTTCATCTAGCAGCAACGCAGCACGCCGAAGCACAAAGTTAAGTACAGTGCTTTTGAAAACTTTGTGTGTTTGTGGAGTCAAACTGAGAAAAATGGCTGAGTTTCAACCAAGTGACAAAAAGGCGGAACTAAGTTGTGATAGTGGGATGGAGACAGGGGAAAATGACCCCATGAATTTTAGTTTAGACGTGTCTCAACCCAATTTCAGTAGTAGTTTGACTGATTCATCCTATGTTAATTATAGTTTGGAGTCAGATTCAAATATGTCAGTGCCCAGTGAGTTACAGTTACCCATGCCGGTAGTTAATGTTAATAGGGACATTGTATCAGCAAATGAGGGGGCGAAGGATAATGTCGCCAGTATGCTGATGAATCTATTAACTAAGATGAACGTGTTGGAATCCAATATGTCAAGTAAGATGGATTCCAGTATATCAAAATTGGAAACTATTATGTCACAAATGGAAACTAATATGTCAAGTAAAATGGATTCAAAAATGTCTAAATTAGGATCTGATTTAAGTAATGAGATGACTAAAATGGGCGCTGATTTAGATTCCAAAATATCCGATCTCAGAGACTGTTGGAAGCAAGATTTAGCAGTGCTCAGTAGTAAAGTAAATGTTGAAATACAGCAGGTTAAACTAGAATGTACAGAAAATATTGTTCAAGTGCAAAGTGAATTGACGACACGAATCGAACAGGTTACTGAGGATCAACAGCAATTTAAATCCCATGTTGATGCAGAATTAGATAAAGTATGTGAGCACATAAAAGTGGTAGAGAATTCCAATGAAATTAATCATGCCGCCTTAGAATGTAAAGTAAATGATACCAAAATTCGGTGTGAGAAACTTGGAGAGCAAGTTGTAAATAAGGTCAATAATTTAGAGACTCACATAAGCCATTTCAGTGAAAGTGTGAATGAGCAACTTTGTGGGCATGAATGCAGACTAACCAAAGTAGAACAGTGTGTTTCTAACCATAGTGGTAGTATAATTTCCAGTGGAATAATTGAATCTACCGAGGTTGCGTATGTTACCCACAGACAGTTTTTAAAATTTGACCCAAGTAAGAACATGCACCCCAGAGAATTTTGGAACGATTTTGAAGACGTTTTGCCGAAAGTATGGAGCGATAAACAAAAGATAGGCTTTATCACTTCAAATTTGATGGGAGAGGCCAGAGTATGGGGGAATTTAGCCTCTGAAAAATACGCGAAATTGTCAGAATTTAAATTAGCGTTCTTTGAGGAATACTGGGGAAAGAGAAAGCAGATGGATGTTCTTAATCGGTTCTGGTCGGGAGAGAAGTATGACCCCCAAGAGAGAGGGCATCAAACGATTTGTTCAAAGGTGGGTAACAACTCTGTCCTACCTTAGTAATAAGTTAGAAACAGAACAGATCATATTAGGGGTAGAAAATAAGCTACCGTGGAACTGGAAAACTAAGATCATATCTGCGCCCCGAGATAACATTGACAAGTTCGTACAGTATTTAGAAAGGGTTGAATCCGTCCAAAAAGAAGAAGAAAACATGAGGAGGGAGCATCGCCCGCCTGCTAGGCAGAATGACAATCGCGCGGATGTAAACATTAATAGGATGGGTGTTCAGAGAGGCGGCGGATACCGTGGCAGTTCACGTGGTAGAGGAAGAACATATGTTAACAGGTTCAATGAACGCGAGCAGTATGACAGCGGCCGACAGATGTCAGGAGGTGAGGCGGTCAGCTGGAGGCATAGTGATGACGCACCGCGCTCGGAAAACCATTAATTGTCTACGAGTGTGCTGGCGATCGTAGGCAACAGCGTTTAAAGTTAAATCCGCTGGCAAAACCATTCATAAGAAAGCAGCCTGAACGACCACCTAACATAAATGTTGTTGCTACAAAATTTAGGGAGGATAACGTAAAACAGACAGAGATAGTAGCTTTAAGTCAAGTGGAGGTTAATGAACCAATTAACTGTAAGAATAATCATAAGAAGCCACTTATTGAAGAACTAAGTACTAGTTATAAGGGTAATAATCAGAAAGACATTATGCACAGTAAAACTAATGAAGAGCTGTCGGATAGGGGTGAGAACAGTAATAATGGCAGGGTTGTGACTGTGCTTGATAAGATAATTGATGTTGTAGATAGTTACGAAGAAGAGGATAGATTAGAGGAGGAGGTAGAGGTTAATGACGACGCCTTGGATAGGGTCGTAGAAAAGGAGGTTAATGAGAAAGAGGGGGAAACATTGGAAAAATGTTTTGACTTAGCAATAGTGGATAGGCTAATAGGAGCTGCCACTAGAATTGAGGGTGATAATAAGCATGAAATAAACCCTGTAAGTGTGAATGTGATTGCCACCCAAAAGACAGGCTTCGAAAGGAGAGAAATTGTGCAAGATTTATTGGAGGAAGCAGAACCCAAAATAAATAAAGAGTACTTAGGGCAACCGATAGTAGAGCTAAGAGTATTAAATGAACCAGTTAAATGTTTGATAGATACTGGATCGGAAGTCTGTGCAGTATCCCAGAACTTGGTAAATGAACTCCCTAACAGTAAACAGATTGTTAAGATGCCAGTAAGTGGCTTGAACATTGTAGTAGCAACCGGTAAGACTAAGAAGACAGTAAAACAGGAAGTGTTTCTACCCATAGCATTTAAGGAAGTAGAAATAAGACAGAACTTCTTAGTTATAAATGGACTGAGTGTAGACATATTGGTGGGGGCTGACTTTTTGAATAAATATGAAGGATGGGTGAATTTTTCTACCAATGATGTTATGGTAAAAATTAAGGGTAAACTAATTACTATACCTTTCATCGGTAAGCAGCTATGTGAGGATCCTGAGCAGAATGATTTTCCTATATGTATTTGTAAAACAGAGAAATTCTTGGAGGGCTATAATGAGTACGGTGGCAAAAAAGTAGAGGATCCGTCTGAGCTTGTGAGGGTCAGAAATAGGATCGAGGAGAAATTACTAGAATTAATTGATATTGATGAAGCAAGGAAAAACGATTTAAGACAAATACTAGTCAAACATGCCGAGGTTTTCTCAGATCAACCAGGGCTAGTAAAGGATTATGAGTGTTTTTTGACAGTGCAGAAAGACGCTCATTTCTTCAAAAAACCATTTGCAATCCCAGAAGTACATAAGGAGGCAGTACGTGACTTAATTCAAAATATGTTAGAGTGGGGAATTATTGAAAGGGCTGTTAGTGTGTACAATAACCCGCTAGTCATAGTTCCTAAGAAGGATGGCTCAATTAGACTAGTGTTGGATGCTCGAGCATTAAACAAAATAGTACTACCTGAGAGTGACCGTCCGGAGAATATTGAAGAACTGCTACAAAAGTTTAAAGGTGCTAAGTTCTTTACATCCATGGATGTGACCTGTGGATATTGGAACCTACCGTTAGCAAAGGAATCAAGAAAGTACACGGCATTCTTATTCGAAGGTAGATGTTATCAGTATAAGGTGGTGCCGTTTGGTTTAAATATAAGTGTATGTGCCTTTGTAAGAGCTATGTCGCAGGTATTAGGGGACCATCTACTAAGAAGAATTACAGTGTATGTAGACGACGTTTTGATATCGACACCAACGTGGGAGGAACACTGTATGTTATTGGATGAAGTATTGAGGGCCATAAAATTGGGGGGTATGAAATTGAAGCTAGACAAAACTGAATTTGTGAAGAAAGAAATTAAATTCTTGGGGCACATAGTGAGTGGCGATGGTATCATGCCGGATCCAGAAAAGATTAGAGCAATAAGGGATTATGCTGCACCTACAACACGTAAAGCATTAAAGGGGATGTTTGGTTTGTTTGGGTTTTATAGAAAATTTGTGTCTGGACAATTATTCAATGCACCGTGCCTGCGAGAACTCTTAAAGAAAAATGTAGTTTATAAATGGACTTCTGAGTGTCAGAAGGCGTTTGAAGAATTGAAAGAAGCTCTTATTAATAGTAAGATTTTGAACCATCCCGATTTTTCGAAACCATTTTGTCTGGGATCTGATGCTTGTGATTACGGGTTAGGAGTTGAACTATTTCAGTTGGAAAAAGAAGGAGAAGAGGAAGTCCACAAGACCATAGCCTTTGCGAGCAGGTCATTGCAACAATCCGAGAAAAATTATAGTATATCTGAACTTGAAGCATTAGCTGTTATTTTCGGCCTGCAAAAATTTGAAAAGTACCTTTTAGGACATGAAATTTGGATCTACACAGACCATAGTGCCCTTACATATTTAGACTCATGTCAGCTAAAACATGCTAGATTAAGAAGGTGGTCCCTGTATTTACAGCAATTTAATTATAAGATGATATACATTAAGGGTTCCGAGAACATCGTGGCGGACGCCTTATCAAGAAGTGTGAAAGATACAGGACAAGAAGGGAAATCTTTAAGAAATACCGATAATAATGAAGTAATGTTGGCCATCATGCAGCTCCAGGACGATGGCTTAATTAAGCGCATTTGTAAGAACCTACGGAGGGAACAGAACCAGGATGACAACATTAAATTAGGAAAGAGTAGATTAGGTCATCCAGACTACCCAAAATTACTGGTCTACTATAAAGTGCATAAAGATGTCTTATTTAGGCGCAGGAAAGACAGTGAGGAGAATTGGAAAATATGTTTTCCGGAGCAACATGTAGATGCACTTATAGACTACGTACATTGTAAGTATGGGCATTATGGCGCTCGTAAATGTATAGCTAAGTTAAGTGAAGTGGTAATTTTTGATAATATGTGGAGAAGGGTGCAACAGCGATTAGAATCCTGTGATCGTTGCCAGAAAGTTAGGGCCAACAATAGAACTATCCAAGGACAGATGTATTCAGTAGAACCACAAAATCGGCTGGATTTAGTAGCTGTAGATTTATTTGGTCCACTACCAGTGTCTAGAGGGGGATGTGAATATGTGTTTGTGATGGTGGATGGGTTTACTAAGTACGTAAAATTTTACCCAATTAAGAAAGCCAACTCTAAAGTATTAGTGAATAAGTTGGAGAAGGACTATTTTGGGAAGATAGGAGTGCCAAAGGCATTATTGTCAGACAATGGGCCCCAGTTTATCTCTAAGAAATTTAGTGAATGTTTACAACAGAGAGGTATCGATCACATAAAAATCTCCGCGTACTTTCCTCAAGGGAACATGTGTGAGCGAATTATGAAGGAGTTAAACAGATTGTGTAGAACATATTGTCATAAAAAACACTCCGCTTGGGCCAATTATATTGAATACTTCGAAGAAGTAATAAACCATCTGAAGCATGAAGCCACAGGATATGCACCAGTAGAGCTAATGTGTGACATTAGGCCGAATAATATTTTATTCGACCTGGTCGAGTTTCCAAATCTCACAGACATAGCCATCGAAGAGAAGGAGAGACTGGCACGTATTAATATAAGAAAGAAGGCCCTGGAAAGAAAGAGAAGGCATGACGCAAGAGCTGATCCCACTAGTTTTCAGGTAGGGGATCTAGTGCTAGTGAAAACTAGGGAAAGATCTAAGAAACTTACGTCAGAAACAAAGAAGTTTACCGATGAGTACGTGGGCCCATTTAGAATCGTAGAGAAGCCTCACCCAAATGCTTATAGACTGGAGTTTGTGAAATCACATAAGGTGTTAGGGCTTAGGAACATTGTGGATTTGAAAAGATATGTTCAAAAGAGAGACGTGGCCAGGAGTGAGTAGATACCTCAGAGAGCTTTGCACTCTTTGCAGAGCTAAGTGCGTGACGAGCACTAGGTCTCGAGTCGTTTGACAATATTTCTTCCACTTTCTTTTCCGTATTGTCAACCTACCTCTTCTTTCATTCAGAACTAAAATTCTATCATCTTTCCTTCTTCTCTATCGTAGTTTTTAAGTGATAAAGTGTTTAAGTAATGAGTAGGAAAGAACCTCAGTGCAGTATAGGTTAAGCGTAAGGAATGAGTGTAAGAGAAAATCAAAAAGGATTAAGATACCTCAGATAAGTAATAAGTCTCAGTAAAGTAAATGTTTGGCCTAAGGTGTGAGTAATGCCCTTAGAAAGGTAAAATAACTAAGAAATGTAAGAGCCTCAGAAAATATGGTGACGAACATTGAAGCTGTTTGTTAAGTAACAGAACGATATGTTAAGACGTAGCATTAAGCTAATGTTTAGGAAAGGAAATGGAGCAGTACAGCAAAACTGTCTGTTCAATGAAGTCAGAGCCTCAGGAGGTGATTTAGTGGTAAAATGAGTAAAGGTACAGTGCAACAAGGTTGACTGTCAAAGGGGTAAAGGAAGTTAAGTTAAAGGGACAGTGCAGCAGGACTGACTGTCAAATGAAGAGAAATATGTGAGAAAAGGAGAAAGAATGAGCATAGTGTTTGGCTAGCTCGATATTAGGAAAAAGTGAGGCTACGAAGGTGAGTAAATAAAAAGCTTAATGTTGGTAACCAGAGGTGGCGTTTGTTGGTAAACAGAGGAGATGTTTGTAAACAAAAGGAAGTGAGGCTACGAATGTAAACAGAGCTGAGGCGACGTTGGTAACTCAGGAGGTGGATGTATGTTAGAAAGTATGGGTAACGAGGTTTCGCAGATTAGTAGGAAACGCTTTAACAAATACTAACCTGAGTGTGTGAAGTATGAGTATGAGAGTTGTAAATTAAACCCGAATGTGACTAGAGAAAACCTGATGTTGACAAGAAATTGAAGTAACTCCAGATATGTGAGATGAGGAAAGTACCCATGACATCGATTCCATTTTTGACCAGAGACACACAAAGCTCCCCAAGTTTGTCGTAGAGATTAGTATAAGGATTGTAGTGTTGATAAATGAATAAGTAAATATGTATTTTTCAGTGTTTAATTTATGATACAGGACTACAGGAGATTGCCTGGAGACAGAATTGTAATATTGATAATTTTGTGTATATTTTATATTGTTGTGTATTGTACAGGAACTGGAGAGTCACCAGTGCTGGCGGAGATTTATTATGTATTTGTGAACTATTTGTAGGAATTGTTTTTCTTAGTATTTCTTATGTAACCATAACTTGTTTGATTATGAGATGAAGAAGTAATTAAAGAGTAAATGTGCCACTTCGGTACTGCATTAGGAAAGTCAATTCACTTTTCACTTAAAAAAAAAAAAAAAAAAAAAAATTTTTTGAAAATTGTACATACTGTAAAGTAAATTTTATCAAAAATATGAGACTTTAGAGTCAAGCAGATAGCGTCATTTATCGCTGCTGTAGGTTAAGACGTAGCAGTTAGCAAGGGAACTGAGGCCAGCTGCTGTTTCAGGTGCGCCGAAGTAAACAGAGGTGGTAGCACGAGACTTGAAATGGACCTCCCAAGCAGGACCCGGTCGAACTACGAGTGCTATCAAAATCTTAAGTGTAAGTGGTAAAAAAGTGACGCTCACCATAGCGATAGTAGTGTTAGTGTGCGTGTGACGTACATCAAGATAGTATTTAGGTTTGTTTTCTCTTTCAGGAATTTGTAAATAGAATTTTGTAATCTGAAAAATTTTTTTTTGAATGATGATAAAAGTGCATGTTTAGATATAAGATGTTTTGTAGGTCGTCAGCCCTAGGTATAAGTGGATGATTGATGTACAGGAACTATAAATGTTAAATAGCTGTTTGAGTAAATCTTTAATAGAAATTTTTTTAGAAAACTAAAAGTTTGTCATGAATGAAAAAATTTAGTTTCCTCAGGAGGTGTGTGGCGTCGCAACTAGTGCGAGCGCACAGTTTTCTATCAAATATTTACTGTGAAATGTAGACAGACTGTAAAGTAGCCATCAGATTAGCATATGTGCTGTAGCGGGCAGATTACCGGTGTCCGTTCGTCTGACGTCACGACCATATGGCATGTCTGTACCGTGAGAATGTAAGACCTGTGCGCTAACTAGCCGCGTGTATAACGTGGAACTTTCATCTTTAATAACTTCTAACTGAGGAACCTGAGGAAATTAAAAGTTAATATACTAGTTTCTGTTATGAATAAAAATAAGTCATCCAAATTTGAGCTTTGAAACCTGCATATTTTGGAAATTAGAAAAATCTTACAGAAAACGCAAATTTCTACAATTTTCGAGTCTAAATAAATACCATTATGTATAGATCACCTTCAGTGACCATCCAACTATGAAACAAAATCACCTTCCGTGCTTTTGTATTTATTTTGAGAATTTTACTTTTAGAAATTCACCTATAACTTTGTTAAAACCATAAATGTTTTGAATTTTTGTGAACAGTTATTTTATATGAGTAGGTGAGAGTGAATGAGTGTGCCTGAGTGAATGAAAGAGGGACATTCGCCATTCTTTGCAAGTGTATAAAATCTAGGTTGGAACTCGCAAGTGTTCAGACGATGTAACCGTGGGAACAGAGTCGCCAGTGGTTCCCCATCTTAGTGAATGTCGGATGTCCAAGAGTGTATGGTATTGTACAAGCAGCCAGAACGTTCGCGAGTATTTAAATAATTTCTGGAAATAAAGTAAAGTCTAGTTTTCCTTTCGGTTTGTTAAATTATACAGTAAATTTTGTGTAACAAGAAATCATGACGTAAATGATTCGGAAGTCATGACTGGTGCGTGCTAGATTTTGGCGCGAGGCGCACCCAAAGAGTTAATTCTGATTGGCTGTGTGATGTGTGAGCCAATGAGATGCGAGGACGGTTAGCAGACTAGGAGAGGGAGTCGCGAGTGGATGAGGAGTCGCGAAGGAACTGTGATCGAGAAGAGACATGCTTGATGTGTCCTCGCGAATAATGTGTAAAATGAAGTCATAAAACGGCTTCATCGGTTCGGTACTGTGCGATTTGAGACTGGAAGAGTCCAGTAACGCGTAGTGTGAGTTTGAGCGAGTTGTGACTTTTCGTTCCGCGAAAGACGCGAGTAACTTTAATAATTAAAAGCGTGGCGGTACTTCGTAAACTTTTACTAAGTGCTTATGGCGAGCATTAACGTTAAAAAACGAACTATTATTGAACATCGACTGCAAACGTGTATGTTAGAAAATCGTCTGTGTTGCAGTTAAGTAAATTCCGTAACTTTGAAAGCTAATTCTGGCGGGGTTTGAGTGTGGATAGAATTGTGAACTGAACTTTCTTCAAACGTAGATTAGCGGGCTGATGATCAGGCTTAAAGACAATAAAGAGCTTAAATAGAATCACCAACTTCGCGTTCTCGTTTGAGTAAACAATTACTACCATTCCAATAACTCAATTTATTTAGGAAGATTGCTCATAGATTGTATTTCAGCAAACATGTATCGCGGCCTCCGGTGAGCGGCTATTAAATTGCAGTTTCTTCAACACTGCTTTTCTGCAATTTTTCCAGTAGCTGCTATCAGGAGAGGCGAGTGCAGCAACTACCTAAGAAACGAGGTAGGTGGATTTTCTTTCAGGGAAAGGAAACTGCGCGATAAGAGCCTGACCCGTCGCAATTGCTTTACGTCCGTCCCTGTCTGCCGTCTGCACACACTGCTACTCAGCGCGGCCATATAGACGCACAGGAAATGCAATCATCGGCTGCAACTGCAAACATTGCCCAGATTAAGTTTTATAATGCTCGATGGTGTCGATTAGGTTAAAATATGCAAGTAGGAAGTGTCTGAAGTATGTCAGAGGACTGCTAAGTGTATTACGAGTCTTATCCTGCTGTCTGGTTCCATGGCGTAACGGTTAGCACTCTGGACTCTGAATCCAGCGATCCGAGTTCGAATCTCGGTGGAACCTTCGTTTAGTCTAAATTTTCTGTAATAAGAGTTTCTCGCTGAGGAAGTAGCAGCAATAGGCTCACGGCGTTAGTTTCTACGTTTGTGTAAAAAACGATGCGTCTATAAAACGGCCGAATATTGGTGCGACTTTGTGACCTATATAGAACATTAAACGAGTAATACCTGTAAGAGCAAGCAATTTTGCGATAATTCGAAGAAATATCATTATCCCACGAAGGTTAAAAATCCCATGATTATCAACTAGCTGAGCAAATGAATTTCCTTTAAAATAGGTTTAAAACATAGGGAGGTTCTGACTCAGTGGGCATTCTCTGGAGCCTCTTTGCTGCTGAGATTAGAAAAACAGTCCTCTGGGCCGGATTTGAACCAGCGACCTATGGATAACTGTGAATCCTCCACTACAGTCCACCGCTCTACCAACTTTTTTTTTTTTTTTATACTGTTTGCTATACGGCCACAACGCGCAACTTATTTCCAAAATTCATCTTTCTCCTGTGAGGATGGAACTTACGACGCCTGGTTTATCAGACCAGTGCTCTACCACTTTTTTTTTTTTTTTTTTTTTTTAAATCGACTTCCTCCTTTGAGGATGGAACTCACGACCCTTGGTTTACTAGACCAGTGCTCTACCACTTTTTTTTTACGCCTGATCCACTTTTTTTCTTTTTTTTTCGCTGTTTTTTCGTTTATGTTTATTATGTCCTTTTTAGGTTTTTCTTTATTCATATTTTTTTAACACTGTTTTTTCGTTTTTCCTTTGTAATGACCCAGGGCAGGTAGGTGGAGGCGCGTTGGGCAGGGGTCGTATCCCGAGGCCTGGCCATGACGTCTCCTCCTCCCTGCACTGAAGCACAGTGTCACCAATACGTTGTAATTGTCTTTGGTTCGGAGTCTTATGATACTTATATGTGAACACGGGACTTATGAAGCGTTGTCTATCGAAACAGTTATTTTGCCTTCCTGCCAAGATTGTACCTAAGAACTAGCGAGAATGTCTTCCCTGTCATGAAGTTAGCTCAGTATGCCCCTATACCGGTTCCATTAATGATTCAGGCGCAGGAGCGATCAATAGAAATTGAAACTTAACCAACTCCCTGCTTTTCGAAAACAATAGTAAGCATATTCGCAAAGTCCCTCTTAAGGTGTGGGAAAGACTTTTGCGTCCAGTACTCATGAAGCATGTAACCAGTAAACGAAATGAAATCGGTAATACCATGATCATCAACCACTGCAAAAATGTAACGGCCAAGAAGCCACATAACGGTGTTGTTCTTGGTCCGGGGATAAAAAACCGTGTCCGGCCAGCAGAGAATATCAGTCTTAAATGCCGATACGGAGCTCCTGGTGAGTAAAGCCAATTGTCGGCGCAGCCAGTGCCACATGCGATGACGGTCAGCGCAGGTAAATCGGTGTTGGAGTGTCTCAACACAACCACACGTTTGACAAAGCGGAGAGACACATAAACCTATACGATGAAGGCGTTCGTTCGTAGGAATCAGCTGATTAACTACCTTATACCATAGGGAGGCAACAGTTGCTGAATGAACGGGTAAGCTAATATTCGTCCATATGTTACGCCAATTAAAACTGGGATAATGCAAAACAATCGGGTTGGAAGAAGAAGACCGTCGCCATTTGTCAAGCAGGGTTAGCGTAGTAATAACAGGACGACGTTGTAAGTGGAGATCTAGGTAACTAATCTCAGTGTAGAAGTCCCGAACATGCCGTAGCTTCGCATTTAGAGGCCCAACGTTAATGGGCGGTGACAAGCTCGCAGGACGAACGACATGGAATAATCGCGAAGTAACAGTCGGGGACTCAGATAATAAAAGATGGAGGGTTCGCTTAACATAAAGGGCAGCAGCCTTGACACGGACGTCGGTGAACGACAAGCCGCCCTCAAGACGCGGCTTCGTAAGAACATCACAACGTAATTTAAAAATATGCCCCCGCCAAATATATCTGTTAATAAGCTGGACCATTTTTGCACCCTGCATTCGGGGAAGCGGAAACAGCTGAGCAACGTAATATACTTACATAAAACATAAGTGTCTAATACACGCTTTTTTTGCAGTAGCGGTATCGAACGCCATGAGTGTTCTAATAAAACACCTTGCAGCTTGGAAATGGCCACTTGCCAATTTTTTGCAGCCATCCGAAGAGGACAACGTTCAAGATAGATACCTAAATGTGTATGGTGTTCAACAGCTGTAACCCACGGAACAACCACACGTTCAAAGCCCCGCAAATTCAGGAGCTTGCTTTTACGGGGATTGATACGAGAACCTGAGGCCGCAGAACATTTATCGAGTTCCATTTTCAACTGCGGCACTTCTGCGGTGGAACGAAGCAAAACAACCAAATCATCAGCATAAGCTGTTGCCGTCTGGGTAACCCTAGAGATCGTAAGACCACGAAGTGTCGAGTTGAGACGTGTAAGGACTGGTTGAAGGGAGAGAGCATAAAGGGTCATGGCTAAAGGACTACCTTGCGGGAAGCCACGTTGAATATCAATGACCTTTGTCAGCTGGCCATTAATGTCAATCTTAGCAGAAATGCCAGTCGTCATATTCTTAAGTACCAGCAGCGCCTGTTCATTAAAACCGAGCCGGCGCAGCAGAAGCTCTAAAAACGAATGGGACACACGATCAAAGGCCTTACTAAAATCAACAAATAAAAGCGCACAGGAAATATTGGTGACAGCGACAATCGACACGACATCACGATACCCCGCCAGAGACGTCAATATAGAGCGCCCTGGAAAGCAGCTTTGACAAGGAGGTATCACAGGTGTAAGCAAGAGGGATAGACGTGCATTAACAGCCCTAGCGGCCGTCTTATAGTCAAAATTTAATAGGGTTAAAGGACGAAAGTCACTAGCTGTCTTCAAACCAGCAGATTTAGGTATCAGGACAACCGTACCTCTCTTGAAATCGGCTGGAATTGTGCCACCATTCAAGATTTCATTCACAATATCCGTAAAAACAGGCCCTATAATAGGCCAAAAGCGAACAAAAAACTCCTTAGGTAGGCCATCAGGACCAGGAGATTTGTGAGATGCTGAACAAACAATGAAAGCTGAAATTTCGTCTGCAGTAAAAGGAGCTAAAAATTTCGCATTATGGTCCTCTGTTAAAACTGATGGGATAGCAGTTAAAATCTCGTCAACATCATTCGGATCAGAATCAGCCGCAGTATATAACGTCTCATAGTAGCAGGTAAGTTCATGGCTTATTTGATTCTGTAAGGTAAGCCGGCGACCATCAGCTGCCATAAGGCCGTCAATCAATACACGTCGTCGGTTCTTGTGGTGACGAAACAGATGGTACATAGAAGTCATTTCATGTGCTAACGTGGACGGTGGTTTAGATTTAATCTTCAATCCTTCCATCTGAAGCCGCTTAATACTAAGTAGCTTGGCCTTAATTTTCCGAATCTCAGAAAGGTGGGCACATGTCATTGTAGAAGTATCATAAAGTTCGCGAAGCACCGAATAGTAATATTCAAAAGTCAGTTTCAGATCTCGCGCTCTATTATAACTGTAGGACATTAAAGTGCGACGTAGTTTTGGCTTCACACAGTGGATCCACCAATGAAGCTTAGACGGATAGTATCGCAGAGAACGTAAACAAAAGTCCCACGCCGTCTGTATTAGAGGTTCGATGTCAGGGTCATCGAGCAAGGAGACATTTAATTTCCACAGCGGCCTATAAAGTTTAAGAGGCTGACGCTCCAAATTAATTAAACAGCAAGGGCACAATGATCCGTAAAACTGGCTGGAATAACATCTACATCTAAAACAGAAACACTAAGGGGATCAGAAATATACAATCGGTCAAGTCGACTACTTGAGGTGGCAGTAAAAAATTTAAAGTGGGGTGTTTAACCTCCCACGCATCGCGTAGTCGTAATTGACGTACAAGAGAATGTAGCTCGAAACAATAATTAAAATGAGGGGATTGGTCTTTAGCTTGTAACACACAATTAAAATCACCCCCCAATATCAAGGTCGCAGGATTTTTTCGTAAAAGGTAAATCAGATCCTCTTTATAAAAACGAGACCTTTCCTGCCGCTTGCTAGAACCAGAGGGGGCGTAAATGTTAACCAAGGTCGTGTCAAATAACCGACAACCAATGCCCCGTCCCGAGTCTAAAAGCTCAATTTCGGTAACGGGGATACCGTCACGAATTAGGAAAGCAGTACCTGCAGAAAACTCAGGTGCAAAATTTATAATAGTGCGAAAACCAGGAACAAACAGGTGTGCAACGGAGACTTCCTGCAGGAAAACAATATCAGCTGCAGAGTCATAAATAAACTGCTGCAGAGACGCTAACTTCAGAGCAGATTGAATGCCATTTATATTTAAGGTAATAAACGTGTACGCCTGCAACATCAACCAAAAAATGGGAAATGAACCCAAATTACACCACACTAGAAGCAACTACATCCATATCATCAACATCAGACATGGCAGAGGGTGATTGTCCAGAATCAACGGAATCAGAGTCGTCCTTCGCATGCTTATGTTTCTTTCGCACCGCGTGGAGATTGGGGGGCACTTTCACCCGACGACGTATCTGATGCACACCAGATTCAGGAGCAGGCGGAGTGGGGGGTTCGAGATCAGGCACGTCAACCAAAGCGTCCGAAGGATTAGCAGGGCGAGAGGAGTCAGAAGGAGGAGCCATCAAGGGGAAAACTGCATCAGGAACATCGGCACCGGTTTCAGAATGTGTAGGTATTGGAAGTGTAGGAGGTGGTAAGATAGGTTTGGAGTCTGCTGATGCGGAGCGCGCAGTTCTAGGAGCGGTTTTCCGACAAACAGCCGTCTCCACCGAAGTGTCGTCAACATGTTGTGATGCCTGTGGCGGTGGGGATGTCAACAACACCTCGACCGAATATTGTGGCTCTTGCGCCGACGGCATGGCAGCAAGTTTGTCATCAGGCAAAGCAGGAGAGACAGCGGGAACAGATTCCGAAACAGGCATGGGAGATTCTGGAATTCTCTCATCAGATTCGCAAACCGGCTGCGAAACAGCAGCTTCGTCATCAGTGCTACCGGTATCACTAGCACGACGGCGTTTGTTGTTGGAAACAGACGGAATCGGTATAGGAGCAGCCGATACGTCTGGGCGAGTGGGTAGCGGAGGAAAACCTGCATCAGGGGAGGGTGACACCTGTTGTGAAGAAGCTACTGCAGGAGGCAGATAGGAAACAGTGGAGGAAGCTGCTGGCACAAGATCGGCAACCGTTAATTTGCGGCGCTGTGCTAGGCCATTTTTAAGCACAAATACCCGCTTAGGGCAATTAGCTCGAACATGACCATGTTCATTACATAGGAAACATGTACCAAGCTGCCCCTCATAAGTAAGATGTACACGATAACCACATACAATCAGATGGGACGGTATATTAGACTTAATATGCATTTCAACTGATCTGACACCATTATAACATTGCAGCTTATGTTGTGCAGACCAACGTTCATTTCGAATTGACCGAACAGTACCATAACCAAGCAAAGCTTCCTTAAGATAGCTGTTGTCAACTTCAGGGGGTAAATTATAAACCCGAACTGTGGTATACGTAATTTAAGCATTTGAGACAGTAACACTGCTAACAGAACCATCCCTATGACGGAACGACACTTGCTCACCATGTTTAAGTAATATCTTATCCAGCAAAACCGGGTTCAACAATTTCACAAAAAAGCAGTATAATTCTGTATCAAAATACGCCGTATGTACCTGGTCCGATGTAATGCCAATCGTGTCCACAATCCATTCGTGAATTTCCAACGATGTCGGTTGGACATTCCTGGTAGCCTTGTTAAACTGAAAACTGAGAGTACACTTCCGCGGAAACAACCGGGAAGCCATAACACTTAATTAATGCGGAAAAAGCCGCAATACAACGCAAGACACAAAACAAACACTAAGGCAAAGAAACAACGAAAAACAGAAGACAAAGAAACGTCACACACAGAAGGTAAATATTCACAACCCGAGGGTAACGGCGGATCGAATACACAGCACGTCCGATCGCTGTCGCGTCTCAAGCGGAACTTAAACTGAGCTACCAGAGGCTCTGTATACTTTCTTATTCCTACTCATTGCTTTACGTCCGTCCCTGTCTGCCGTCTGCACACACTGCTACTCAGCGCGGCCATATAGACGCACAGGAAATGCAATCATCGGCTGCAACTGCAAACATTGCCCAGATTAAGTTTTATAATGCTCGATGGTGTCGATTAGGTTAAAATATGCAAGTAGGAAGTGTCTGAAGTATGTCAGAGGACTGCTAAGTGTATTACGAGTCTTATCCTGCTGTCTGGTTCCATGGTGTAACGGTTAGCACTCTGGACTCTGAATCCAGCGATCCGAGTTCGAATCTCGGTGGAACGTTCGTTTAGTCTAAATTTTCTGTAATAAGAGTTTCTCGCTGAGGAAGTAGCAGCAATAGGCTCACGGCGTTAGTTTCTACGTTTGTGTAAAAAACGATGCGTCTATAAAACGGCCGAATATTGGTGCGACTTTGTGACCTATATAGAACATTAAACGAGTAATACCTGTAAGAGCAAGCAATTTTGCGATAATTCGAAGAAATATCATTATCCCACGAAGGTTAAAAATCCCATGATTATCAACTAGCTGAGCAAATGAATTTCCTTTAAAATAGGTTTAAAACATAGGGAGGTTCTGACTCAGTGGGCATTCTCTGGAGCCTCTTTGCTGCTGAGATTAGAAAAACAGTCCTCTGGGCCGGATTTGAACCAGCGACATATGGATAACTGTTAATCCTCCACTACAGTCCACCGCTCTACCAACTGAGCTACCAGAGGCTCTGTATACTTCCTTATTCCTACGCATTGCTTTACGTCCGTCCCTGTCTGCCGTCTGCACACACTGCTACTCAGCGCGGCCATATAGACGCACAGGAAATGCAATCATCGGCTGCAACTGCAAACATTGCCCAGATTAAGTTTTATAATGCTCGATGGTGTCGATTAGGTTAAAATATGCAAGTAGGAAGTGTCTGAAGTATGTCAGAGGACTGCTAAGTGTATTACGAGTCTTATCCTGCTGTCTGGTTCCATGGTGTAACGGTTAGCACTCTGGACTCTGAATCCAGCGATCCGAGTTCGAATCTCGGTGGAACGTTCGTTTAGTCTAAATTTTCTGTAATAAGAGTTTCTCGCTGAGGAAGTAGCAGCAATAGGCTCACGGCGTTAGTTTCTACGTTTTGTGTAAAAAACGATGCGTCTATAAAACGGCCGAATATTGGTGCGACTTTGTGACCTATATAGAACATTAAACGAGTAATACCTGTAAGAGCAAGCAATTTTGCGATAATTCGAAGAAATATCATTATCCCACGAAGGTTAAAAATCCCATGATTATCAACTAGCTGAGCAAATGAATTTCCTTTAAAATAGGTTTAAAACATAGGGAGGTTCTGACTCAGTGGGCATTCTCTGGAGCCTCTTTGCTGCTGAGATTAGAAAAACAGTCCTCTGGGCCGGATTTGAACCAGCGACCTATGGATAAGTGTGAATCCTCCACTACAGTCCACCGCTCTACCAACTGAGCTACCAGAGGCTCTGTATACTTTCTTATTCCTACTCATTGCTTTACGTCCGTCCCTGTCTGCCGTCTGCACACACTGCTACTCAGCGCGGCCATATAGACGCACAGGAAATGCAATCATCGGCTGCAACTGCAAACATTGCCCAGATTAAGTTTTATAATGCTCGATGGTGTCGATTAGGTTAAAATATGCAAGTAGGAAGTGTCTGAAGTATGTCAGAGGACTGCTAAGTGTATTACGAGTCTTATCCTGCTGTCTGGTTCCATGGTGTAACGGTTAGCACTCTGGACTCTGAATCCAGCGATCCGAGTTCGAATCTCGGTGGAACCTTCGTTTAGTCTAAATTTTCTGTAATAAGAGTTTCTCGCTGAGGAAGTAGCAGCAATAGGCTCACGGCGTTAGTTTCTACGTTTGTGTAAAAAACGATGCGTCTATAAAACGGCCGAATATTGGTGCGACTTTGTGACCTATAAAGAACATTAAACGAGTAATACCTGTAAGAGCAAGCAATTTTGCGATAATTCGAAGAAATATCATTATCCCACGAAGGTTAAAAATCCCATGATTATCAACTAGCTGAGCAAATGAATTTCCTTTAAAATAGGTTTAAAACATAGGGAGGTTCTGACTCAGTGGGCATTCTCTGGAGCCTCTTTGCTGCTGAGATTAGAAAAACAGTCCTCTGGGCCGGATTTGAACCAGCGACCTATGGATAACTGTGAATCCTCCACTACAGTCCACCGCTCTACCAACTGAGCTACCAGAGGCTCTGTATACTTTCTTATTCCTACTCATTGCTTTACGTCCGTCCCTGTCTGCCGTCTGCACACACTGCTACTCAGCGCGGCCATATAGACGCACAGGAAATGCAATCATCGGCTGCAACTGCAAACATTGCCCAGATTAAGTTTTATAATGCTCGATGGTGTCGATTAGGTTAAGATATGCAAGTAGGAAGTGTCTCAAGTATGTCAGAGGACTGCTAAGTGTATTACGAGTCTTATCCTGCTGTCTGGTTCCATGGTGTAACGGTTAGCACTCTGGACTCTGAATCCAGCGATCCGAGTTCGAATCTCGGTGAAACCTTCGTTTAGTCTAAATTTTCTGTAATAAGAGTTTGTCGCTGAGGAAGTAGCAGCAATAGGCTCACGGCGTTAGTTTCTACGTTTGTGTAAAAAACGATGCGTCTATAAAACGGCCGAATATTGGTGCGACTTTGTGACCTATATAGAACATTAAACGAGTAATACCTGTAAGAGCAAGCAATTTTGCGATAATTCGAAGATATATCATTATCCCACGAAGGTTAAAAATCCCATGATTATCAACTAGCTGAGCAAATGAATTTCCTTTAAAATAGGTTTAAAACATAGGGAGGTTCTGACTCAGTGGGCATTCTCTGGAGCCTCTTTGCTGCTGAGATTAGAAAAACAGTCCTCTGGGCCGGATTTGAACCAGTGACCTATGGATAACTGTGAATCCTCCACTACAGTCCACCGCTCTACCAACTGAGCTACCAGAGGCTCTGTATACTTTCTTATTCCTACTCATTGCTTTACGTCCGTCCCTGTCTGCCGTCTGCACACACTGCTACTCAGCGCGGCCATATAGACGCACAGGAAATGCAATCATCGGCTGCAACTGCAAACATTGCCCAGATTAAGTTTTATAATGCTCGATGGTGTCGATTAGGTTAAAATATGCAAGTAGGAAGTGTCTGAAGTATGTCAGAGGACTGCTAAGTGTATTACGAGTCTTATCCTGCTGTCTGGTTCCATGGTGTAACGGTTAGCACTCTGGACTCTGAATCCAGCGATCCGAGTTCGAATCTCGGTGGAACCTTCGTTTAGTCTAAATTTTCTGTAATAAGAGTTTCTCGCTGAGGAAGTAGCAGCAATAGGCTCACGGCGTTAGTTTCTACGTTTGTGTAAAAAACGATGCGTCTATAAAATGGCCTAATATTGGTGCGACTTTGTGACCTATATAGAACATTAAACGAGTAATACCTGTAAGAGCAAGCAATTTTGCGATAATTCGAAGAAATATCATTATCCCACGAAGGTTAAAAATCCCATGATTATCAACTAGCTGAGCAAATGAATTTCCTTTAAAATAGGTTTAAAACATAGGGAGGTTCTGACTCAGTGGGCATTCCCTGGAGCCTCTTTGCTGCTGAGATTAGAATAACAGTCCTCTGGGCCGGATTTGAACCAGCGACCTATGGATAACTGTGAATCCTCCACTACAGTCCACCGCTCTACCAACTGAGCTACCAGAGGCTCTGAATACTTTCTTATTCCTACTCATTGCTTTACGTCCGTCCCTGTCTGCCGTCTGCACACACTGCTACTCAGCGCGGCCATATAGACGCACAGGAAATGCAATTATCGGCTGCAACTGCAAACATTGCCCAGATTAAGTTTTATAATGCTCGATGGTGTCGATTAGGTTAAAATATGCAAGTAGGAAGTGTCTGAAGTATGTCAGAGGACTGCTAAGTGTTTACGAGACTTATCCTGCTGTGTGGTTCCATGGTGTAACGGTTAGCACTCTGGACTCTGAATCCAGCGATCCGAGTTCGAATCTCGGTGGAACCTTCGTTTAGTCTAAATTTTCTGTAATAAGAGTTTCTCGCTGAGGAAGTAGCAGCAATAGGCTCACGGCGTTAGTTTCTACGTTTGTGTAAAAAACGATGCGTCTATAAAACGGCCGAATATTGGTGCGACTTTGTGACCTATACAGAACATTAAACGAGTAATACCTGTAAGAGCAAGCAATTTTGCGATAATTCGAAGAAATATCATTATCCCACGAAGGTTAAAAATCCCATGATTATCAACTAGCTGAGCAAATGAATTTCCTTTAAAATAGGTTTAAAACATAGGGAGGTTCTGACTCAGTGGGCATTCTCTGGAGCCTCTTTGCTGCTGAGATTAGAAAAACACTCCTCTGGGCCGGATTTGAACCAGCGACCTATGGATAACCCTGAATCCTCCACTACAGTCCACCGCTCTACCAACTGAGCTTCCAGAGGTTCTGTATACTTTCTTATTCCTACTCATTGCTTTACGTCCGTCCCTGTCTGCCGTCTGCACACACTGCTACTCAGCGCGGCCATATAGACGCACAGGAAATGCAATCATCGGCTGCAACTGCAAACATTGCCCAGATTAAGTTTTATAATGCTCGATGGTGTCGATTAGGTTAAAATATGCAAGTAGGAAGTGTCTGAAGTATGTCAGAGGACTGCTAAGTGTATTACGAGTCTTATCCTGCTGTCTGGTTTCATGGTGTAACGGTTAGCACTCTGGACTCTGAATCCAGCGATCCGAGTTCGAATCTCGGTGGAACCTTGGTTTAGTCTAAATTTTCTGTAATAAGAGTTTCTCGCTGAGTAAGTATCAGCAATAGGCTCACGGTGTTAGTTTCTACGTTTGTGTAAAAAACGATGCGTCTATAAAACGGCCGAATATTGGTGCGACTTTGTGACCTATATAGAACATTAAACGAGTAATACCTGTAAGAGCAAGCAATTTTGCGATAATTCGAAGAAATATCATTATCCCACGAAGGTTAAAAATCCCATGATTATCAACTAGCTGAGCAAATGAATTTCCTTTAAAATAGGTTTAAAACATAGGGAGGTTCTGACTCAGTGGGCATTCTCTGGAGCCTCTTTGCTGCTGAGATTAGAAAAACAGTCCTCTGGGCCGGATTTGAACCAGCGACCTATGGATAACTGTGAATCCTCCACTACAGTCCACCGCTCTACCAACTGAGCTACCAGAGGCTCTGTATACTTTCTTATTCCTACTCATTGCTTTACGTCCGTCCCTGTATGCTGTCTGCACACACTGCTACTCAGCGCGGCCATATAGACGCACAGGAAATACAATCATCGGCTGCAACTGCAAACATTGCCCAGATTAAGTTTTATAATGCTCGATGGTGTCGATTAGTTTAAAATATGCAAGTAGGAAGTGTCTGAAGTATGTCAGAGGACTGCTAAGTGTATTACGAGTCTTATCCTGCTGTCTGGTTCCATGGTGTAACGGTTAGCATTCTGGACTCTGAATCCAGCGATCCGAGTTCGAATCTCGGTGGAACCTTCGTTTAGTCTAAATTTTCTGTAATAAGAGTTTCTCGCTGAGGAAGTAGCAGCAATAGGCTCACGGCGTTAGTTTCTACGTTTGTGTAAAAAACGATGCGTCTATAAAACGGCCGAATATTGGTGCGACTTTGTGACCTATATAGATCATTAAACGAGTAATACCTGTAAGAGCAAGCAATTTTGCGATAATTCGAAGAAATATCATTATCCCACGAAGGTTAAAAATCCCATGATTATCAACTAGCTGAGCAAATGAATTTCCTTTAAAATAGGTTTAAAACATAGGGAGGTTCTGACTCAGTGGGCATTCTCTGGAGCCTCTTTGCTGCTGAGATTAGAAAAACAGTCCTCTGGGCCGGATTTGAACCAGCGACCTATGGATAACTGTGAATCCTCCACTACAGTCCACCGCTCTACCAACTGAGCTACCAGAGGCTCTGAATTCTTTCTTATTCCTACTCATTGCTTTACGTCCGTCCCTGTCTGCCGTCTGCACACACTGCTACTCAGCGCGGCCATATAGACGCACAGGAAATGCAATCATCGGCTGCAACTGCAAACATTGCCCAGATTAAGTTTTATAATGCTCGATGGTGTCGATTAGGTTAAAATATGCAAGTAGGAAGTGTCTGAAGTATGTCAGAGGACTGCTAAGTGTTTACGAGACTTATCCTGCTGTCTGGTTCCATGGTGTAACGGTTAGCACTCTGGACTCTGAATCCAGCGATCCGAGTTCGAATCTCGGTGGAACCTTAGTTTAGTCTAAATTTTCTGTAATAAGAGTTTCTCGCTGAGGAAGTAGCAGCAATAGGCTCACGGCGTTAGTTTCTACGTTTGTGTAAAAAACGATGCGTCTATAAAACGGCCGAATATTGGTGCGACTTTGTGACCTATAAAGAACATTAAACGAGTAATACCTGTAAGAGCAAGCAATTTTGCGATAATTCGAAGAAATATCATTATCCCACGAAGGTTAAAAATCCCATGATTATCAACTAGCTGAGCAAATGAATTTCCTTTAAAATAGGTTTAAAACATAGGGAGGTTCTGACTCAGTGGGCATTCTCTGGAGCCTCTTTGCTGCTGAGATTAGAAAAACAGTCCTCTGGGCCGGATTTGAACCAGAGACCTATGGATAACTGTGAATCCTCCACTACAGTCCACCGCTCTACCAACTGAGCTACCAGAGGCTCTGTATACTTTCTTATTCCTACTCATTGCTTTACGTCCGTCCCTGTCTGCCGTCTGCACACACTGCTACTCAGCGCGGCCATATAGACGCACAGGAAATGCAATCATCGGCTGCAACTGCAAACATTGCCCAGATTAAGTTTTATAATGCTCGATGGTGTCGATTAGGTTAAGATATGCAAGTAGGAAGTGTCTGAAGTATGTCAGAGGACTGCTAAGTGTATTACGAGTCTTATCCTGCTGTGTGGTTCCATGGTGTAACGGTTAGCACTCTGGACTCTGAATCCAGCGATCCGAGTTCGAATCTCGGTGGAACCTTCGTTTAGTCTAAATTTTCTGTAATAAGAGTTTGTCGCTGAGGAAGTAGCAGCAATAGGCTCACGGCGTTAGTTTCTACGTTTGTGTAAAAAACGATGCGTCTATAAAACGGCCGAATATTGGTGCGACTTTGTGACCTATATAGAACATTAAACGAGTAATACCTGTAAGAGCAAGCAATTTTGCGATAATTCGAAGATATATCATTATCCCACGAAGGTTAAAAATCCCATGATTATCAACTAGCTGAGCAAATGAATTTCCTTTAAAATAGGTTTAAAACATAGGGAGGTTCTGACTCAGTGGGCATTCTCTGGAGCCTCTTTGCTGCTGAGATTAGAAAAACAGTCCTCTGGGCCGGATTTGAACCAGCGACCTATGGATAACTGTGAATCCTCCACTACAGTCCACCGCTCTACCAACTGAGCTACCAGAGGCTCTGAATACTTTCTTATTCCTACTCATTGCTTTACGTCCGTCCCTGTCTGCCGTCTGCACACACTGCTACTCAGCGCGGCCATATAGACGCACAGGAAATGCAATCATCGGCTGCAACTGCAAACATTGCCCAGATTAAGTTTTATAATGCTCGATGGTGTCGATTAGGTTAAAATATGCAAGTAGGAAGTGTCTGAAGTATGTCAGAGGACTGCTAAGTGTTTACGAGACTTATCCTGCTGTCTGGTTCCATCATTCTGGCTTTAGCCGTCGCCGCGGTCGGACGTGCTTGTTGTTTACTCCGCGTACGTTAGCGCTATCGCCGGTGTTTGGTGTTTACGTGAAGTTAGCTGTACATTTTCGCTGTTATTTTTTGAGTGGTGTCTCTGATAAGTGTTTTTATAGTGCTTTCGTCCGTTCCACGTCTCGTGCTTCGCCGCAATTTCGGTTGTTGCCGGAATTTCGTCGGAACCGACGACCATGTCTGACACCGTCAGGAAGAATACTTTAGTCTTCTCGTTCGAGAAAGAAACACGGCCGGTCCAACCCACTGCGCTGGAAATCCACGATTGGCTGACTGAGGTAATCGGTATAAATTCTGACTCTGTTCATACCACGCAATTAGATGCTGAAAAATACTGTGTTTTTGTTAAATTTCTGAACTCAGTGACAGTCGATAAGTTGCTTGCAAAATGGGGTAATTCCGTCGAATTTGTTCATCGAGACGGTTCAAAAAGTAATGTCTCTGTACGAAAAGCTGATATCATGTACACCAATGTCAGGATTTTGAATGTTCCAATTGAAATTGATAATCAGTTGATCAAGGACGCTCTATCTAAATATGGCGAAGTTAAATCTATCTATAACGAAAGATGGTCGAAGCTATACAAGATACAATGTTTTAATGGCATTAGATCCGTTGAAATGGAGGTGAAAGCCAACATTCCGTCCCATATATCCGTTGCAGGCCATAAAGCACATGTTGTGTATTCTGGTCAGGAGCGCACGTGCAATATTTGCAATGAGACAGGTCATTTCCGACAAGATTGTCCGCGCCGTGTTTTTGTTCTTCGGAACAATCTAACACAGCGTCAAAAACTGACCCTCAGCGATGTCTTACCAAATAGCACTTCCCTTCTTTCGGTTAACGACAGTGGTGCATGTACTTCTGCAGTGCCCGCCATAACTACTACGGAGTTCCCTCCCCTGGGCGTCTTTACATCACACCCTTCTGTTCCCGATTGCGATCTCCAGAATAAGAAACGACCCTTGGAAATGACCGATGACGGCTCGG
Source organism: Schistocerca gregaria (assembly GCF_023897955.1). Taxonomy (NCBI): domain Eukaryota; kingdom Metazoa; phylum Arthropoda; class Insecta; order Orthoptera; family Acrididae; genus Schistocerca; species Schistocerca gregaria. The sequence continues at coordinate 971,421,088 of NC_064921.1, read as the reverse complement.
ACGGCGAGTCCGCCCGTAATTCGCCTTCCACCCGCAAGCAGAAGCAGTGTAATGCGGATGTGCTCGAGGAAACAAACAGTACATGTATTGACGTGACGACAGCCGCTAAGGCAACCCGGCCGCTGTCGGCGGCTGAACAGGTACAAACGGTCCACGGAGGGGACGCAGTAACGATTGTCGCGGAGACGGAAGAGGCGCACTCCGAAGCACAAGAGGTGACGGAGCGGAACCCAACTCAAGAATTTACAGACCCACAAACCGCCGACTCAGTCAGTGCTCTGGAGCTAGTGACGGAAGAACAAGGAAATGGCACTCGTAAAAAGGACGCTGTTGAGGCAGCTTCGGTCACAACGGTGGTAAAGATAGACAATCCGAATGACGGCGCGTTGAACCAAGATGTCCGAAGACGCCGACTCAAAACGCAACCTAATCTCAAAGCTTCCCGTAACCAAAGCAAACAACAACCAGCACAAGAGGAAGCGACGGCCAAGAACGTCTTGTATGAAATCATCACGGAAAGACCTAAGGAGGTACCTTCAAGTGACATTAGTGATGCAAAGCCCCTCGGTAAAACTAAAACCCGAGATGTTCGGAATCCTGCACCAAAATGAGGCTGTAAGATGAAAAAAAAAAGGATTTTGTTGAACCAGTTTCACTTCTAATTGTACTTCTGTCTTAGTCATATTTCAGAGGAACCAGATGAAGTGTTTACCGAGCTTCAAATACTGACTATTCTTTTAGATGTTTGTTTCAGCAGAGTCGTTTCTCCCTTCTAGGAGCTGCACATCTCTTTTTTTTTATTAATATTTTGTTATCTTTTTAATCACTTATTTACTTTTTATGCAAACTAAATGTCCCAGGCATATACAATTACGACTATCAATATTAACAGGATTACATCCGTGACTAAAGTTACAGCGCTCAAGGATTATTTATATGAGTCAGGGACGGACATTGCTTTCCTACAGGAAGTAGTGCTGACTAATCTTACAGTGCCTGGATATTTGGCGATTTTAAATGTCTCACTTGACACCAACGTCGGTACAGCAATTTTAGTCAGGGAGGGGATTCCTGTCTCGGATATCGAGAGGTTGGACTCCGGCAGAGCGATAGGTATAAAAGTCTTTGGTTCTACCCTTATCAATCTGTATGCCCCTTCTGGCACATCCAATAGAATGGAAAGAGCACAGTTCTATAAAAAAGAAATCATTTATTTATTACGGAAAAACCCAAAAGATCTTATAATAGGCGGTGATTTTAATTGTGTGATAAATAAGAAAGACCAGGTTCCGAATTTTAATACCTGCAACGAACTGAAGCGTTTCGTCACTGTTTTACAGCTTAAAGATGCTTGGGAAATAATGTATCCCACATTTGTGGCATTTACATTCCTAGGTCCTCACTCACGTAGCAGGATCGACAGACTCTACATATCGCAAAGTCTAGTTAGCTCCTTCATTAAAGCAGAGACGATTCCAGTTTACTTTTCTGATCATAGCTCCGTGCTAGCTTCCATCAACCTTACTGCGCAACCCACTCGCCGTTTTAGAAGTTCATGGCACCTTAATACGTCACTGATGCAGGACGACGGATTAGAAGAAAGTTTGACAGAAGCGTGGGCATTGTGCCTCCGCTCTGCAGATAGACACGTCTCAGTACTAGACTGGTGGTGCAACAGGGCAAAGCCTAAACTGAGAAAAGTTCTCATCCAGTATAGTGTACAACGATCGAAAGACTTGAAAAATTCCATAGAATTTTATTATACCATGCTGCGAAATTTATATGAGCAGGCAAACACTTCCAACGTCCGTCTGGCAGATATCAAGCAAACTAAGGCCAAATTGCTCAGTCTTAAAAGACAGCAGATGGAGGGTCTGAAATTAAAATCCAAGGCTAAGACAGTCGTGGAGGATGAACATGCTTCCTTGTACCATCTACTGAAGCACGAAAGAAACAGGAGACGCACCTTCATTGATGGACTTCAGTCTGAAACTGGCGAGACACTCACGACTCAGAGAGACATCGTCAATGCAGTGCACAAATATTACGAAGACCTATACACTGCCAACCCGGTATGTGAAGAGTCCTTCGATGAGTTCCTTAGTTACATAGCTCCACAGGTCTCGGACGAGGAAAACGAAGACCTTCTCGTTGAGTGTACTAACGAAGATATCCACAGAATCATCTGCAAATCTCCTCTGAGGAAATCGCCGGGACCGGATGGTTTGCCTGTTGAATTTTATAAACGATACTGGCCACTGATTGGTGACATGTTTACCCGAATGACGAACGAGGTGCTTCAGGGAAAGCATTTACCTGCTGTTTTTAAAGAGAGCACAATAGTACTAATCCCAAAAAATGCTGCAAAAAGAAACCTCAACAACTTTCATCCTATCTCCCTGTTAAACTCCGATTATAAAATCATCGGCAGAATTTTAAACAACAGACTCTCACAGTTGGCCAAAAAGATAGTAAGTCCATACCAGTCCTGTGTGCCTACCAAGAGCATTTTCAAAAGCATAGCTGAATATAGAGATATAATTGCAATCACTGCTGTGACCACCATAAAATGTGCTATCATGTTTATTGACTTCCAGAAAGCATTTGATCGTGTGGATCATAGATTCCTTAGTGCCACACTGAACAAAATAGGTTTTAATGAGCGAGTCGTAAGTGTGATCAGAAATGTTGCAACAGGCATCAGCGCTTGTATATCAGTTAACTGCCAGAGGACAAAGCAGATTCAGATCAGGCGCGGCGTTCCTCAAGGAAGCCCCCTTTCCATGTTCCTATTCGTGCTTTCATTAGAACCTTTCCTCCGCAGTGTTCATGCCACTCTAACTGGCATCACATTATCTGGTCACCGAACAGTCATAAACGCCTATGCCGATGATGTCGGAGTCGTCCTGCGAAATCCCGACGACATTTTGAAATTGGAAACGCTAATTAAAAAGTACTGTAGAGTCTCCGGAGCAGGTGTCAACGCAAACAAAAGCAAACTCCTAAACCTGCGGGGTTTTCAACATACCACCTTAGCCTGGGCCACAATGGTCACCCAATGCAAAGCACTAGGAATAACACTGACACCTTGTCCGTTAAAAATGGCAGCTATCAATTGGAGAAATACGTCGGGACAACTTCTTGGAACAACAAGGGAAAACCTCCACCGTAACATGAACCAAGTTCAGAGGGTGATTTTCATTAACCACTGCATTCTCTCCAGGAGTTACTTTATAGCACAGATCTTCCCACTACCGAAAATGATTGGAAAAAAGATAATGTCTACCATTGCCAGCTATCTTTGGAGAGGGGATATATTCAGAGTCGACGCAAAAACTGCGACCTTAGATCCCAGGAATGGAGGTTTGGGGTTAGTTGACATCAGAAATAAGGCGTCTGCGCTTTTTATAAAAAGGACCGCCACTATCCTTAGCGACCACGCTGATAGCATTACAACTAAATTATTTGAAGTTGTCAGGCCTGCCAGTTTACAGGCGCCGGTGAATGTGCAAAAAATAAATAACCGGCTCCAGTACGTTCGTGTATATTTTGTGGAATTCAGCTATCTCGGCGGTGTCATCATCAACTCACGACGGATCACGGCCCGCGATATTCTGTGCCATCGAAAGAAAATCGAGGGGAGAAACAAATTGGAAAGTAAATACCCACACACTGATTGGGACGCCATATGGAAAAATATTAATATGCGTGGTCTACCATCGGACGTCAAGTCAGCGTGGTATAAAACAGTGAATGAGACCGTAAGCACCAATGAAAGGTTACATGCAATCGGCGTTAGCGACACGAACCTATGTCTCAAATGTAAATTGATCGACACGTTAGTGCACAGATTCACGTGCGGTGGCAATCTACAACTCTGTAATTGGATTAGGGAACAACTGGCTTTTCTTACGAGATCTTCGGTGGAAAATTTTCCCCCTGTTACATTCCTCAGGCCTCAGACTTGCTATTTTCCAGCAGCAAAAAACAACTCGGTCCATTGGTTAATGGGACACTATGTGAATTACGTAATTAATCACCTGGGAAATGACAATTCCACTGATTTTTACATGTACTTGAAGTGTGCTTTTTATAACGCCCTGAAATATAAAGACCACAAGAAAAACTACGGCAATATGCTTAAAATTGTATTCGAGCGACTGGGCATTGGTTGACAAGCCAACGAGATAAACAAAAATCGTTTATTTAAGCGAAACGACGCTTAAACAAAAACAATTGGGGAGAAGTACAATTTTACAGTTTCATATTACAATCACTTATCCTCTGCTGGCAAAGAAGGCTATTTTGTTTATTGCACAGAAGAAGCCGAAGCCGAAAGCCAGTATCGCAGGGTTAAAGATAAATTGTTTTCTTATACATTCATTTCATGACTGAGAAGGAAGTCTCATTTGTTTCCATGGAAGGGAACATACTTTTTTATTATTATTATTAATCTCAAGAAGGAAAGGAGGCTATGGAATTAGTGCCTTAACATAAAATTCCTTCTTCACATTCCATGAAGATTTTTCTTTTACAATAAAAAAAAATAACAAACAAACAAAAATAATAATAATAACAATAAAAAAACTAAAAAGAAATTAAAAAAATAATATACAGGTTCAGGGTCCACTACTTCCTACAACTTTATTATATATTACAAAGAAGTATGCTAGGTTGCCGAGAAGCAGTGGATGAGAAAAAAAAAAAAAAAAAAAAAAAAAAAAAAAAAAAAGCACTAAAGCTATAACCTTAAATCTCTATTGCCTCGGCATGACATTAATTTTTTGTTTCAAATGAAGCATCTTTTGGTTCAGGATTTCGAAGGCAAAACAGCATATATCTACGTATACACAAGATGTAAAATTTCTTATTGAAACCTATGATAAAGACACGCCTCAGCAACAGGACTGGGTGGAGACATCGCGGCCAGGCCTCGAGATTTTGACCCCTGCCCGCTTTGCCTCCGCCTGCCTCATGCTGCTTATATAAAAAAAATGATGAAAAAAAAAAAAAATAAGAAAAAAAAATGTGGCCTAATGGATAAGGTATCGGTCTCCTAAACCGGGGATAGTGGAAAAAAAAAAAAATGGAAAACAAAAAAAAAAAAAAGTGGCTAGGATACCTGGCTCTCACCCAGGAGGCCCGGGTAAGATTCCCGGTACCGGAAACGTGAGTTTTTGTTGCTCAAAAAAAAAAAAAAAAAAAAAAAAAAAAAAAGTGGTTAAGGCGTTGGACTGCTAATCCAAAAAAAAAAAAAATTGTGTAATGGTTAGCACTCTGGACTTTGAATGCAGCGATCCGAGTTCGAGTCTCGGTGGAACCTGATTCAGTGTTTAAAAAAAAAAAAAAAAAAAAAAAAATGGATAAGGCGTCGGACTTCGTATCCGAAGATTGCGTGTTTGATGCCTCTCTCGGTCGTGTTTTTCCAGATCTGAAAAAGAAACATACCGTTTTAGTGCAGCACTTGAGCAGTACGAAACCGTGTGAACGTTGCTGTTGACCATTTTCTGCTTGGAGATGCTCTTGAGCTTGAAACACGCACAACAAGACCGGTGTTAACTAGCGAAATGGTAAAAAAAAAAAAAAAAAAAAAAAAAAAAAATTATGGTGTAACGGTTAGCACTCTGGACTCTGAATCCAGCGATCCGAGTTCGAATCTCGGTGGAACCTTAGTTTAGTCTAAATTTTCTGTAATAAGAGTTTCTCGCTGAGGAAGTAGCAGCAATAGGCTCACGGCGTTAGTTTCTACGTTTGTGTAAAAAACGATGCGTCTATAAAACGGCCGAATATTGGTGCGACTTTGTGACCTATAAAGAACATTAAACGAGTAATACCTGTAAGAGCAAGCAATTTTGCGATAATTCGAAGAAATATCATTATCCCACGAAGGTTAAAAATCCCATGATTATCAACTAGCTGAGCAAATGAATTTCCTTTAAAATAGGTTTAAAACATAGGGAGGTTCTGACTCAGTGGGCATTCTCTGGAGCCTCTTTGCTGCTGAGATTAGAAAAACACTCCTCTGGGCCGGATTTGAACCAGAGACCTATGGATAACTGTGAATCCTCCACTACAGTCCACCGCTCTACCAACTGAGCTACCAGAGGCTCTGTATACTTTCTTATTCCTACTCATTGCTTTACGTCCGTCCCTGTCTGCCGTCTGCACACACTGCTACTCAGCGCGGCCATATAGACGCACAGGAAATGCAATCATCGGCTGCAACTGCAAACATTGCCCAGATTAAGTTTTATAATGCTCGATGGTGTCGATTAGGTTAAAATATGCAAGTAGGAAGTGTCTGAAGTATGTCAGAGGACTGCTAAGTGTATTACGAGTCTTATCCTGCTGTGTGGTTCCATGGTGTAACGGTTAGCACTCTGGACTCTGAATCCAGCGATCCGAGTTCGAATCTCGGTGGAACCTTCGTTTAGTCTAAATTTTCTGTAATAAGAGTTTCTCGCTGAAGAAGTAGCAGCAATAGGCTCACGGCGTTAGTTTCTACGTTTGTGTAAAAAACGATGCGTCTATAAAACGGCCTAATATTGGTGCGACTTTGTGACCTATATAGAACATTAAACGAGTAATACCTGTAAGAGCAAGCAATTTTGCGATAATTCGAAGAAATATCATTATCCCACGAAGGTTAAAAATCCCATGATTATCAACTAGCTGAGCAAATGAATTTCCTTTAAAATAGGTTTAAAACATAGGGAGGTTCTGACTCAGTGGGCATTCTCTGGAGCCTCTTTGCTGCTGAGATTAGAATAACAGTCCTCTGGGCCGGATTTGAACCACCGACCTATGGATAACTGTGAATCCTCCACTACAGTCCACCGCTCTACCAACTGAGCTACCAGAGGCTCTGAATACTTTCTTATTCCTACTCATTGCTTTACGTCCGTCCCTGTCTGCCGTCTGCACACACTGCTACTCAGCGCGGCCATATAGACGCACAGGAAATGCAATCATCGGCTGCAACTGCAAACATTGCCCAGATTAAGTTTTATAATGCTCGATGTTGTCGATTAGGTTAAAATATGCAAGTAGGAAGTGTCTGAAGTATGTCAGAGGACTGCTAAGTGTTTACGAGACTTATCCTGCTGTCTGGTTCCATGGTGTAACGGTTAGCACTCTGGACTCTGAATCCAGCGATCCGAGTTCGAATCTCGGTGGAACCTTCGTTTAGTCTAAATTTTCTGTAATAAGAGTTTCTCGCTGAGGAAGTAGCAGCAATAGGCTCACGGCGTTAGTTTCTACGTTTGTGTAAAAAACGATGCGTCTATAAAACGGCCGAATATTGGTGCGACTTTGTGACCTATATAGAACATTAAACGAGTAATACCTGTAAGAGCAAGCAATTTTGCGATAATTCGAAGAAATATCATTATCCCACGAAGGTTAAAAATCCCATGATTATCAACTAGCTGAGCAAATGAATTTCCTTTAAAATAGGTTTAAAACATAGGGAGGTTCTGACTCAGTGGGCATTCTCTGGAGCCTCTTTGCTGCTGAGATTAGAAAAACAGTCCTCTGGGCCGGATTTGAACCAGCGACCTATGGATAACTGTGAATCCTCCACTACAGTCCACCGCTCTACCAACTTTTTTTTTTTTTTTTTTTTTTTTTTTTTTTTTTTTTTTTTTTGGGCCTCCCATCACCCCTTTTAGCCCATCCTTGCGCTCTCCATAATTCGCCTTCATCGGCGTCGGCTTCTCACGCCATGTACATAACCATAAACTGATGAGACAAGGGTAATCCCTTTATCGTGGAGAAACTAATGTACCCCTTCTTTGGGCTTATTGATAATGTGAAAAAAGAATGAAGTCTTCAGTAGGTAGAAACAGAAGTTATGTTCAGTTTGTTTCCTTCTTCATCGCTGTTTTTTGTTGTCACACTTAAAGCAAATAGGCTTCCTTGACAAAGAAACGTCAGAGGGCATTCCGAAACTGCCTCTTCTCTCTAAAAATGCTTAAAAAAAAACCATATTCGGTGAGAAGCAACTATTTATAATGGCTTCTTGAAAAATAAATTAATAAACGTTGAACTCAAAGAACGGCAATTCCGGTAAAAACTAAAATAATTTTTTTTTTTTTTTTTTTTTTTTCCCACGATTGTAAAGTAAGTTAGTAGTGGTGAACACTCTCTTACGTTTGTCTTCTGTGTCCGCAGATATTTCTTGTTAATTCTTTTACATCAAGGTCTTGATTAAAAAATTTGCGTATGTTTCTTTATATTTACTAGTCTTCAGTAACATGTGATGCTCAGTTAGCAGATAGATCCAAAAATCCTCTTGGCTTTTCTCTTCCTTCGTGAAGAGGTAATGTACCGTTGCCGGTTTCAGCCAATTGACTGCGTTGCGTTTCGTTTTAGGAAAGGGTACATCATCCGGTGTCAAAAAGTCCGCAGGCGTTATAGCGTTAGGTGACGTTCGAAGGATGAGTGCCAGCTTTCGTCGGACATTCAGCCAGATATCTTTAACCTTGTCACACACGAAACGATGTTCTTCGTTATCAATTAAACTACACGTTGCACACAAAGGCGAATCCGCTAAGTGGATCGTATGAAGTTTCGAGTTTGTTGCAACTTTCCTATTTACAACAAAGTACCATGTTGCTTTTAGATGAGTAGCTAAGTTACGGTTATGAATATTTGCCCATATCACTTTCCAGTTAGAACATGGATAGTTTTGTTCTATTTTGTTGTTCTTCTTTTCTCCCATCAATTTGCCATATATTTCTTTTACGTTTGTCATGTCTTTTTCCGGAATTCTTGAACGTAGGTAGCTATATTCTATTAAAAACCATCGTAAATGGTAAAGTCCGCTCGGTATGTGCTGCACATTAATGGGTGGAGAGAGGTCATCTGGAGCTATTTCAGATAGCAAGTGCGCGGCGATACAGCTGCCGGATTGTCTCCATTGTTGAAATGTATTGGAGATGTACAGAGCCTGCGACTTTTTAGTAACATTCGTTAAGTTTAAGCCGCCATTATTAGTGGCGAGCGTCAGAGTGTCATACTGGATTTTAAATATGTGGCCACGGCTCACAAAATAGCCTATTGCTGACATAATTTGTTTGGCGATGCCGGCGGGTATAGGCAGTATCTGGGCGACATAATTGACTTTGGAAGTAATAGAGACGTTCGCTAAAGACACTCTCTGAATTTCATTTAATTGTCGAATACTATGTGTCCGTACACTAGCTCGTATGGTAGTTAGTACTTGTCTATAGTTGGCCGCAATAGTTTGACGTATATTTTTTCGGAAATCAATGCCGAAACACTTCAAGGCTGTTAGCTCACGTAACTGACCGTGTGTGCGCATGCCAATGCCACATCCGATATTGAATATTCCGGACTTGGTTTTGTTTAACCTCGCGGCTGACGCTCGTTCGTATTTTTCTATTATGTGCATTGCCGTCTCGACTTCCGCTACATTCATAACGAGAAACCCAACATCGTCCGCATAAGCTTTACATATTATTTTGTTTCCTCGTATTTGCAATCCTTGTAACCGCTGAGTCAAGGTAGCGAGCAAAGGTTCGATGGCCATGGCAAAAAGTGCCATGGACAACGGACAACCTTGTCTGACGGAACATGCGATCTCGACTGGCCGGCTAGGCTGTCCATTTATGATGATTCTGGAGGAGTTATTCCTTACCAAACGTCGTATGAGGTCGACGAATCTCGGCGGAAAACCCATTGCGCCTATCGTTTTCAGGAGGTAGGAGTGGCTGATCCTGTCGAAGGCTTTATCGAAATCTAACGACACGATGGCACATTTTAGTCGACATACTTCTGCTATTGAAATTATGTCGCGGTAGTCGGACAGCGTCTGCTGAATTTTCCTACCCTTGCCCACGCTAGACTGATATGGGCCGGTGACGCTGGCCATTACATTTTTAAGTCTGTGGGCTAAGAGCCGCGAAAAAATTTTATAGTCACTGTTCAGCAGAGTGATTGGTCTCAAATTTCCAATTTTCTTGCCAGCCGATTTTTTTGCGATTAACACTATCATACCTTCGCGAAAATCTTTCGGTATCTCCTTATTGAGGTTCAGAAGTTCATTACAGATGCATGTAATTCTATGTTTTATATGTTCCCAGAAGACTTGATAAAATTCTGCTGGTATGCCGTCAGCTCCAGGGGATTTATTTTTTGCACTTTGATAGACAGCATAGTGTACATCGTCTTCGGTCGCCTCCGCTATTAGAGCTTCCGCGTACGCGTTACCAACGCGTCCTTGCAGGTGGGTCAGTAAATCGTCCTGTGATTTTTCGTCTACCTCTTTATGTGAAAACAAGTTGTCGAAATGGGTTAGTATTTCTGCTTTTATGTCGTTGTGCATTGTCAAGGTGGTTCCATTATCAGTTTTAAGCTCCGTCAGTATTTTGCGGAATCCTTGTTTAGTTTCACGAATCACATGATATACCGAAGTGGCTTCTTTTTGCGCCACAGTCTCTGCTCTTGACCTTATTTGGTATCCTTCAAGCTGTTGTCGCCTTAATGTCAGTATTTTTGCCTGGATTTTTTTAATTCTCCCATGGTTCCCAATAGTTGTAGCACCTTGCAGGTAGAGTTCTCGGAGACAATGAAAGTAAAATTCTATCGTTCTTTTCCGCCAAAAGCTCTTCTCCCGGGAGTAGTTGATGAAACATCTCCGGATCTGAGGTTTGGCGCATTAGAGCCACCAATCCAAGGTCGAGTGGTAAGAGCTGAGTTTGGTCTCGCAGGCTCTCCAAGTGGTGAGAAAGGCTTCTCGACAGGCAGGATCTTTTAAGTGTGAAACATTAAGTTTCCATGGCCCTTTATATCGACAGGTTCCTTGTCGTTCCAAATTTAATGTGCATATATATGCAGCGTGGTCCGAAAAAACGGTTGGCCAAACTTCAGACTGCAGGATGCGGTGTTTCAGATTGGGCGAGACATATATTCGATCCAACCGGCTCGCTGAATGATTAGTGAGGTGGGTAAAGCCGGGTGCCGCACCGTGCTTTTGCTCCCACGAATCAGTTAAACGGAGGTCGGTGACGATACGTTCCAGGTCCGGCGATTTGTTGTAGTTCGGAGTTTGGTCTTTGGCATGTATGACACTGTTAAAGTCGCCTCCAAGGATGGTATGGGTGCAGTGTACACCAAACAAAGGAACAATTCCCTCCTTAAAAAACTGTGCTCGTTGGCACCGATTGGTAGAACCAGATGGGGCATAGACATTAATAATCCTGGTGTTATAAAGCGTGCCGGCAATGCCTCTGCTGTTAGGCAGTTTTGTTACGTCTGTAATGACGACGCCCTCTTTGAAAAGAAATGCGGTACCCAAATCACATCCAATTCCAGGATTGACTATAGCATTATACCCCTGTATGAAGTCAAGTTCGATGTTTGTTACTTCTTGTAAAAACAAAATGTCCACATCAGCTGCATACAGGAAATCTTTTAAATTTTGTAAATTAAATGGGCTACAAATTTTATTGATGTTCAGCGTAGCGATCTTATAGGCCTGCAACGGAACTACGTTAGCCAAGACGGGAGTGTAATTAGGAAAAACTCTGGCAACATATCATTTCGAAAAAACATTAAGAAATCTGACCCGAGAGACATGTGGACACAAGTCAGTAAAACCGTTCAGACTAGAAATATTCATGACTTGGGAAGGGATCAGTCGGCTTCTCCGTGTCTGGGACAGTATCCGTCGCGGCGATGACATTCAAGACGACGTCATCGCGTGGTGTGGCCATCGTGGTGACTGTAACGGTTCCTGTGGTGTCCATAATTTCGTCCTCCTTTGTAGTGTCGTCGACATCGTCTGCCCACGGATTCGACAGCCCTGTCATCGGTTCGTCATTAAGTGGTGCACTATATTCAGGTGTTTGCTGGTGATTTTTATCTTCGGTTCGGGTAATTGCTACGTCATCGGAGGGCAAACTGGCAGAACCGGAGGTACTATCCAAGGACACAGGGTCTTCGTTAGATGACTGCTGATTGCACTGCAAGTTCTCAGATGCAGATTGACGTATTTTGCCCCCTATTTGCTTCGCCTGTTCACGCAGTTGTGGTGCAGTCTGCTCTGCACCTTGACGCGCGATCCTCCGTTTTTTAGATTTCTTGGGAGATGCGTCTCGTGGTGGACTTTGGACGGTACCTGAAGAAGCCTCAGGTTGCAAAGTAGCACTACTCGAAGTGACTGACGCCAGGTCTGATTTCATTGCACTTGACGGGCTGTGGTCAGTGCCTAAGGCAGCTGCAGGATTCGGAAGAGCACCACTAGAAACGGCTGGTTGCCAGTCCGTTTTCTGTGCACCTGATACGCTTTTGATACCTCCTAAAGAAGCTCCAGGATGCAGAGGAGCACTACCCGAAGCGACTGAGGTCGCGTCCGTATCCATTGCCTCATTGGGCGATTCCACGGCGACAAGGGCAGGAGCAGATATGTCTTCGCAGGAGGGTTGAGTGTCTACAGATGCTACACCTGAGTCGGTCGGTTGGTCGGTCGCTTGTGGGTCGGTATTCGTAGTAACTTCGGGGGGCGCAGTGGCACTTGCAAAACCGCGCGCTACGGCGACATATGTCACGGGCAGCGTTGACATAGCAGGGGGCCTGACGGCATCGCCGGCCAGGCAGTTGCGCCACTCGCCTTTGAACACAGTCTGCACGAACGTGGCCTGGTAAATTGCAGACAGCACACGTTTTCGGTTGGTCATCATACATCACAACAGCTCTATATCCGCAGACGTTTATAAACGACGGAATGTGCTTCTGCAATTCGACTTTTAATTGGCGCACACCATTCAAAACAGGGAATTTGTGTGCAGCAGACCACCGTTCGGCAATATTACTCAAAACTTTCCCGTATGGAGCAATAACAGCATTTATCTGGTCACTTGTAATTTCAAAGGGAAGTTCAAAGACTCGCACGGTCCGAATACCTAGACCAGCATGGGCAACGGTAACCTCCCCAACATTTCCGTCAGCATGTTTAAATTTCAGAATGCCACCACAAGATCGAACTATCCTTTCACACAATTCTGGACTGGCAAGTTTCACGAAAACCACACTGTTCATAATCGAGAAATGTATGCCGATAATATCATCAAGTCCTATTTTAACATCATCCTCTAACCACTGTTCAACATCAAATGACCTCGGTCGGACAAAGCTGCGATCAAACGTGAATTTCATAGTATCTTTTCGTTGCGGTTGCGACATCTCTTAATTCTTTTTCATGTCTACACAAATACTATAGACAGCGACGCGTTGCAGCAAGAGCAGAGACTTACCACGCGGAGCTAACGCAGCACAGCACACAGCACGGCACGTCCGACCTCCAGCGCAGCCGCTGGCTGACTACCAACTGAGCTACAGGAGGCTCTGTATATTTTCTTATTCCTACTCATTGCTTTACGTCCGTCCCTGTCTGCCGTCTGCACACACTGCTACTCAGCGCGGCCATATAGACGCACAGGAAATGCAATCATCGGCTGCAACTGCAAACATTGCCCAGATTAAGTTTTATAATGCTCGATGATGTCGATTAGGTTAAAATATGCAAGTAGGAAGTGTCTGAAGTATGTCAGAGGACTGCTAAGTGTATTACGAGTCTTATCCTGCTGTCTGGTTCCATGGTGTAACGGTTAGCACTCTGGACTCTGAATCCAGCGATCCGAGTTCGAATCTCGGTGGAACCTTCGTTTAGTCCAAATTTTCTGTAATAACAGTTTCTCGCTGAGGAAGTAGCAGCAATAGGCTCACGGCGTTAGTTTCTACGTTTGTGTAAAAAACGATGCGTCCATAAAATGGCCGAATATTGGTGCGACTTTGTGACCTATATAGAACATTAAACGAGTAATAACTGTAAGAGCAAGCAATTTTACGATAATTCGAAGAAATATCATTATCCCACGAAGGTTAAAAATCCCATGATTATCAACTAGCTATTACAAGCTGAGCAAATGAATTTCCTTTAAAATAGGTTTAAAACATAGGGAGGTTCTGACTCAGTGGGCATTCTCTGGAGCCTCTTTGCTGATGAGATTAGAAAAACAGTCCTCTGGGCCGGATTTGAACCAGCGACCTATGGATAACTGTGAATCCTACACTACAGTCCACCGCTCTACCAACTTTTTTTTTTTTTGTGCGTGTGTTGTATTCCATTTTCAGAGATTTGTCCTGGGCCTTCACGGCTACCGTAGCGGCGAGAGGGCCCACGAAGTCCCAACCGTACTTCACCCCAGGCAGCAATCCCCTACTTCTGGTCTGCAACACTCTTTCTGTTGTTTGTTGTTCTTTTTAGTGCTTTCGTTGTGTTGTTGGTTTTTTATCAACTTTTATAATTGTTTATTTTTTATTATAATTTATTTATTTATTTATTTATTTTGTTTTTTTTAATTGAAAAAGAAAAAAGGATCTCTGGTCCGCTAGAAAAACAGAAGAAAATAAAATAGTCCTTGTCGTAACGCTGTTCAGTATACGTCACTGTGACATTTGAAGAAGAAAAGAAAAAAAACAAAGCAATGTAGAATGAAGGAAAGAAAAAAAAATACTTCTTTCATCGAAGAACGACTTCTAAAAAATTCGCATATCGTTTCCTGTAATGTCTCGTCTGTGAAAGTATGTGAAACTGTAATGCCAGGTAAAGACAGAACGCCGCCTCACTCTTGGGTACTTGCGTCTGTAAATACTGAACATAATGACCCTTCAACCAATTGACAGAGTTTCGTTTGGTGTTCGGGTACGGCACTGAATCCGGATACAGGAAATCTTCAGGTTTAATACAAAGCTGGGAAGTCCTCATAATCGTAGCCAGTTTTCGGCGAATGCATGGCCAAACTGCTTGGACAGTGGTGCACAGAAAACGATGTTCATCAGTATCAGGCAAGTTGCACATAAGGCACAAAGGTGAGTCAGCCAAATGTAGAGCATGAAGTCGTGAATTGGTACTTATTTTACGGTTCACGACCCTGTACCAAGAGGCTTTCACTGACGTTGGTAAATCACGGCTATGTATGTTTTTCCATATCACTGGCCAGCGATGATTGGGGTACTTGTGTTCGATGTTGTTCCTGTTCTTGGTTGCCAGTAGTTTCTTATAAACTAACTTCACCACGGAAAGCTCATTTTCTGGGAGAGTTGACCGTACGTAACTGAACTCAATGAAAAAGCTCTTAAAGTGAGTCAGCGCAGGCGGAATATGTTGAACAGAGACGGGAGGCTGCAGGCAGGCCGGCGTTATTTCGGTTAACAAGTGAGCCGTTAGACTGTTCGGTAACGACCTCCACCGTTTGTAGGTGGTGCATACGTACAAAGCTCGTGACTTGGAACGAACATCTGTTAAATTTAAGCCTCCATCGGTCGTGGAGAGAGTGAGCGTATCGTACTTGACTTTAAAAATGTGTCCACGTGTGACAAAATGGCCTAGAGCGGACATCATACGCTTCGCTGTCTCCTGTGGCATGGGCAGTACTTGTGCAACGTAGTTAATCTTTGAGGTGAGGTAGACATTAGCGAAGGTGACTTTCTGCAGTTCATCAAGGCTCCTTAGGTAGTGGGTCTGCATGCAAGCACGCATACTTGCCAGGTGATTCCTATAGTTCACCGCAATTGTGTGCTGTATGTTGCTCCTGTACTCAATACCAAGGCATTTCATTTTAGAAAGTAGTTGCAACTGACCGTGATGGTGCAGCGAGATGCCGCGTCCTATGTTCATAATGCCAGATTTCCTGACCTTCAACTTCGCACCCGCAACAAGTTCGTAGTTTTTGACGATCTGAAGGGCTTCCTCGACTTCACCTTCGTCCATGACCAAAAATCCGACGTCATCCGCATATGCAGTACAAACAATCTTAATGCCGTGGATGGTTAATCCTTGTAGACGCTGTGTCAAGGTGACAAGCAAAGGCTCAATGGCAATGGCAAACAAGGCCATTGACATAGGGCATCCCTGTCGCACTGAATTAGTAATATTAATCGATGCGCTCAGCTGGCCATTCACCATGAGTCGAGTTACTCCTTTACGTAGGAGCTCATGTATAAGATTGATAAAACGTAGTGGAAATCCCATGGCATGCATCGTCCGGATGAGAAACTGATGGTTTACTCTGTCGAATGCCTTTGAAAAGTCAAGGGAAACTAGCGCACACCGTATCTTGCACGCATCTGCAATGGCTATGACGTCCCTGTATTGAGACAAATTTTGGAAGATCGTCCTACCGACACCTACACTGGTCTGGTACTGACCAATGACAGTATTCATCAACATTTCCAATCTATTAGAAATAATACGTGCTAAAATTTTGTAGTCACTGTTCAGTAAAGTAAGCGGCCGAAAATCGTCAACAGAACTGCACATTGGGCGTTTAGGGATTAAAACCACGATGCCTTCCACGAGAGCCTGAGGAACATTAAAATCAGGCCGTAAAATTTCATTAAACATACTCAACAACTTGGGCTTTAATTTGTCGCAGAAAGTAAGATAAAATTCGGCAGTGAGACCGTCGGGTCCCGGCGATTTATTTTTCGGACTTCGTGATAGCGCAGAATCCAATTCGTCTTCATCAATTTCTCGCATGAGAGTTTCGACTTCAGCAGCACCCAAAGTCCTTTGCAAGTTATTGAGTAATTCATCGTGAGTTCCATCGTCGGTATGTGTCGTTGCCAGCAGATCTGCCAGGTGATTGTGAAGTGCGTTCCGTATGTCTTGTTGCCGCGTGAGCGCAACGCCTTCACTCAACTGAAGACGAGTTATTAATCTCCGCCGCCCCCTCTTATTTTCACGAATGACGTGAAACATGGATGTCATTTCGTCGTCTATCACATTCTGGGGCCTTGACCTTATTTGAAAGCCTTCTGCCTGCTGCCGCTGAAGTTTTAATAATTTTGCCTTAATTTTTTTAATCTGCATAAAATTTTCAGGTACAGTCACATCGGACTGGTAAAGCTCCCTGAGACAAGTAAAATAAAACTCAGACGTTTGCCGTTTCCACCAGGATTTGTCCCGAGCGTAGCGTTTAAACATTTTTGATAAAGTTGGTTTGGCATGTGTTATCCACCATTCAGTAACGGAGGCATACTGTGCAACCCGTCGTTCACATGCCTCCCATGTTTCGTTAAAGACACGGTGACAGTCTACATCGTTAAGGAGAGCATTGTTAAGTTTCCAGAAACCTCTGCCGCGAAATGTGCCTTGCTTGACCATGTTAACAGTACAAATATATGCGGCATGATCGGAAAAAATTGTGGGCCAAACTTCGGATTGGAGGACTTGAGTCTTCATACACGCCGATACATAGATTCTGTCTAGCCGGCTTGCAGAGTGGTTCGTGACATGAGTGAACCCAGGTGCCGCTCCGTGCGTATGCTCCCATGTGTCAATGAGGTTCATTTCTTGGACGATACGTTCTAGTTCTCCAGATTTGTTAAAATTAGGCGTCTGGTCTTTTGGACTTAAGACACAATTGAAGTCACCCGCAAAAATTATACGATCGTAGGTCCCCCTAAAAAGTGGGACTATGGCGCTTGTGAAGAACTCAGCCCTAGCACGCCTATTGCTACTGCCGGACGGGGCGTAAACATTGATTATGCGTGACCGATGGAAAGTGACAGCGATCCCTCTATGATCAGTCAGTTTTTCTGCGTCGGTCGCTACAATCCCTTCTTTTAACAGAATCGCTGTCCCTAAATTCGCACCGCTCCCGGAATTGGAGAGAGTAGTATAACCAGATATTCGGTCAAGTTCAATCGCAGCGACTTCTTGAAGTAACAGAATATCGATATCCGCTGCGTATACAAAATCTTGTAAATTACGGAGCCGCCAGTACGACTGTATCTTATTGATGTTTAACGTGGCAATTTTATAGGCTTGGGGCTCGTTCATGGGAGAAGGCACATACTATTAATTAAACAGTCTTAGAAGGATGGCTAACGAAATTGAGGCCAAGCGCGTCAGTCGGAGTTCCTGTAGTTCCTGGTACTGTTGGTGTATGCTTCTCTGTGGGGGGTGCCGAAGATTCCGTCTCAATGGTCCGCATGACAGCCGCATCATTGCTCGCATCCAATACTTCCATTTCCTGTGCCCAATTCCCAGTGAGAGTGGCCTCTGACAAAAGCGATCCTGCGTTTCCTTGAGCGTGGGTATCCGGCAAAACGACTCTACTCGAGGTATCACTATCTTCCACCCGTCGTGGATTCACAGGGGGAGACACTACAGGATCAATGTCCATTCGACCAGACGCAGGGAGACCAACTTCAGAGGGTTCAGAAGTGTTCTGACTCATTTGGCTGCTTATTCGTTTCGCTTTTTCGCGGAGCTGTGGGGCGAGCTGATTGGCTCCTTGATGTGCAAGTCTTCGCTTCTTTTTGGAAGGCTTCCTGTTAGCGTTCGCAGTATCATCAACATCCGAAGTGGACTGTTGACTCTGGGGTTGATCCGCCGGGAACACAGCGTCTGCTTCATCCTCAGTACCAGTGGCATCAACCACTGGGGAGTCATCCGTCGTTACCTCCATCTCTGAGTGTGGTAGCGGCGGTGCCGCGTCAGCACTCGGTTCTTTGACGTTATCGGCCAAAACATCATTCAAACGAGGGGCATCTACAGGCGGGGTCGCGGGTAGAAGACCAGAAGCCGCGACAGCGTATGTCAGTGGCAGTGCCGTCGTCACAGGGGGGCTAGCGGCTTCACCGACAGGTATCTGCGTCACGCGTCTTTGTATACATTCAGAGCGCACGTGGCCGGGCGCACCACAGCCGGCACACGTTTTTGGCTGCCCATCATATATGACAATTCCGCGATGTCCACCTACGTTAATGTATGAAGGGATATGCTTCTGTAGATCGATCTTAACCTGCCTGACGCCGTTAAGCACCGGAAATTTGTGGGCTTTGGACCAACGTTCCGCAAAATTGTTAATAAGCCTCCCGTAAGGTGTTAATGCAGAATTTATTTGCGCGGCTGATATTTCAAACGGGAGTTCGAAAATACGTGCCGTTCGGATGCCCAGTCCAGCATGCGTAATGCTGACGTCACTGACGGTACCATCTCTATGTTTAAACTTCAGTACACCTCCACTGGACTCCACAATTCTATCACACATTTCAGAGGACGTTAATTTCACATAAACAACACTAGTCACGATAGAGAAATTTATCCCTACAATGTCATCAAAAGTTATCTTAGCTGTTTCCTCTAACCATGCTTCAACTTCAAACGAATTTGGTTTCGAAAAGTTCCTATCAAAGGTATACTTCAAGGTATCTTTCCTGTTAGTCGGATTCATAATTCCATATCGGATCCTACAGAACGGAACGAATACTAATAAGCAGACGCTGTAAGCACGCGACTCACCGCCTGACGTAAACACTTCCTGCCGCAGCGCGCTGGCCCTGGAGGTCCGCTCACCACCGCTGCCGCAGGCAGACTACCAACTGAGCTACCAGAGGCTCTGTATACTTTCTTATTCCTACTCATTGCTTTACGTCCGTCCCTGTCTGCCGTCTGCACACACTGCTACTCAGCGCGGCCATATAGACGCACAGGAAATGCAATCATCGGCTGCAACTGCAAACATTGCCCAGATTAAGTTTTATAATGCTCGATGGTGTCGATTAGGTTAAAATATGCAAGTAGGAAGTGTCTGAAGTATGTCAGAGGACTGCTAAGTGTATTACGAGTCTTATCCTGCTGTCTGGTTCCATGGTGTAACGGTTAGCACTCTGGACTCTGAATCCAGCGATCCGAGTTCGAATCTCGGTGGAACCTTCGTTTAGTCTAAATTTTCTGTAATAAGAGTTTCTCGCTGAGGAAGTAGCAGCAATAGGCTCACGGCGTTAGTTTCTACGTTTGTGTAAAAAACGATGCGTCTATAAAACGGCCGAATGTTGGTGCGACTGTGTGACCTATATAGAACATTAAACGAGTAATACCTGTAAGAGCAAGCAATTTTACGATAATTCGAAGAAATATCATTATCCCACGAAGGTTAAAAATCCCATGATTATCAACTAGCTATTACAAGCTGAGCAAATGAATTTCCTTTAAAATAGGTTTAAAACATAGGGAGGTTCTGACTCAGTGGGCATTCTCTGGAGCCTCTTTGCTGATGAGATTAGAAAAACAGTCCTCTGGGCCGGATTTGAACCAGCGACCTATGGATAACTGTGAATCCTCCACTACAGTCCACCGCTCTACCAACTGAGCTACCAGAGGCTCTGTATACTTTCTTATTCCTACTCATTGCTTTACGTCCGTCCCTGTCTGCCGTCTGCACACACTGCTACTCAGCGCGGCCATATAGACGCACAGGAAATGCAATCATCGGCTGCAACTGCAAACATTGCCCAGATTAAGTTTTATAATGCTCGATGGTGTCGATTAGGTTAAAATATGCAAGTAGGAAGTGTCTGAAGTATGTCAGAGGACTGCTAAGTGTATTACGAGTCTTATCCTGCTGTCTGGTTCCATGGTGTAACGGTTAGCACTCTGGACTCTGAATCCAGCGATCCGAGTTCGAATCTCGGTGGAACCTTCGTTTAGTCTAAATTTTCTGTAATAAGAGTTTCTCGCTGAGGAAGTAGCAGCAATAGGCTCACGGCGTTAGTTTCTACGTTTGTGTAAAAAACGATGCGTCTATAAAACGGCCGAATATTGGTGCGACTTTGTGACCTATATAGAACATTAAACGAGTAATACCTGTAAGAGCAAGCAATTTTACGATAATTCGAAGAAATATCATTATCCCACGAAGGTTAAAAATCCCATGATTATCAACTAGCTATTACAAGCTGAGCAAATGAATTTCCTTTAAAATAGGTTTAAAACATAGGGAGGTTCTGACTCAGTGGGCATTCTCTGGAGCCTCTTTGCTGATGAGATTAGAAAAACAGTCCTCTGGGCCGGATTTGAACCAGCGACCTATGGATAACTGTGAATCCTCCACTACAGTCCACCGCTCTACCAACTGAGCTACCAGAGGCTCTGTATACTTTATTATTCCTACTCATTGCTTTACGTCCGTCCCTGTCTGCCGTCTGCACACACTGCTACTCAGCGCGGCCATATAGACGCACAGGAAATGCAATCATCGGCTGCAACTGCAAACATTGCCCAGATTAAGTTTTATAATGCTCGATGGTGCCGATTAGGTTAAAATATGCAAGTAGGAAGTGTCTGAAGTATGTCAGAGGACTGCTAAGTGTATTACGAGTCTTATCCTGCTGTCTGGTTCCATGGTGTAACGGTTAGCACTCTGGACTCTGAATCCAGCGATCCGAGTTCGAATCTCGGTGGAGCCTTCGTTTAGTCTAAATTTTCTGTAATAAGAGTTTCTCGCTGAGGAAGTAGCAGCAATAGGCTCACGGCGTTAGTTTCTACGTTTGTGTAAAAAACGATGCGTCTATAAAACGGCCGAATATTGGTGCGACTTTGTGACCTATATAGAACATTAAACGAGTAATACCTGTAAGAGCAAGCAATTTTACGATAATTCGAAGAAATATCATTATCCCACGAAGGTTAAAAATCCCATGATTATCAACTAGCTATTACAAGCTGAGCAAATGAATTTCCTTTAAAATAGGTTTAAAACATAGGGAGGTTCTGACTCAGTGGGCATTCTCTGGGGCCTCTTTGCTGATGAGATTAGAAAAACAGTCCTCTGGGCCGGATTTGAACCAGCGACCTATGGATAACTGTGAATCCTCCACTACAGTCCACCGCTCTACCAACTGAGCTACCAGAGGCTCTGTATACTTTCTTATTCCTACTCATTGCTTTACGTCCGTCCCTGTCTGCCGTCTGCACACACTGCTACTCAGCGCGGCCATATAGACGCACAGGAAATGCAATCATCGGCTGCAACTGCAAACATTGCCCAGATTAAGTTTTATAATGCTCGATGGTGTCGATTAGGTTAAAATATGCAAGTAGGAAGTGTCTGAAGTATGTCAGAGGACTGCTAAGTGTATTACGAGTCTTATCCTGCTGTCTGGTTCCATGGTGTAACGGTTAGCACTCTGGACTCTGAATCCAGCGATCCGAGTTCGAATCTCGGTGGAACCTTCGTTTAGTCTAAATTTTCTGTAATAAGAGTTTCTCGCTGAGGAAGTAGCAGCAATAGGCTCACGGCGTTAGTTTCTACGTTTGTGTAAAAAACGATGCGTCTATAAAACGGCCGAATATTGGTGCGACTTTGTGACCTATATAGAACATTAAACGAGTAATACCTGTAAGAGCAAGCAATTTTACGATAATTCGAAGAAATATCATTATCCCACGAAGGTTAAAAATCCCATGATTATCAACTAGCTATTACAAGCTGAGCAAATGAATTTCCTTTAAAATAGGTTTAAAACATAGGGAGGTTCTGACTCAGTGGGCATTCTCTGGAGCCTCTTTGCTGATGAGATTAG
The DNA here is from genome assembly GCF_023897955.1 of Schistocerca gregaria. Lineage (NCBI taxonomy): Eukaryota > Metazoa > Arthropoda > Insecta > Orthoptera > Acrididae > Schistocerca > Schistocerca gregaria. The sequence goes on along the minus strand of NC_064921.1, from coordinate 971,398,690 downwards.
AAAAACAGTCCTCTGGGCCGGATTTGAACCAGCGACCTATGGATAACTGTGAATCCTCCACTACAGTCCACCGCTCTACCAACTGAGCTACCAGAGGCTCTGTATACTTTCTTATTCCTACTCATTGCTTTACGTCCGTCCCTGTCTGCCGTCTGCACACACTGCTACTCAGCGCGGCCATATAGACGCACAGGAAATGCAATCATCGGCTGCAACTGCAAACATTGCCCAGATTAAGTTTTATAATGCTCGATGGTGTCGATTAGGTTAAAATATGCAAGTAGGAAGTGTCTGAAGTATGTTAGAGGACTGCTAAGTGTATTACGAGTCTTATCCTGCTGTCTGGTTCCATGGTGTAACGGTTAGCACTCTGGACTCTGAATCCAGCGATCCGAGTTCGAACCTTCGTTTAGTCTAAATTTTCTGTAATAAGAGTTTCTCGCTGAGGAAGTAGCAGCAATAGGCTCACGGCGTTAGTTTCTACGTTTGTGTAAAAAACGATGCGTCTATAAAACGGCCGAATATTGGTGCGACTTTGTGACCTATATAGAACATTAAACGAGTAATACCTGTAAGAGCAAGCAATTTTACGATAATTCGAAGAAATATCATTATTCCACGAAGGTTAAAAATCCCATGATTATCAACTAGCTATTACAAGCTGAGCAAATGAATTTCCTTTAAAATAGGTTTAAAACATAGGGAGGTTCTGACTCAGTGGGCATTCTCTGGAGCCTCTTTGCTGATGAGATTAGAAAAACAGTCCTCTGGGCCGGATTTGAACCAGCGACCTATGGATAACTGTGAATCCTCCACTACAGTCCACCGCTCTACCAACTGAGCTACCAGAGGCTCTGTATACTTTCTTATTCCTACTCGTTGCTTTACGTCCGTCCCTGTCTGCCGTCTGCACACACTGCTACTCAGCGCGGCCATATAGACGCACAGGAAATGCAATCATCGGCTGCAACTGCAAACATTGCCCAGATTAAGTTTTATAATGCTCGATGGTGCCGATTAGGTTAAAATATGCAAGTAGGAAGTGTCTGAAGTATGTCAGAGGACTGCTAAGTGTATTACGAGTCTTATCCTGCTGTCTGGTTCCATGGTGTAACGGTTAGCACTCTGGACTCTGAATCCAGCGATCCGAGTTCGAATCTCGGTGGAACCTTCGTTTAGTCTAAATTTTCTGTAATAACAGTTTCTCGCTGAGGAAGTAGCAGCAATAGGCTCACGGCGTTAGTTTCTACGTTTGTGTAAAAAACGATGCGTCTATAAAACGGCCGAATATTGGTGCGACTTTGTGACCTATATAGAACATTAAACGAGTAATACCTGTAAGAGCAAGCAATTTTACGATAATTCGAAGAAATATCATTATCCCACGAAGGTTAAAAATCCCATGATTATCAACTAGCTATTACAAGCTGAGCAAATGAATTTCCTTTAAAATAGGTTTAAAACATAGGGAGGTTCTGACTCAGTGGGCATTCTCTGGAGCCTCTTTGCTGATGAGATTAGAAAAACAGTCCTCTGGGCCGGATTTGAACCAGCGACCTATGGATAACTGTGAATCCTCCACTACAGTCCACCGCTCTACCAACTGAGCTACCAGAGGCTCTGTATACTTTCTTATTCCTACTCATTGCTTTACGTCCGTCCCTGTCTGCCGTCTGCACACACTGCTACTCAGCGCGGCCATATAGACGCACAGGAAATGCAATCATCGGCTGCAACTGCAAACATTGCCCAGATTAAGTTTTATAATGCTCGATGGTGTCGATTAGGTTAAAATATGCAAGTAGGAAGTGTCTGAAGTATGTCAGAGGACTGCTAAGTGTATTACGAGTCTTATCCTGCTGTCTGGTTCCATGGTGTAACGGTTAGCACTCTGGACTCTGAATCCAGCGATCCGAGTTCGAATCTCGGTGGAACCTTCGTTTAGTCTAAATTTTCTGTAATAAGAGTTTCTCGCTGAGGAAGTAGCAGCAATAGGCTCACGGCGTTAGTTTCTACGTTTGTGTAAAAAACGATGCGTCTATAAAACGACCACGGAAAGCTCATTTTCTGGGAGAGTTGACCGTACGTAACTGAACTCAATGAAAAAGCTCTTAAAGTGAGTCAGCGCAGGCGGAATATGTTGAACAGAGACGGGAGGCTGCAGGCAGGCCGGCGTTATTTCGGTTAACAAGTGAGCCGTTAGACTGTTCGGTAACGACCTCCACCGTTTGTAGGTGGTGCATACGTACAAAGCTCGTGACTTGGAACGAACATCTGTTAAATTTAAGCCTCCATCGGTCGTGGAGAGAGTGAGCGTATCGTACTTGACTTTAAAAATGTGTCCACGTGTGACAAAATGGCCTAGAGCGGACATCATACGCTTCGCTGTCTCCTGTGGCATGGGCAGTACTTGTGCAACGTAGTTAATCTTTGAGGTGAGGTAGACATTAGCGAAGGTGACTTTCTGCAGTTCATCAAGGCTCCTTAGGTAGTGGGTCTGCATGCAAGCACGCATACTTGCCAGGTGATTCCTATAGTTCACCGCAATTGTGTGCTGTATGTTGCTCCTGTACTCAATACCAAGGCATTTCATTTTAGAAAGTAGTTGCAACTGACCGTGATGGTGCAGCGAGATGCCGCGTCCTATGTTCATAATGCCAGATTTCCTGACATTCAACTTCGCACCCGCAACAAGTTCGTAGTTTTTGACGATCTGAAGGGCTTCCTCGACTTCACCTTCGTCCATGACCAAAAATCCGACGTCATCCGCATATGCAGTACAAACAATCTTAATGCCGTGGATGGTTAATCCTTGTAGACGCTGTGTCAAGGTGACAAGCAAAGGCTCAATGGCAATGGCAAACAAGGCCATTGACATAGGGCATCCCTGTCGCACTGAATTAGTAATATTAATCGATGCGCTCAGCTGGCCATTCACCATGAGTCGAGTTACTCCTTTACGTAGGAGCTCATGTATAAGATTGATAAAACGTAGTGGAAATCCCATGGCATGCATCGTCCGGATGAGAAACTGATGGTTTACTCTGTCGAATGCCTTTGAAAAGTCAAGGGAAACTAGCGCACACCGTATCTTGCACGCATCTGCAATGGCTATGACGTCCCTGTATTGAGACAAATTTTGGAAGATCGTCCTACCGACACCTACACTGGTCTGGTACTGACCAATGACAGTATTCATCAACATTTCCAATCTATTAGAAATAATACGTGCTAAAATTTTGTAGTCACTGTTCAGTAAAGTAAGCGGCCGAAAATCGTCAACAGAACTGCACATTGGGCGTTTAGGGATTAAAACCACGATGCCTTCCACGAGAGCCTGAGGAACATTAAAATCAGGCCGTAAAATTTCATTAAACATACTCAACAACTTGGGCTTTAATTTGTCGCAGAAAGTAAGATAAAATTCGGCAGTGAGACCGTCGGGTCCCGGCGATTTATTTTTCGGACTTCGTGATAGCGCAGAATCCAATTCGTCTTCATCAATTTCTCGCATGAGAGTTTCGACTTCAGCAGCACCCAAAGTCCTTTGCAAGTTATTGAGTAATTCATCGTGAGTTCCATCGTCGGTATGTGTCGTTGCCAGCAGATCTGCCAGGTGATTGTGAAGTGCGTTCCGTATGTCTTGTTGCCGCGTGAGCGCAACGCCTTCACTCAACTGAAGACGAGTTATTAATCTCCGCCGCCCCCTCTTATTTTCACGAATGACGTGAAACATGGATGTCATTTCGTCGTCTATCACATTCTGGGGCCTTGACCTTATTTGAAAGCCTTCTGCCTGCTGCCGCTGAAGTTTTAATAATTTTGCCTTAATTTTTTTAATCTGCATAAAATTTTCAGGTACAGTCACATCGGACTGGTAAAGCTCCCTGAGACAAGTAAAATAAAACTCAGACGTTTGCCGTTTCCACCAGGATTTGTCCCGAGCGTAGCGTTTAAACATTTTTGATAAAGTTGGTTTGGCATGTGTTATCCACCATTCAGTAACGGAGGCATACTGTGCAACCCGTCGTTCACATGCCTCCCATGTTTCGTTAAAGACACGGTGACAGTCTACATCGTTAAGGAGAGCATTGTTAAGTTTCCAGAAACCTCTGCCGCGAAATGTGCCTTGCTTGACCATGTTAACAGTACAAATATATGCGGCATGATCGGAAAAAATTGTGGGCCAAACTTCGGATTGGAGGACTTGAGTCTTCATACACGCCGATACATAGATTCTGTCTAGCCGGCTTGCAGAGTGGTTCGTGACATGAGTGAACCCAGGTGCCGCTCCGTGCGTATGCTCCCATGTGTCAATGAGGTTCATTTCTTGGACGATACGTTCTAGTTCTCCAGATTTGTTAAAATTAGGCGTCTGGTCTTTTGGACTTAAGACACAATTGAAGTCACCCGCAAAAATTATACGATCGTAGGTCCCCCTAAAAAGTGGGACTATGGCGCTTGTGAAGAACTCAGCCCTAGCACGCCTATTGCTACTGCCGGACGGGGCGTAAACATTGATTATGCGTGACCGATGGAAAGTGACAGCGATCCCTCTATGATCAGTCAGTTTTTCTGCGTCGGTCGCTACAATCCCTTCTTTTAACAGAATCGCTGTCCCTAAATTCGCACCGCTCCCGGAATTGGAGAGAGTAGTATAACCAGATATTCGGTCAAGTTCAATCGCAGCGACTTCTTGAAGTAACAGAATATCGATATCCGCTGCGTATACAAAATCTTGTAAATTACGGAGCCGCCAGTACGACTGTATCTTATTGATGTTTAACGTGGCAATTTTATAGGCTTGGGGCTCGTTCATGGGAGAAGGCACATACTATTAATTAAACAGTCTTAGAAGGATGGCTAACGAAATTGAGGCCAAGCGCGTCAGTCGGAGTTCCTGTAGTTCCTGGTACTGTTGGTGTATGCTTCTCTGTGGGGGGTGCCGAAGATTCCGTCTCAATGGTCCGCATGACAGCCGCATCATTGCTCGCATCCAATACTTCCATTTCCTGTGCCCAATTCCCAGTGAGAGTGGCCTCTGACAAAAGCGATCCTGCGTTTCCTTGAGCGTGGGTATCCGGCAAAACGACTCTACTCGAGGTATCACTATCTTCCACCCGTCGTGGATTCACAGGGGGAGACACTACAGGATCAATGTCCATTCGACCAGACGCAGGGAGACCAACTTCAGAGGGTTCAGAAGTGTTCTGACTCATTTGGCTGCTTATTCGTTTCGCTTTTTCGCGGAGCTGTGGGGCGAGCTGATTGGCTCCTTGATGTGCAAGTCTTCGCTTCTTTTTGGAAGGCTTCCTGTTAGCGTTCGCAGTATCATCAACATCCGAAGTGGACTGTTGACTCTGGGGTTGATCCGCCGGGAACACAGCGTCTGCTTCATCCTCAGTACCAGTGGCATCAACCACTGGGGAGTCATCCGTCGTTACCTCCATCTCTGAGTGTGGTAGCGGCGGTGCCGCGTCAGCACTCGGTTCTTTGACGTTATCGGCCAAAACATCATTCAAACGAGGGGCATCTACAGGCGGGGTCGCGGGTAGAAGACCAGAAGCCGCGACAGCGTATGTCAGTGGCAGTGCCGTCGTCACAGGGGGGCTAGCGGCTTCACCGACAGGTATCTGCGTCACGCGTCTTTGTATACATTCAGAGCGCACGTGGCCGGGCGCACCACAGCCGGCACACGTTTTTGGCTGCCCATCATATATGACAATTCCGCGATGTCCACCTACGTTAATGTATGAAGGGATATGCTTCTGTAGATCGATCTTAACCTGCCTGACGCCGTTAAGCACCGGAAATTTGTGGGCTTTGGACCAACGTTCCGCAAAATTGTTAATAAGCCTCCCGTAAGGTGTTAATGCAGAATTTATTTGCGCGGCTGATATTTCAAACGGGAGTTCGAAAATACGTGCCGTTCGGATGCCCAGTCCAGCATGCGTAATGCTGACGTCACTGACGGTACCATCTCTATGTTTAAACTTCAGTACACCTCCACTGGACTCCACAATTCTATCACACATTTCAGAGGACGTTAATTTCACATAAACAACACTAGTCACGATAGAGAAATTTATCCCTACAATGTCATCAAAAGTTATCTTAGCTGTTTCCTCTAACCATGCTTCAACTTCAAACGAATTTGGTTTCGAAAAGTTCCTATCAAAGGTATACTTCAAGGTATCTTTCCTGTTAGTCGGATTCATAATTCCATATCGGATCCTACAGAACGGAACGAATACTAATAAGCAGACGCTGTAAGCACGCGACTCACCGCCTGACGTAAACACTTCCTGCCGCAGCGCGCTGGCCCTGGAGGTCCGCTCACCACCGCTGCCGCAGGCAGACTACCAACTGAGCTCCACTACAGTCCACCGCTCTACCAACTGAGCTACCAGAGGCTCTGTATACTTTCTTCCCCCCTGTGGGTTCGGGGGTAAGAATAGGCCCACGGTATTCCTGCCTGTCGTAAGAGGCGACTAAAAGGAGTCTCAAACGTTTCGGCCTTATGTGATGGTCCCCTACCGGGTTTGACCTCCATCTTCTAAATTCTTCCGAAGAGCGAGCTGATTGGGGAAGGGCGCCTTACAAGGTGCAATGTGTCCATCGCTCATTACCATCTCTAGCTTGGTTGGTCGTCGTCGCATAGCTGTCCCGCCCACTCACCATCTCTAGGGCGTGGCTTTGTTCTTGGGTGCGGTTTTTTGCAGTCTGCTCTGCTGTGTCGCTTATGGATAACTGTGAATCCTCCACTACAGTCCACCGCTCTACCAACTGAGCTACCAGAGGCTCTGTATACTTTCTTATTCCTACTCATTGCTTTACGTCCGTCCCTGTCTGCCGTCTGCACACACTGCTACTCTGCGCGGCCATATAGACGCACAGGAAATGCAATCATCGGCTGCAACTGCAAACATTGCCCAGATTAAGTTTTATAATGCTCGATGGTGTCGATTAGGTTAAAATATGCAAGTAGGAAGTGTCTGAAGTATGTCAGAGGACTGCTAAGTGTATTACGAGTCTTGTCCTGCTGTCTGGTTCCATGGTGTAACGGTTAGCACTCTGGACTCTGAATCCAGCGAACCGAGTTCGAATCTCGGTGGAACCTTCGTTTAGTCTAAATTTTCTGTAATAAGAGTTTCTCGCTGAGGAAGTAGCAGCAATAGGCTCAAGGCGTTAGTTTCTACGAAGGTTAAAAATCCCATGATTATCAACTAGCTATTACAAGCTGAGCAAATGAATTTCCTTTAAAATAGGTTTAAAACATAGGGAGGTTCTGACTCAGTGGGCATTCTCTGGAGCCTCTTTGCTGATGAGATTAGAAAAACAGTCCTCTGGGCCGGATTTGAACCAGCGACCTATGGATAACTGTGAATCCTCCACCGCTCTACCAACTGAGCTACCAGAGGCTCTGTATACTTTCTTATTCCTACTCATTGCTTTACGTTCGTCCCTGTCTGCCGTCTGCACACACTGCTACTCAGCGCGGCCATATAGATACACAGGAAATGCAATCATCGGCTGCAACTGCAAACATTGCCCAGATTAAGTTTTATAATGCTCGATGGTGTCGATTAGGTTAAAATATGCAAGTAGGAAGTGTCTGAAGTATGTCAGAGTACTGCTAAGTGTATTACGAGTCTTATCCTGCTGTCTGGTTCCATGGTGTAACGGTTAGCACTCTGGACTCTGAATCCAGCGATCCGAGTTCGAATCTCGGTGGAACCTTCGTTTAGTCTAAATTTTCTGTAATAAGAGTTTCTCGCTGAGGAAGTAGCAGCAATAGGCTCACGGCGTTAGTTTCTACGTTTGTGTAAAAAACGATGCGTCTATAAAACGGCCGAATATTGGTGCGACTTTGTGACCTATATAGAACATTAAACGAGTAATACCTGTAAGAGCAAGCAATTTTACGATAATTCGAAGAAATATCATTATCCCACGAAGGTTAAAAATCCCATGATTATCAACTAGCTATTACAAGCTGAGCAAATGAATTTCCTTTAAAATAGGTTTAAAACATAGGGAGGTTCTGACTCAGTGGGCATTCTCTGGAGCCTCTTTGCTGATGAGATTAGAAAAACAGTCCTCTGGGCCGGATTTGAACCAGCGACCTATGGATAACTGTGAATCCTCCACTACAGTCCACCGCTCTACCAACTGAGCTACCAGAGGCTCTGTATACTTTCTTATTCCTACTCATTGCTTTACGTCCGTCCCTGTCAGCCGTCTGCACACACTGCTACTCAGCGCGGCCATATAGACGCACAGGAAATGCAATCATCGGCCGCAACTGCAAACATTGCCCAGATTAAGTTTTATAATGCTCGATGGTGTCGATTAGGTTAAAATATGCAAGTAGGAAGTGTCTGAAGTATGTCAGAGGACTGCTAAGTGAATTACGAGTCTTGTCCTTCTGTTTGGTTCCATGGTGTAACGGTTAGCACTCTGGACTCTGAATCCAGCGGTCCGAGTTCGAATCTCGGTGGAACCTTCGTTTAGTCTAAATTTTCTGTAATAAGAGTTTCTCGCTGAGGAAGTAGCAGCAATAGGCTCACGGCGTTAGTTTCTACGTTTGTGTAAAAAACGATGCGTCTATAAAACGGCCGAATATTGGTGCGACTTTGTGACCTATATAGAACATTAAACGAGTAATACCTGTAAGAGCAAGCAATTTTACGATAATTCGAAGAAATATCATTATCCCACGAAGGTTAAAAATCCCATGATTATCAACTAGCTATTACAAGCTGAGCAAATGAATTTCCTTTAAAATAGGTTTAAAACATAGGGAGGTTCTGACTCAGTGGGCATTCTCTGGGGCCTCTTTGCTGATGAGATTAGAAAAACAGTCCTCTGGGCCGGATTTGAACCAGCGACCTATGGATAACTGTGAATCCTCCACTACAGTCCACCGCTCTACCAACTGAGCTACCAGAGGCTCTGTATACTTTCTTATTCCTACTCATTGCTTTACGTCCGTCCCTGTCTGCCGTCTGCACACACTGCTACTCAGCGCGGCCATATAGACGCACAGGAAATGCAATCATCGGCTGCAACTGCAAACATTGCCCAGATTAAGTTTTATAATGCTCGATGGTGTCGATTAGGTTAAAATATGCAAGTAGGAAGTGTCTGAAGTATGTCAGAGGACTGCTAAGTGTATTACGAGTCTTATCCTGCTGTCTGGTTCCATGGTGTAACGGTTAGCACTCTGGACTCTGAATCCAGCGATCCGAGTTCGAACCTTCGTTTAGTCTAAATTTTCTGTAATAAGAGTTTCTCGCTGAGGAAGTAGCAGCAATAGGCTCACGGCGTTAGTTTCTACGTTTGTGTAAAAAACGATGCGTCTATAAAACGGCCGAATATTGGTGCGACTTTGTGACCTATATAGAACATTAAACGAGTAATACCTGTAAGAGCAAGCAATTTTACGATAATTCGAAGAAATATCATTATTCCACGAAGGTTAAAAATCCCATGATTATCAACTAGCTATTACAAGCTGAGCAAATGAATTTCCTTTAAAATAGGTTTAAAACATAGGGAGGTTCTGACTCAGTGGGCATTCTCTGGAGCCTCTTTGCTGATGAGATTAGAAAAACAGGCCTCTGGGCCGGATTTGAACCAGCGACCTATGGATAACTGTGAATCCTCCACTACAGTCCACCGCTCTACCAACTGAGCTACCAGAGGCTCTGTATACTTTTTTGTTCCTACTCATTGCTTTACGTCCGTCCCTGTCTGCCGTCTGCACACACTGCTACTCAGCGCGGCCATATAGACGCACAGGAAATGCAATCATCGGCTGCAACTGCAAACATTGCCCAGATTAAGTTTTATAATGCTCGATGGTGTCGATTAGGTTAAAATATGCAAGTAGGAAGTGTCTGAAGTATGTCAGAGGACTGCTAAGTGTATTACGAGTCTTATCCTGCTGTCTGGTTCCATGGTGTAACGGTTAGCACTCTGGACTCTGAATCCAGCGATCCGAGTTCGAATCTCGGTGGAACCTTCGTTTAGTCTAAATTTTCTGTAATAAGAGTTTCTCGCTGAGGAAGTAGCAGCAATAGGCTCACGGCGTTAGTTTCTATGTTTGTGTAAAAAACGATGCGTCTATAAAACGGCCGAATATTGGTGCGACTTTGTGACCTATATAGAACATTAAACGAGTAATACCTGTAAGAGCAAGCAATTTTACGATAATTCGAAGAAATATCATTATTCCACGAAGGTTAAAAATCCCATGATTATCAACTAGCTATTACAAGCTGAGCAAATGAATTTCCTTTAAAATAGGTTTAAAACATAGGGAGGTTCTGACTCAGTGGGCATTCTCTGGAGCCTCTTTGCTGATGAGATTAGAAAAACAGTCCTCTGGGCCGGATTTGAACCAGCGACCTATGGATAACTGTGAATCCTCCACTACAGTCCACCGCTCTACCAACTGAGCTACCAGAGGCTCTGTATACTTTTTTGTTCCTACTCATTGCTTTAGGTCCGTCCCTGTCTGCCGTCTGCACACACAGCTACTCAGCGCGGCCATATAGACGCACAGGAAATGCAATCATCGGCTGCAACTGCAAACATTGCCCAGATTAAGTTTTATAATGCTCGATGGTGTCGATTAGGTTAAAATATGCAAGTAGGAAGTGTCTGAAGTATGTCAGAGGACTGCTAAGTGTATTACGAGTCTTATCCTGCTGTCTGGTTCCATGGTGTAACGGTTAGCACTCTGGACTCTGAATCCAGCGATCCGAGTTCGAATCTCGGTGGAACCTTCGTTTAGTCTAAATTTTCTGTAATAAGAGTTTCTCGCTGAGGAAGTAGCAGCAATAGGCTCACGGCGTTAGTTTCTACGTTTGTGTAAAAAACGATGCGTCTATATAACGGCCGAATATTGGTGCGACTTTGTGACCTATATAGAACATTAAACGAGTAATACCTGTAAGAGCAAGCAATTTTACGATAATTCGAAGAAATATCATTATCCCACGAAGGTTAAAAATCCCATGATTATCAACTAGCTATTACAAGCTGAGCAAATGAATTTCCTTTAAAATAGGTTTAAAACATAGGGAGGTTCTGACTCAGTGGGCATTCTCATTCTCTGGAGCCTCTTTGCTGATGAGATTAGAAAAACAGTCCTCTGGGCCGGATTTGAACCAGCGACCTATGGATAACTGTGAATCCACCACTACAGTCCACCGCTCTACCAACTGAGCTACCAGAGGCTCTGTATACTTTCTTATTCCTACTCATTGCTTTACGTCCGTCCCTGTCTGCCGTCTGCACACACTGCTACTCAGCGCGGCCATATAGACGCACAGGAAATGCAATCATCGGCTGCAACTGCAAACATTGCCCAGATTAAGTTTTATAATGCTCGATGGTGTCGATTAGGTTAAAATATGCAAGTAGGAAGTGTCTGAAGTATGTCAGAGGACTGCTAAGTGTATTACGATTCTTATCCTGCTGTCTGGTTCCATGGTGTAACGGTTAGCACTCTGGACTCTGAATCCAGCGATCCGAGTTCGAATCTCGGTGGAACCTTCGTTTAGTCCAAATTTTCTGTAATAAGAGTTTCTCGCTGAGGAAGTAGCAGCAATAGGCTCACGGCGTTAGTTTCTACGTTTGTGTAAAAAACGATGCGTCCATAAAATGCTCGAATATTGGTGCGACTTTGTGACCTATATAGAACATTAAACGAGTAATACCTGTAAGAGCAAGCAATTTTACGATAATTCGAAGAAATATCATTATCCCACGAAGGTTAAAAATCCCATGATTATCAACTAGCTATTACAAGCTGAGCAAATGAATTTCCTTTAAAATAGGTTTAAAACATAGGGAGGTTCTGACTCAGTGGGCATTCTCTGGAGCCTCTTTGCTGATGAGATTAGAAAAACAGTCCTCTGGGCCGGATTTGAACCAGCGACCTATGGATAACTGTGAATCCTCCACTACAGTCCACCGCTCTACCAACTGAGCTACCAGAGGCTCTGTATACTTTCTTATTCCTACTCATTGCTTTACGTCCGTCCCTGTCTGCCGTCTGCACACACTGCTACTCAGCGCGGCCATATAGACGCACAGGAAATGCAATCATCGGCTGCAACTGCAAACATTGCCCAGATTAAGTTTTATAATGCTCGATGGTGTCGATTAGGTTAAAATATGCAAGTAGGAAGTGTCTGAAGTATGTCAGAGGACTGCTAAGTGTATTACGAGTCTTATCCTGCTGTCTGGTTCCATGGTGTAACGGTTAGCACTCTGGACTCTGAATCCAGCGATCCGAGTTCGAATCTCGGTGGAACCTTCGTTTAGTCTAAATTTTCTGTAATAAGAGTTTCTCGCTGAGGAAGTAGCAGCAATAGGCTCACGGCGTTAGTTTCTACGTTTGTGTAAAAAACGATGCGTCTATAAAACGGCCGAATATTGGTGCGACTTTGTGACCTATATTGAACATTAAACGAGTAATACCTGTAAGAGCAAGCAATTTTACGATAATTCGAAGAAATATCATTATCGCACGAAGGTTAAAAATCCCATGATTATCAACTAGCTATTACAAGCTGAGCAAATGAATTTCCTTTAAAATAGGTTTAAAACATAGGGAGGTTCTGACTCAGTGGGCATTCTCTGGAGCCTCTTTGCTGATGAGATTAGAAAAACAGTCCTCTGGGCCGGATTTGAACCAGCGACCTATGGATAACTGTGAATCCTACACTACAGTCCACCGCTCTACCAACTTTTTTTTTTTTGTGCGTGTGTTGTATTCCATTTTCAGAGATTTGTCCTGGGCCTTCACGGCTACCGTAGCGGCGAGAGGGCCCACGAAGTCCCAACCGTACTTCACCCCAGGCAGCAATCCCCTACTTCTGGTCTGCAACACTCTTTCTGTTGTTTGTTGTTCTTTTTAGTGCTTTCGTTGTGTTGTTGGTTTTTTATCAACTTTTATAATTGTTTATTTTTTATTATAATTTATTTATTTATTTATTTATTTTGTTTTTTTTAATTGAAAAAGAAAAAAGGATCTCTGGTCCGCTAGAAAAACAGAAGAAAATAAAATAGTCCTTGTCGTAACGCTGTTCAGTATACGTCACTGTGACATTTGAAGAAGAAAAGAAAAAAAAACAAAGCAATGTAGAATGAAGGAAAGAAAAAAAAATACTTCTTTCATCGAAGAACGACTTCTAAAAAATTCGCATATCGTTTCCTGTAATGTCTCGTCTGTGAAAGTATGTGAAACTGTAATGCCAGGTAAAGACAGAACGCCGCCTCACTCTTGGGTACTTGCGTCTGTAAATACTGAACATAATGACCCTTCAACCAATTGACAGAGTTTCGTTTGGTGTTCGGGTACGGCACTGAATCCGGATACAGGAAATCTTCAGGTTTAATACAAAGCTGGGAAGTCCTCATAATCGTAGCCAGTTTTCGGCGAATGCATGGCCAAACTGCTTGGACAGTGGTGCACAGAAAACGATGTTCATCAGTATCAGGCAAGTTGCACATAAGGCACAAAGGTGAGTCAGCCAAATGTAGAGCATGAAGTCGTGAATTGGTACTTATTTTACGGTTCACGACCCTGTACCAAGAGGCTTTCACTGACGTTGGTAAATCACGGCTATGTATGTTTTTCCATATCACTGGCCAGCGATGATTGGGGTACTTGTGTTCGATGTTGTTCCTGTTCTTGGTTGCCAGTAGTTTCTTATAAACTAACTTCACCACGGAAAGCTCATTTTCTGGGAGAGTTGACCGTACGTAACTGAACTCAATGAAAAAGCTCTTAAAGTGAGTCAGCGCAGGCGGAATATGTTGAACAGAGACGGGAGGCTGCAGGCAGGCCGGCGTTATTTCGGTTAACAAGTGAGCCGTTAGACTGTTCGGTAACGACCTCCACCGTTTGTAGGTGGTGCATACGTACAAAGCTCGTGACTTGGAACGAACATCTGTTAAATTTAAGCCTCCATCGGTCGTGGAGAGAGTGAGCGTATCGTACTTGACTTTAAAAATGTGTCCACGTGTGACAAAATGGCCTAGAGCGGACATCATACGCTTCGCTGTCTCCTGTGGCATGGGCAGTACTTGTGCAACGTAGTTAATCTTTGAGGTGAGGTAGACATTAGCGAAGGTGACTTTCTGCAGTTCATCAAGGCTCCTTAGGTAGTGGGTCTGCATGCAAGCACGCATACTTGCCAGGTGATTCCTATAGTTCACCGCAATTGTGTGCTGTATGTTGCTCCTGTACTCAATACCAAGGCATTTCATTTTAGAAAGTAGTTGCAACTGACCGTGATGGTGCAGCGAGATGCCGCGTCCTATGTTCATAATGCCAGATTTCCTGACATTCAACTTCGCACCCGCAACAAGTTCGTAGTTTTTGACGATCTGAAGGGCTTCCTCGACTTCACCTTCGTCCATGACCAAAAATCCGACGTCATCCGCATATGCAGTACAAACAATCTTAATGCCGTGGATGGTTAATCCTTGTAGACGCTGTGTCAAGGTGACAAGCAAAGGCTCAATGGCAATGGCAAACAAGGCCATTGACATAGGGCATCCCTGTCGCACTGAATTAGTAATATTAATCGATGCGCTCAGCTGGCCATTCACCATGAGTCGAGTTACTCCTTTACGTAGGAGCTCATGTATAAGATTGATAAAACGTAGTGGAAATCCCATGGCATGCATCGTCCGGATGAGAAACTGATGGTTTACTCTGTCGAATGCCTTTGAAAAGTCAAGGGAAACTAGCGCACACCGTATCTTGCACGCATCTGCAATGGCTATGACGTCCCTGTATTGAGACAAATTTTGGAAGATCGTCCTACCGACACCTACACTGGTCTGGTACTGACCAATGACAGTATTCATCAACATTTCCAATCTATTAGAAATAATACGTGCTAAAATTTTGTAGTCACTGTTCAGTAAAGTAAGCGGCCGAAAATCGTCAACAGAACTGCACATTGGGCGTTTAGGGATTAAAACCACGATGCCTTCCACGAGAGCCTGAGGAACATTAAAATCAGGCCGTAAAATTTCATTAAACATACTCAACAACTTGGGCTTTAATTTGTCGCAGAAAGTAAGATAAAATTCGGCAGTGAGACCGTCGGGTCCCGGCGATTTATTTTTCGGACTTCGTGATAGCGCAGAATCCAATTCGTCTTCATCAATTTCTCGCATGAGAGTTTCGACTTCAGCAGCACCCAAAGTCCTTTGCAAGTTATTGAGTAATTCATCGTGAGTTCCATCGTCGGTATGTGTCGTTGCCAGCAGATCTGCCAGGTGATTGTGAAGTGCGTTCCGTATGTCTTGTTGCCGCGTGAGCGCAACGCCTTCACTCAACTGAAGACGAGTTATTAATCTCCGCCGCCCCCTCTTATTTTCACGAATGACGTGAAACATGGATGTCATTTCGTCGTCTATCACATTCTGGGGCCTTGACCTTATTTGAAAGCCTTCTGCCTGCTGCCGCTGAAGTTTTAATAATTTTGCCTTAATTTTTTTAATCTGCATAAAATTTTCAGGTACAGTCACATCGGACTGGTAAAGCTCCCTGAGACAAGTAAAATAAAACTCAGACGTTTGCCGTTTCCACCAGGATTTGTCCCGAGCGTAGCGTTTAAACATTTTTGATAAAGTTGGTTTGGCATGTGTTATCCACCATTCAGTAACGGAGGCATACTGTGCAACCCGTCGTTCACATGCCTCCCATGTTTCGTTAAAGACACGGTGACAGTCTACATCGTTAAGGAGAGCATTGTTAAGTTTCCAGAAACCTCTGCCGCGAAATGTGCCTTGCTTGACCATGTTAACAGTACAAATATATGCGGCATGATCGGAAAAAATTGTGGGCCAAACTTCGGATTGGAGGACTTGAGTCTTCATACACGCCGATACATAGATTCTGTCTAGCCGGCTTGCAGAGTGGTTCGTGACATGAGTGAACCCAGGTGCCGCTCCGTGCGTATGCTCCCATGTGTCAATGAGGTTCATTTCTTGGACGATACGTTCTAGTTCTCCAGATTTGTTAAAATTAGGCGTCTGGTCTTTTGGACTTAAGACACAATTGAAGTCACCCGCAAAAATTATACGATCGTAGGTCCCCCTAAAAAGTGGGACTATGGCGCTTGTGAAGAACTCAGCCCTAGCACGCCTATTGCTACTGCCGGACGGGGCGTAAACATTGATTATGCGTGACCGATGGAAAGTGACAGCGATCCCTCTATGATCAGTCAGTTTTTCTGCGTCGGTCGCTACAATCCCTTCTTTTAACAGAATCGCTGTCCCTAAATTCGCACCGCTCCCGGAATTGGAGAGAGTAGTATAACCAGATATTCGGTCAAGTTCAATCGCAGCGACTTCTTGAAGTAACAGAATATCGATATCCGCTGCGTATACAAAATCTTGTAAATTACGGAGCCGCCAGTACGACTGTATCTTATTGATGTTTAACGTGGCAATTTTATAGGCTTGGGGCTCGTTCATGGGAGAAGGCACATACTATTAATTAAACAGTCTTAGAAGGATGGCTAACGAAATTGAGGCCAAGCGCGTCAGTCGGAGTTCCTGTAGTTCCTGGTACTGTTGGTGTATGCTTCTCTGTGGGGGGTGCCGAAGATTCCGTCTCAATGGTCCGCATGACAGCCGCATCATTGCTCGCATCCAATACTTCCATTTCCTGTGCCCAATTCCCAGTGAGAGTGGCCTCTGACAAAAGCGATCCTGCGTTTCCTTGAGCGTGGGTATCCGGCAAAACGACTCTACTCGAGGTATCACTATCTTCCACCCGTCGTGGATTCACAGGGGGAGACACTACAGGATCAATGTCCATTCGACCAGACGCAGGGAGACCAACTTCAGAGGGTTCAGAAGTGTTCTGACTCATTTGGCTGCTTATTCGTTTCGCTTTTTCGCGGAGCTGTGGGGCGAGCTGATTGGCTCCTTGATGTGCAAGTCTTCGCTTCTTTTTGGAAGGCTTCCTGTTAGCGTTCGCAGTATCATCAACATCCGAAGTGGACTGTTGACTCTGGGGTTGATCCGCCGGGAACACAGCGTCTGCTTCATCCTCAGTACCAGTGGCATCAACCACTGGGGAGTCATCCGTCGTTACCTCCATCTCTGAGTGTGGTAGCGGCGGTGCCGCGTCAGCACTCGGTTCTTTGACGTTATCGGCCAAAACATCATTCAAACGAGGGGCATCTACAGGCGGGGTCGCGGGTAGAAGACCAGAAGCCGCGACAGCGTATGTCAGTGGCAGTGCCGTCGTCACAGGGGGGCTAGCGGCTTCACCGACAGGTATCTGCGTCACGCGTCTTTGTATACATTCAGAGCGCACGTGGCCGGGCGCACCACAGCCGGCACACGTTTTTGGCTGCCCATCATATATGACAATTCCGCGATGTCCACCTACGTTAATGTATGAAGGGATATGCTTCTGTAGATCGATCTTAACCTGCCTGACGCCGTTAAGCACCGGAAATTTGTGGGCTTTGGACCAACGTTCCGCAAAATTGTTAATAAGCCTCCCGTAAGGTGTTAATGCAGAATTTATTTGCGCGGCTGATATTTCAAACGGGAGTTCGAAAATACGTGCCGTTCGGATGCCCAGTCCAGCATGCGTAATGCTGACGTCACTGACGGTACCATCTCTATGTTTAAACTTCAGTACACCTCCACTGGACTCCACAATTCTATCACACATTTCAGAGGACGTTAATTTCACATAAACAACACTAGTCACGATAGAGAAATTTATCCCTACAATGTCATCAAAAGTTATCTTAGCTGTTTCCTCTAACCATGCTTCAACTTCAAACGAATTTGGTTTCGAAAAGTTCCTATCAAAGGTATACTTCAAGGTATCTTTCCTGTTAGTCGGATTCATAATTCCATATCGGATCCTACAGAACGGAACGAATACTAATAAGCAGACGCTGTAAGCACGCGACTCACCGCCTGACGTAAACACTTCCTGCCGCAGCGCGCTGGCCCTGGAGGTCCGCTCACCACCGCTGCCGCAGGCAGACTACCAACTGAGCTACCAGAGGCTCTGTATACTTTCTTATTCCTACTCATTGCTTTACGTCCGTCCCTGTCTGCCGTCTGCACACACTGCTACTCAGCGCGGCCATATAGACGCACAGGAAATGCAATCATCGGCTGCAACTGCAAACATTGCCCAGATTAAGTTTTATAATGCTCGATGGTGCCGATTAGGTTAAAATATGCAAGTAGGAAGTGTCTGAAGTATGTCAGAGGACTGCTAAGTGTATTACGAGTCTTATCCTGCTGTCTGGTTCCATGGTGTAACGGTTAGCACTCTGGACTCTGAATCCAGCGATCCGAGTTCGAATCTCGGTGGAACCTTCGTTTAGTCTAAATTTTCTGTAATAAGAGTTTCTCGCTGAGGAAGTAGCAGCAATAGGCTCACGGCGTTAGTTTCTACGTTTGTGTAAAAAACGATGCGTCTATAAAACGGCCGAATATTGGTGCGACTTTGTGACCTATATAGAACATTAAACGAGTAATACCTGTAAGAGCAAGCAATTTTACGATAATTCGAAGAAATATCATTCTCCCACGAAGGTTAAAAATCCCATGATTATCAACTAGCTATTACAAGCTGAGCAAATGAATTTCCTTTAAAATAGGTTTAAAACATAGGGAGGTTCTGACTCAGTGGGCATTCTCTGGAGCCTCTTTGCTGATGAGATTAGAAAAACAGTCCTCTGGGCCGGATTTGAACCAGCGACCTATGGATAACTGTGAATCCTCCAATACAGTCCACCGCTCTACCAACTGAGCTACCAGAGGCTCTGTATACTTTCTTATTCCTACTCATTGCTTTACGTCCGTCCCTGTCTGCCGTCTGCACACACTGCTACTCAGCGCGGCCATATAGACGCACAGGAAATGCAATCATCGGCTGCAACTGCAAACATTGCCCAGATTAAGTTTTATAATGCTCGATGGTGTCGATTAGGTTAAAATATGCAAGTAGGAAGTATCTGAAGTATGTCATAGGACTGCTAAGTGTATTACGAGTCTTATCCTGCTGTCTGGTTCCATGGTGTAACGGTTAGCACTCTGGACTCTGAATCCAGCGATCCGAGTTCGAATCTCGGTGGAACCTTCGTTTAGTCTAAATTTTCTGTAATAAGAGTTTCTCGCTGAGGAAGTAGCAGCAATAGGCTCACGGCGTTAGTTTCTACGTTTGTGTAAAAAACGATGCGTCTATAAAACGGCCGAATATTGGTGCGACTTTGTGACCTATATAGAACATTAAACGAGTAATACCTGTAAGAGCAAGCAATTTTACGATAATTCGAAGAAATATCATTATCCCACGAAGGTTAAAAATCCCATGATTATCAACTAGCTATTACAAGCTGAGCAAATGAATTTCCTTTAAAATAGGTTTAAAACATAGGGACGTTCTGACTCAGTGGGCATTCTCATTCTCTGGAGCCTCTTTGCTGATGAGATTAGAAAAACAGTCCTCTGGGCCGGATTTGAACCAGCGACCTATGGATAACTGTGAATCCTCCACTACAGTCCACCGCTCTACCAACTGAGCTACCAGAGGCTCTGTATACTTTCTTATTCCTACTCATTGCTTTACGTCCGTCCCTGTCTGCCGTCTGCACACACTGCTACTCAGCGCGGCCATATAGACGCACAGGAAATGCAATCATCGGCTGCAACTGCAAACATTGCCCAGATTAAGTTTTATAATGCTCGATGGTGTCGATTAGGTTAAAATATGCAAGTAGGAAGTGTCTGAAGTATGTCAGAGGACTGCTAAGTGTATTACGAGTCTTGTCCTGCTGTCTGGTTCCATGGTGTAACGGTTAGCACTCTGGACTCTGAATCCAGCGAACCGAGTTCGAATCTCGGTGTAACCTTCGTTTAGTCTAAATTTTCTGTAATAACAGTTTCTCGCTGAGGAAGTAGCAGCAATAGGCTCAAGGCGTTAGTTTCTACGTTTGTGTAAAAAACGATGCGTCTATAAAACGGCCGAATATTGGTGCGACTTTGTGACCTATATAGAACATTAAACGAGTAATACCTGTAAGAGCAAGCAATTTTACGATAATTCGAAGAAATATCATTATCCCACGAAGGTTAAAAATCCCATGATTATCAACTAGCTATTACAAGCTGAGCAAATGAATTTCCTTTAAAATAGGTTTAAAACATAGGGAGGTTCTGACTCAGTGGGCATTCTCTGGAGCCTCTTTGCTGATGAGATTAGAAAAACAGTCCTCTGGGCCGGATTTGAACCAGCGACCTATGGATAACTGTGAATGCTCCACCGCTCTACCAACTGAGCTACCAGAGGCTCTGTATACTTTCTTATTCCTACTCATTGCTTTACGTTCGTCCCTGTCTGCCGTCTGCACACACTGCTACTCAGCGCGGCCATATAGATACACAGGAAATGCAATCATCGGCTGCAACTGCAAACATTGCCCAGATTAAGTTTTATAATGCTCGATGGTGTCGATTAGGTTAAAATATGCAAGTAGGAAGTGTCTGAAGTATGTCAGAGTACTGCTAAGTGTATTACGAGTCTTATCCTGCTGTCTGGTTCCATGGTGTAACGGTTAGCACTCTGGACTCTGAATCCAGCGATCCGAGTTCGAATCTCGGTGGAACCTTCGTTTAGTCTAAATTTTCTGTAATAAGAGTTTCTCGCTGAGGAAGTAGCAGCAATAGGCTCACGGCGTTAGTTTCTACGTTTGTGTAAAAAACGATGCGTCTATAAAACGGCCGAATATTGGTGCGACTTTGTGACCTATATAGAACATTAAACGAGTAATACCTGTAAGAGCAAGCAATTTTACGATAATTCGAAGAAATATCATTATCCCACGAAGGTTAAAAATCCCATGATTATCAACTAGCTATTACAAGCTGAGCAAATGAATTTCCTTTAAAATAGGTTTAAAACATAGGGAGGTTCTGACTCAGTGGGCATTCTCTGGAGCCTCTTTGCTGATGAGATTAGAAAAACAGTCCTCTGGGCCGGATTTGAACCAGCGACCTATGGATAACTGTGAATCCTCCACTACAGTCCACCGCTCTACCAACTGAGCTACCAGAGGCTCTGTATACTTTCTTATTCCTACTCATTGCTTTACGTCCGTCCCTGTCTGCCGTCTGCACACACTGCTACTCAGCGCGGCCATATAGACGCACAGGAAATGCAATCATCGGCTGCAACTGCAAACATTGCCCAGATTAAGTTTTATAATGCTCGATGGTGTCGATTAGGTTAAAATATGCAAGTAGGAAGTGTCTGAAGTATGTCAGAGGACTGCTAAGTGTATTACGAGTCTTATCCTGCTGTCTGGTTCCATGGTGTAACGGTTAGCACTCTGGACTCTGAATCCAGCGATCCGAGTTCGAACCTTCGTTTAGTCTAAATTTTCTGTAATAAGAGTTTCTCGCTGAGGAAGTAGCAGCAATAGGCTCACGGCGTTAGTTTCTACGTTTGTGTAAAAAACGATGCGTCTATAAAACGGCCGAATATTGGTGCGACTTTGTGACCTATATAGAACATTAAACGAGTAATACCTGTAAGAGCAAGCAATTTTACGATAATTCGAAGAAATATCATTATTCCACGAAGGTTAAAAATCCCATGATTATCAACTAGCTATTACAAGCTGAGCAAATGAATTTCCTTTAAAATAGGTTTAAAACATAGGGAGGTTCTGACTCAGTGGGCATTCTCTGGAGCCTCTTTGCTGATGAGATTAGAAAAACAGTCCTCTGGGCCGGATTTGAACCAGCGACCTATGGATAACTGTGAATCCTCCACTACAGTCCACCGCTCTACCAACTGAGCTACCAGAGGCTCTGTATACTTTTTTGTTCCTACTCATTGCTTTAGGTCCGTCCCTGTCTGCCGTCTGCACACACTGCTACTCAGCGCGGCCATATAGACGCACAGGAAATGCAATCATCGGCTGCAACTGCAAACATTGCCCAGATTAAGTTTTATAATGCTCGATGGTGTCGATTAGGTTAAAATATGCAAGTAGGAAGTGTCTGAAGTATGTCAGAGGACTGCTAAGTGTATTACGAGTCTTATCCTGCTGTCTGGTTCCATGGTGTAACGGTTAGCACTCTGGACTCTGAATCCAGCGATCCGAGTTCGAATCTCGGTGGAACCTTCGTTTAGTCTAAATTTTCTGTAATAAGAGTTTCTCGCTGAGGAAGTAGCAGCAATAGGCTCACGGCGTTAGTTTCTACGTTTGTGTAAAAAACGATGCGTCTATATAACGGCCGAATATTGGTGCGACTTTGTGACCTATATAGAACATTAAACGAGTAATCCCTGTAAGAGCAAGCAATTTTACGATAATTCGAAGAAATATCATTATCCCACGAAGGTTAAAAATCCCATGATTATCAACTAGCTATTACAAGCTGAGCAAATGAATTTCCTTTAAAATAGGTTTAAAACATAGGGAGGTTCTGACTCAGTGGGCATTCTCTGGAGCCTCTTTGCTGATGAGATTAGAAAAACAGTCCTCTGGGCCGGATTTGAACCAGCGACCTATGGATAACTGTGAATCCTCCACTACAGTCCACCGCTCTACCAACTGAGCTACCAGAGGCTCTGTATACTTTCTTATTCCTACTCATTGCTTTACGTCCGTCCCTGTCTGCCGTCTGCACACACTGCTACTCAGCGCGGCCATATAGACGCACAGGAAATGCAATCATCGGCTGCAACTGCAAACATTGCCCAGATTAAGTTTTATAATGCTCGATGGTGTCGATTAGGTTAAAATATGCAAGTAGGAAGTATCTGAAGTATGTCATAGGACTGCTAAGTGTATTACGAGTCTTATCCTGCTGTCTGGTTCCATGGTGTAACGGTTAGCACTCTGGACTCTGAATCCAGCGATCCGAGTTCGAATCTCGGTGGAACCTTCGTTTAGTCTAAATTTTCTGTAATAAGAGTTTCTCGCTGAGGAAGTAGCAGCAATAGGCTCACGGCGTTAGTTTCTACGTTTGTGTAAAAAACGATGCGTCTATAAAACGGCCGAATATTGGTGCGACTTTGTGACCTATATAGAACATTAAACGAGTAATACCTGTAAGAGCAAGCAATTTTACGATAATTCGAAGAAATATCATTATCCCACGAAGGTTAAAAATCCCATGATTATCAACTAGCTATTACAAGCTGAGCAAATGAATTTCCTTTAAAATAGGTTTAAAACATAGGGAGGTTCTGACTCAGTGGGCATTCTCATTCTCTGGAGCCTCTTTGCTGATGAGATTAGAAAAACAGTCCTCTGGGCCGGATTTGAACCAGCGACCTATGGATAACTGTGAATCCTCCACTACAGTCCACCGCTCTACCAACTGAGCTACCAGAGGCTCTGTATACTTTCTTATTCCTACTCATTGCTTTACGTCCGTCCCTGTCTGCCGTCTGCACACACTGCTACTCAGCGCGGCCATATAGACGCACAGGAAATGCAATCATCGGCTGCAACTGCAAACATTGCCCAGATTAAGTTTTATAATGCTCGATGGTGTCGATTAGGTTAAAATATGCAAGTAGGAAGTGTCTGAAGTATGTCAGAGGACTGCTAAGTGTATTACGAGTCTTGTCCTGCTGTCTGGTTCCATGGTGTAACGGTTAGCACTCTGGACTCTGAATCCAGCGAACCGAGTTCGAATCTCGGTGTAACCTTCGTTTAGTCTAAATTTTCTGTAATAAGAGTTTCTCGCTGAGGAAGTAGCAGCAATAGGCTCAAGGCGTTAGTTTCTACGTTTGTGTAAAAAACGATGCGTCTATAAAACGGCCGAATATTGGTGCGACTTTGTGACCTATATAGAACATTAAACGAGTAATACCTGTAAGAGCAAGCAATTTTACGATAATTCGAAGAAATATCATTATCCCACGAAGGTTAAAAATCCCATGATTATCAACTAGCTATTACAAGCTGAGCAAATGAATTTCCTTTAAAATAGGTTTAAAACATAGGGAGGTTCTGACTCAGTGGGCATTCTCTGGAGCCTCTTTGCTGATGAGATTAGAAAAACAGTCCTCTGGGCCGGATTTGAACCAGCGACCTATGGATAACTGTGAATGCTCCACCGCTCTACCAACTGAGCTACCAGAGGCTCTGTATACTTTCTTATTCCTACTCATTGCTTTACGTTCGTCCCTGTCTGCCGTCTGCACACACTGCTACTCAGCGCGGCCATATAGATACACAGGAAATGCAATCATCGGCTGCAACTGCAAACATTGCCCAGATTAAGTTTTATAATGCTCGATGGTGTCGATTAGGTTAAAATATGCAAGTAGGAAGTGTCTGAAGTATGTCAGAGTACTGCTAAGTGTATTACGAGTCTTATCCTGCTGTCTGGTTCCATGGTGTAACGGTTAGCACTCTGGACTCTGAATCCAGCGATCCGAGTTCGAATCTCGGTGGAACCTTCGTTTAGTCTAAATTTTCTGTAATAAGAGTTTCTCGCTGAGGAAGTAGCAGCAATAGGCTCACGGCGTTAGTTTCTACGTTTGTGTAAAAAACGATGCGTCTATAAAACGGCCGAATATTGGTGCGACTTTGTGACCTATATAGAACATTAAACGAGTAATACCTGTAAGAGCAAGCAATTTTACGATAATTCGAAGAAATATCATTATCCCACGAAGGTTAAAAATCCCATGATTATCAACTAGCTATTACAAGCTGAGCAAATGAATTTCCTTTAAAATAGGTTTAAAACATAGGGAGGTTCTGACTCAGTGGGCATTCTCTGGAGCCTCTTTGCTGATGAGATTAGAAAAACAGTCCTCTGGGCCGGATTTGAACCAGCGACCTATGGATAACTGTGAATCCTCCACTACAGTCCACCGCTCTACCAACTGAGCTACCAGAGGCTCTGTATACTTTCTTATTCCTACTCATTGCTTTACGTCCGTCCCTGTCAGCCGTCTGCACACACTGCTACTCAGCGCGGCCATATAGACGCACAGGAAATGCAATCATCGGCCGCAACTGCAAACATTGCCCAGATTAAGTTTTATAATGCTCGATGGTGTCGATTAGGTTAAAATATGCAAGTAGGAAGTGTCTGAAGTATGTCAGAGGACTGCTAAGTGAATTACGAGTCTTGTCCTTCTGTTTGGTTCCATGGTGTAACGGTTAGCACTCTGGACTCTGAATCCAGCGGTCCGAGTTCGAATCTCGGTGGAACCTTCGTTTAGTCTAAATTTTCTGTAATAAGAGTTTCTCGCTGAGGAAGTAGCAGCAATAGGCTCACGGCGTTAGTTTCTACGTTTGTGTAAAAAACGATGCGTCTATAAAACGGCCGAATATTGGTGCGACTTTGTGACCTATATAGAACATTAAACGAGTAATACCTGTAAGAGCAAGCAATTTTACGATAATTCGAAGAAATATCATTATCCCACGAAGGTTAAAAATCCCATGATTATCAACTAGCTATTACAAGCTGAGCAAATGAATTTCCTTTAAAATAGGTTTAAAACATAGGGAGGTTCTGACTCAGTGGGCATTCTCTGGGGCCTCTTTGCTGATGAGATTAGAAAAACAGTCCTCTGGGCCGGATTTGAACCAGCGACCTATGGATAACTGTGAATCCTCCACTACAGTCCACCGCTCTACCAACTGAGCTACCAGAGGCTCTGTATACTTTCTTATTCCTACTCATTGCTTTACGTCCGTCCCTGTCTGCCGTCTGCACACACTGCTACTCAGCGCGGCCATATAGACGCACAGGAAATGCAATCATCGGCTGCAACTGCAAACATTGCCCAGATTAAGTTTTATAATGCTCGATGGTGTCGATTAGGTTAAAATATGCAAGTAGGAAGTGTCTGAAGTATGTCAGAGGACTGCTAAGTGTATTACGAGTCTTATCCTGCTGTCTGGTTCCATGGTGTAACGGTTAGCACTCTGGACTCTGAATCCAGCGATCCGAGTTCGAATCTCGGTGGAACCTTCGTTTAGTCTAAATTTTCTGTAATAAGAGTTTCTCGCTGAGGAAGTAGCAGCAATAGGCTCACGGCGTTAGTTTCTACGTTTGTGTAAAAAACGATGCGTCTATAAAACGGCCGAATATTGGTGCGACTTTGTGACCTATATAGAACATTAAACGAGTAATACCTGTAAGAGCAAGCAATTTTACGATAATTCGAAGAAATATCATTATCCCACGAAGGTTAAAAATCCCATGATTATCAACTAGCTATTACAAGCTGAGCAAATGAATTTCCTTTAAAATAGGTTTAAAACATAGGGAGGTTCTGACTCAGTGGGCATTCTCTGGGGCCTCTTTGCTGATGAGATTAGAAAAACAGTCCTCTGGGCCGGATTTGAACCAGCGACCTATGGATAACTGTGAATCCTCCACTACAGTCCACCGCTCTACCAACTGAGCTACCAGAGGCTCTGTATACTTTCTTATTCCTACTCATTGCTTTACGTCCGTCCCTGTCTGCCGTCTGCACACACTGCTACTCAGCGCGGCCATATAGACGCACAGGAAATGCAATCATCGGCTGCAACTGCAAACATTGCCCAGATTAAGTTTTATAATGCTCGATGGTGTCGATTAGGTTAAAATATGCAAGTAGGAAGTGTCTGAAGTATGTCAGAGGACTGCTAAGTGTATTACGAGTCTTATCCTGCTGTCTGGTTCCATGGTGTAACGGTTAGCACTCTGGACTCTGAATCCAGCGATCCGAGTTCGAATCTCGGTGGAACCTTCGTTTAGTCTAAATTTTCTGTAATAAGAGTTTCTCGCTGAGGAAGTAGCAGCAATAGGCTCACGGCGTTAGTTTCTACGTTTGTGTAAAAAACGATGCGTCTATAAAACGGCCGAATATTGGTGCGACTTTGTGACCTATATAGAACATTAAACGAGTAATACCTGTAAGAGCAAGCAATTTTACGATAATTCGAAGAAATATCATTATCCCACGAAGGTTAAAAATCCCATGATTATCAACTAGCTATTACAAGCTGAGCAAATGAATTTCCTTTAAAATAGGTTTAAAACATAGGGAGGTTCTGACTCAGTGGGCATTCTCTGGAGCCTCTTTGCTGATGAGATTAGAAAAACAGTCCTCTGGGCCGGATTTGAACCAGCGACCTATGGATAACTGTGAATCCTCCACTACAGTCCACCGCTCTACCAACTGAGCTACCAGAGGCTCTGTATACTTTCTTATTCCTACTCATTGCTTTACGTCCGTCCCTGTCTGCCGTCTGCACACACTGCTACTCAGCGCGGCCATATAGACGCACAGGAAATGCAATCATCGGCTGCAACTGCAAACATTGCCCAGATTAAGTTTTATAATGCTCGATGGTGTCGATTAGGTTAAAATATGCAAGTAGGAAGTGTCTGAAGTATGTCAGAGGACTGCTAAGTGTATTACGAGTCTTGTCCTTCTGTTTGGTTCCATGGTGTAACGGTTAGCACTCTGGACTCTGAATCCAGCGGTCCGATTTCGAATCTCGGTGGAACCTTCGTTTAGTCTAAATTTTCTGTAATAAGAGTTTCTCGCTGAGGAAGTAGCAGCAATAGGCTCACGGCGTTAGTTTCTACGTTTGTGTAAAAAACGATGCGTCTATAAAACGGCCGAATATTGGTGCGACTTTGTGACCTATATAGAACATTAAACGAGTAATACCTGTAAGAGCAAGCAATTTTACGATAATTCGAAGAAATATCATTATCCCACGAAGGTTAAATATCCCATGATTATCACCTAGCTATTACAAGCTGAGCAAATGAATTTCCTTTAAAATAGGTTTAAAACATAGGGAGGTTCTGACTCAGTGGGCATTCTCTGGAGCCTCTTTGCTGATGAGATTAGAAAAACAGTCCTCTGGGCCGGATTTGAACCAGCGACCTATGGATAACTGTGAATCCTCCACTACAGTCCACCGCTCTACCAACTGAGCTACCAGAGGCTCTGTATACTTTCTTATTCCTACTCATTGCTTTACGTCCGTCCCTGTCTGCCGTCTGCACACACTGCTACTCAGCGCGGCCATATAGACGCACAGGAAATGCAATCATCGGCTGCAACTGCAAACATTGCCCAGATTAAGTTTTATAATGCTCGATGGTGTCGATTAGGTTAAAATATGCAAGTAGGAAGTGTCTGAAGTATGTCAGAGGACTGCTAAGTGTATTACGAGTCTTATCCTGCTGTCTGGTTCCATGGTGTAACGGTTAGCACTCTGGACTCTGAATCCAGCGATCCGAGTTCGAACCTTCGTTTAGTCTAAATTTTCTGTAATAAGAGTTTCTCGCTGAGGAAGTAGCAGCAATAGGCTCACGGCGTTAGTTTCTACGTTTGTGTAAAAAACGATGCGTCTATAAAACGGCCGAATATTGGTGCGACTTTGTGACCTATATAGAACATTAAACGAGTAATACCTGTAAGAGCAAGCAATTTTACGATAATTCGAAGAAATATCATTATTCCACGAAGGTTAAAAATCCCATGATTATCAACTAGCTATTACAAGCTGAGCAAATGAATTTCCTTTAAAATAGGTTTAAAACATAGGGAGGTTCTGACTCAGTGGGCATTCTCTGGAGCCTCTTTGCTGATGAGATTAGAAAAACAGTCCTCTGGGCCGGATTTGAACCAGCGACCTATGGATAACTGTGAATCCTCCACTACAGTCCACCGCTCTACCAACTGAGCTACCAGAGGCTCTGTATACTTTTTTGTTCCTACTCATTGCTTTAGGTCCGTCCCTGTCTGCCGTCTGCACACACTGCTACTCAGCGCGGCCATATAGACGCTCAGGAAATGCAATCATCGGCTGCAACTGCAAACATTGCCCAGATTAAGTTTTATAATGCTCGATGGTGTCGATTAGGTTAAAATATGCAAGTAGGAAGTGTCTGAAGTATGTCAGAGGACTGCTAAGTGTATTACGAGTCTTATCCTGCTGTCTGGTTCCATGGTGTAACGGTTAGCACTCTGGACTCTGAATCCAGCGATCCGAGTTCGAATCTCGGTGGAACCTTCGTTTAGTCTAAATTTTCTGTAATAAGAGTTTCTCGCTGAGGAAGTAGCAGCAATAGGCTCACGGCGTTAGTTTCTACGTTTGTGTAAAAAACGATGCGTCTATATAACGGCCGAATATTGGTGCGACTTTGTGACCTATATAGAACATTAAACGAGTAATCCCTGTAAGAGCAAGCAATTTTACGATAATTCGAAGAAATATCATTATCCCACGAAGGTTAAAAATCCCATGATTATCAACTAGCTATTACAAGCTGAGCAAATGAATTTCCTTTAAAATAGGTTTAAAACATAGGGAGGTTCTGACTCAGTGGGCATTCTCATTCTCTGGAGCCTCTTTGCTGATGAGATTAGAAAAACAGTCCTCTGGGCCGGATTTGAACCAGCGACCTATGGATAACTGTGAATCCTCCACTACAGTCCACCGCTCTACCAACTGAGCTACCAGAGGCTCTGTATACTTTCTTATTCCTACTCATTGCTTTACGTCCGTCCCTGTCTGCCGTCTGCACACACTGCTACTCAGCGCGGCCATATAGACGCACAGGAAATGCAATCATCGGCT
This sequence comes from Schistocerca gregaria, assembly GCF_023897955.1. Taxonomy (NCBI): domain Eukaryota; kingdom Metazoa; phylum Arthropoda; class Insecta; order Orthoptera; family Acrididae; genus Schistocerca; species Schistocerca gregaria. The sequence continues at coordinate 971,369,033 of NC_064921.1, read as the reverse complement.
GCAACTGCAAACATTGCCCAGATTAAGTTTTATAATGCTCGATGGTGTCGATTGGGTTAAAATATGCAAGTAGGAAGTGTCTGAAGTATGTCAGAGGACTGCTAAGTGTATTACGAGTCTTGTCCTTCTGTTTGGTTCCATGGTGTAACGGTTAGCACTCTGGACTCTGAATCCAGCGGTCCGAGTTCGAATCTCGGTGGAACCTTCGTTTAGTCTAAATTTTCTGTAATAAGAGTTTCTCGCTGAGGAAGTAGCAGCAATAGGCTCACGGCGTTAGTTTCTACGTTTGTGTAAAAAACGATGCGTCTATAAAACGGCCGAATATTGGTGCGACTTTGTGACCTATATAGAACATTAAACGAGTAATACCTGTAAGAGCAAGCAATTTTACGATAATTCGAAGAAATATCATTATCCCACGAAGGTTAAAAATCCCATGATTATCAACTAGCTATTACAAGCTGAGCAAATGAATTTCCTTTAAAATAGGTTTAAAACATAGGGAGGTTCTGACTCAGTGGGCATTCTCTGGGGCCTCTTTGCTGATGAGATTAGAAAAACTGTCCTCTGGGCCGGATTTGAACCAGCGACCTATGGATAACTGTGAATCTTCCACTACAGTCCACCGCTCTACCAACTGAGCTACCAGAGGCTCTGTATACTTTCTTATTCCTACTCATTGCTTACGTCCGTCCCTGTCTGCCGTCTGCACACACTGCTACTCAGCGCGGCCATATAGACGCACAGGAAATGCAATCATCGGCTGCAACTGCAAACATTGCCCAGATTAAGTTTTATAATGCTCGATGGTGTCGATTAGGTTAAAATATGCAAGTAGGAAGTGTCTGAAGTATGTCAGAGGACTGCTAAGTGTATTACGAGTCTTATCCTGCTGTCTGGTTCCATGGTGTAACGGTTAGCACTCTGGACTCTGAATCCAGCGATCCGAGTTCGAATCTCGGTGGAACCTTCGTTTAGTCTAAATTTTCTGTAATAAGAGTTTGTCGCTGAGGAAGTAGCAGCAATAGGCTCACGGCGTTAGTTTCTACGTTTGTGTAAAAAACGATGCGTCTATAAAACGGCCGAATATTGGTGCGACTTTGTGACCTATATAGAACATTAAACGAGTAATACCTGTAAGAGCAAGCAATTTTACGATAATTCGAAGAAATATCATTATCCCACGAAGGTTAAAAATCCCATGATTATCAACTAGCTATTACAAGCTGAGCAAATGAATTTCCTTTAAAATAGGTTTAAAACAAAGGGAGGTTCTGACTCAGTGGGCATTCTCTGGAGCCTCTTTGCTGATGAGATTAGAAAAACAGTCCTCTGGGCCGGATTTGAACCAGCGACGTATGGATAACTGTGAATCCACCACTACAGTCCACCGCTCTACCAACTGAGCTACCAGAGGCTCTGTATACTTTCTTATTCCTACTCATTGCTTTACGTCCGTCCCTGTCTGCCGTCTGCACACACTGCTACTCAGCGCGGCCATATAGACGCACAGGAAATGCAATCATCGCCTGCAACTGCAAACATTGCCCAGATTAAGTTTTATAATGCTCGATGGTGTCGATTAGGTTAAAATATGCAAGTAGGAAGTGTCTGAAGTATGTCAGAGGACTGCTAAGTGTATTACGAGTCTTATCCTGCTGTCTGGTTCCATGGTGTAACGGTTAGCACTCTGGACTCTGAATCCAGCGATCCGAGTTCGAATCTCGGTGGAACCTTCGTTTAGTCTAAATTTTCTGTAATAAGAGTTTCTCGCTGAGGAAGTAGCAGCAATAGGCTCACGGCGTTAGTTTCTACGTTTGTGTAAAAAACGATGCGTCTATAAAACGGCCGAATATTGGTGCGACTTTGTGACCTATATAGAACATTAAACGAGTAATACCTGTAAGAGCAAGCAATTTTACGATAATTCGAAGAAATATCATTATCCCACGAAGGTTAAAAATCCCATGATTATCAACTAGCTATTACAAGCTGAGCAAATGAATTTCCTTTAAAATAGGTTTAAAACATAGGGAGGTTCTGACTCAGTGGGCATTCTCTGGAGCCTCTTTGCTGATGAGATTAGAAAAACAGTCCTCTGGGCCGGATTTGAACCAGCGACCTATGGATAACTGTGAATCCTCCACTACAGTCCACCGCTCTACCAACTGAGCTACCAGAGGCTCTGTATACTTTTTTGTTCCTACTCATTGCTTTACGTCCGTCCCTGTCTGCCGTCTGCACACACTGCTACTCAGCGCGGCCATATAGACGCACAGGAAATGCAATCATCGGCTGCAACTGCAAACATTGCCCAGATTAAGTTTTATAATGCTCGATGGTGTCGATTAGGTTAAAATATGCAAGTAGGAAGTGTCTGAAGTATGTCAGAGGACTGCTAAGTGTATTACGAGTCTTATCCTGCTGTCTGGTTCCATGGTGTAACGGTTAGCACTCTGGACTCTGAATCCAGCGATCCGAGTTCGAATCTCGGTGGAACCTTCGTTTAGTCTAAATTTTCTGTAATAAGAGTTTCTCGCTGAGGAAGTAGCAGCAATAGGCTCACGGCGTTAGTTTCTACGTTTGTGTAAAAAACGATGCGTCTATAAAACGGCCGAATATTGGTGCGACTTTGTGACCTATATAGAACATTAAACGAGTAATACCTGTAAGAGCAAGCAATTTTACGATAATTCGAAGAAATATCATTATCCCACGAAGGTTAAAAATCCCATGATTATCAACTAGCTATTACAAGCTGAGCAAATGAATTTCCTTTAAAATAGGTTTAAAACATAGGGAGGTTCTGACTCAGTGGGCATTCTCTGGAGCCTCTTTGCTGATGAGATTAGAAAAACAGTCCTCTGGGCCGGATTTGAACCAGCGACCTATGGATAACTGTGAATCCTCCACTACAGTCCACCGCTCTACCAACTGAGCTACCAGAGGCTCTGTATACTTTTTTGTTCCTACTCATTGCTTTACGTCCGTCCCTGTCTGCCGTCTGCACACACTGCTACTCAGCGCGGCCATATAGACGCACAGGAAATGCAATCATCGGCTGCAACTGCAAACATTGCCCAGATTAAGTTTTATAATGCTCGATGGTGTCGATTAGGTTAAAATATGCAAGTAGGAAGTGTCTGAAGTATGTCAGAGGACTGCTAAGTGTATTACGAGTCTTATCCTGCTGTCTGGTTCCATGGGTCATTACCGCTTGCGACGCGGCAGCGTGCGGATGTTCGGAGCGCTCAGTGTCACTTGCTTGTTTACGTTGTATTTGTGCTTTCTGTTTCACGTGATTGTGCGTGGTTGTGTGTTCGTGTCGTTGTTTGAAGTATTTGCTGTATGCAGTTAGCCCATTTGGGTTAATTTGCAAAATGGTTCCCACGATTCCAAGGAAAAATACCCTGCAGTTCGAGTTTGACAAGGCTACACGATCAGTTCAGCCAAGTTCACTGGAAGTTCATGAATGGATCGTCGATACAATAGGCATAACCACTGATCAAGTTCACACTGCCTACTACGACCTGGATTTATACTGCTTTTTCGTGAAGCTTCTGAATCCCCTCTTACTGGAACGTCTTTTGCAGAAACATGGCGGCGGCGTCGATTTCCGGCATCGCTACGGCACTGTGAGTACTGTCAAAATTACTAACGCTGATGTCGAGATCTCCAACGTTCGTATTTACAACCTGCCCCCTGAAGTAGACAACTGTTTCTTAAAAGATGTGCTCACTAAATATGGCGATGTGCGTAACATTCGACTTGAAAAGTGGTCCAGGCAACATAAGTTGCAATGTTTTTCTGGTATCAGATCGGTTGAGATGCAAGTCAAAGTTAACATCCCATAGCATGTATTTGTTTGTGGTTATAAGGTGCAGGTTACCTATTCCGGACAAGCTTCTACGTGTTTTATCTGCAATGAAAGTGGTCATTTACGGCAGAATTGCCCCCAAAGGGTGACCGTCTTAAAGCCTACTTTCCAGCAACGTAAGAGACTCACTTTAGCTGATTTAGTGACAGGTACTCAATTAACAAGTTCTGGGCCGTCCCCCTCCAGTGATACTGTGACTGTACATGAAAAACCTTTTGAAGAAGAGTTCCCTGCTATTCCTCTTGCGACGGGCGGGGATCAGAACCATCTCACCCGTCCCGTCACTGCGGTAGCGCCCAAGAGACGTCGAACGTGCGACAGTAGTAGTTCCGATGAAGGCGTCTCCGTACCGGTAACACCTGCCACACTTGATATCAAACAACCGGCAGGAGACACTGAGCTTTCGCATGACGCTCTACCAGAATCAAGCGTTGAAGTTGATACTTCTTCGCCCGCTGACGGTAGTGCTACGCCCCAGGTTGGTTGTTGCTTACCATCCGCGTCTATCGCGTCGGCTCTCCAACCGACCGATATTGAACCTCAGCACGTTGCCCACAGTTACGTCGGCGGGGTGTGCCCAAGTTCACAACTCGTATCACAGCAATGCGACACTGACCACAAACACGCTGACGAGTGTGTCAACACAGAGCGAGATCTCAGCCTTGCTTGTCAACAAACTGACCGAGAGAGTGTTTCCACACAATCCCAACGTGTGGCCAAACAAGAACTTAGCGTGTCTCTGGAAGGGTTATCCGGCGAGACGCAACTGCACGTTGCTGTCGCAGGGCAACCTGCACAGGAGACCTGTGTAGATTCTCCGATGCCGCTTTCTGCGGAAAAAGTCGCCAGTGGCGGGAGGAACAAAAAGAAATTCCAACCGAACTTGAATGTACCACGCAGCAAACACAAACAGCAAGCCCTCTCGGATGCAAACGATGGTGATGGCCACTCTCCACCAGCTGTTTCACGAATGGACTGGTTTGCTGGAGACGATGATCACGTTAATTTAAAGTAGCTCCGTAAACTACATGGCACAAGCGGACAAGTTCCTGAGTGTTAATGTAAACAGGATCACGTCTGATTTGAAACTTGCAGTCTTTAGGCAGTTCGTATATGAGTCTGCCGCTGATGTACTTCTATTGCAGGAATTCCTTCTTTCAGATCTGGTCATTCCCGGTTTCCACTGTATTACCAATGTTGCTTTCGAGCTTAGCACTGGTACAGCCATTCTCGTGCGTGAGGGCATCCCCGTCTCGGACGCTGAAACACTGGAGTCAGGGCGTGGCATATGCTGCAAAATATTCGGCGTCACGCTCGTGAACCTATACGCGCCCTCCGGGAGTGACCACAGGTTCGCAAGGACCGAGTTCTTTAAAGACGAACTAATTTACTTGCTTCGTAAAAATCCGACTGCCCTTGTATTAGGCGGAGATTTTAACTGTGCTGTGCATCAAAAAGATCAGAGGCCAAATTTTAACTATTGTAAGGAGCTTCATGATCTGGTTTTACGAATGAATCTCCAGGATACGTGGGAACTCCTTCACCCTACCCTTGTGAAATTTACATACTTCACTTCCACCTCGAGTAGCCGCCTCGACAGAATATATGTGTCTTCTCAGCTCGGAGAACATGTTGTTGATTCAGAGGTCATTCCCGTCCCATGTAGCGATCACTGCGCCTACGCAACCGTCATACAACTGGACAGACAACCCACCAAACAATTCAGAGGTCACTGGATGTTGAACTTTTCCCACCTTCAGGACGCCGATCTCGAGGAACTTGTCACACGAACTTGGACTTTTTGTCTTCGCTCTGTCAATAGGTACCGTACGAAAGTAGAGTGGTGGACGTCCTTTGCTAAACCAAAGTTGCGACGGTATTTAATTTCGTACTGTAATACGCAATCGAGGGATGCAAAGAAGACCACGGAATTTTATTATTCAATTTTAAGGGAGCTCTACGACAAATCTGGCGTCAATAATATTTACACTGCTCAAATAAAGCAAATCAAGGCTAAGATGCTCAGTATCAAACGTAAACAACTAGAAGGGTTAAAAATCAAGTCCAAAGTCAACTCTTTGGTTCAATCTGAGACAACTTCCATGTACCATCTTATTAAGCATCAGACCAACCGTAGACGCTTATTTATAGACGAACTGGCAACTGATAACGGGGAAATTCTCACTCGGCAACCTGACATAGTCACGGCAATTCAGAGATATTATCACGGCCTGTATTCGGACTACCCAACCAATGATGGCTTGACTGCTACTGTACTCCAATTCATGGACACGCCCGTTACTGCGGATGATAATCGTGACTTTCTGGCTCCGTTTAGTGTCGAGGAGACTTTAGAACTTATTGTTAAGTCGCCCGCTAACAAAGCCCCAGGACTGGACGGCCTACCCAAGGAGTTTTACCTTCGGTATTGGGATGTAATTGGTGTTACATTTACAGAAATTTTAAATGAAATTATTGCCGGGGCGCCTGTTCCTAATGCGATGAAGGAGGGTAAAATTGTCCTTGTTCCCAAACGCAAAGGGTGTAAGCGATTTGATAATCTGCGCCCGCTCACCCTGCTTAATTTTGACTACAAGACTATAGCCAGAGCTGTTAACGCCCGAATGTCGCCGCTCCTTCACAAAGTTGTCTGGCGGCACCAGGCCTGCGTGCCAGGACGGAATGCCATGTCTGCGATGTCTGAAATTAGGGACCTAATCTCCATTGCCTCAGTCACCAACCTGAATTGTGCCCTGCTATTTCTAGACTTTCATAAAGCCTTTGATCATGTGAACCACCGCTATCTTTTTCACATACTGGACAAAATAGGACTCGAGGAAGGGGCATTAAAAGTCCTTCGCAATTTGACATCTGGCATATCGGCGAGGATACAAGTCAATGGACAGCTGACGCAACCAATATCCATTCAGCGGGGTGTCCCCCAGGGCAGTCCACTCTCTATGTCACTTTTTGTGCTGTCACTGGAACCCTTCCTTCGGTCTCTTTATCACCATTTGTCAGGTGTGTCAATGTCAGGTCACACATTCATCGTCCGTGCATACGCTGACGATGTTGCCGTTCTGTTACGCAGTGACGACGAGGTGGTCCGTATTAAACGGGCGATCGACCAGTATAGTGCAGTGTCTGGAGCACAACTAAGTGACCAGAAATGTAAAGTGCTCGATCTCAAGGGTTTTGAGAGATTAACTATACCGTGGGCGCATCTGGTGGAATCTCACAAACTACTAGGAATCACCTTGAATAGGTGCCCTCTGAAAATGGCGGCCTCCAATTGGAAGTCAGTGACGCATCTGATACAGGGTACCATTATCGAATGTCGCTGGCGTGCTGTGAACATTATAGAAAAAATTAGGATTCTCAATACCTACGTCTTCTCCAAGGCGTATTATGTTGCACAGTTTTTTCCCATTCCCAAGCTTCAGGCCAGAAAGATCATGCAGGTTGCCAATCAATACATCTGGAAGGGAAACATATTTAAATTGTCCTCCGATACACTAGCCAAGTCGAGAACTACTGGTGGGCTTGAGTTGGTTAACATCGCCGGGAAGGCAATGGCCTTGTACGTCAAGCGGACCACGACTTTACTGCATGACAGCCACTGCACTGTTACTCAAAAGTTGTACCTCACAGTGCGTCCAGCGAGTGTGCGACCTCCTATTGACGTTGGAAGAATCCATTACAAATTGAAACACATCAGGGAATTTTTCCTTCATGTTAGTTATACAGATGTTGGTGTTCTACGGCGCCGACCACTGTCAACTCGCGACTTGCAACGTGAGTGGGAAAAGTCGGCGACCCCAAATACAATAGAACGGAAGTATCCGACTACTGACTGGAAAACGGTGTGGGCCAACATCAGCTTGAAAGTACACTCTTCGGATGTTGCTTCAACTTGGTACAGGGTGGTAAATAACACAATTGCCACTAATGAAAAACTACATGCAATTGGGTTAAGTGACACAAATCTCTGCCTCTGTTGTGGACTCGTCGATTCTCTGATCCATCGGTTTACTTGCGGGGGCCATGCACTGAATTGGCGATGGGTCAAGAAAAGGATTGCGGTACTGTCAAGGAGCGCGGAAGACAATCTGAAACTGGATATCCTACTGCGTCCCGACAAAAAGTTTTATCCAGCCACGAAAAACAATACAGTAATGTGGATCCTAGGGCACTACGTCAACTACATCGTTAATGTTCGTGGAGAAGACGATTATATTAGTTTTCTGACCTACATGGAGCTGGCATACTGGAAGATTCAATGTGTCACTAACAGTAAAAAATTATTCGGAAACATGATGGACATCACCTTTGAAAAACATGGCATAGGATGACCACATTGGATGATCGAAGCCAATCAAGAGGAAATCTATTCTGTTTTATTCTATTTTTTCTTAAGTTACACTTTCTGTTATACCTGGTCAGTTTACTTCTTTTCATTAGTCTATTTATACTTGTTTGCTTATTCGTGTCAATTTCACACCTCTAACGGAAGAGCAAAGTATTTCGATATGGATCAAAACACACAACTGACACACGACAAACAAGAAATGTTCCTTTCCAAATGTGTCAGCACTATATACCTCGGAGCAGAGGAGAAACAACTATAAAAATATTAATACTATAACAAAATAATATATGTATAAAAACTGTCTGCTTGGAGAAGTGACTCAGGGATGGGCAGGGGGAGCCATCGTGGACAGGTCTCGGGATTCGACCCCTGCCCGCTTTATCTCCACCTGCACGGAACTGACCACTCACCAATACTTTCACACAAGAGTCAGGAAAAAAAGAAAAAAAAAGAAAAAAAAAATGGTGTAACGGTTAGCACTCTGGACTCTAAAAAAACAAAAAAAAAATGGTGTAACGGTTAGCACTCTGGACTCTGAATCCAGCGATCCGAGTTCGAATCTCGGTGGAACCTTCGTTTAGTCTAAATTTTCTGTAATAAGAGTTTCTCGCTGAGGAAGTAGCAGCAATAGGCTCACGGCGTTAGTTTCTACGTTTGTGTAAAAAACGATGCGTCTATAAAACGGCCGAATATTGGTGCGACTTTGTGACCTATATAGAACATTAAACGAGTAATACCTGTAAGAGCAAGCAATTTTACGATAATTCGAAGAAATATCATTATCCCACGAAGGTTAAAAATCCCATGATTATCAACTAGCTATTACAAGCTGAGCAAATGAATTTCCTTTAAAATAGGTTTAAAACATAGGGAGGTTCTGACTCAGTGGGCATTCTCTGGAGCCTCTTTGCTGATGAGATTAGAAAAACAGTCCTCTGGGCCGGATTTGAACCAGCGACCTATGGATAACTTTGAATCCTCCACTACAGTCCACCGCTCTACCAACTGAGCTACCAGAGGCTCTGTATACTTTCTTATTCCTACTCATTGCTTTACGTCCGTCCCTGTCTGCCGTCTGCACACACTGCTACTCAGCGCGGCCATATAGACGCACAGGAAATGCAATCATCGGCTGCAACTGCAAACATTGCCCAGATTAAGTTTTATAATGCTCGATGGTGTCGATTAGGTTAAAATATGCAAGTAGGAAGTGTCTGAAGTATGTCAGAGGACTGCTAAGTGTATTACGAGTCTTATCCTGCTGTCTGGTTCCATGGTGTAACGGTTAGCACTCTGGACTCTGAATTCAGCGATCCGAGTTCGAATCTCGGTGGAACCTTCGTTTAGTCTAAATTTTCTGTAATAAGAGTTTCTCGATGAGGAAGTAGCAGCAATAGGCTCACGGCGTTAGTTTCTACGTTTGTGTAAAAAACGATGCGTCTATAAAACGGCCGAATATTGGTGCGACTTTGTGACCTATATAGAACATTAAACGAGTAATACCTGTAAGAGCAAGCAATTTTACGATAATTCGAAGAAATATCATTATCCCACGAAGGTTAAAAATCCCATGATTATCAACTAGCTATTACAAGCTGAGCAAATGAATTTCCTTTAAAATAGGTTTAAAACATAGGGAGGTTCTGACTCAGTGGGCATTCTCTGGAGCCTCTTTGCTGATGAGATTAGAAAAACAGTCCTCTGGGCCGGATTTGAACCAGCGACCTATGGGTAACTGTGAATCCTCCACTACAGTCCACCGCTCTACCAACTGAGCTACCAGAGGCTCTGTATACTTTCTTATTCCTACTCATTGCTTTACGTCCGTCCCTGTCTGCCGTCTGCACACACTGCTACTCAGCGCGGCCATATAGACGCACAGGAAATGCAATCATCGGCTGCAACTGCAAACATTGCCCAGATTAAGTTTTATAATGCTCGATGGTGTCGATTAGGTTAAAATATGCAAGTAGGAAGTGTCTGAAGTATGTCAGAGGACTGCTAAGTGTATTACGAGTCTTATCCTGCTGTCTGGTTCCATGGTGTAACGGTTAGCACTCTGGACTCTGAATCCAGCGATCCGAGTTCGAATCTCGGTGGAACCTTCGTTTAGTCTAAATTTTCTGTAATAAGAGTTTCTCGCTGAGGAAGTAGCAGCAATAGGCTCACGGCGTTAGTTTCTACGTTTGTGTAAAAAACGATGCGTCTATAAAACGGCCGAATATTGGTGCGACTTTGTGACCTATATAGAACATTAAACGAGTAATACCTGTAAGAGCCAGCAATTTTACGATAATTCGAAGAAATATCATTATCCCACGAAGGTTAAAAATCCCATGATTATCAACTAGCTATTACAAGCTGAGCAAATGAATTTCCTTTAAAATAGGTTTAAAACATAGGGAGGTTCTGACTCAGTGGGCATTCTCTGGAGCCTCTTTGCTGATGAGATTAGAAAAACAGTCCTCTGGGCCGGATTTGAACCAGCGACCTATGGATAACTGTGAATCCTCCACTACAGTCCACCGCTCTACCAACTGAGCTACCAGAGGCTCTGTATACTTTCTTATTCCTACTCATTGCTTTACGTCCGTCCCTGTCTGCCGTCTGCACACACTGCTACTCAGCGCGGCCATATAGACGCACAGGAAATGCAATCATCGGCTGCAACTGCAAACATTGCCCAGATTAAGTTTTATAATGCTCGATGGTGTCGATTAGGTTAAAATATGCAAGTAGGAAGTGTCTGAAGTATGTCAGAGGACTGCTAAGTGTATTACGAGTCTTACCCTGCTGTCTGGTTCCATGGTGTAGCGGTTAGCACTCTGGACTCTGAATCCAGCGATCAGAGTTCGAATCTCGGTGGAACCTTCGTTTAGTCTAAATTTTCTGTAATAAGAGTTTCTCGCTGAGGAAGTAGCAGCAATAGGCTCACGGCGTTAGTTTCTACGTTTGTGTAAAAAACGATGCGTCTATAAAACGGCCGAATATTGGTGCGACTTTGTGACCTATATAGAACATTAAACGAGTAATACCTGTAAGAGCAAGCAATTTTACGATAATTCGAAGAAATATCATTATCTCACGAAGGTTAAAAATCCCATGATTATCAACTAGCTATTACAAGCTGAGCAAATGAATTTCCTTTAAAATAGGTTTAAAACATAGGGAGGTTCTGACTCAGTGGGCATTCTCTGGAGCCTCTTTGCTGATGAGATTAGAAAAACAGTCCTCTGGGCCGGATTTGAACCAGCGACCTATGGATAACTGTGAATCCTCCACTACAGTCCACCGCTCTACCAACTGAGCTACCAGAGGCTCTGTATACTTTCTTATTCCTACTCATTGCTTTACGTCCGTCCCTGTCTGCCGTCTGCACACACTGCTACTCAGCGCGGCCATATAGACGCACAGGAAATGCAATCATCGGCTGCAACTGCAAACATTGCCCAGATTAAGTTTTATAATGCTCGATGGTGTCGATTAGGTTAAAATATGCAAGTAGGAAGTGTCTGAAGTATGTCAGAGGACTGCTAAGTGTATTACGAGTCTTATCCTGCTGTCTGGTTCCATGGGTCATTACCGCTTGCGACGCGGCAGCGTGCGGATGTTCGGAGCGCTCAGTGTCACTTGCTTGTTTACGTTGTATTTGTGCTTTCTGTTTCACGTGATTGTGCGTGGTTGTGTGTTCGTGTCGTTGTTTGAAGTATTTGCTGTATGCAGTTAGCCCATTTGGGTTAATTTGCAAAATGGTTCCCACGATTCCAAGGAAAAATACCCTGCAGTTCGAGTTTGACAAGGCTACACGATCAGTTCAGCCAAGTTCACTGGAAGTTCATGAATGGATCGTCGATACAATAGGCATAACCACTGATCAAGTTCACACTGCCTACTACGACCTGGATTTATACTGCTTTTTCGTGAAGCTTCTGAATCCCCTCTTACTGGAACGTCTTTTGCAGAAACATGGCGGCGGCGTCGATTTCCGGCATCGCTACGGCACTGTGAGTACTGTCAAAATTACTAACGCTGATGTCGAGATCTCCAACGTTCGTATTTACAACCTGCCCCCTGAAGTAGACAACTGTTTCTTAAAAGATGTGCTCACTAAATATGGCGATGTGCGTAACATTCGACTTGAAAAGTGGTCCAGGCAACATAAGTTGCAATGTTTTTCTGGTATCAGATCGGTTGAGATGCAAGTCAAAGTTAACATCCCATAGCATGTATTTGTTTGTGGTTATAAGGTGCAGGTTACCTATTCCGGACAAGCTTCTACGTGTTTTATCTGCAATGAAAGTGGTCATTTACGGCAGAATTGCCCCCAAAGGGTGACCGTCTTAAAGCCTACTTTCCAGCAACGTAAGAGACTCACTTTAGCTGATTTAGTGACAGGTACTCAATTAACAAGTTCTGGGCCGTCCCCCTCCAGTGATACTGTGACTGTACATGAAAAACCTTTTGAAGAAGAGTTCCCTGCTATTCCTCTTGCGACGGGCGGGGATCAGAACCATCTCACCCGTCCCGTCACTGCGGTAGCGTCCAAGAGACGTCGAACGTGCGACAGTAGTAGTTCCGATGAAGGCGTCTCCGTACCGGTAACACCTGCCACACTTGATATCAAACAACCGGCAGGAGACACTGAGCTTTCGCATGACGCTCTACCAGAATCAAGCGTTGAAGTTGATACTTCTTCGCCCGCTGACGGTAGTGCTACGCCCCAGGTTGGTTGTTGCTTACCATCCGCGTCTATCGCGTCGGCTCTCCAACCGACCGATATTGAACCTCAGCACGTTGCCCACAGTTACGTCGGCGGGGTGTGCCCAAGTTCACAACTCGTATCACAGCAATGCGACACTGACCACAAACACGCTGACGAGTGTGTCAACACAGAGCGAGATCTCAGCCTTGCTTGTCAACAAACTGACCGAGAGAGTGTTTCCACACAATCCCAACGTGTGGCCAAACAAGAACTTAGCGTGTCTCTGGAAGGGTTATCCGGCGAGACGCAACTGCACGTTGCTGTCGCAGGGCAACCTGCACAGGAGACCTGTGTAGATTCTCCGATGCCGCTTTCTGCGGAAAAAGTCGCCAGTGGCGGGAGGAACAAAAAGAAATTCCAACCGAACTTGAATGTACCACGCAGCAAACACAAACAGCAAGCCCTCTCGGATGCAAACGATGGTGATGGCCACTCTCCACCAGCTGTTTCACGAATGGACTGGTTTGCTGGAGACGATGATCACGTTAATTTAAAGTAGCTCCGTAAACTACATGGCACAAGCGGACAAGTTCCTGAGTGTTAATGTAAACAGGATCACGTCTGATTTGAAACTTGCAGTCTTTAGGCAGTTCGTATATGAGTCTGCCGCTGATGTACTTCTATTGCAGGAATTCCTTCTTTCAGATCTGGTCATTCCCGGTTTCCACTGTATTACCAATGTTGCTTTCGAGCTTAGCACTGGTACAGCCATTCTCGTGCGTGAGGGCATCCCCGTCTCGGACGCTGAAACACTGGAGTCAGGGCGTGGCATATGCTGCAAAATATTCGGCGTCACGCTCGTGAACCTATACGCGCCCTCCGGGAGTGACCACAGGTTCGCAAGGACCGAGTTCTTTAAAGACGAACTAATTTACTTGCTTCGTAAAAATCCGACTGCCCTTGTATTAGGCGGAGATTTTAACTGTGCTGTGCATCAAAAAGATCAGAGGCCAAATTTTAACTATTGTAAGGAGCTTCATGATCTGGTTTTACGAATGAATCTCCAGGATACGTGGGAACTCCTTCACCCTACCCTTGTGAAATTTACATACTTCACTTCCACCTCGAGTAGCCGCCTCGACAGAATATATGTGTCTTCTCAGCTCGGAGAACATGTTGTTGATTCAGAGGTCATTCCCGTCCCATGTAGCGATCACTGCGCCTACGCAACCGTCATACAACTGGACAGACAACCCACCAAACAATTCAGAGGTCACTGGATGTTGAACTTTTCCCACCTTCAGGACGCCGATCTCGAGGAACTTGTCACACGAACTTGGACTTTTTGTCTTCGCTCTGTCAATAGGTACCGTACGAAAGTAGAGTGGTGGACGTCCTTTGCTAAACCAAAGTTGCGACGGTATTTAATTTCGTACTGTAATACGCAATCGAGGGATGCAAAGAAGACCACGGAATTTTATTATTCAATTTTAAGGGAGCTCTACGACAAATCTGGCGTCAATAATATTTACACTGCTCAAATAAAGCAAATCAAGGCTAAGATGCTCAGTATCAAACGTAAACAACTAGAAGGGTTAAAAATCAAGTCCAAAGTCAACTCTTTGGTTCAATCTGAGACAACTTCCATGTACCATCTTATTAAGCATCAGACCAACCGTAGACGCTTATTTATAGACGAACTGGCAACTGATAACGGGGAAATTCTCACTCGGCAACCTGACATAGTCACGGCAATTCAGAGATATTATCACGGCCTGTATTCGGACTACCCAACCAATGATGGCTTGACTGCTACTGTACTCCAATTCATGGACACGCCCGTTACTGCGGATGATAATCGTGACTTTCTGGCTCCGTTTAGTGTCGAGGAGACTTTAGAACTTATTGTTAAGTCGCCCGCTAACAAAGCCCCAGGACTGGACGGCCTACCCAAGGAGTTTTACCTTCGGTATTGGGATGTAATTGGTGTTACATTTACAGAAATTTTAAATGAAATTATTGCCGGGGCGCCTGTTCCTAATGCGATGAAGGAGGGTAAAATTGTCCTTGTTCCCAAACGCAAAGGGTGTAAGCGATTTGATAATCTGCGCCCGCTCACCCTGCTTAATTTTGACTACAAGACTATAGCCAGAGCTGTTAACGCCCGAATGTCGCCGCTCCTTCACAAAGTTGTCTGGCGGCACCAGGCCTGCGTGCCAGGACGGAATGCCATGTCTGCGATGTCTGAAATTAGGGACCTAATCTCCATTGCCTCAGTCACCAACCTGAATTGTGCCCTGCTATTTCTAGACTTTCATAAAGCCTTTGATCATGTGAACCACCGCTATCTTTTTCACATACTGGACAAAATAGGACTCGAGGAAGGGGCATTAAAAGTCCTTCGCAATTTGACATCTGGCATATCGGCGAGGATACAAGTCAATGGACAGCTGACGCAACCAATATCCATTCAGCGGGGTGTCCCCCAGGGCAGTCCACTCTCTATGTCACTTTTTGTGCTGTCACTGGAACCCTTCCTTCGGTCTCTTTATCACCATTTGTCAGGTGTGTCAATGTCAGGTCACACATTCATCGTCCGTGCATACGCTGACGATGTTGCCGTTCTGTTACGCAGTGACGACGAGGTGGTCCGTATTAAACGGGCGATCGACCAGTATAGTGCAGTGTCTGGAGCACAACTAAGTGACCAGAAATGTAAAGTGCTCGATCTCAAGGGTTTTGAGAGATTAACTATACCGTGGGCGCATCTGGTGGAATCTCACAAACTACTAGGAATCACCTTGAATAGGTGCCCTCTGAAAATGGCGGCCTCCAATTGGAAGTCAGTGACGCATCTGATACAGGGTACCATTATCGAATGTCGCTGGCGTGCTGTGAACATTATAGAAAAAATTAGGATTCTCAATACCTACGTCTTCTCCAAGGCGTATTATGTTGCACAGTTTTTTCCCATTCCCAAGCTTCAGGCCAGAAAGATCATGCAGGTTGCCAATCAATACATCTGGAAGGGAAACATATTTAAATTGTCCTCCGATACACTAGCCAAGTCGAGAACTACTGGTGGGCTTGAGTTGGTTAACATCGCCGGGAAGGCAATGGCCTTGTACGTCAAGCGGACCACGACTTTACTGCATGACAGCCACTGCACTGTTACTCAAAAGTTGTACCTCACAGTGCGTCCAGCGAGTGTGCGACCTCCTATTGACGTTGGAAGAATCCATTACAAATTGAAACACATCAGGGAATTTTTCCTTCATGTTAGTTATACAGATGTTGGTGTTCTACGGCGCCGACCACTGTCAACTCGCGACTTGCAACGTGAGTGGGAAAAGTCGGCGACCCCAAATACAATAGAACGGAAGTATCCGACTACTGACTGGAAAACGGTGTGGGCCAACATCAGCTTGAAAGTACACTCTTCGGATGTTGCTTCAACTTGGTACAGGGTGGTAAATAACACAATTGCCACTAATGAAAAACTACATGCAATTGGGTTAAGTGACACAAATCTCTGCCTCTGTTGTGGACTCGTCGATTCTCTGATCCATCGGTTTACTTGCGGGGGCCATGCACTGAATTGGCGATGGGTCAAGAAAAGGATTGCGGTACTGTCAAGGAGCGCGGAAGACAATCTGAAACTGGATATCCTACTGCGTCCCGACAAAAAGTTTTATCCAGCCACGAAAAACAATACAGTAATGTGGATCCTAGGGCACTACGTCAACTACATCGTTAATGTTCGTGGAGAAGACGATTATATTAGTTTTCTGACCTACATGGAGCTGGCATACTGGAAGATTCAATGTGTCACTAACAGTAAAAAATTATTCGGAAACATGATGGACATCACCTTTGAAAAACATGGCATAGGATGACCACATTGGATGATCGAAGCCAATCAAGAGGAAATCTATTCTGTTTTATTCTATTTTTTCTTAAGTTACACTTTCTGTTATACCTGGTCAGTTTACTTCTTTTCATTAGTCTATTTATACTTGTTTGCTTATTCGTGTCAATTTCACACCTCTAACGGAAGAGCAAAGTATTTCGATATGGATCAAAACACACAACTGACACACGACAAACAAGAAATGTTCCTTTCCAAATGTGTCAGCACTATATACCTCGGAGCAGAGGAGAAACAACTATAAAAATATTAATACTATAACAAAATAATATATGTATAAAAACTGTCTGCTTGGAGAAGTGACTCAGGGATGGGCAGGGGGAGCCATCGTGGACAGGTCTCGGGATTCGACCCCTGCCCGCTTTATCTCCACCTGCACGGAACTGACCACTCACCAATACTTTCACACAAGAGTCAGGAAAAAAAGAAAAAAAAGAAAAAAAAATGGTGTAACGGTTAGCACTCTGGACTCTAAAAAAACAAAAAAAAAAATGGTGTAACGGTTAGCACTCTGGACTCTGAATCCAGCGATCCGAGTTCGAATCTCGGTGGAACCTTCGTTTAGTCTAAATTTTCTGTAATAAGAGTTTCTCGCTGAGGAAGTAGCAGCAATAGGCTCACGGCGTTAGTTTCTACGTTTGTGTAAAAAACGATGCGTCTATAAAACGGCCGAATATTGGTGCGACTTTGTGACCTATATAGAACATTAAACGAGTAATACCTGTAAGAGCAAGCAATTTTACGATAATTCGAAGAAATATCATTATCCCACGAAGGTTAAAAATCCCATGATTATCAACTAGCTATTACAAGCTGAGCAAATGAATTTCCTTTAAAATAGGTTTAAAACATAGGGAGGTTCTGACTCAGTGGGCATTCTCTGGAGCCTCTTTGCTGATGAGATTAGAAAAACAGTCCTCTGGGCCGGATTTGAACCAGCGACCTATGGATAACTTTGAATCCTCCACTACAGTCCACCGCTCTACCAACTGAGCTACCAGAGGCTCTGTATACTTTCTTATTCCTACTCATTGCTTTACGTCCGTCCCTGTCTGCCGTCTGCACACACTGCTACTCAGCGCGGCCATATAGACGCACAGGAAATGCAATCATCGGCTGCAACTGCAAACATTGCCCAGATTAAGTTTTATAATGCTCGATGGTGTCGATTAGGTTAAAATATGCAAGTAGGAAGTGTCTGAAGTATGTCAGAGGACTGCTAAGTGTATTACGAGTCTTATCCTGCTGTCTGGTTCCATGGTGTAACGGTTAGCACTCTGGACTCTGAATCCAGCGATCCGAGTTCGAATCTCGGTGGAACCTTCGTTTAGTCTAAATTTTCTGTAATAAGAGTTTCTCGCTGAGGAAGTAGCAGCAATAGGCTCACGGCGTTAGTTTCTACGTTTGTGTAAAAAACGATGCGTCTATAAAACGGCCGAATATTGGTGCGACTTTGTGACCTATATAGAACATTAAACGAGTAATACCTGTAAGAGCAAGCAATTTTACGATAATTCGAAGAAATATCATTATCCCACGAAGGTTAAAAATCCCATGATTATCAACTAGCTATTACAAGCTGAGCAAATGAATTTCCTTTAAAATAGGTTTAAAACATAGGGAGGTTCTGACTCAGTGGGCATTCTCTGGAGCCTCTTTGCTGATGAGATTAGAAAAACAGTCCTCTGGGCCGGATTTGAACCAGCGACCTATGGGTAACTGTGAATCCTCCACTACAGTCCACCGCTCTACCAACTGAGCTACCAGAGGCTCTGTATACTTTCTTATTCCTACTCATTGCTTTACGTCCGTCCCTGTCTGCCGTCTGCACACACTGCTACTCAGCGCGGCCATATAGACGCACAGGAAATGCAATCATCGGCTGCAACTGCAAACATTGCCCAGATTAAGTTTTATAATGCTCGATGGTGTCGATTAGGTTAAAATATGCAAGTAGGAAGTGTCTGAAGTATGTCAGAGGACTGCTAAGTGTATTACGAGTCTTATCCTGCTGTCTGGTTCCATGGTGTAACGGTTAGCACTCTGGACTCTGAATCCAGCGATCCGAGTTCGAATCTCGGTGGAACCATCGTTTAGTCTAAATTTTCTGTAATAAGAGTTTCTCGCTGAGGAAGTAGCAGCAATAGGCTCACGGCGTTAGTTTCTACGTTTGTGTAAAAAACGATGCGTCTATAAAACGGCCGAATATTGGTGCGACTTTGTGACCTATATAGAACATTAAACGAGTAATACCTGTAAGAGCCAGCAATTTTACGATAATTCGAAGAAATATCATTATCCCACGAAGGTTAAAAATCCCATGATTATCAACTAGCTATTACAAGCTGAGCAAATGAATTTCCTTTAAAATAGGTTTAAAACATAGGGAGGTTCTGACTCAGTGGGCATTCTCTGGAGCCTCTTTGCTGATGAGATTAGAAAAACAGTCCTCTGGGCCGGATTTGAACCAGCGACCTATGGATAACTGTGAATCCTCCACTACAGTCCACCGCTCTACCAACTGAGCTACCAGAGGCTCTGTATACTTTCTTATTCCTACTCATTGCTTTACGTCCGTCCCTGTCTGCCGTCTGCACACACTGCTACTCAGCGCGCCCATATAGACGCACAGGAAATGCAATCATCGGCTGCAACTGCAAACATTGCCCAGATTAAGTTTTATAATGCTCGATGGTGTCGATTAGGTTAAAATATGCAAGTAGGAAGTGTCTGAAGTATGTCAGAGGACTGCTAAGTGTATTACGAGTCTTATCCCGCATTCTGGTTCCATGGTGTAACGGTTAGCACTCTGGACTCTGAATTCAGCGATCCGAGTTCGAATCTCGGTGGAACCTTCGTTTAGTCTAAATTTTCTGTAATAAGAGTTTCTCGATGAGGAAGTAGCAGCAATAGGCTCACGGCGTTAGTTTCTACGTTTGTGTAAAAAACGATGCGTCTATAAAACGGCCGAATATTGGTGCGACTTTGTGACCTATATAGAACATTAAACGAGTAATACCTGTAAGAGCAAGCAATTTTACGATAATTCGAAGAAATATCATTATCCCACGAAGGTTAAAAATCCCATGATTATCAACTAGCTATTACAAGCTGAGCAAATGAATTTCCTTTAAAATAGGTTTAAAACATAGGGAGGTTCTGACTCAGTGGGCATTCTCTGGAGCCTCTTTGCTGATGAGATTAGAAAAACAGTCCTCTGGGCCGGATTTGAACCAGCGACCTATGGGTAACTGTGAATCCTCCACTACAGTCCACCGCTCTACCAACTGAGCTACCAGAGGCTCTGTATACTTTCTTATTTCTACTCATTGCTTTACGTCCGTCCCTGTCTGCCGTCTGCACACACTGCTACTCAGCGCGGCCATATAGACGCACACGAAATGCAATCATCGGCTGCAACTGCAAACATTGCCCAGATTAAGTTTTATAATGCTCGATGGTGTCGATTAGGTTAAAATATGCAAGTAGGAAGTGTCTGAAGTATGTCAGAGGACTGCTAAGTGTATTACGAGTCTTATCCTGCTGTCTGGTTCCATGGTGTAACGGTTAGCACTCTGGACTCTGAATCCAGCGATCCGAGTTCGAGTCTCGGTGGAACCTTCGTTTAGTCTAAATTTTCTGTAATAAGAGTTTCTCGCTGAGGAAGTAGCAGCAATAGGCTCACGGCGTTAGTTTCTACGTTTGTGTAAAAAACGATGCGTCTATAAAACGGCCGAGTATTGGTGCGACTTTATGACCTATATAGAACATTAAACGAGTAATACCTGTAAGAGCAAGCAATTTTACGATAATTCGAAGAAATATCATTATCCCACGAAGGTTAAAAATCCCATGATTATCAACTAGCTATTACAAGCTGAGCAAATGAATTTCCTTTAAAATAGGTTTAAAACATAGGGAGGTTCTGACTCAGTGGGCATTCTCTGGAGCCTCTTTGCTGATGAGATTAGAAAAACAGTCCTCTGGGCCGGATTTGACCCAGCGACCTATGGGTAACTGTGAATCCTCCACTACAGTCCACCGCTCTACCAACTGAGCTACGAGAGGCTCTGTATACTTTCTTATTCCTACTCATTGCTTTACGTCCGTCCCTGTCTGCCGTCTGCACACACTGCTACTCAGCGCGGCCATATAGACGCACAGGAAATGCAATCATCGGCTGCAACTGCAAACATTGCCCAGATTAAGTTTTATAATGCTCGATGGTGTCGATTAGGTTAAAATATGCAAGTAGGAAGTGTCTGAAGTATGTCAGAGGACTGCTAAGTGTATTACGAGTCTTATCCTGCTGTCTGGTTCCATGGTGTAACGGTTAGCACTCTGGACTCTGAATCCAGCGATCCGAGTTCGAATCTCGGTGGAACCTTCGTTTAGTCTAAATTTTCTGTAATATGAGTTTCTCGCTGAGGAAGTAGCAGCAATAGGCTCACGGCGTTAGTTTCTACGTTTATGTAAAAAACGATGCGTCTATAAAACGGCCGAATATTGGTGCGACTTTGTGACCTATATAGAACATTAAACGAGTAATACCTGTAAGAGCCAGCAATTTTACGATAATTCGAAGAAATATCATTATCCCACGAAGGTTAAAAATCCCATGATTATCAACTAGCTATTACAAGCTGAGCAAATGAATTTCCTTTAAAATAGGTTTAAAACATAGGGAGGTTCTGACTCAGTGGGCATTCTCTGGAGCCTCTTTGCTGATGAGATTAGAAAAACAGTCCTCTGGGCCGCATTTGAACCAGCGACCTATGGATAACTGTGAATCCTCCACTACAGTCCACCGCTCTACCAACTGAGCTACCAGAGGCTCTGTATATTTTCTTATTCCTACTCATTGCTTTACGTCCGTCCCTGTCTGCCGTCTGCACACACTGCTACTCAGCGCGGCCATATAGACGCACAGGAAATGCAATCATCGGCTGCAACTGCAAACATTGCCCAGATTAAGTTTTATAATGCTCGATGGTGTCGATTAGGT
The DNA here is from genome assembly GCF_023897955.1 of Schistocerca gregaria. Classification (NCBI taxonomy): domain Eukaryota; kingdom Metazoa; phylum Arthropoda; class Insecta; order Orthoptera; family Acrididae; genus Schistocerca; species Schistocerca gregaria. The sequence goes on along the minus strand of NC_064921.1, from coordinate 971,347,152 downwards.
TAAAATATGCAAGTAGGAAGTGTCTGAAGTATGTCAGAGGACTGCTAAGTGTATTACGAGTCTTATCCTGCTGTCTGGTTCCATGATGTAACGGTTAGCACTCTGGACTCTGAATCCAGCGATCAGAGTTCGAATCTCGGTGGAACCTTCGTTTAGTCTAAATTTTCTGTAATAAGAGTTTCTCGCTGAGGAAGTAGCAGCAATAGGCTCACGGCGTTAGTTTCTACGTTTGTGTAAAAAACGATGCGTCTATAAAACGGCCGAATATTGGTGCGACTTTGTGACCTATATAGAACATTAAACGAGTAATACCTGTAAGAGCAAGCAATTTTACGATAATTCGAAGAAATATCATTATCTCACGAAGGTTAAAAATCCCATGATTATCAACTAGCTATTACAAGCTGAGCAAATGAATTTCCTTTAAAATAGGTTTAAAACATAGGGAGGTTCTGACTCAGTGGGCATTCTCTGGAGCCTCTTTGCTGATGAGATTAGAAAAACAGTCCTCTGGGCCGGATTTGAACCAGCGACCTATGGATAACTGTGAATCCTCCACTACAGTCCACCGCTCTACCAACTGAGCTACCAGAGGCTCTGTATACTTTCTTATTCCTACTCATTGCTTTACGTCCGTCCCTGTCTGCCGTCTGCACACACTGCTACTCAGCGCGGCCATATAGACGCACAGGAAATGCAATCATCGGCTGCAACTGCAAACATTGCCCAGATTAAGTTTTATAATGCTCGATGGTGTCGATTAGGTTAAAATATGCAAGTAGGAAGTGTCTGAAGTATGTCAGAGGACTGCTAAGTGTATTACGAGTCTTGTCCTGCTGTCTGGTTCCATGGTGTAACGGTTAGCACTCTGGACTCTGAATCCAGCGATCCGAGTTAGAATCTCGGTGGAACCTTCGTTTAGTCTAAATTTTCTGTAATAAGAGTTTCTCGCTGAGGAAGTAGCAGCAATAGGCTCACGGCGTTAGTTTCTACGTTTGTGTAAAAAACGATGCGTCTATAAAACGGCCGAATATTGGTGCGACTTTGTGACCTATATAGAACATTAAACGAGTAATACCTGTAAGAGCCAGCAATTTTACGATAATTCGAAGAAATATCATTATCCCACGAAGGTTAAAAATCCCATGATTATCAACTAGCTATTACAAGCTGAGCAAATGAATTTCCTTTAAAATAGGTTTAAAACATAGGGAGGTTCTGACTCAGTGGGCATTCTCTGGAGCCTCTTTGCTGATGAGATTAGAAAAACAGTCCTCTGGGCCGCATTTGAACCAGCGACCTATGGATAACTGTGAATCCTCCACTACAGTCCACCGCTCTACCAACTGAGCTACCAGAGGCTCTGTATACTTTCTTATTCCTACTCATTGCTTTACGTCCGTCCCTGTCTGCCGTCTGCACACACTGCTACTCAGCGCGGCCATATAGACGCACAGGAAATGCAATCATCGGCTGCAACTTCAAACATTGCCCAGATTAAGTTTTATAATGCTCGATGGTGTCGATTAGGTTAAAATATGCAAGTAGGAAGTGTCTGAAGTATGTCAGAGGACTGCTAAGTGTATTACGAGTCTTATCCTGCTGTCTGGTTCCATGATGTAACGGTTAGCACTCTGGACTCTGAATCCAGCGATCAGAGTTCGAATCTCGGTGGAACCTTCGTTTAGTCTAAATTTTCTGTAATAAGAGTTTCTCGCTGAGGAAGTAGCAGCAATAGGCTCACGGCGTTAGTTTCTACGTTTGTGTAAAAAACGATGCGTCTATAAAACGGCCGAATATTGGTGCGACTTTGTGACCTATATAGAACATTAAACGAGTAATACCTGTAAGAGCAAGCAATTTTACGATAATTCGAAGAAATATCATTATCTCACGAAGGTTAAAAATCCCATGATTATCAACTAGCTATTACAAGCTGAGCAAATGAATTTCCTTTAAAATAGGTTTAAAACATAGGGAGGTTCTGACTCAGTGGGCATTCTCTGGAGCCTCTTTGCTGATGAGATTAGAAAAACAGTCCTCTGGGCCGGATTTGAACCAGCGACCTATGGATAACTGTGAATCCTCCACTACAGTCCACCGCTCTACCAACTGAGCTACCAGAGGCTCTGTATACTTTCTTATTCCTACTCATTGCTTTACGTCCGTCCCTGTCTGCCGTCTGCACACACTGCTACTCAGCGCGGCCATATAGACGCACAGGAAATGCAATCATCGGCTGCAACTGCAAACATTGCCCAGATTAAGTTTTATAATGCTCGATGGTGTCGATTAGGTTAAAATATGCAAGTAGGAAGTGTCTGAAGTATGTCAGAGGACTGCTAAGTGTATTACGAGTCTTGTCCTGCTGTCTGGTTCCATGGTGTAACGGTTAGCACTCTGGACTCTGAATCCAGCGATCCGAGTTAGAATCTCGGTGGAACCTTCGTTTAGTCTAAATTTTCTGTAATAAGAGTTTCTCGCTGAGGAAGTAGCAGCAATAGGCTCACGGCGTTAGTTTCTACGTTTGTGTAAAAAACGATGCGTCTATAAAACGGCCGAATATTGGTGCGACTTTGTGACCTATATAGAACATTAAACGAGTAATACCTGTAAGAGCAAGCAATTTTACGATAATTCGAAGAAATATCATTATCCCACGAAGGTTAAAAATCCCATGATTATCAACTAGCTATTACAAGCTGAGCAAATGAATTTCCTTTAAAATAGGTTTAAAACATAGGGAGGTTCTGACTCAGTGGGCATTCTCTGGAGCCTCTTTGCTGATGAGATTAGAAAAACAGTCCTCTGGGCCGGATTTGAACCAGCGACCTATGGATAACTGTGAATCCTCCACTACAGTCCACCGCTCTACCAACTGAGCTACCAGAGGCTCTGTATACTTTCTTATTCCTACTCATTGCTTTACGTCCGTCCCTGTCTGCCGTCTGCACACACTGCTACTCAGCGCGGCCATATAGACGCACAGGAAATGCAATCATCGGCTGCAACTGCAAACATTGCCCAGATTAAGTTTTATAATGCTCGATGGTGTCGATTAGGTTAAAATATGCAAGTAGGAAGTGTCTGAAGTATGTCAGAGGACTGCTAAGTGTATTACGAGTCTTATCCTGCTGTCTGGTTCCATGGTGTAACGGTTAGCACTCTGGACTCTGAATCCAGCGATCCGAGTTCGAATCTCGGTGGAACCTTCGTTTAGTCTAAATTTTCTGTAATAAGAGTTTCTCGCTGAGGAAGTAGCAGCAATAGGCTCACGGCGTTAGTTTCTACGTTTGTGTAAAAAACGATGCGTCTATAAAACGGCCGAATATTGGTGCGACTTTGTGACCTATATAGAACATTAAACGAGTAATACCTGTAAGAGCAAGCAATTTTACGATAATTCGAAGAAATATCATTATCCCACGAAGGTTAAAAATCCCATGATTATCAACTAGCTATTACAAGCTGAGCAAATGAATTTCCTTTAAAATAGGTTTAAAACATAGGGAGGTTCTGACTCAGTGGGCATTCTCTGGAGCCTCTTTGCTGATGAGATTAGAAAAACAGACCTCTGGGCCGGATTTGAACCAGCGACCTATGGATAACTGCGAATCCTCCACTACAGTCCACCGCTCTACCAACTGAGCTACCAGAGGCTCTGTATACTTTCTTATTCCTACTCATTGCTTTACGTCCGTCCCTGTCTGCCGTCTGCACACACTGCTACTCAGCGCGGCCATATAGACGCACAGGAAATGCAATCATCGGCTGCAACTGCAAACATTGCCCAGATTAAGTTTTATAATGCTCGATGGTGTCGATTAGGTTAAAATATGCAAGTAGGAAGTGTCTGAAGTATGTCAGAGGACTGCTAAGTGTATTACGAGTCTTATCCTGCTGTCTGGTTCCATGGTGTAACGGTTAGCACTCTGGACTCTGAATCCAGCGATCCGAGATCGAATCTCGGTGGAACCTTCGTTTAGTCCAAATTTTCTGTAATAATAGTTTCTCGCTGAGGAAGTAGCAGCAATAGGCTCACGGCGTTAGTTTCTACGTTTGTGTAAAAAACGATGCGTCTATAAAACGGCCGAATATTGGTGCGACTTTGTGACCTATATAGAACATTAAACGAGTAATACCTGTAAGAGCAAGCAATTTTACGATAATTCGAAGAAATATCATTATCCCACGAAGGTTAAAAATCCCATGATTATCAACTAGCTATTACAAGCTGAGCAAATGAATTTCCTTTAAAATAGGTTTAAAACATAGGGAGGTTCTGACTCAGTGGGCATTCTCTGGAGCCTCTTTGCTGATGAGATTAGAAAAACAGTCCTCTGGGTCGGATTTGAACCAGCGACCTATGGATAACTGTGAATCCTCCACTACAGTCCACCGCTCTACCAACTGAGCTACCAGAGGCTCTGTATAATTTCTTATTCCTACTCATTGCTTTACGTCCGTCCTTGTCTGCCGTCTGCACACACTGCTACTCAGCGCGGCCATATAGACGCACAGGAAATGCAATCATCGGCTGCAACTGCAAACATTGCCCAGATTAAGTTTTATAATGCTCGATGGTGTCGATTAGGTTAAAATATGCAAGTAGGAAGTGTCTGAAGTATGTCAGAGGACTGCTAAGTGTATTACGAGTCTTATCCTGCTGTCTGGTTCCATGGTGTAACGGTTAGCACTCTGGACTCTGAATCCAGCGATCCGAGTTCGAATCTCGGTGGAACCTTCGTTTAGTCTAAATTTTCTCTAATAAGAGTTTCTCGCTGAGGAAGTAGCAGCAATAGGCTCACGGCGTTAGTTTCTACGTTTGTGTAAAAAACGATGCGTCTATAAAACGGCCGAATATTGGTGCGACTTTGTGACCTATATAGAACATTAAACGAGTAATACCTGTAAGAGCAAGCAATTTTACGATAATTCGAAGAAATATCATTATCCCACGAAGGTTAAAAATCCCATGATTATCAACTAGCTATTACAAGCTGAGCAAATGAATTTCCTTTAAAATAGGTTTAAAACATAGGGAGGTTCTGACTCAGTGGGCATTCTCTGGAGCCTCTTTGCTGATGAGATTAGAAAAACAGTCCTCTGGGTCGGATTTGAACCAGCGACCTATGGATAACTGTGAATCCTCCACTACAGTCCACCGCTCTACCAACTGAGCTACCAGAGGCTCTGTATACTTTCTTATTCCTACTCATTGCTTTACGTCCGTCCCTGTCTGCCGTCTGCACACACTGCTACTCAGCGCGGCCATATAGACGCACAGGAAATGCAATCATCGGCTGCAACTGCAAACATTGCCCAGATTAAGTTTTATAATGCTCGATGGTGTCGATTAGGTTAAAATATGCAAGTAGGAAGTGTCTGAAGTATGTCAGAGGAATGCTAAGTGTATTACGAATCTTATCCTGCTGTATGGTTCCATGGTGTAACGGTTAGTACTCTGGACTCTGAATACAGCGATCCGAGTTCGAATCTCGGTGGAACCTTCGTTTAGTCTAAATTTTCTGTAATAAGAGTTTCTCGCTGAGGAAGTAGCAGCAATAGGCTCACGGCGTTAGTTTCTACGTTTGTGTAAAAAACGATGCGTCTATAAAACGGCCGAATATTGATGCGACTTTGTGACCTATATAGAACATTAAACGAGTAATTCCTGTAAGAGCAAGCAATTTTACGATAATTCGAAGAAATATCATTATCCCACGAAGGTTAAAAATCCCATGATTATCAACTAGCTATTACAAGCTGAGCAAATGAATTTCCTTTAAAATAGGTTTAAAACATAGGGAGGTTCTGACTCAGTGGGCATTCTCTGGAGCCTCTTTGCTGATGAGATTAGAAAAACAGTCCTCTGGGCCGGATTTGAACCAGCGACCTATGGATAACTGTGAATCCTCCACTACAGTCCACCGCTCTACCAACTGAGCTACCAGAGGCTCTGTAAACTTTTTTGTTCCTACTCATTGCTTTACGTCCGTCCCTGTCTGCCGTCTGCACACACTGCTACTCAGCGCGGCCATATAGACGCACACGAAATGCAATCATCGGCTGCAACTGCAAACATTGCCCAGATTAAGTTTTATAATGCTCGATGGTGTCGATTAGGTTAAAATATGCAAGTAGGAAGTGTCTGAAGTATGTCAGAGGACTGCTAAGTGTATTACGAGTCTTATCCTGCTGTCTGGTTCCATGGTGTAACGGTTAGCACTCTGGACTCTGAATCCAGCGATCAGAGTTCGAATCTCGGTGGAACCTTCGTTTAGTCTAAATTTTCTGTAATAAGAGTTTCTCGCTGAGGAAGTAGCAGCAATAGGCTCACGGCGTTAGTTTCTACGTTTGTGTAAAAAACGATGCGTCTATAAAACGGCCGAATATTGGTGCGACTTTGTGACCTATATAGAACATTAAACGAGTAATACCTGTAAGAGCAAGCAATTTTACGATAATTCGAAGAAATATCATTATCCCACGAAGGTTAAAAATCCCATGATTATCAACTAGCTATTACAAGCTGAGCAAATGAATTTCCTTTAAAATAGGTTTAAAACATAGGGAGGTTCTGACTCAGTGGGCATTGTCTGGAGCCTCTTTGCTGATGAGATTAGAAAAACAGTCCTCTGGGCCGGATTTGAACCAGCGACCTATGGATAACTGTGAATCCTCCACTACAGTCCACCGCTCTACCAACTGAGCTACCAGAGGCTCTGTATACTTTCTTATTCCTACTCATTGCTTTACGTCCGTCCCTGTCTGCCGTCTGCACACACTGCTACTCAGCGCGGCCATATAGACGCACAGGAAATGCAATCATCGGCTGCAACTGCAAACATTGCCCAGATTAAGTTTTATAATGCTCGATGGTGTCGATTAGGTTAAAATATGCAAGTAGGAAGTGTCTGAAGTATGTCAGAGGACTGCTAAGTGTATTACGAGTCTTATCCTGTTGTCTGGTTCCATGGTGTAACGGTTAGCACTCTGGACTCTGAATCCAGCGATCCGAGTTCGAATCTCGGTGGAACCTTCGTTTAGTCTAAATTTTCTGTAATAAGAGTTTCTCGCTGAGGAAGTAGCAGCAATAGGCTCACGGCGTTAGTTTCTACGTTTGTGTAAAAAACGATGCGCCTATAAAACGGCCGAATATTGGTGCGACTTTGTGACCTATATAGAACATTAAACGAGTAATACCTGTAAGAGCAAGCAATTTTACGATAATTCGAAGAAATATCATTATCCCACGAAGGTTAAAAATCCCATGATTATCAACTAGCTATTACAAGCTGAGCAAATGAATTTTCTTTAAAATAGGTTTAAAACATAGGGAGGTTCTGACTCAGTGGGCATTCTCTGGAGCCTCTTTGCTGATGAGATTAGAAAAACAGTCCTCTGGGTCGGATTTGAACCAGCGACCTATGGATAACTGTGAATCCTCCACTACAGTCCACCGCTCTACCAACTGAGCTACCAGAGGCTCTGTATACTTTCTTATTCCTACTCATTGCTTTACGTCCGTCCCTGTCTGCCGTCTGCACACACTGCTACTCAGCGCGGCCATATAGACGCACAGGAAATGCAATCATCGGCTGCAACTGCAAACATTGCCCAGATTAAGTTTTATAATGCTCGATGGTGTCGATTAGGTTAAAATATGCAAGTAGGAAGTGTCTGAAGTATGTCAGAGGACTGCTAAGTGTATTACGAGTCTTATCCAGCTGTCTGGTTCCATGGTGTAACGGTTAGCACTCTGGACACTGAATCCAGCGATCCGAGTTCGAATCTCAGTGGAACCTTCGTTTAGTCTAAATTTTTCTGTAATAAGAGTTTCTCGCTGAGGAAGTAGCAGCAATAGGCTCACGGCGTTAGTTTCTACGTTTGTGTAAAAAACGATGCGTCTATAAAACGGCCGAATATTGGTGCGACTTTGTGACCTATATAGAACATTAAAGGAGTAATACCTGTAAGAGCAAGCAATTTTACGATAATTCGAAGAAATATCATTATTCCACGAAGGTTAAAAATCCCATGATTATCAACTAGCTATTACAAGCTGAGCAAATGAATTTCCTTTAAAATAGGTTTAAAACATAGGGAGGTTCTGACTCAGTGGGCATTCTCTGGAGCCTCTTTGCTGATGAGATTAGAAAAACAGTCCTCTGGGCCGGATTTGAACCAGCGACCTATGGATAACTGTGAATCCTCCACTACAGTCCACCGCTCTACCAACTGAGCTACCAGAGGCTCTGTATACTTTCTTATTCCTACTCATTGCTTTACGTCCGTCCCTGTCTGCCGTCTGCACACACTGCTACTCAGCGCGGCCATATAGACGCACAGGAAATGCAATCATCGGCTGCAACTGCAAACATTGCCCAGATTAAGTTTTATAATGCTCGATGGTGTCGATTAGGTTAAAATATGCAAGTAGGAAGTGTCTGAAGTATGTCAGAGGACTGCTAAGTGTATTACGAGTCTTATCCTGTTGTCTGGTTCCATGGTGTAACGGTTAGCACTCTGGACTCTGAATCCAGCGATCCGATTTCGAATCTCGGTGGAACCTTCGTTTAGTCTAAATTTTCTGTAATAAGAGTTTCTCGCTGAGGAAGTAGCAGCAATAGGCTCACGGCGTTAGTTTCTACGTTTGTGTAAAAAACGATGCGCCTATAAAACGGCCGAATATTGGTGCGACTTTGTGACCTATATAGAACATTAAACGAGTAATACCTGTAAGAGCAAGCAATTTTACGATAATTCGAAGAAATATCATTATCCCACGAAGGTTAAAAATCCCATGATTATCAACTAGCTATTACAAGCTGAGCAAATGAATTTTCTTTAAAATAGGTTTAAAACATAGGGAGGTTCTGACTCAGTGGGCATTCTCTGGAGCCTCTTTGCTGATGAGATTAGAAAAACAGTCCTCTGGGTCGGATTTGAACCAGCGACCTATGGATAACTGTGAATCCTCCACTACAGTCCACCGCTCTACCAACTGAGCTACCAGAGGCTCTGTATACTTTCTTATTCCTACTCATTGCTTTACGTCTGTCCCTGTCTGCCGTCTGCACACACTGCTACTCAGCGCGGCCATATAGACGCACAGGAAATGCAATCATCGGCTGCAACTGCAAACATTGCCCAGATTAAGTTTTATAATGCTCGATGGTGTCGATTAGGTTAAAATATGCAAGTAGGAAGTGTCTGAAGTATGTCAGAGGACTGCTAAGTGTATTACGAGTCTTATCCAGCTGTCTGGTTCCATGGTGTAACGGTTAGCACTCTGGACACTGAATCCAGCGATCCGAGTTCGAATCTCAGTGGAACCTTCGTTTAGTCTAAATTTTTCTGTAATAAGAGTTTCTCGCTGAGGAAGTAGCAGCAATAGGCTCACGGCGTTAGTTTCTACGTTTGTGTAAAAAACGATGCGTCTATAAAACGGCCGAATATTGGTGCGACTTTGTGACCTATATAGAACATTAAACGAGTAATACCTGTAAGAGCAAGCAATTTTACGATAATTCGAAGAAATATCATTATTCCACGAAGGTTAAAAATCCCATGATTATCAACTAGCTATTACAAGCTGAGCAAATGAATTTCCTTTAAAATAGGTTTAAAACATAGGGAGGTTCTGACTCAGTGGGCATTCTCTGGAGCCTCTTTGCTGATGAGATTAGAAAAACAGTCCTCTGGGCCGGATTTGAACCAGCGACCTATGGATAACTGTGAATCCTCCACTACAGTCCACCGCTCTACCAACTGAGCTACCAGAGGCTCTGTATACTTTCTTATTCCTACTCATTGCTTTACGTCCGTCCCTGTCTGCCGTCTGCACACACTGCTACTCAGCGCGGCCATATAGACGCACAGGAAATGCAATCATCGGCTGCAACTGCAAACATTGCCCAGATTAAGTTTTATAATGCTCGATGGTGTCGATTAGGTTAAAATATGCAAGTAGGAAGTGTCTGAAGTATGTCAGAGGACTGCTAAGTGTATTACGAGTCTTATCCTGCTGTCTGGTTCCATGGTGTAACGGTTAGCACTCTGGGCTCTGAATCCAGCGATCCGAGTTCGAATCTCGGTGGAACCTTCGTTTAGTCTAAATTTTGTGTAATAAGAGTTTCTCGCTGAGGAAGTAGCAGCAATAGGCTCACGGCGTTAGTTTCTACGTTTGTGTAAAAAACGATGCGTCTATAAAACGGCCGAATATTGGTGCGACTTTGTGACCTATATAGAACATTAAACGAGTAATACCTGTAAGAGCAAGCAATTTTACGATAATTCGAAGAAATATCATTATCCCACGAAGGTTAAAAATCCCATGATTATCAACTAGCTATTACAAGCTGAGCAAATGAATTTCCTTTAAAATAGGTTTAAAACATAGGGAGGTTCTGACTCAGTGGGCATTCTCTGGAGCCTCTTTGCTGATGAGATTAGAAAAACAGTCCTCTGGGCCGGATTTGAACCAGCGACCTATGGATAACTGTGAATCCTCCACTACAGTCCACCGCTCTACCAACTGAGCTACCAGAGGCTCTGTATACTTTCTTATTCCTACTCATTGCTTTACGTCCGTCCCTGTCTGCTGTCTGCACACACTGCTACTCAGCGCGGCCATATAGACGCACAGGAAATGCAATCATCGGCTGCAACTGCAAACATTGCCCAGATTAAGTTTTATAATGCTCGATGGTGTCGATTAGGTTAAAATATGCAAGTAGGAAGTGTCTGAAGTATGTCAGAGGACTGCTAAGTGTATTACGAGTCTTATCCTGCTGTCTGGTTCCACGGTGTAACGGTTAGCACTCTGGACTCTGAATCCAGCGATCCGAGTTCGAATCTCGGTGGAACCTTCGTTTAGTCTAAATTTTGTGTAATAAGAGTTTCTCGCTGAGGAAGTAGCAGCAATAGGCTCACGGCGTTAGTTTCTACGTTTGTGTAAAAAACGATGCGTCTATAAAACGGCCGAATATTGGTGCGACTTTGTGACCTATATAGAACATTAAACGAGTAATACCTGTAAGAGCAAGCAATTTTACGATAATTCGAAGAAATATCATTATCCCACGAAGGTTAAAAATCCCATGATTATCAACTAGCTATTACAAGCTGAGCAAATGAATTTCCTTTAAAATAGGTTTAAAACATAGGGAGGTTCTGACTCAGTGGGCATTCTCTGGAGCCTCTTTGCTGATGAGATTAGAAAAACAGTCCTCTGGGCCGGATTTGAACCAGCGACCTATGGATAACTGTGAATCCTCCACTACAGTCCACCGCTCTACCAACTGAGCTACCAGAGGCTCTGTATACTTTCTTATTCCTACTCATTGCTTTACGTCCGTCCCTGTCTGCCGTCTGCACACACTGCTACTCAGCGCGGCCATATAGACGCACAGGAAATGCAATCATCGGCTGCAACTGCAAACATTGCCCAGATTAAGTTTTATAATGCTCGATGGTGTCGATTAGGTTAAAATATGCAAGTAGGAAGTGTCTGAAGTATGTCAGAGGACTGCTAAGTGTATTACGAGTCTTATCGTGCTGTCTGGTTCCATGGTGTAACGGTTAGCACTCTGGACTCTGAATCCAGCGATCCGAGTTCGAATCTCGGTGGAACCTTCGTTTAGTCTAAATTTTCTGTAATAAGAGTTTCTCGCTGAGGAAGTAGCAGCAATAGGCTCACGGCGTTAGTTTCTACGTTTGTGTAAAAAACGATGCGTCTATAAAACGGCCGAATATTGGTGCGACTTTGTGACCTATATAGAACATTAAACGAGTAATACCTGTAAGAGCAAGCAATTTTACGATAATTCGAAGAAATATCATTATCCCACGAAGGTTAAAAATCCCATGATTATCAACTAGCTATTACAAGCTGAGCAAATGAATTTCCTTTAAAATAGGTTTAAAACATAGGGAGGTTCTGACTCAGTGGGCATTCCCTGGAGCCTCTTTGCTGATGAGATTAGAAAAACAGTCCTCTGGGCCGGATTTGAACCAGCGACCTATGGATAACTGTGAATCCTCCACTACAGTCCACCGCTCTACCAACTGAGCTACCAGAGGCTCTGTATACCTTCTTATTCCTACTCATTGCTTTACGTCCGTCCCTGTCTGCCGTCTGCACACACTGCTACTCAGCGCGGCCATATAGACGCACAAGAAATGCAGTCATCGGCTGCAACTGCAAACATTGCCCAGATTAAGTTTTATAATGCTCGATGGTGTCGATTAGGTTAAAATATGCAAGTAGGAAGTGTCTGAAGTATGTCAGAGGACTGCTAAGTGTATTACGAGTCTTAACCTGCTGTCTGGTTCCATGGTGTAACGGTTAGCACTCTGGACTCTGAATCCAGCGATCCGAGTTCGAAACTCGGTGGAACCTTCGTTTAGTCTAAATTTTCTGTAATAAGAGTTTCTCGCTGAGGAAGTAGCAGCAATAGGCTCACGGCGTTAGTTTCTACGTTTGTGTAAAAAACGATGCGTCTATAAAACGGCCGAATATTGGTGCGACTTTGTGACCTATATAGAACATTAAACGAGTAATACCTGTAAGAGCAAGCAATTTTACGATAATTCGAAGAAATATCATTATCCCACGAAGGTTAAAAATCCCATGATTATCAACTAGCTATTACAAGCTGAGCAAATGAATTTCCTTTAAAATAGGTTTAAAACATAGGGAGGTTCTGACTCAGTGGGCATTCTCTGGAGACTCTTTGCTGATGAGATTAGAAAAACAGTCCTCTGGGCCGGATTTGAACCAGCGACCTATGGATAACTGTGAATCCTCCACTACAGTCCACCGCTCTAACAACTTTTTTTTTTTTTTTTTTTTTTTTTTTTTTTTTTTTTTTTTTTTTTTAGGGCCTCCTTCCTCCCCTTCAGCCCCGCCTTGCGCTCGCCATAAATCGCCTTCGTCGGCGTCGGCTTCATCTGCCATGATTTCTGAATTACTTATTCTTCTGAACTATTCCAATTTCCAAACCAAAGATACTTCTAAACCTAATGCATAATCCCGCAGTGGTGACAAAGTAGAATATTTTTTTTTTTGTGCGTGTGTTGTATTCCATTTTCAGAGTTTTGTCCTGGGCCTTCACGGCTACCGTAGCGGCGAGAGGGCCCACGAAGTCCCAACCGTACTTCACCCCAGGCAGCAATCCCCTACTTCTGGTCTGCAACACTCTTTCTGTTGTTTGTTGTTCTTTTTAGTGCTTTCGTTGTGTTGTTGGTTTTTTTATCAACTTTTATAATTGTTTATTTTTTATTATAATTTATTTATTTATTTATTTATTTTGTTTTTTTTTAATTGAAAAAGAAAAAAGGAACTCTGGTCCGCTAGAAAAACAGAAGAAAATAAAATAGTCCTTGTCGTAACGCTGTTCAGTATACGTCACTGTGACATTTGAAGAAGAAAAGAAAAAAAAACAAAGCAATGTAGAATGAAGGAAAGAAAAAAAAATACTTCTTTCATCGAAGAACGACTTCTAAAAAATTCGCATATCGTTTCCTGTAATGTCTCGTCTGTGAAAGTATGTGAAACTGTAATGCCAGGTAAAGACAGAACGCCGCCTCACTCTTGGGTTCTTGCGTCTGTAAATAATGAACATAATGACCCTTCAACCAATTGACAGAGTTTCGTTTGGTGTTCGGGTACGGCACTGAATCCGGATACAGGAAATCTTCAGGTTTAATACAAAGCTGGGAAGTCCTCATAATCGTAGCCAGTTTTCGGCGAATGCATGGCCAAACTGCTTGGACAGTGGTGCACAGAAAACGATGTTCATCAGTATCAGGCAAGTTGCACATAAGGCACAAAGGTGAGTCAGCCAAATGTAGAGCATGAAGTCGTGAATTGGTACTTATTTTACGGTTCACGACCCTGTACCAAGAGGCTTTCACTGACGTTGGTAAATCACGGCTATGTATGTTTTTCCATATCACTGGCCAGCGATGATTGGGGTACTTGTGTTCGATGTTGTTCCTGTTCTTGGTTGCCAGTAGTTTATTATAAACTAACTTCACCACGGAAAGCTCATTTTCTGGGAGAGTTGACCGTACGTAACTGAACTCAATGAAAAAGCTCTTAAAGTGAGTCAGCGCAGGCGGAATATGTTGAACAGAGACGGGAGGCTGCAGGCAGGCCGGCGTTATTTCGGTTAACAATTGAGCCGTTAGACTGTTCGGTAACGACCTCCACCGTTTGTAGGTGGTGCATACGTACAAAGCTCGTGACTTGGAACGAACATCTGTTAAATTTAAGCCTCCATCGGTCGTGGAGAGAGTGAGCGTATCGTACTTGACTTTAAAAATGTGTCCACGTGTGACAAAATGGCCTAGAGCGGACATCATACGCTTCGCTGTCTCCTGTGGCATGGGCAGTACTTGTGCAACGTAGTTAATCTTTGAGGTGAGGTAGACATTAGCGAAGGTGACTTTCTGCAGTTCATCAAGGCTCCTTAGGTAGTGGGTCTGCATGCAAGCACGCATACTTGCCAGGAGATTCCTATAGTTCACCGCAATTGTGTGCTGTATGTTGCTCCTGTACTCAATACCAAGGCATTTCATTTTAGAAAGTAGTTGCAACTGACCGTGATGGTGCAGCGAGATGCCGCGTCCTATGTTCATAATGCCAGATTTCCTGACATTCAACTTCGCATCCGCAATAAGTTCGTAGTTTTTGACGATCTGAAGGGCTTCCTCGACTTCACCTTCGTCCATGACCAAAAATCCGACGTCATCCGCATATGCAGTACAAACAATCTTAATGCCGTGGATGGTTAATCCTTGTAGACGCTGTGTCAAGGTGACAAGCAAAGGCTCAATGGCAATGGCAAACAAGGCCATTGACATAGGGCATCCCTGTCGCACTGAATTAGTAATATTAATCGATGCGCTCAGCTGGCCATTCACCATGAGTCGAGTTACTCCTTTACGTAGGAGCTCATGTATAAGATTGATAAAACGTAATGGAAATCCCATGGCATGCATCGTCCGGATGAGAAACTGATGGTTTACTCTGTCGAATGCCTTTGAAAAGTCAAGGGAAACTAGCGCACACCGTATCTTGCACGCATCTGCAATGGCTATGACGTCCCTGTATTGAGACAAATTTTGGAAGATCGTCCTACCGACACCTACACTGGTCTGGTACTGACCAATGACAGTATTCATCAACATTTCCAATCTATTAGAAATAATACGTGCTAAAATTTTGTAGTCACTGTTCAGTAAAGTAAGCGGCCGAAAATCGTCAACAGAACTGCACATTGGGCGTTTAGGGATTAAAACCACGATGCCTTCCACGAGAGCCTGAGGAACATTAAAATCAGGCCGTAAAATTTCATTAAACATACTCAACAACTTGGGCTTTAATTTGTCGCAGAAAGTAAGATAAAATTCGGCAGTGAGACCGTCGGGTCCCGGCGATTTATTTTTCGGACTTCGTGATAGCGCAGAATCCAATTCGTCTTCATCAATTTCTCGCATGAGAGTTTCGACTTCAGCAGCACCCAAAGTCCTTTGCAAGTTATTGAGTAATTCATCGTGAGTTCCATCGTCGGTATGTGTCGTTGCCAGCAGATCTGCCAGGTGATTGTGAAGTGCGTTCCGTATGTCTTGTTGCCGCGTGAGCGCAACGCCTTCACTCAACTGAAGACGAGTTATTAATCTCCGCCGCCCCCTCTTATTTTCACGAATGACGTGAAACATGGATGTCATTTCGTCGTCTATCACATTCTGGGGCCTTGACCTTATTTGAAAGCCTTCTGCCTGCTGCCGCTGAAGTTTTAATAATTTTGCCTTAATTTTTTTAATCTGCATAAAATTTTCAGGTACAGTCACATCGGACTGGTAAAGCTCCCTGAGACAAGTAAAATAAAACTCAGACGTTTGCCGTTTCCACCAGGATTTGTCCCGAGCGTAGCGTTTAAACATTTTTGATAAAGTTGGTTTGGCATGTGTTATCCACCATTCAGTAACGGAGGCATACTGTGCAACCCGTCGTTCACATGCCTCCCATGTTTCGTTAAAGACACGGTGACAGTCTACATCGTTAAGGAGAGCATTGTTAAGTTTCCAGAAACCTCTGCCGCGAAATGTGCCTTGCTTGACCATGTTAACAGTACAAATATATGCGGCATGATCGGAAAAAATTGTGGGCCAAACTTCGGATTGGAGGACTTGAGTCTTCATACACGCCGATACATAGATTCTGTCTAGCCGGCTTGCAGAGTGGTTCGTGACATGAGTGAACCCAGGTGCCGCTCCGTGCGTATGCTCCCATGTGTCAATGAGGTTCATTTCTTGGACGATACGTTCTAGTTCTCCAGATTTGTTAAAATTAGGCGTCTGGTCTTTTGGACTTAAGACACAATTGAAGTCACCCGCAAAAATTATACGATCGTAGGTCCCCCTAAAAAGTGGGACTATGGCGCTTGTGAAGAACTCAGCCCTAGCACGCCTATTGCTACTGCCGGACGGGGCGTAAACATTGATTATGCGTGACCGATGGAAAGTGACAGCGATCCCTCTATGATCAGTCAGTTTTTCTGCGTCGGTCGCTACAATCCCTTCTTTTAACAGAATCGCTGTCCCTAAATTCGCACCGCTCCCGGAATTGGAGAGAGTAGTATAACCAGATATTCGGTCAAGTTCAATCGCAGCGACTTCTTGAAGTAACAGAATATCGATATCCGCTGCGTATACAAAATCTTGTAAATTACGGAGCCGCCAGTACGACTGTATCTTATTGATGTTTAACGTGGCAATTTTATAGGCTTGGGGCTCGTTCATGGGAGAAGGCACATACAATTAATTAAATAGTCTTAGAAGGATGGCTAACGAAATTGAGGCCAAGCGCGTCAGTCGGAGTTCCTGTAGTTCCTGGTACGGTTGGTGTATGCTTCTCTGTGGGGGGTGCCGAAGATTCCGTCTCAATGGTCCGCATGACAGCCGCATCATTGCTCGCATCCAATACTTCCATTTCCTGTGCCCAATTCCCAGTGAGAGTGGCCTCTGACAAAAGCGATCCTGCGTTTCCTTGAGCGTGGGTATCCGGCAAAACGACTCTACTCGAGGTATCACTATCTTCCACCCGTCGTGGATTCACAGGGGGAGACACTACAGGATCAATGTCCATTCGACCAGACGCAGGGAGACCAACTTCAGAGGGTTCAGAAGTGTTCTGACTCATTTGGCTGCTTATTCGTTTCGCTTTTTCGCGGAGCTGTGGGGCGAGCTGATTGGCTCCTTGATGTGCAAGTCTTCGCTTCTTTTTGGAAGGCTTCCTGTTAGCGTTCGCAGTATCATCAACATCCGAAGTGGACTGTTGACTCTGGGGTTGATCCGCCGGGAACACAGCGTCTGCTTCATCCTCAGTACCAGTGGCATCAACCACTGGGGAGTCATCCGTCGTTACCTCCATCTCTGAGTGTGGTAGCGGCGGTGCCGCGTCAGCACTCGGTTCTTTGACGTTATCGGCCAAAACATCATTCAAACGAGGGGCATCTACAGGCGGGGTCGCGGGTGGAAGACCAGAAGCCGCGACAGCGTATGTCAGTGGCAGTGCCGTCGTCACAGGGGGGCTAGCGGCTTCACCGACAGGTATCTGCGTCACGCGTCTTTGTATACATTCAGAGCGCACGTGGCCGGGCGCACCACAGCCGGCACACGTTTTTGGCTGCCCATCATATATGACAATTCCGCGATGTCCACCTACGTTAATGTATGAAGGGATATGCTTCTGTAGATCGATCTTAACCTGCCTGACGCCGTTAAGCACCGGAAATTTGTGGGCTTTGGACCAACGTTCCGCAAAATTGTTAATAACCCTCCCGTAAGGTGTTAATGCAGAATTTATTTGCGCGGCTGATATTTCAAACGGGAGTTCGAAAATACGTGCCGTTCGGATGCCCAGTCCAGCATGCGTAATGCTGACGTCACTGACGGTACCATCTCTATGTTTAAACTTCAGTACACCTCCACTGGACTCCACAATTCTATCACACATTTCAGAGGACGTTAATTTCACATAAACAACACTAGTCACGATAGAGAAATTTATCCCTACAATGTCATCAAAAGTTATCTTAGCTGTTTCCTCTAACCATGCTTCAACTTCAAACGAAATTGGTTTCGAAAAGTTCCTATCAAAGGTAAACTTCAAGGTATCTTTCCTGTTAGTCGGATTCATAATTCCATATCAGATCCTACAGAACGGAACGAATACTAATAAGCAGACGCTGTAAGCACGCGACTCACCGCCTGACGTAAACACTTCCTGCCGCAGCGCGCTGGCCCTGGAGGTCCGCTCACCACCGCTGCCGCAGGCAGACTGGCCATATAGACGCACAGGAAATGCAATCATCGGCTGCAACTGCAAACATTGCCCAGATTAAGTTTTATAATGCTCGATGGTGTCGATTAGGTTAAAATATGCAAGTAGGAAGTGTCTGAAGTATGTCAGAGGACTGCTAAGTGTATTACGAGTCTTATCCTGCTGTCTGGTTCCATGGTGTAACGGTTAGCACTCTGGACTCTGAATCCAGCGATCCGAGTTCGAATCTCGGTGGAACCTTCGTTTAGTCTAAATTTTCTGTAATAAGAGTTTCTCGCTGAGGAAGTAGCAGCAATAGGCTCACGGCGTTAGTTTCTACGTTTGTGTAAAAAACGATGCGTCTATAAAACGGCCGAATATTGGTGCGACTTTGTGACCTATATAGAACATTAAACGAGTAATACCTGTAAGAGCAAGCAATTTTACGATAATTCGAAGAAATATCATTATCCCACGAAGGTTAAAAATCCCATGATTATCAACTAGCTATTACAAGCTGAGCAAATGAATTTCCTTTAAAATAGGTTTAAAACATAGGGAGGTTCTGACTCAGTGGGCATTCTCTGGAGCCTCTTTGCTGATGAGATTAGAAAAACAGTCCTCTGGGCCGGATTTGAACCAGCGACCTATGGATAACTGTGAATCCTCCACTACAGTCCACCGCTCTACCAACTGAGCTACCAGAGGCTCTGTATTCTTTCTTATTCCTACTCATTGCTTTACGTCCGTCCCTGTCTGCCGTCTGCACACACTGCTACTCAGCGCGGCCATATAGACGCACAGGAAATGCAATCATCGGCTGCAACTGCAAACATTGCCCAGATTAAGTTTTATAATGCTCGATGGTGTCGATTAGGTTAAAATATGCAAGTAGGAAGTGTCTGAAGTATGTCAGAGGACTGCTAAGTGTATTACGAGTCTTATCCTGCTGTCTGGTTCCATGGTGTAACGGTTAGCACTCTGGACTCTGAATCCAGCGATCCGAGTTCGAATCTCGGTGGAACCTTCGTTTAGTCTAAATTTTCTGTAATAAGAGTTTCTCGCTGAGGAAGTAGCAGCAATAGGCTCACGGCGTTAGTTTCTACGTTTGTGTAAAAAACGATGCGTCTATAAAACGGCCGAATATTGGTGCGACTTTGTGACCTATATAGAACATTAAACGAGTAATACCTGTAAGAGCAAGCAATTTTACGATAATTCGAAGAAATATCATTATCCCACGAAGGTTAAAAATCCCATGATTATCAACTAGCTATTACAAGCTGAGCAAATGAATTTCCTTTAAAATAGGTTTAAAACATAGGGAGGTTCTGACTCAGTGGGCATTCTCTGGAGCCTCTTTGCTGATGAGATTAGAAAAACAGTCCTCTGGGCCGGATTTGAACCAGCGACCTATGGATAACTGTGAATCCTCCACTACAGTCCACCGCTCTACCAACTGAGCTACCAGAGGCTCTGTATACTTTCTTATTCCTACTCATTGCTTTACGTCCGTCCCTGTCTGCCGTCTGCACACACTGCTACTCAGCGCGGCCATATAGACGCACAGGAAATGCAATCATCGGCTGCAACTGCAAACATTGCCCAGATTAAGTTTTATAATGCTCGATGGTGTCGATTAGGTTAAAATATGCAAGTAGGAAGTGTCTGAAGTATGTCAGAGGACTGCTAAGTGTATTACGAGTCTTATCCTGCTGTCTGGTTCCATGGTGTAACGGTTAGCACTCTGGACTCTGAATCCAGCTATCCGAGTTCGAATCTCGGTGGAACCTTCGTTTAGTCTAAATTTTCTGTAATAAGAGTTTCTCGCTGAGGAAGTGGCAGCAATAGGCTCACGGCGTTAGTTTCTACGTTTGTGTAAAAAACGATGCGTCTATAAAACGGCCGAATATTGGTGCGACTTTGTGACCTATATAGAACATTAAACGAGTAATACCTGTAAGAGCAAGCAATTTTACGATAATTCGAAGAATTATCATTATCCCACTAGGGTTAAAAATCCCATGATTATCAACTAGCTATTACAAGCTGAGCAAATGAATTTCCTTTAAAATAGGTTTAAAACATAGGGAGGTTCTGACTCAGTGGGCATTCTCTGGAGCCTCTTTGCTGATGAGATTAGAAAAACAGTCCTCTGGGCCGGATTTGAGCCAGCGACCTATGGATAACTGTGAATCCTCCACTACAGTCCACCGCTCTACCAACTGAGCTACCAGAGGCTCTGTATACTTTCTTATTCCTACTCATTGCTTTACGTCCGTCCCTGTCTGCAGTCTGCACACACTGCTACTCAGCGCGGCCATATAGACGCACAGGAAATGCAATCATCGGCTGCAACTGCAAACATTGCCCAGATTAAGTTGTATAATGCTCGATGGTGTCGATTAGGTTAAAATATGCAAGTAGGAAGTGTCTGAAGTATGTCAGAGGACTGCTAAGTGTATTACGAGTCTTATCCTGCTGTCTGGTTCTATGGTGTAACGGTTAGCACTCTGGACTCTGAATCCAGCGATCCGAGTTCGAATCTCGGTGGAACCTTCGTTTAGTCTAAATTTTCTGTAATAAGAGTTTCTCGCTGAGGAAGTAGCAGCAATAGGCTCACGGCGTTAGTTTCTACGTTTGTGTAAAAAACGATGCGTCTATAAAACGGCCGAATATTGGTGCGACTTTGTGACCTATATAGAACATTAAACGAGTAATACCTGTAAGAGCAAGCAATTTTACGATAATTCGAAGAAATATCATTATCCCACGAAGGTTAAAAATCCCATGATTATCAACTAGCTATTACAAGCTGAGCAAATGAATTTCCTTTAAAATAGGTTTAAAACATAGGGAGGTTCTGACTCAGTGGGCATTCTCTGGAGCCTCTTTGCTGATGAGATTAGAAAAGCAGTCCTCTGGGCCGGATTTGAACCAGCGACCTATGGATAACTGTGAATCCTCCACTACAGTCCACCGCTCTACCAACTGAGCTACCATAGGCTCTGTATACTTTCTTATTCCTACTCATTGCTTTACGTCCGTCCCTGTCTGCCGTCTGCACACACTGCTACTCAGCGCGGCCATATAGACGCACAGGAAATGCAATCATCGGCTGCAACTGCAAACATTGCCCAGATTAAGTTTTATAATGCTCGATGGTGTCGATTAGGTTAAAATATGCAAGTAGGATGTGTCTGAAGTATGTCAGAGGACTCCTAAGTGTGTTACGAGTCTTAACCTGCTGTCTGGTTCCATGGTGTAACGGTTAGCACTCTGGACTCTGAATCCAGCCATCCGAGTTCGAATCTCGGTGGAACCTTCGTTTAGTCTAAATTTTCTGTAATAAGAGTTTCTCGCTGAGGAAGTAGCAGCAATAGGCTCACGGCGTTAGTTTCTACGTTTGTGTAAAAAACGATGCGTCTATAAAACGGCCGAATATTGGTGCGACTTTGTGACCTATATAGAACATTAAACGAGTAATACCTGTAAGAGCAAGCAATTTTACGATAATTCGAAGAAATATCATTATCCCACGAAGGTTAAAAATCCCATGATTATCAACTAGCTATTACAAGCTGAGCAAATGAATTTCCTTTAAAATAGGTTTAAAACATAGGGAGGTTCTGACTCAGTGGGCATTCTCTGGAGCCTCTTTGCTGATGAGATTAGAAAAACAGTCCTCTGGGCCGGATTTGAACCAGCGACCTATGGATAACTGTGAATCCTCCACTACAGTCAACGGCTCTACCAACTGAGCTACCAGAGGCTCTGTATACTTTCTTATTCCTACTCATTGCTTTACGTCCGTCCCTGTCTGCCGTCTGCACACACTGCTACTCAGCGCGGCCATATAGACTCACAGGAAATGCAATCATCGGCTGCAACTGCAAACATTGCCCAGATTAAGTTTTATAATGCTCGATGGTGTCGATTAGGTTAAAATATGCAAGTAGGAAGTGTCTGAAGTATGTCAGAGGACTGCTAAGTGTATTACGAGTCTTATCCTGCTGTCTGGTTCCATGGTGTAACGGTTAGCACTCTGGACTCTGAATCCAGCGATCCGAGTTCGAATCTCGGTGGAACCTTCGTTTAGTCTAAATTTTCTGTAATAAGAGTTTCTCGCTGAGGAAGTAGCAGCAATAGGCTCACGGCGTTAGTTTCTACGTTTGTGTAAAAAACGATGCGTCTATAAAACGGCCGAATATTGGTGCGACTTTGTGACCTATATAGAACATTAAACGAGTAATACCTGTAAGAGCAAGCAATTTTACGATAATTCGAAGAAATATCATTATCCCACGAAGGTTAAAAATCCCATGATTATCAACTAGCTATTACAAGCTGAGCAAATGAATTTCCTTTAAAATAGGTTTAAAACATAGGGAGGTTCTGACTCAGTGGGGATTCTCTGGAGCCTCTTTGCTGATGAGATTAGAAAAACAGTCCTCTGGGCCGGATTTGAACCAGCGACCTATGGATAACTGTGAATCCTCCACTACAGTCCACCGCTCTACCAACTGAGCTACCAGAGGCTCTGTATACTTTCTTATTCCTACTCATTGCTTTACGTCCGTCCCTGTCTGCCGTCTGCACACACTGCTACTCAGCGCGGCCATATAGACGCACAGGAAATGCAATCATCGGCTGCAACTGCAAACATTGCCCAGATTAAGTTTTATAATGCTCGATGGTGTCGATTAGGTTAAAATATGCAAGTAGGAAGTGTCTGAAGTATGTCAGAGGACTGCTAAGTGTATTACGAGTCTTATCCTGCTGTCTGGTTCCATGGTGTAACGGTTAGCACTCTGGACTCTGAATCCAGCGATCCGAGTTCGAATCTCGGTGGAACCTTCGTTTAGTCTAAATTTTCTGTAATAAGAGTTTCTCGCTGAGGAAGTAGCAGCAATAGGCTCACGGCGTTAGTTTCTACGTTTGTGTAAAAAACGATGCGTCCATAAAACGGCCGAATATTGGTGCGACTTTGTGACCTATATAGAACATTAAACGAGTAATACCTGTAAGAGCAAGCAATTTTACGATAATTCGAAGAAATATCATTATCCCACGAAGGTTAAAAATCCCATGATTATCTACTAGCTATTATAAGCTGAGCAAATGAATTTCCTTTAAAATAGGTTTAAAACATAGGGAGGTTCTGACTCAGTGGGCATTCTCTGGAGCCTCTTTGCTGATGAGATTAGAAAAACAGTCCTCTGGGCCGGATTTGAACCAGCGACCTATGGATAACTGTGAATCCTCCACTACAGTCCACCGCTCTACCAACTGAGCTACCAGAGGCTCTGTATACTTTCTTATTCCTACTCATTGCTTTACGTCCGTCCCTGTCTGCCGTCTGCACACACTGCTACTCAGCGCGGCCATATAGACGCACAGGAAATGCAATCATCGGCTGCAACTGCAAACATTGCCCAGATTAAGATTTATAATGCTCGATGGTGTCGATTAGGTTAAAATATGCAAGTAGGAAGTGTCTGAAGTATGTCAGAGGACTGCTAAGTGTATTACGAGTCTTATCCTGCTGTCTGGTTCCATGGTGTAACGGTTAGCACTCTGGACTCTGAATCCAGCGATCCGAGTTCGAATCTCGGTGGATCCTTCGTTTAGTCTAAATTTTCTGTAATAAGAGTTTCTCGCTGAGGAAGTAGCAGCAATAGGCTCACGGCGTTAGTTTCTACGTTTGTGTAAAAAACGATGCGTCTATAAAACGGCCGAATATTGGTGCGACTTTGTGACCTATATAGAACATTAAACGAGTAATACCTGTAAGAGCAAGCAATTTTACGATAATTCGAAGAAATATCATTATCCCACGAAGGTTAAAAATCCCATGATTATCAACTAGCTATTACAAGCTGAGCAAATGAATTTCCTTTAAAATAGGTTTAAAACATAGGGAGGTTCTGACTCAGTGGGCATTCTCTGGAGCCTCTTTGCTGATGAGATTAGAAAAACAGTCCTCTGGTCCGGATTTGAACCAGCGACCTATGGATAACTGTGAATCCTCCACTACAGTCCACCGCTCTACCAACTGAGCTACCAGAGGCTCTGTATACTTTCTTATTCCTACTCATTGCTTTACGTCCGTCCCTGTCTGCCGTCTGCACACACTGCTACTCAGCGCGGCCATATAGACGCACAGGAAATGCAATCATCGGCTGCAACTGCAAACATTGCCCAGATTAAGTTTTATAATGCTCGATGGTGTCGATTAGGTTAAAATACGCAAGTAGGAAGTGTCTGAAGTATGTCAGAGGACTGCTAAGTGTATTACGAGTCTTATCCTGCTGTCTGGTTCCATGGTGTAACGGTTAGCACTCTGGACTCTGAATCCAGAGATCCGAGTTCGAATCTCGGTGGAACCTTCGTTTAGTCTAAATTTTCTGTAATAAGAGTTTCTCGCTGAGGAAGTAGCAGCAATAGGCTCACGGCGTTAGTTTCTACGTTTGTGTAAAAAACGATGCGTCCATAAAACGGCCGAATATTGGTGCGACTTTGTGACCTATATAGAACATTAAACGAGTAATACCTGTAAGAGCAAGCAATTTTACGATAATTCGAAGAAATATCATTATCCCACGAAGGTTAAAAATCCCATGATTATCTACTAGCTATTATAAGCTGAGCAAATGAATTTCCTTTAAAATAGGTTTAAAACATAGGGAGGTTCTGACTCAGTGGGCATTCTCTGGAGCCTCTTTGCTGATGAGATTAGAAAAACAGTCCTCTGGGCCGGATTTGAACCAGCGACCTATGGATAACTGTGAATCCTCCACTACAGTCCACCGCTCTACCAACTGAGCTACCAGAGGCTCTGTATACTTTCTTATTCCTACTCATTGCTTTACGTCCGTCCCTGTCTGCCGTCTGCACACACTGCTACTCAGCGCGGCCATATAGACGCACAGGAAATGCAATCATCGGCTGCAACTGCAAACATTGCCCAGATTAAGATTTATAATGCTCGATGGTGTCGATTAGGTTAAAATATGCAAGTAGGAAGTGTCTGAAGTATGTCAGAGGACTGCTAAGTGTATTACGAGTCTTATCCTGCTGTCTGGTTCCATGGTGTAACGGTTAGCACTCTGGACTCTGAATCCAGCGATCCGAGTTCGAATCTCGGTGGATCCTTCGTTTAGTCTAAATTTTCTGTAATAAGAGTTTCTCGCTGAGGAAGTAGCAGCAATAGGCTCACGGCGTTAGTTTCTACGTTTGTGTAAAAAACGATGCGTCTATAAAACGGCCGAATATTGGTGCGACTTTGTGACCTATATAGAACATTAAACGAGTAATACCTGTAAGAGCAAGCAATTTTACGATAATTCGAAGAAATATCATTATCCCACGAAGGTTAAAAATCCCATGATTATCAACTAGCTATTACAAGCTGAGCAAATGAATTTCCTTTAAAATAGGTTTAAAACATAGGGAGGTTCTGACTCAGTGGGCATTCTCTGGAGCCTCTTTGCTGATGAGATTAGAAAAACAGTCCTCTGGTCCGGATTTGAACCAGCGACCTATGGATAACTGTGAATCCTCCACTACAGTCCACCGCTCTACCAACTGAGCTACCAGAGGCTCTGTATACTTTCTTATTCCTACTCATTGCTTTACGTCCGTCCCTGTCTGCCGTCTGCACACACTGCTACTCAGCGCGGCCATATAGACGCACAGGAAATGCAATCATCGGCTGCAACTGCAAACATTGCCCAGATTAAGTTTTATAATGCTCGATGGTGTCGATTAGGTTAAAATATGCAAGTAGGAAGTGTCTGAAGTATGTCAGAGGACTGCTAAGTGTATTACGAGTGTTATCCTGCTGTCTGGTTCCATGGTGTAACGGTTAGCACTCTGGACTCTGAATCCAGCGATCCGAGTTCGAATCTCGGTGGAACCTTCGTTTAGTCTAAATTTTCTGTAATAAGAGTTTCTCGCTGAGGAAGTAGCAGCAATAGGCTCACGGCGTTAGTTTCTACGTTTGTGTAAAAAACGATGCGTCTATAAAACGGCCGAATATTGGTGCGACTTTGTGACCTATATAGAACATTAAACGAGTAATACCTGTAAGAGCAAGCAATTTTACGATAATTCGAAGAAATATCATTATCCCACGAAGGTTAAAAATCCCATGATTATCAACTAGCTATTACAAGCTGAGCAAATGAATTTCCTTTAAAATAGGTTTAAAACATAGGGAGGTTCTGACTCAGTGGGCATTCTCTGGAGCCTCTTTGCTGATGAGATTAGAAAAACAGTCCTCTGGGCCGGATTTGAACCAGCGACCTATGGATAACTGTGAATCCTCCACTACAGTCCACCGCTCTACCAACTGAGCTACCAGAGGCTCTGTATACTTTCTTATTCCTACTCATTGCTTTACGTCCGTCCCTGTCTGCCGTCTGCACACACTGCTACTCAGCGCGGCCATATAGACGCACAGGAAATGCAATCATCGGCTGCAACTGCAAACATTGCCCAGATTAAGTTTTATAATGCTCGATGGTGTCGATTAGGTTAAAATATGCAAGTAGGAAGTGTCTGAAGTATGTCAGAGGACTGCTAAGTGTATTACGAGTCTTATCCTGCTGTCTGGTTCCATGGTGTAACGGTTAGCACTCTGGACTCTGAATGCAGCGATCCGAGTTCGAATCTCGGTGGAACCTTCGTTTAGTCTAAATTTTCTGTAATAAGAGTTTCTCGCTGAGGAAGTAGCAGCAATAGGCTCACGGCGTTAGTTTCTACGTTTGTGTAAAAAACGATGCGTCTATAAAACGGCCGAATATTGGTGCGACTTTGTGACCTATATAGAACATTAAACGAGTAATACCTGTAAGAGCAAGCAATTTTACGATAATTCGAAGAAATATCATTATCCCACGAAGGTTAAAAGTCCCATGATTATCAACTAGCTATTACAAGCTGAGCAAATGAATTTCCTTTAAAATAGGTTTAAAACATAGGGAGGTTCTGACTCAGTGGGCATTCTCTGGAGCCTCTTTGCTGATGAGATTAGAAAAACAGCCCTCTGGGCCGGATTTGAACCAGCGACCTATGGATAACTGTGAATCCTCCACTACAGTCCACCGCTCTACCAACTGAGCTACCAGAGGCTCTGTATACTTTCTTATTCCTACTCATTGCTTTACGTCCGTCCCTGTCTGCCGTCTGCACACACTGCTACTCAGCGCGGCCATATAGACGCACAGGAAATGCAATCATCGGCTGCAACTGCAAACATTGCCCAGATTAAGTTTTATAATGCTCGATGGTGTCGATTAGGTTAAAATATGCAAGTAGGAAGTGTCTGAAGTATGTCAGAGGACTGCTAAGTGTATTACGAGTCTTATCCTGCTGTCTGGTTCCATGGTGTAACGGTTAGCACTCTGGACTCTGAATCCAGCGATCCGAGTTCGAATCTCGGTGGAACCTTCGTTTAGTCTAAATTTTCTGTAATAAGAGTTTCTCGCTGAGGAAGTAGCAGCAATAGGCTCACGGCGTTAGTTTCTACGTTTGTGTAAAAAACGATGCGTCTATAAAACGGCCAAATATTGGTGCGACTTTGTGACCTATATAGAACATTAAACGAGTAATACCTATAAGAGCAAGCAATTTTACGATAATTCGAAGAAATATCATTATCCCACGAAGGTTAAAAATCCCATGATTATCAACTAGCTATTACAAGCTGAGCAAACGAATTTCCTTTAAAATAGGTTTAAAACATAGGGAGGTTCTGACTCAGTGGGCATTCTCTGGAGCCTCTTTGCTGATGAGATTAGAAAAACAGTCCTCTGGGCCGGATTTGAACCAGCGACCTATGGATAACTGAGAATCCTCCACTACAGTCCACCGCTCTACCAACTGAGCTACCAGAGGCTCTGTATACTTTCTTATTCCTACTCATTGCTTTACGTCCGTCCCTGTCTGCCGTCTGCACGCACTGCTACTCAGCGCGGCCATATAGACGCACAGGAAATGCAATCATCGGCTGCAACTGCAAACATTGCCCAGATTAAGTTTTATAATGCTCGATGGTGTCGATTAGGTTAAAATATGCAAGTAGGAAGTGTCTGAAGTATGTCAGAGGACTGCTAAGTGTATTACGAGTCTTATCCTGCTGTCTGGTTCCATGGTGTAACGGTTAGCACTCTGGACTCTGAATCCAGCGATCCGAGTTCGAATCTCGGTGGAACCTTCGTTTAGTCTAAATTTTGTGTAATAAGAGTTTCTCGCTGAGGAAGTAGCAGCAATAGGCTCACGGCGTTAGTTTCTACGTTTGTGTAAAAAACGATGCGTCTATAAAACGGCCGAATATTGGTGCGACTTTGTGACCTATATAGAACATTAAACGAGTAATACCTGTAAGAGCAAGCAATTTTACGATAATTCGAAGAAATATCATTATCCCACGAAGGTTAAAAATCCCATGATTATCAACTAGCTATTACAAGCTGAGCAAATGAATTTCCTTTAAAATAGGTTTAAAACATAGGGAGGTTCTGACTCAGTGGGCATTCTCTGGAGCCTCTTTGCTGATGAGATTAGAAAAACAGTCCTCTGGGCCGGATTTGAACCAGCGACCAATGGATAACTGTGAATCCTCCACTACAGTCCACCGCTCTACCAACTGAGCTACCAGAGGCTCTGTATACTTTCTTATTCCTACTCATTGCTTTACGTCCGTCCCTGTCTGCCGTTTGCACACACTGCTACTCAGCGCGGCCATATAGACGCACAGGAAATGCAATCATCGGCTGCAACTGCAAACATTGCCCAGATTAAGTTTTATAATGCTCGATGGTGTCGATTAGGTTAAAATATGCAAGTAGGAAGTGTCTGAAGTATGTCAGAGGACTGCTAAGTGTATTACGAGTCTTATCCTGCTGTCTGGTTCCATGGTGTAACGGGTAGCACTCTGGACTCTGAATCTAGCGATCCGAGTTCGAATCTCGGTGGAACTTTCGTTTAGTCTAAATTTTCTGTAATAAGAGTTTCTCGCTGAGGAAGTAGCAGCAATAGGCTCACGGCTTTAGTTTCTACGTTTGTGTAAAAAACGATGCGTCTATAAAACGGCCGAATATTGGTGCGACTTTGTGACCTATATAGAACATTAAACGAGTAATACCTGTAAGAGCAAGCAATTTTACGATAATTCGAAGAAATATCATTATCCCACGAAGGTTAAAAATCCCATGATTATCAACTAGCTATTACAAGCTGAGCAAATGAATTTCCTTTAAAATAGGTTTAAAACATAGGGAGGTTCTGACTCAGTGGGCATTCTCCGGAGCCTCTTTGCTGATGAGATTAGAAAAACAGTCCCCTGGGCCGGATTTGAACCAGCGACCTATGGATAACTGTGAATCCTCCACTACAGTCCACCGCTCTACCAACTGAGCTACCAGAGGCTCTGTATACTTTCTTATTCCTACTCGTTGCTTTACGTCCGTCCCTGTCTGCCGTCTGCACACACTGCTACTCAGCGCGGCCATATAGACGCACAGGAAATGCAATCATCGGCTGCAACTGCAAACATTGCCCAGATTAAGTTATATAATGCTCGATGGTGTCGATTAGGTTAAAATATGCAAGTAGGAAGTGTCTGAAGTATGTCAGAGGACTGCTAAGTGTATTACGAGTCTTATCCTACTGTCTGGTTCCATGGTGTAACGGTTAGCACTCTGGACTCTGAATCCAGCGATCCGAGTGCGAATCTCGGTGGAACCTTCGTTTAGTCTAAATTTTCTGTAATAAGAGTTTCTCGCTGAGGAAGTAGCAGCAATAGGCTCACGGCGTTAGTTTCTACGTTTGTGTAAAAAACGATGCGTCTATAAAACGGCCGAATATTGGTGCGACTTTGTGACCTATATAGAACATTAAACGAGTAATACCTGTAAGAGCAAGCAATTTTACGATAATTCGAAGAAATATCATTATCCCACGAAGGTTAAAAATCCCATGATTATCAACTAGCTATTACAAGCTGAGCAAATGAATTTCCTTTAAAATAGGTTTAAAACATAGGGAGGTTCTGACTCAGTGGGCATTCTCCGGAGCCTCTTTGCTGATGAGATTAGAAAAACAGTCCTCTTAGCCGGATTTGAACCAGCGACCTATGGATAACTGTGAATCCTCCACTACAGTCCACCGCTGTACCAACTGAGCTACCAGAGGCTCTGTATACTTTCTTATTCCTACTCATTGCTTTACGTCCGTCCCTGTCTGCCGTCTGCACACACTGCTACTCAGCGCGGCCATATAGACGCACAGGAAATGCAATCATCGGCTGCAACTGCAAACATTGCCCAGATTAAGTTTTATAATGCTCGATGGTGTCGATTAGGTTAAAATATGCAAGTAGGAAGTGTCTGAAGTATGTCAGAGGACTGCTAAGTGTATTACGAGTCTTGTCCTGCTGTCTGGTTCCATGGTGTAACGGTTAGCACTCTGGACTCTGAATCCAGCGATCCGAGTTCGAATCTCGGTGAAACCTTCGTTTAGTCTAAATTTTCTGTAATAAGAGTTTCTCGCTGAGGAAGTAGCAGCAATAGGCTCACGGCGTTAGTTTCTACGTTTGTGAAAAAAACGATGCGTCTATAAAACGGCCGAATATTGGTGCGACTTTGTGACCTATATAGAACATTAAACGAGTAATACCTGTAAGAGCAAGCAATTTTACGATAATTCGAAGAAATATCATTATCCCACGAAGGTTAAAAATCCCATGATTATCAACTAGCTATTACAAGCTGAGCAAATGAATTTCCTTTAAAATAGGTTTAAAACATAGGGAGGTTCTGACTCAGTGGGCATTCTCTGGAGCCTCTTTGCTGATGAGATTAGAAAAACAGTCCTCTGGGCCGGATTTGAACCAGCGACCTATGGATAACTGTGAATCCTCCACTACAGTCCACCGCTCTACCAACTGAGCTCCCAGAGGCTCTGTATACTTTCTTATTCCTACTCGTTGCTTTACGTCCGTCCCTGTCTGCCGTCTGCACACACTGCTACTCAGCGCGGCCATATAGACGCACAGGAAATGCAATCATCGGCTGCAACTGCAAACATTGCCCAGATTAAGTTTTATAATGCTCGATGGTGTCGATTAGGTTAAAATATGCAAGTAGGAAGTGTCTGAAGTATGTCAGAGGACTGCTAAGTGTATTACGAGTCTTATCCTGCTGTCTGGTTCCATGGTGTAACGGGTAGCACTCTGGACTCTGAATCTAGCGATCCGAGTTCGAATCTCGGTGGAACCTTCGTTTAGTCTAAATTTTCTGTAATAAGAGTTTCTCGCTGAGGAAGTAGCAGCAATAGGCTCACGGCGTTAGTTTCTACGTTTGTGTAAAAAACGATGCGTCTATAAAACGGCCGAATATTGGTGCGACTTTGTGACCTATATAGATCATTAAACGAGTAATACCTGTAAGAGCAAGCAATTTTACGATAATTCGAAGAAATATCATTATCCCACGAAGGTTAAAAATCCCATGATTATCAACTAGCTATTACAAGCTGAGCAAATGAATTTCCTTTAAAATAGGTTTAAAACATAGGGAGGTTCTGACTCAGTGGGCATTCTCCGGAGCCTCTTTGCTGATGAGATTAGAAAAACAGTCCTCTGGGCCGGATTTGAACCAGCGACCTATGGATAACTGTGAATCCACCACTACAGTCCACCGCTCCACCAACTGAGCTACCAGAGGCTATGTATACTTTCTTATTCCTAGTCGTTGCTTTACGTCCGTCCCTGTCTGCCGTCTGCACACACTGCTACTCAGCGCGGCCATATAGACTCACAGGAAATGCAATCATCGGCTGCAACTGCAAACATTGCCCAGATTAAGTTTTATAATGCTCGATGGTGTCGATTAGGTTAAAATATGCAAGTAGGAAGTGTCTGAAGTATGTCAGAGGACTGCTAAGTGTATTACGAGTCCTATCCTGCTGTCTGGTTTCATGGTGTAACGGTTAGCACTCTGGACTCTGAATCCAGCGATCCGAGTTCGAATCTCGGTGGAACCTTCGTTTAGTCTAAATTTTCTGTAATAAGAGTTTCTCGCTGAGGAAGTAGCAGCAATAGGCTCACGGCGTTAGTTTCTACGTTTGTGTAAAAAACGATGCGTCTATAAAACGGCCGAATATTGGTGCGACTTTGTGACCTATATAGAACATTAAACGAGTAATACCTGTAAGAGCAAGCAATTTTACGATAATTTGAAGAAATATCATTATCCCACGAAGGTTAAAAATCCCATGATTATCAACTAGCTATTACAAGCTGAGCAAATGAATTTCCTTTAAAATAGGTTTAAAACATAGGGAGGTTCTGACTCAGTGGGCATTCTCCGGAGCCTCTTTGCTGATGAGATTAGAAAAACAGTCCTCTGGGCTGGATTTGAACCAGCGACCTATGGATAACTGTGAATCCTCCACTACAGTCCACCGCTCTACCAACTGAGCTACCAGAGGCTCTGTATACTTTCTTATTCCTACTCATTGCTTTACGTCCGTCCCTGTCTGCCGTCTGCACACACTGCTACTCAGCGCGGCCATATAGACGCACAGGAAATGCAATCATCGGCTGCAACTGCAAACATTGCCCAGATTAAGTTTTATAATGCTCGATGGTGTCGATTAGGTTAAAATATGCAAGTAGGAAGTGTCTGAAGTATGTCAGAGGACTGCTAAGTGTATTATGAGTCTTATCCTGCTGTCTGGTTCCATGGTGTAACGGTTAGCACTCTGGACTCTGAATCCAGCGATCCGAGTTCGAATCTCGTTGGAACCTTCGTTTAGTCTAAATTTTCTGTAATAAGAGTTTCTCGCTGAGGAAGTAGCAGCAATAGGCTCACGGCGTTAGTTTCTACGTTTGTGTAAAAAACGATGCGTCTATAAAACGGCCGAATATTGGTGCGACTTTGTGACCTATATAGAACATTAAACGAGTAATACCTGTAAGAGCAAGCAATTTTACGATAATTCGAAGAAATATCATTATCCCACGAAGGTTAAAAATCCCATGATTATCAACTAGCTATTACAAGCTGAGCAAATGAATTTCCTTTAAAATAGGTTTAAAACATAGGGAGGTTCTGACTCAGTGGGCATTCTCTGGAGCCTCTTTGCTGATGAGATTAGAAAAACAGTCCTCTGGGCCGGATTTGAACCAGCGACCTATGGATAACTGTGAATCCTCCACTACAGTCCACCGCTCTACCAACTGAGCTACCAGAGGCTCTGTATACTTTCTTATTCCTACTCATTGCTTTACGTCCGTCCCTGTCTGCCGTCTGCACACACTGCTACTCAGCGCGGCCATATAGACGCACAGGAAATGCAATCATCGGCTGCAACTGCAAACATTGCCCAGATTAAGTTTTATAATGCTCGATGGTGTCGATTAGGTTAAAATATGCAAGTAGGAAGTGTCTGAAGTATGTCAGAGGACTGCT
Source organism: Schistocerca gregaria (assembly GCF_023897955.1). Lineage (NCBI taxonomy): Eukaryota > Metazoa > Arthropoda > Insecta > Orthoptera > Acrididae > Schistocerca > Schistocerca gregaria. Next base: position 971,313,336 of record NC_064921.1, on the reverse strand, counting down.
AAGTGTATTACGAGTCTTATCCTGCTGTCTGGTTCCATGGTGTAACGGTTAGCACTCTGGACTCTGAATCCAGCTATCCGAGTTCGAATCTCGGTGGAACCTTCGTATAGTCTAAATTTTCTGTAATAAGAGTTTCTCGCTGAGGAAGTAGCAGCAATAGGCTCACGGCGTTAGTTTCTACGTTTGTGTAAAAAACGATGCGTCTATAAAACGGCCGAATATTGGTGCGACTTTGTGACCTATATAGAACATTAAACGAGTAATACCTGTAAGAGCAAGCAATTTTACGATAATTCGAAGAAATATCATTATCCCACGAAGGTTAAAAATCCCATGATTATCAACTAGCTATTACAAGCTGAGCAAATGAGTTTCCTTTAAAATAGGTTTAAAACATAGGGAGGTTCTGACTCAGTGGGCATTCTCTGGAGCCTCTTTGCTGATGAGATTAGAAAAACAGTCCTCTGGGCCGGATTTGAACCAGCGACCTATGGATAACTGTGAATCCTCCACTACAGTCCACCGCTCTACCAACTGAGCTACCAGAGGCTCTGTATACTTTCTTATTCCTACTCATTGCTTTACGTCCGTCCCTGTCTGCCGTCTGCACACACTGCTACTCAGCGCGGCCATATAGACGCACAGGAAATGCAATCATCGGCTGCAACTGCAAACATTGCCCAGATTAAGTTTTATAATGCTCGATGGTGTCGATTAGGTTAAAATATGCAAGTAGGAAGTGTCTGAAGTATGTCAGAGGACTGCTAAGTGTATTACAAGTCTTATCCTGCTGTCTGGTTCCATGGTGTAACGGTTAGCACTCTGGACTCTGAATCCAGCGATCCGAGTTCGAATCTCGGTGGAGCCTTCGTTTAGTCTAAATTTTCTGTAACAAGAGTTTCTCGCTGAGGAAGTAGCAGCAATAGGCTCATGGCGTTAGTTTCTACGTTTGTGTAAAAAACGATGCGTCTATAAAACGGCCGAATATTGGTGCGACTTTGTGACCTATATAGAACATTAAACGAGTAATACCTGTAAGAGCAAGCAATTTTACGATAATTCGAAGAAATATCATTATCCCACGAAGGTTAAAAATTCCATGATTATCAACTAGCTATTACAAGCTGAGCAAATGAATTTCCTTTAAAATAGGTTTAAAACATAGAGAGGTTCTGACTCAGTGGGCATTCTCTGGAGCCTCTTTGCTGATGAGATTAGAAAAACAGTCCTCTGGGCCGGATTTGAACCAGCGACCTATGGATAACTGTGAATCCTCCACTACAGTCCACCGCTCTACCAACTGAGCTACCAGAGGCTCTGTATAGTTTCTTATTCCTACTCATTGCTTTACGTCCGTCCCTGTCTGCCGTCTGCACACACTGCTACTCAGCGCGGCCATATAGACGCACAGGAAATGCAATCATCGGCTGCAACTGCAAACATTGCCCAGATTAAGTTTTATAATGCTCGATGGTGTCGATTAGGTTAAAATATGCAAGTAGGAAGTGTCTGAAGTATGTCAGAGGACTGCTAAGTGTATTACGAGTCTTATTCTGCTGTCTGGTTCCATGGTGTAACGGTTAGCACTCTGGACTCTGAATCCAGCGATCCGAGTTCGAATCTCGGTGGAACCTTCGTTTAGTCTAAATTTTCTGTAATAAGAGTTTCTCGCTGAGGAAGTAGCAGCAATAGGCTCACGGCGTTAGTTTCTACGTTTGTGTAAAAAACGATGCGTCTATAAAACGGCCGAATATTGGTGCGACTTTGTGACCTATATAGAACATTAAACGAGTAATACCTGTAAGAGCAAGCAATTTTACGATAATTCGAAGAAATATCATTATCCCACGAAGGTTAAAAATCCCATGATTATCAACTAGCTATTACAAGCTGAGCAAATGAATTTCCTTTAAAATAGGTTTAAAACATAGGGAGGTTCTGACTCAGTGGGCATTCTCTGGAGCCTCTTTGCTGATGAGATTAGAAAAACAGTCCTCTGGGCCGGATTTGAACCAGCGACCTATGGATAACTGTGAATCCTCCACTACAGTCCACCGCTCTACCAACTGAGCTACCAGAGGCTCTGTATACTTTCTTATTCCTACTCATTGCTTTACGTCCGTCCCTGTCTGCCGTCTGCACACACTGCTACTCAGCGCGGCCATATAGACGCACAGGAAATGCAATCATCGGCTGCAACTGCAAACATTGCCCAGATTAAGTTTTATAATGCTCGATGGTGTCGATTAGGTTAAAATATGCAAGTAGGAAGTGTCTGAAGTATGTCAGAGGACTGCTAAGTGTATTACGAGTCTTAACCTGCTGTCTGGTTCCGTGGTGTAACGGTTAGCACTCTGGACTCTGAATCCAGCGATCCGAGTTCGAATCTCGGTGGAACCTTCGTTTAGTCTAAATTTTCTGTAATAAGAGTTTCTCGCTGAGGAAGTAGCAGCAATAGGCTCACGGCGTTAGTTTCTACGTTTGTGTAAAAAACGATGCGTCTATAAAACGGCCGAATATTGGTGCGACTTTGTGACCTATATAGAACATTAAACGAGTAATACCTGTAAGAGCAAGCAATTTTACGATAATTTGAAGAAATATCATTATCCCACGAAGGTTAAAAATCCCATGATTATCAACTAGCTATTACAAGCTGAGCAAATGAATTTCCTTTAAAATAGGTTTAAAACATAGGGAGGTTCTGACTCAGTGGGCATTCTCCGGAGCCTCTTTGCTGATGAGATTAGAAAAACAGTCCTCTGGGCTGGATTTGAACCAGCGACCTATGGATAACTGTGAATCCTCCACTACAGTCCACCGCTCTACCAACTGAGCTACCAGAGGCTCTGTATACTTTCTTATTCCTACTCATTGCTTTACGTCCGTCCCTGTCTGCCGTCTGCACACACTGCTACTCAGCGCGGCCATATAGACGCACAGGAAATGCAATCATCGGCTGCAACTGCAAACATTGACCAGATTAAGTTTTATAATGCTCGATGGTGTCGATTAGGTTAAAATATGCAAGTAGGAAGTGTCTGAAGTATGTCAGAGGACTGCTAAGTGTATTACGAGTCTTATCCTGCTGTCTGGTTCCATGGTGTAACGGTTAGCACTCTGGACTCTGAATCCAGCGATCCGAGTTCGAATCTCGGTGGAACCTTCGTTTAGTCTAAATTTTCTGTAATAAGAGTTTCTCGCTGAGGAAGTAGCAGCAATAGGCTCACGGCGTTAGTTTCTACGTTTGTGTAAAAAACGATGCGTCTATAAAACGGCCGAATATTGGTGCGACTTTGTGACCTATATAGAACATTAAACGAGTAATACCTGTAAGAGCAAGCAATTTTACGATAATTCGAAGAAATATCATTATCCCACGAAGGTTAAAAATCCCATGATTATCAACTAGCTATTACAAGCTGAGCAAATGAATTTCCTTTAAAATAGGTTTAAAACATAGGGAGGTTCTGACTCAGTGGGCATTCTCTGGAGCCTCTTTGCTGATGAGATTAGAAAAACAGTCCTCTGGGCCGGATTTGAACCAGCGACCTATGGATAACTGTGAATCCTCCACTACAGTCAACCGCTCTACCAACTGAGCTACCAGAGGCTCTGTATAGTTTCTTATTCCTACTCATTGCTTTACGTCCGTCCCTGTCTGCCGTCTGCACACACTGCTACTCAGCGCGGCCATATAGACGCACAGGAAATGCAATCATCGGCTGCAACTGCAAACATTGCCCAGATTAAGTTTTATAATGCTCGATGGTGTCGATTAGGTTAAAATATGCAAGTAGGAAGTGTCTGAAGTATGTCAGAGGACTGCTAAGTGTATTACGAGTCTTATCCTGCTGTCTGGTTCCGTGGTGTAACGGTTAGCACTCTGGACTCTGAATGCAGCGATCCGAGTTCGTATCTCGGTGGAACCTTCGTTTAGTCTAAATTTTCTGTAATAAGAGTTTCTCGCTGAGGAAGTAGCAGCAATAGGCTCACGGCGTTAGTTTCTACGTTTGTGTAAAAAACGATGCGTCTATAAAACGGCCGAATATTGGTGCGACTTTGTGACCTATATAGAACATTAAACGAGTAATACCTGTAAGAGCAAGCAATTTTACGATAATTTGAAGAAATATCATTATCCCACGAAGGTTAAAAATCCCATGATTATCAACTAGCTATTACAAGCTGAGCAAATGAATTTCCTTTAAAATAGGTTTAAAACATAGGGAGGTTCTGACTCAGTGGGCATTCTCCGGAGCCTCTTTGCTGATGAGATTAGAAAAACAGTCCTCTGGGCTGGATTTGAACCAGCGACCTATGGATAACTGTGAATCCTCCACTTCAGTCCACCGCTCTACCAACTGAGCTACCAGAGGCTCTGTATACTTTCTTATTCCTACTCGTTGCTTTACGTCCGTCCCTGTCTGCCGTCTGCACACACTGCTACTCAGCGCGGCCATATAGACGCACAGGAAATGCAATCATCGGCTGCAACTGCAAACATTGCCCAGATTAAGTTTTATAATGCTCGATGGTGTCGATTAGGTTAAAATATGCAAGTAGGAAGTGTCTGAAGTATGTCAGAGGACTGATAAGTGTATTACGAGTCTTGTTCTGCTGTCTGGTTCCATGGTGTAACGGTTAGCACTCTGGACTCTGAACCCAGCGATCCGAGTTCGAATCTCGGTGGAACCTTCGTTTAGTCTAAATTTTCTGTAATAAGAGTTTCTCGCTGAGGAAGTAGCAGCAATAGGCTCACGGCGTTAGTTTCTACGTTTGTGTAAAAAACGATGCGTCTATAAAACGGCCGAATATTGGTGCGACTTTGTGACCTATATAGAACATTAAACGAGTAATACCTGTAAGAGCAAGCAATTTTACGATAATTCGAAGAAATATCATTATCCCACGAAGGTTAAAAATCCCATGATTATCAACTAGCTATTACAAGCTGAGCAAATGAATTTCCTTTAAAATAGGTTTAAAACATAGGGAGGTTCTGACTCAGTGGGCATTCTCTGGAGCTTCTTTGCTGATGAGATTAGAAAAACAGTCCTCTGGGCCGGATTTGAACCAGCGACCTATGGATAACTGTGAATCCTCCACTACAGTCCACCGCTCTACCAACTGAGCTACCAGAGGCTCTGTATACTTTCTTATTCCTACTCATTGCTTTACGTCCGTCCCTGTCTGCCGTCTGCACACACTGCTACTCAGCGCGGCCATATAGACGCACAGGAAATGCAATCATCGGCTGCAACTGCAAACATTGCCCAGATTAAGTTTTATAATGCTCGATGGTGTCGATTAGGTTAAAATATGCAAGTAGGAAGTGTCTGAAGTATGTCAGAGGACTGCTAAGTGTATTACGAGTCTTATCCTGCTGTCTGGTTCCATGGTGTAACGGTTAGCACTCTGGACTCTGAATCCAGCTATCCGAGTTCGAATCTAGGTGGAACCTTCGTTTAGTCTAAATTTTCTGTAATAAGAGTTTCTCGCTGAGGAAGTAGCAGCAATAGGCTCACGGCGTTAGTTTCTACGTTTGTGTAAAAAACGATGCGTCTATAAAACGGCCGAATATTGGTGCGACTTTGTGACCTATATAGAACATTAAACGAGTAATACCTGTAAGAGCAAGCAATTTTACGATAATTCGAAGAAATATCATTATCCCACGAAGGTTAAAAATCCCATGATTATCAACTAGCTATTACAAGCTGAGCAAATGAATTTCCTTTAAAATAGGTTTAGAACATAGGGAGGTTCTGACTCAGTGGGCATTCTCTGGAGCCTCTTTGCTGATGAGATTAGAAAAACAGTCCTCTGGGCCGGATTTGAACCAGCGACCTATGGATAACTGTGAATCCTCCACTACAGTCCACCGCTCTACCAACTGAGCTACCAGAGGCTCTGTATACTTTCTTATTCCTACTCATTGCTTTACGTCCTTCCCTGTCTGCCGTCTGCACACACTGCTACTCAGCGCGGCCATATAGACGCACAGGAAATGCAATCATCGGCTGCAACTGCAAACATTGCCCAGATTAAGTTTTATAATGCTCGATGGTGTCGATTAGGTTAAAATATGCAAGTAGGAAGTGTCTGAAGTATGTCAGAGGACTGCTAAGTGTATTACGAGTCTTATCCTGCTGTCTGGTTCCATGGTGTAACGGTTAGCACTCTGGACTCTGAATCCAGCGATCCGAGTTCGAATCTCGGTGGAACCTTCGTTTAGTCTAAATTTTCTGTAATAAGAGTTTCTCGCTGAGGAAGTAGCAGCAATAGGCTCACGGCGTTAGTTTCTACGTTTGTGTAAAAAACGATGCGTCTATAAAACGGCCGAATATTGGTGCGACTTTGTGACCTATATAGAACATTAAACGAGTAATACCTGTAAGAGCAAGCAATTTTACGATAATTCGAAGAAATATCATTATCCCACGAAGGTTAAAAATCCCATGATTATCAACTAGCTATTACAAGCTGAGCAAATGAATTTCCTTTAAAATAGGTTTAAAACATAGGGAGGTTCTGACTCAGTGGGCATTCTCTGGAGCCTCTTTGCTGATGAGATTAGAAAAACAGTCCTCTGGGCCGGATTTGAACCAGCGACCTATGGATAACTGTGAATCCTCCACTACAGTCCACCGCTCTACCAACTGAGCTACCAGAGGCTCTGTATACTTTCTTATTCCTACTCATTGCTTTACGTCCGTCCCTGTCTGCCGTCTGCACACACTGCTACTCAGCGCGGCCATATAGACGCACAGGAAATGCAATCATCGGCTGCAACTGCAAACATTGCCCAGATTAAGTTTTATAATGCTCGATGGTGTCGATTAGGTTAAAATATGCAAGTAGGAAGTGTCTGAAGTATGTCAGAGGACTCCTAAGTGTATTACGAGTCTTATCCTGCTGTCTGGTTCCATGGTGTAACGGTTAGCACTCTGGACTCTGAATACAGCGATCTGAGTTCGAATCTCGGTGGAACCTTCGTTTAGTCTAAATTTTCTGTAATAAGAGTTTCTCGCTGAGGAAGTAGCAGCAATAGGCTCACGGCGTTAGTTTCTACGTTTGTGTAAAAAACGATGCGTCTATAAAACGGCCGAATATTGGTGCGACTTTGTGACCTATATAGAACATTAAACGAGTAATACCTGTAAGAGCAAGCAATTTTACGATAATTCGAAGAAATATCATTATCCCACGAAGGTTAAAAATCCCATGATTATCAACTAGCTATTACAAGCTGAGCAAATGAATTTCCTTTAAAATAGGTTTAAAACATAGGGAGGTTCTGACTCAGTGGGCATTCTCTGGAGCCTCTTTGCTGATGAGATTAGAAAAACAGTCCTCTGGGCCGGATTTGAACCAGCGACCTATGGATAACTGTGAATCCTCCACTACAGTCCACCGCTCTACCAACTGAGCTACCAGAGGCTCTGTATACTTTCTTATTCCTACTCATTGCTTTACGTCCGTCCCTGTCTGCCGTCTGCACACACTGCTACTCAGCGCGGCCATATAGACGCACAGGAAATGCAATCATCGGCTGCAACTGCAAACATTGCCCAGATTAAGTTTTATAATGCTCGATGGTGTCGATTAGGTTAAAATATGCAAGTAGGAAGTGTCTGAAGTATGTCAGAGGACTGCTAAGTGTATTACGAGTCTTATCCTGCTGTCTGGTTCCATGGTGTAACGGTTAGCACTCTGGACTCTGAATCCAGCGATCCGAGTTCGAATCTCGGTGGAACCTTCGTTTAGTCTAAATTTTCTGTAATAAGAGTTTCTCGCTGAGGAAGTAGCAGCAATAGGCTCACGGCGTTAGTTTCTACGTTTGTGTAAAAAACGATGCGTCTATAAAACGGCCGAATATTGGTGCGACTTTGTGACCTATATAGAACATTAAACGAGTAATACCTGTAAGAGCAAGCAATTTTACGATAATTCGAAGAAATATCATTATCCCACGAAGGTTAAAAATCCCATGATTATCAACTAGCTATTACAAGCTGAGCAAATGAATTTCCTTTAAAATAGGTTTAAAACATAGGGAGGTTCTGACTCAGTGGGCATTCTCTGGAGCCTCTTTGCTGATGAGATTAGAAAAACAGTCCTCTGGGCCGGATTTGAACCAGCGACCTATGCATAACTGTGAATCCTCCACTACAGTCCACCGCTCTACCAACTGAGCTACCAGAGGCTCTGTATACTTTCTTATTCCTACTCATTGCTTTACGTCCGTCCCTGTCTGCCGTCTGCACACACTGCTACTCAGCGCGGCCATATAGACGCACAGGAAATGCAATCATCGGCTGCAACTGCAAACATTGCCCAGATTAAGTTTTATAATGCTCGATGGTGTCGATTAGGTTAAAATATGCAAGTAGGAAGTGTCTGAAGTATGTCAGAGGACTGCTAAGTGTATTACGAGTCTTATCCTGCTGTCTGGTTCCATGGTGTAACGGTTAGCACTCTGGACTCTGAATCCAGCGATCCGAGTTCGAATCTCGGTGGAGCCTTCGTTTAGTCTAAATTTTCTGTAACAAGAGTTTCTCGCTGAGGAAGTAGCAGCAATAGGCTCACGGCGTTAGTTTCTACGTTTGTGTAAAAAACGATGCGTCTATAAAACGGCCGAATATTGGTGCGACTTTGTGACCTATATAGAACATTAAACGAGTAATACCTGTAAGAGCAAGCAATTTTACGATAATTCGAAGAAATATCATTATCCCACGAAGGTTAAAAATTCCATGATTATCAACTAGCTATTACAAGCTGAGCAAATGAATTTCCTTTAAAATAGGTTTAAAACATAGAGAGGTTCTGACTCAGTGGGCATTATCTGGAGCCTCTTTGCTGATGAGATTAGAAAAACAGTCCTCTGGGCCGGATTTGAACCAGCGACCTATGGATAACTGTGAATCTTCCACTACAGTCCACCGCTCTACCAACTGAGCTACCACAGGCTCTGTATGCTTTCTTATTCCTACTCATTGCTTTACGTCCGTCCCTGTCTGCCGTCTGCACACACTGCTACTCAGCGCGGCCATATAGACGCACAGGAAATGCAATCATCGGCTGCAACTGCAAACATTGCCCAGATTAAGTTTTATAATGCTCGATGGTGTCGATTAGGTTAAAATATGCAAGTAGGAAGTGTCTGAAGTATGTCAGAGGACTGCTAAGTGTATTACGAGTCTTATTCTGCTGTCTGGTTCCATGGTGTAACGGTTAGCACTCTGGACTCTGAATCCAGCGATCCGAGTTCGAATCTCGGTGGAACCTTCGTTTAGTCTAAATTTTCTGTAATAAGAGTTTCTCGCTGAGGAAGTAGCAGCAATAGGCTCACGGCGTTAGTTTCTACGTTTGTGTAAAAAACGATGCGTCTATAAAACGGCCGAATATTGGTGCGACTTTGTGACCTATATAGAACATTAAACGAGTAATACCTGTAAGAGCAAGCAATTTTACGATAATTCGAAGAAATATCATTATCCCACGAAGGTTAAAAATCCCATGATTATCAACTAGCTATTACAAGCTGAGCAAATGAATTTCCTTTAAAATAGGTTTAAAACATAGGGAGGTTCTGACTCAGTGGGCACTCTCTGGAGCCTCTTTGCTGTTGAGATTAGAAAAACAGTCCTATGGGCCGGATTTGAACCAGCGACCTATGGATAACTGTGAATCCTCCACTACAGTCCACCGCTCTACCAACTGAGCTACCAGAGGCTCTGTATACTTTCTTATTCCTACTCATTGCTTTACGTCCGTCCCTGTCTGCCGTCTGCACACACTGCTACTCAGCGCGGCCATATAGACGCACAGGAAATGCAATCATCGGCTGCAACTGCAAACATTGCCCAGATTAAGTTTTATAATGCTCGATGGTGTCGATTAGGTTAAAATATGCAAGTAGGAAGTGTCTGAAGTATGTCAGAGGACTGCTAAGTGTATTACGAGTCTTATCCTGCTGTCTGGTTCCGTGGTGTAACGGTTAGCACTCTGGACTCTGAATCCAGCGATCCGAGTTCGAATCTCGGTGGAACCTTCGTTTAGTCTAAATTTTCTGTAATAAGAGTTTCTCGCTGAGGAAGTAGCAGCAATAGGCTCACGGCGTTAGTTTCTACGTTTGTGTAAAAAACGATGCGTCTATAAAACGGCCGAATATTGGTGCGACTTTGTGACCTATATAGAACATTAAACGAGTAATACCTGTAAGAGCAAGCAATTTTACGATAATTTGAAGAAATATCATTATCCCACGAAGGTTAAAAATCCCATGATTATCAACTAGCTATTACAAGCTGAGCAAATGAATTTCCTTTAAAATAGGTTTAAAACATAGGGAGGTTCTGACTCAGTGGGCATTCTCCGGAGCCTCTTTGCTGATGAGATTAGAAAAACAGTCCTCTGGGCTGGATTTGAACCAGCGACCTATGAATAACTGTGAATCCTCCACTACAGTCCACCGCTCTACCAACTGAGCTACCAGAGGCTCTGTATACTTTCTTATTCCTACTCATTGCTTTACGTCCGTCCCTGTCTGCCGTCTGCACACACTGCTACTCAGCGCGGCCATATAGACGCACAGGAAATGCAATCATCGGCTGCAACTGCAAACATTGCCCAGATTAAGTTTTATAATGCTCGATGGTGTCGATTAGGTTAAAATATGCAAGTAGGAAGTGTCTGAAGTATGTCAGAGGACTGCTAAGTGTATTACGAGTCTTATCCTGCTGTCTGGTTCCGTGGTGTAACGGTTAGCACTCTGGACTCTGAATCCAGCGATCCGAGTTCGAATCTCGGTGGAACGTTCGTTTAGTCTAAATTTTCTGTAATAAGAGTTTCTCGCTGAGGAAGTAGCAGCAATAGGCTCACGGCGTTAGTTTCTACGTTTGTGTAAAAAACGATGCGTCTATAAAACGGCCGAATATTGGTGCGACTTTGTGACCTATATAGAACATTAAACGAGTAATACCTGTAAGAGCAAGCAATTTTACGATAATTCGAAGAAATATCATTATCCCACGAAGGTTAAAAATCCCATGATTATCAACTAGCTATTACAAGCTGAGCAAATGAATTTCCTTTAAAATAGGTTTAGAACATAGGGAGGTTCTGACTCAGTGGGCATTCTCTGGAGCCTCTTTGTAGATGAGATTAGAAAAACAGTCCTCTGGGCCGGATTTGATCCAGCGACCTATGGATAACTGTGAATTCTCCACTACAGTCCACCGCTCTACCAACTGAGCTACCAGAGGCTCTGTATACTTTCTTATTCCTACTCATTGCTTTACGTCCTTCCCTGTCTGCCGTCTGCACACACTGCTACTCAGCGCGGCCATATAGACGCACAGGAAATGCAATCATCGGCTGCAACTGCAAACATTGCCCAGATTAAGTTTTATAATGCTCGATGGTCTCGATTAGTTTAAAATATGCAAGTAGGAAGTGTCTGAAGTATGTCAGAGGACTGCTAAGTGTATTACGAGTCTTATCCTGCTGTCTGGTTCCATGGTGTAACGGTTAGCACTCTGGACTCTGAATCCAGCGATCCGAGTTCGAATCTCGGTGGAACCTTCGTTTAGTCTAAATTTTCTGTAATAAGAGTTTCTCGCTGAGGAAGTAGCAGCAATAGGCTCACGGCGTTAGTTTCTACGTTTGTGTAAAAAACGATGCGTCTATAAAACGGCCGAATATTGGTGCGACTTTGTGACCTATATAGAACATTAAACGAGTAATACCTGTAAGAGCAAGCAATTTTACGATAATTCGAAGAAATATCATTATCCCACGAAGGTTAAAAATCCCATGATTATCAACTAGCTATTACAAGCTGAGCAAATGAATTTCCTTTAAAATAGGTTTAAAACATAGGGAGGTTCTGACTCAGTGGGCATTCTCTGGAGCCTCTTTGCTGATGAGATTAGAAAAACAGTCCTCTGGGCCGGATTTGAACCAGCGACCTATGGATAACTGTGAATCCTCCACTACAGTCCACCGCTCTACCAACTGAGCTACCAGAGGCTCTCTATACTTTCTTATTCCTACTCATTGCTTTACGTCCGTCCCTGTCTGCCGTCTGCACACACTGCTACTCAGCGCGGCCATATAGACGCACAGGAAATGCAATCATCGGCTGCAACTGCAAACATTGCCCAGATTAAGTTTTATAATGCTCGATGGTGTCGATTAGGTTAAAATATGCAAGTAGGAAGTGTCTGAAGTATGTCAGAGGACTGCTAAGTGTATTACGAGTCTTATCCTGCTGTCTGGTTCCATGGTGTAACGGTTAGCACTCTGGACTCTGAATCTAGCGATCCGAGTTCGAATCTCGGTGGAACCTTCGTTTAGTCTAAATTTTCTGTAATAAGAGTTTCTCGCTGAGGAAGTAGCAGCAATAGGCTCACGGCGTTAGTTTCTACGTTTGTGTAAAAAACGATGCGTCTATAAAACGGCCGAATATTGGTGCGACTTTGTGACCTATATAGAACATTAAACGAGTAATACCTGTAAGAGCAAGCAATTTTACGATAATTCGAAGAAATATCATTATCCCACGAAGGTTAAAAATCCCATGATTATCAACTAGCTATTACAAGCTGAGCAAATGAATTTCCTTTAAAATAGGTTTAAAACATAGGGAAGTTCTGACTCAATGGGCATTCTCTGGAGCCTCTTTGCTGATGAGATTAGAAAAACAGTCCTCTGGGCTGGATTTGAACCAGCGACCTATGGATAACTGTGAATCCTCCACTACAGTCCACCGCTCTACCAACTGAGCTACCAGAGGCTCTGTATACTTTCTTATTCCTACTCATTGCTTTACGTCCGTCCCTGTCTGCCGTCTGCACACACTGCTACTCAGCGCGGCCATATAGACGCACAGGAAATGCAATCATCGGCTGCAACTGCAAACATTGCCCAGATTGAGTTTTATAATGCTCGATGGTGTCGATTAGGTTAAAATATGCAAGTAGGAAGTGTCTGAAGTATGTCAGAGGACTGCTAAGTGTATTACGAGGCTTATCCTGCTGTCTGGTTCCATGGTGTAACGGTTAGCACTCTGGACTCTGAATCCAGCGATCCGAGTTCGAATCTCGGTGGAACCTTCGTTTAGTCTAAATTTTCTGTAATAAGAGTTTCTCGCTGAGGAAGTAGCAGCAATAGGCTCACGGCGTTAGTTTCTACGTTTGTGTAAAAAACGATGCGTCTATAAAACGGCCGAATATTGGTGCGACTTTGTGACCTATATAGAACATTAAACGAGTAATACCTGTAAGAGCAAGCAATTTTACGATAATTCGAAGAAATATCATTATCCCACGAAGGTTAAAAATCCCATGATTATCAACTAGCTATTACAAGCTGAGCAAATGAATTTCCTTTAAAATAGGTTTAAAACATAGGGAGGTTCTGACTCAGTGGGCATTCTCTGGAGCCTCTTTGCTGATGAGATTAGAAAAACAGTCCTCTGGGCCGGATTTGAACCAGCGACCTATGGATAACTGTGAATCCTCCACTACAGTCCACCGCTCTACCAACTGAGCTACCAGAGGCTCTGTATACTTTCTTATTCCTACTCATTGCTTTACGTCCGTCCCTGTCTGCCGTCTGCACACACTGCTACTCAGCGCGGCCATATAGACGCACAGGAAATGCAATCATCGGCTGCAACTGCAAACATTGCCCAGATTAAGTTTTATAATGCTCGATGGTGTCGATTAGGTTAAAATATGCAAGTAGGAAGTGTCTGAAGTATGTCAGAGGACTGCTAAGTGTATTACGAGTCTTATCCTGCTGTCTGGTTCCATGGTGTAACGGATAGCACTCTGGACTCTGAATCCAGCGATCCGAGTTCGAATCTCGGTGGAACCTTCGTTTAGTCTAAATTTTCTGTAATAAGAGTTACTCGCTGAGGAAGTAGCAGCAATGGGCTCACGGCGTTAGTTTCTACGTTTGTGTAAAAAACGATGCGTCTATAAAACGGCCGAATATTGGTGCGACTTTGTGACCTATATAGAACATTAAACGAGTAATACCTGTAAGAGCAAGCAATTTTACGATAATTCGAAGAAATATCATTATCCCACGAAGGTTAAAAATCCCATGATTATCAACTAGCTATTACAAGCTGAGCAAATAAATTTCTTTAAAATAGGTTTAAAACATAGGGAGGTTCTGACTCAGTGGGCATTCTCTGGAGCCTCTTTGCTGATGAGATTAGAAAAACAGTCCTCTGGGCCGGATTTGAACCAGCGACCTATGGATAACTGTGAATCCTCCACTACAGTCCACCGCTCTACCAACTGAGCTACCAGAGGCTCTGTATACTTTCCTATTCCTACTCATTGCTTTACGTCCGTCCCTGTCTGCCGTCTGCACACACTGCTACTCAGCGCGGCCATATAGACGCACAGGAAATGCAATCATCGGCTGCAACTGCAAACATTGCCCAGATTAAGTTTTATAATGCTCGATGGTGTCGATTAGGTTAAAATATGCAAGTAGGAAGGGTCTGAAGTATGTCAGAGGACTGCTAAGTGTATTACGAGTCTTATCCTGCTGTCTGGTTCCATGGTGTAACGGTTAGCACTCTGGACTCTGAATCCAGCGATCCGAGTTCGAATCTCGGTGGAACCTTCGTTTAGTCTAAATTTTCTGTAATAAGAGTTTCTCGCTGAGGAAGTAGCAGCAATAGGCTCACGGCGTTAGTTTCTACGTTTGTGTAAAAAACGATGCGTCTATAAAACGGCCGAATATTGGTGCGACTTTGTGACCTATATAGAACATTAAACGAGTAATACCTGTAAGAGCAAGCAATTTTACGATAATTCGAAGAAATATCATTATCCCACGAAGGTTAAAAATCCCATGATTATCAACTAGCTATTACAAGCTGAGCAAATGAATTTCCTTTAAAATAGGTTTAAACATAGGGAGGTTCTGAATCAGAGAGCATTCTCTGGAGCCTCTTTGCTGATGAGATTAGAAAAACAGTCCTCTGGGCCGGATTTGAACCAGCGACCTATGGATAACTGTGAATCCTCCACTACAGTCCACCGCTCTACCAACTGAGCTACCAGAGGCTCTGTATACTTTCTTATTCCTACTCATTGCTTTACGTCCGTCCCTGTCTGCCGTCTGCACACACTGCTACTCAGTGCGGCCATATAGACGCACAGGAAATGCAATCATCGGCTGCAACTGCAAACATTGCCCAGATTAAGTTTTATAATGCTCGATGGTGTCGATTAGGTTAACATATGCAAGTAGGAAGTGTCTGAAGTATGTCAGAGGACTGCTAAGTGTATTACGAGTCTTATCCTGCTGTCTGGTTCCATGGTGTAACGGTTAGCACTCTGGACTCTGAATCTAGCGATCCGAGTTCGAATCTCGGTGGAACCTTCGTTTAGTCTAAATTTTCTGTAATAAGAGTTTCTCGCTGAGGAAGTAGCAGCAATAGGCTCACGGCATTAGTTTCTACGTTTGTGTAAAAAACGATGCGTCTATAAAACGGCCGAATATTGGTGCGACTTTGTGACCTATATAGAACATTAAACGAGTAATACCTGTAAGAGCAAGCAATTTTACGATAATTCGAAGAAATATCATTATCCCACGAAGGTTAAAAATCCCATGATTATCAACTAGCTATTACAAGCTGAGCAAATGAATTTCCTTTAAAATAGGTTTAAAACATAGGGAAGTTCTGACTCAATGGGCATTCTCTGGAGCCTCTTTGCTGATGAGATTAGAAAAACAGTCCTCTGGGCCGGATTTGAACCAGCGACCTATGGATAACTGTGAATCCTCCACTACAGTCCACCGCTCTACCAACTGAGCTACCAGAGGCTCTGTATACCTTCTTATTCCTACTCATTGCTTTACGTCCGTCCCTGTCTGCCGTCTGCACACACTGCTACTCAGCGCGGCCATATAGACGCACAGGAAATGCAATCATCGGCTGCAACTGCAAACATTGCCCAGATTAAGTTTTATAATGCTCGATGGTGTCGATTAGGTTAAAATATGCAAGTAGGAAGTGTCTGAAGTATGTCAGAGGACTGCTAAGTGTATTACGAGTCTTATCCTGCTGTCTGGTTCCATGGTGTAACGGTTAGCACTCTGGACTCTGAATCTAGCGATCCGAGTTCGAATCTCGGTGGAACCTTCGTTTAGTCTAAATTTTCTGTAATATGAGTTTCTCGCTGAGGAAGTAGCAGCAATAGGCTCACGGCGTTAGTTTCTACGTTTGTGTAAAAAACGATGCGTCTATAAAACGGCCGAATATTGGTGCGACTTTGTGACCTATATAGAACATTAAACGAGTAATACCTGTAAGAGCAAGCAATTTTACGATAATTCGAAGAAATATCATTATCCCACGAAGGTTAAAAATCCCATGATTATCAACTAGCTATTACAAGCTGAGCAAATGAATTTCCTTTAAAATAGGTTTAAAACATAGGGAGGTTCTGACTCAGTGGGCATTCTCTGGAGCCTCTTTGCTGATGAGATTAGAAAAACAGTCCTCTGGGCCAGATTTGAACCAGCGACCTATGGATAACTGTGAATCCTCCACTACAGTCCACCGCTCTACCAACTGAGCTACCAGAGGCTCTGTATACTTTCTTATTCCTACTCATTGCTTTACGTCCGTCCCTGTCTGCCGTCTGCACACACTGCTACTCAGCGCGGCCATATAGACGCACAGGAAATGCAATCATCGGCTGCAACTGCAAACATTGCCCAGATTAAGTTTTATAATGCTCGATGGTGTCGATTAGGTTAAAATATGCAAGTAGGAAGTGTCTGAAGTATGTCAGAGGACTGCTAAGTGTATTACGAGTCTTATCCTGCTGTCTGGTTCCATGGTGTAACGGTTAGCACTCTGGACTCTGAATCCAGCGATCCGAGTTCGAATCTCGGTGGAACCTTCGTTTAGTCTAAATTTTCTGTAATAAGAGTTTCTCGCTGAGGAAGTAGCAGCAATGGGCTCACGGCGTTAGTTTCTACGTTTGTGTAAAAAACGATGCGTCTATAAAACGGCCGAATATTGGTGCGACTTTGTGACCTATATAGAACATTACACGAGTAATACCTGTAAGAGCAAGCAATTTTACGATAATTCGAAGAAATATCATTATCCCACGAAGGTTAAAAATCCCATGATTATCAACTAGCTATTACAAGCTGAGCAAATGAATTTCCTTTAAAATAGGTTTAGAACATAGGGAGGTTCTGACTCAGTGGGCATTCTCTGGAGCCTCTTTGCTGATGAGATTAGAAAAACAGTCCTCTGGGCCGGATTTGAACCAGCGACCTATGGATAACTGTGAATCCTCCACTACAGTCCACCGCTCTACCAACTGAGCTACCAGAGGCTCTGTATACTTTCTTATTCCTACTCATTGCTTTACGTCCGTCCCTGTCTGCCGTCTGCACACACTGCTACTCAGCGCGGCCATATAGACGCACAGGAAATGCAATCATCGGCTGCAACTGCAAACATTGCCCAGATTAAGTTTTATAATGCTCGATGGTGTCGATTAGGTTAAAATATGCAAGTAGGAAGTGTCTGAAGTATGTCAGAGGACTGCTAAGTGTATTACGAGTCTTATCCTGCTGTCTGGTTCCATGGTGTAACGGTTAGCACTCTGGACTCTGAATCCAGCGATCCGAGTTCGAATCTCGGTGGAACCTTCGTTTAGTCTAAATTTTCTGTAATAAGAGTTTCTCGCTGAGGAAGTAGCAGCAATAGGCTCACGGCGTTAGTTTCTACGTTTGTGTAAAAAACGATGCGTCTATAAAACGGCCGAATATTGGTGCGACTTTGTGACCTATATAGAACATTAAACGAGTAATACCTGTAAGAGCAAGCAATTTTACGATAATTCGAAGAAATATCATTATCCCACGAAGGTTAAAAATCCCATGATTATCAACTAGCTATTACAAGCTGAGCAAATGAATTTCCTTTAAAATAGGTTTAAAACATAGGGAGGTTCTAACTCAGTGAGCATTCTCTGGAGCCTCTTTGCTGATGAGATTAGAAAAACAGTCCTCTGGGCCGGATTTGAACCAGCGACCTATGGATAACTGTGAATCCTCCACTACAGTCCACCGCTCTACCAACTGAGCTACCAGAGGCTCTGTATACTCTCTTATTCCTACTCATTGCTTTATGTCCGTCCCTGTCTGCCGTCTGCACACACTGCTACTCAGCGCGGCCATATAGACGCACAGGAAATGCAATCATCGGCTGCAACTGCAAACATTGCCCAGATTAAGTTTTATAATGCTCGATGGTGTCGATTAGGTTAAAATATGCAAGTAGGAAGTGTCTGAAGTATGTCAGAGGACTGCTAAGTGTATTACGAGTCTTATCCTGCTGTCTGGTTCCATGGTGTAACGGTTAGCACTCTGGACTCTGAATCCAGCGATCCGAGTTCGAATCTCGGTGGAACCTTCGTTTAGTCTAAATTTTCTGTAATAAGAGTTTCTCGCTGAGGAAGTAGCAGCAATAGGCTCACGGCGTTAGTTTCTACGTTTGTGTAAAAAACGATGCGTCTATAAAACGGCCGAATATTGGTGCGACTTTGTGACCTATATAGAACATTAAACGAGTAATACCTGTAAGAGCAAGCAATTTTACGATAATTCGAAGAAATATCATTATCCCACGAAGGTTAAAAATCCCATGATTATCAACTAGCTATTACAAGCTGAGCAAATGAATTTCCTTTAAAATAGGTTTAAAACATAGGGAGGTTCTGACTCAGTGGGCATTCTCTGGAGCCTCTTTGCTGATGAGATTAGAAAAACAGTCCTCTGGGCCGGATTTGAACCAGCGACCTATGGATACCTGTGAATCCTCCACTACAGTCCACCGCTCTACCAACTGAGCTACCAGAGGCTCTGTATACTTTCTTATTCCTACTCATTGCTTTACGTCCGACCCTGTCTGCCGTCTGCACACACTGCTACTCAGCGCGGCCATATAGACGCACAGGAAATGCAATCATCGGCTGCAACTGCAAACATTGCCCAGAATAAGTTTTATAATGCTCGATGGTGTCGATTAGGTTAAAATATGCAAGTAGGAAGTGTCTGAAGTATGTCAGAGGACTGCTAAGTGTATTACGAGTCTTATCCTGCTGTCTGGTTCCATGGTGTAACGGTGAGCACTCTGGACTCTGAATCCAGCGATCCGAGTTCGAATCTCGGTGGAACCTTCGTTTAGTCTAAATTTTCTGTAATAAGAGTTTCTCGCTGAGGAAGTAGCAGCAATAGGCTCACGGCGTTAGTTTCTACGTTTGTGTAAAAAACGATGCGTCTATAAAACGGCCGAATATTGGTGCGACTTTGTGACCTATATAGAACATTAAACGAGTAATACCTGTAAGAGCAAGCAATTTTACGATAATTCGAAGAAATATCATTATCCCACGAAGGTTAAAAATCCCATGATTATCAACTAGCTATTACAAGCTGAGCAAATGAATTTCCTTTAAAATAGGTTTAAAACATAGGGAGGTTCTGACTCAGTGGGCATTCTCTGGAGCCTCTTTGCTGATGAGATTAGAAAAACAGTCCTCTGGGCCGGATTTGTACCAGCGACCTATGGATAACTGTGAATCCTCCACTACAGTCCACCGCTCTACCAACTGAGCTACCAGAGGCTCTGTATACTTTCTTATTCCTACTCATTGCTTTACGTCCGTCCCTGTCTGCCGTCTGCACACACTGCTACTCAGCGCGGCCATATAGACGCACAGGAAATGCAATCATCGGCTGCAACTGCAAACATTGCCCAGATTAAGTTTTATAATGCTCGATGGTGTCGATTAGGTTAAAATATGCAAGTAGGAAGTGTCTGAAGTATGTCAGAGGACTGCTAAGTGTATTACGAGTCTTATCCTGCTGTCTGGTTCCATGGTGTAACGGTTAGCACTCTGGACTCTGAATCCAGCGATCCGAGTTCGAATCTCGGTGGAACCTTCGTTTAGTCTAAATTTTCTGTAATAAGAGTTTCTCGCTGAGGAAGTAGCAGCAATAGGCTCACGGCGTTAGTTTCTACGTTTGTGTAAAAAACGATGCGTCTATAAAACGGCCGAATATTGGTGCGACTTTGTGACCTATATAGAACATTAAACGAGTAATACCTGTAAGAGCAAGCAATTTTACGATAATTCGAAGAAATATCATTATCCCACGAAGGTTAAAAATCCCATGATTATCAACTAGCTATTACAAGCTGAGCAAATGAATTTCCTTTAAAATAGGTTTAAAACATAGGGAGGTTCTGACTCAGTGGGCATTCTCTGGAGCCTCTTTGCTGATGAGATTAGAAAAACAGTCCTCTGGGCCGGATTTGAACCAGCGACCTATGGATAACTGTGAATCCTCCACTACAGTCCACCGCTCTACCAACTGAGCTACCAGAGGCTCTGTTTACTTTCTTATTCCTACTCATTGCTTTACGTCCGTCCCTGTCTGCCGTCTGCACACACTGCTACTCAGCGCGGCCATATAGACGCACAGGAAATGCAATCATCGGCTGCAACTGCAAACATTGCCCAGATTAAGTTTTATAATGCTCGATGGTGTCGATTAGGTTAAAATATGCAAGTAGGAAGTGTCTGAAGTATGTCAGAGGACTGCTAAGTGTATTACGAGTCTTATCCTGCTGTCTGGTTCCATGGTGTAACGGTTAGCATTCTGGACTCTGAATCCAGCGATCCGAGTTCGAATCTCGGTGGAACCTTCGTTTAGTCTAAATTTTCTGTAATAAGAGTTTCTCGCTGAGGAAGTAGCAGCAATAGGCTCACGGCGTTAGTTTCTACGTTTGTGTGAAAAACGATGCGTCTATAAAACGGCCGAATATTGGTGCGACTTTGTGACCTATATAGAACTTTAAACGAGTAATACCTGTAAGAGCAAGCAATTTTACGATAATTCGAAGAAATATCATTATCCCACGAAGGTTAAAAATCCCATGATTATCAACTAGCTATTACAAGCTGAGCAAATGAATTTCCTTTAAAATAGGTTTAAAACATAGGGAGGTTCTGACTCAGTGGGCATTCTCTGGAGCCTCTTTGCTGATGAGATTAGAAAAACAGTCCTCTGGGCCGGATTTGAACCAGCGACCTATGGATAACTGTGAATCCTCCACTACAGTCCACCGCTCTACCAACTGAGCTACCAGAGGCTCTGCATACTTTCTTATTCCTACTCATTGCTTTACGTCCGTCCCTGTCTGCCGTCTGCACACACTGCTACTCAGCGCGGCCATATAGACGCACAGGAAATGCAATCATCGGCTGCAACTGCAAACATTGCCCAGATTAAGTTTTATAATGCTCGATGGTGTCGATTAGGTTAAAATATGCAAGTAGGAAGTGTCTGAAGTATGTCAGAGGACTGCTAAGTGTATTACGAGTCTTATCCTGCTGTCTGGTTCCATGGTGTAACGGTTAGCACTCTGGACTCTGAATCCAGCGATCCGAGTTCGAATCTCGGTGGAACCTTCGTTTAGTCTAAATTTTGTGTAATAAGAGTTTCTCGCTGAGGAAGTAGCAGCAATAGGCTCACGGCGTTAGTTTCTACGTTTGTGTAAAAAACGATGCGTCTATAAAACGGCCGAATATTGGTGCGACTTCGTGACCTATATAGAACATTAAACGAGTAATACCTGTAAGAGCAAGCAATTTTACGATAATTCGAAGAAATATCATTATCCCACGAAGGTTAAAAATCCCATGATTATCAACTAGCTATTACAAGCTGAGCAAATGAATTTCCTTTAAAATAGGTTTAAAACATAGGGAGGTTCTGACTCAGTGAGCATTCTCTGGAGCCTCTTTGCTGATGAGATTAGAAAAACAGTCCTCTGGGCCGGATTTGAACCAGCGACCTATGGATAACTGTGAATCCTCCACTACAGTCCACCGCTCTACCAACTGAGCTACCAGAGGCTCTGTATACTCTCTTATTCCTACTCATTGCTTTATGTCCGTCTCTGTCTGCCGTCTGCACACACTGCTACTCAGCGCGGCCATATAGACGCACAGGAAATGCAATCATCGGCTGCAACTGCAAACATTGCCCAGATTAAGTTTTATAATGCTCGATGGTGTCGATTAGGTTAAAATATGCAAGTAGGAAGTGTCTGAAGTATGTCAGAGGACTGCTAAGTGTATTACGAGTCTTATCCTGCTGTCTGGTTCCATTCTGGCTTTAGCCGTCGCCGCGGTCGGACGTGCTTGTTGTTTACTCCGCGTACGTTAGCGCTATCGCCGGTGTTTGGTGTTTACGTGAAGTTAGCTGTACATTTTCGCTGTTATTTTTTGAGTGGTGTCTCTGATAAGTGTTTTTATAGTGCTTTCGTCCGTTCCACGTTTCGTGCTTCGCCGCAATTTCGGTTGTTGCCGGAATTTCGTCGGAACCGACGACCATGTCTGACACCGTCAGGAAGAATACTTTAGTCTTCTCGTTCGAGAAAGGAACACGGCCGGTCCAACCCACTGCGCTGGAAATCCACGATTGGCTGACTGAGGTAATCGGTATTAATTCTGACTCTGTTCATACCACGCAATTAGATGCTGAAAAATACTGTGTTTTTGTTAAATTTCTGAACTCAGTGACAGTCGATAAGTTGCTTGCAAAATGGGGTAATTCCGTCGAATTTGTTCATCGAGACGGTTCAAAAAGTAATGTCTCTGTACGAAAAGCTGATATCATGTACACCAATGTCAGGATTTTGAATGTTCCAATTGAAATTGATAATCAGTTGATCAAGGACGCTCTATCTAAATATGGCGAAGTTAAATCTATCTATAACGAAAGATGGTCGAAGCTATACAAGATACAGTGTTTTAATGGCATTAGATCCGTTGAAATGGAGGTGAAAGCCAACATTCCGTCCCATATATCCGTTGCAGGCCATAAAGCACATGTTGTGTATTCTGGTCAGGAGCGCACGTGCAATATTTGCAATGAGACAGGTCATTTCCGACAAGATTGTCCGCGCCGTGTTTTTGTTCTTAGGAACAATCTAACACAGCGTCAAAAACTGACCCTCAGCGATGTCTTACCAAATAGCACTTCCCTTCTTTCGGTTAACGACAGTGGTGCATGTACTTCTGCAGTGCCCGCCATAACTACTACGGAGTTCCCTCCCCTGAGCGTCATTACATCACACCCTTCTGTTCCCGATTGCGATCTCCAGAATAAGAAGCGACCGTTGGAAACGACCGATGACGGCTCGGACGGCGAGTCCGCCCGTAATTCGCCTTCCATCCGCAAGCAGAAGCAGTGTAATGCGGATGTGCTCGAGGAAACAAACAGTACATGTATTGACGTGACGACAGCCGCTGAGGCAACCCGGCCGCTGTCGGCGGCTGAACAGGTACAAACGGTCCACGGAGGGGACGCAGTAACGATTGTCGCGGAGACGGAAGAGGCGCACTCCGAAGCACAAGAGGTGACGGAGCGGAACCCAACTCAAGAACTTACAGACCCACAAACCGCCGACTCAGTCAGTGCTCTGGAGCTAGTGACGGAAGAACAAGGAAATGGCACTCGTAAAAAGGACGCTGTTGAGGCAGCTTCGGTCACAACGGTGGTAAAGATAGACAATCCGAATGACGGCGCGTTGAACCAAGATGTCCGAAGACGCCGACTCAAACCGCTACCTACTCTCAAAGCTTCCCGTAACCAAAGCAAACAACAACCAGCACAAGAGGAAGCGACGGCCAAGAACGTCTTGTATGAAATCATCACGGAAAGACCTAAGGAGGTACCTTCAAGTGACATTAGTGATGCAAAGCCCCTCGGTAAAACTAAAACCCGAGATGTTCGGAATCCTGCACCAAAATGAGGCTGTAAGATGAAAAAAAAAAAAGGGATTTTGTTGAACCAGTTTCATTTCTAATTGTACTACTGTCTTAGTCATATTTCAGAGGAACCAGATGAAGTGTTTACCGAGCTTCAAATACTGACTATTCTTTTAG
Source organism: Schistocerca gregaria (assembly GCF_023897955.1). NCBI lineage: Eukaryota > Metazoa > Arthropoda > Insecta > Orthoptera > Acrididae > Schistocerca > Schistocerca gregaria. The sequence goes on along the minus strand of NC_064921.1, from coordinate 971,289,304 downwards.
ATGTTTGTTTAAGCGGAGTCGTTTCTCTCTTCTAGAAGCTGCACATCTCTTTTCTTTTTTTTTTATTAATATTTTGTTATCTTTTTAATCACTTATTTACTTTTTATGCATACTAAATGTCCCAGGCATATACAATTACGACTATCAATATTAACAGGATTACATCCGTGACTAAAGTTACAGCGCTCAAGGATTATTTATATGAGTCAGGGACGGACATTGCTTTCCTACAGGAAGTAGTGCTGACTAATCTTACAGTGCCTGGATATTTGGCGATTTTAAATGTCTCACTTGACACCAACGTCGGTACAGCAATTTTAGTCAGGGAGGGGATTCCTGTCTCGGATATCGAGAGGTTGGACTCCGGCAGAGCGATAGGTATAAAAGTCTTTGGTTCTACCCTTATCAATCTGTATGCCCCTTCCGGCACATCCAATAGAATGGAAAGAGCACAGTTCTATAAAGAAGAAATCATTTATTTATTACGGAAAAACCCAAAAGATCTTATAATAGGCGGTGATTTTAATTGTGTGATAAATAAGAAAGACCAGGTTCCGAATTTTAATAACTGCAGTGAACTGAAGCGTTTCGTCACTGTTTTACAGCTTAAAGATGCTTGGGAAATAATGTATCCCACTTTTGTGGCATTTACATTCCTAGGTCCTCACTCACGTAGCAGGATCGACAGACTCTACATATCGCAAAGTCTAGCTAGCTCCTTCATTAAAGCAGAGACGATTCCAGTTTACTTTTCTGATCATAGCTCCGTGCTAGCTTCCATCAACCTTACTGCGCAACCCACTCGCCGTTTTAGAAGTTCATGGCACCTTAATACGTCACTGATGCAGGACGACGGATTAGAAGAAAGTTTGACAGAAGCGTGGGCATTGTGCCTCCGCTCTGCAGATAGACACGTCTCAGTACTAGACTGGTGGTGCAACAGGGCAAAGCCTAAACTGAGAAAAGTTCTCATCCAGTATAGTGTACAACGATCGAAAGACTTGAAAAATTCCATCGAATTTTATTATACCATGCTGCGAAATTTATATGAGCAGGCAAACACTTCCAACGTCCGTCTGGCAGATATCAAGCAAACTAAGGCCAAATTGCTCAGTCTTAAAAGACAGCAGATGGAGGGTCTGAAATTAAAATCCAAGGCTAAGACAGTCGTGGAGGATGAACATGCTTCCTTGTACCATCTACTGAAGCACGAAAGAAACAGGAGACGCACCTTCATTGATGGACTTCAGTCTGAAACTGGCGAGACACTCACGACTCAGAGAGACATCGTCAATGCAGTGCACAAATATTACGAAGACCTATACACTGCCAACCCGGTATGTGAAGAGTCCTTCGATGAGTTCCTTAGTTACATAGCTCCACAGGTCTCGGACGAGGAAAACGAAGACCTTCTCGTTGAGTGTACTAACGAAGATATCCACAGAATCATCTGCAAATCTCCTCTGAGGAAATCGCCGGGACCGGATGGTTTGCCTGTTGAATTTTATAAACGATACTGGCCACTGATTGGTGACATGTTTACCCGAATGACGAACGAGGTGCTTCAGGGAAAGCATTTACCTGCTGTTTTTAAAGAGAGCACAATAGTACTAATCCCAAAAAATGCTGCAAAAAGAAACCTCAACAACTTTCGTCCTATCTCCCTGTTAAACTCTGATTATAAAATCATCGGCAGAATTTTAAACAACAGACTCTCTCAGTTGGCCAAAAAGATAGTAAGTCCATACCAGTCCTGTGTGCCTACCAAGAGCATTTTCAAAAGCATAGCTGAATATAGAGATATAATTGCCATCACTGCTGTGACCACCATAAAATGTGCTATCATGTTTATTGACTTCCAGAAAGCATTTGATCGTGTGGATCATAGATTCCTTAGTGCCACACTGAACAAAATAGGTTTTAATGAGCGAGTCGTAAGTGTGATCAGCAATGTTGCAACAGGCATCAGCGCTTGTATATCAGTTAACTGCCAGAGGACAAAGCAGATTCAGATCAGGCGCGGCGTTCCTCAAGGAAGCCCCCTCTCCATGTTCCTATTCGTGCTTTCATTAGAACCTTTCCTCCGCAGTGTTCATGCCACTCTAACTGGCATCACATTATCTGGTCACCGAACAGTCATAAACGCCTATGCCGATGATGTCGGAGTCGTCCTGCGAAATCCCGACGACATTTTGAAATTGGAAACGCTAATTAAAAAGTACTGTAGAGTCTCCGGAGCAGGTGTCAACGCAAACAAAAGCAAACTCCTAAACCTGCGGGGTTTTCAACATACCACCTTAGCCTGGGCCACAATGGTCACCCAATGCAAAGCACTAGGAATAACACTGACACCTTGTCCGTTAAAAATGGCAGCTATCAATTGGAGAAATACGTCGGGACAACTTCTTGGAACAACAAGAGAAAACCTCCACCGTAACTTGAACCAAGTTCAGAGGGTGATTTTCATTAACCACTGCATTCTCTCCAGGAGTTACTTTATAGCACAGATCTTCCCACTACCGAAAATGATTGGAAAAAAGATAATGTCTACCATTGCCAGCTATCTTTGGAGAGGGGATATATTCAGAGTCGACGCAAAAACTGCGACCTTAGATCCCAGGAATGGAGGTTTGGGGTTAGTTGACATCAGAAATAAGGCGTCTGCGCTTTTTATAAAAAGGACCGCCACTATCCTTAGCGACCACGCTGATAGCATTACAACTAAATTATTTGAAGTTGTCAGGCCTGCCAGTTTACAGGCGCCGGTGAATGTGCAAAAAATAAATAACCGGCTCCAGTACGTTCGTGTATATTTTGTGGAATTCAGCTATCTCGGCGGTGTCATCATCAACTCACGACGGATCACGGCCCGCGATATTCTGTCCCATCGAAAGAAAATGGAGGGGAGAAACGAATTGGAAAGTAAATACCCACACACTGATTGGGACGCCATATGGAAAAATATTAATATGCGTGGTCTACCATCGGACGTCAAGTCAGCGTGGTATAAAACAGTGAATGAGACCGTAAGCACCAATGAAAGGTTACATGCAATCGGCGTTAGCGACACGAACCTATGTCTCAAATGTAAATTGATCGACACGTTAGTGCACAGATTCACGTGCGGTGGCAATCTACAACTCTGTAATTGGATTAGGGAACAACTGGCTTTTCTTACGAGATCTTCGGTGGAAAATTTTCCCCCTGTTACTTTCCTCAGGCCTCAGACTTGCTATTTTCCAGCAGCAAAAAACAACTCGGTCCATTGGTTAATGGGACACTATGTGAATTACGTAATTAATCACCTGGGAAATGACAATTCCACTGATTTTTACATGTACTTGAAGTGTGCTTTTTATAACGCCCTGAAATATAAAGACCACAAGAAAAACTACGGCAATATGCTTAAAATTGTATTCGAGCGACTGGGCATTGGTTGACAAGCCAACGAGATAAACAAAAATCGTTTATTTAAGCGAAACGACGCTTAAACAAAAACAATTGGGGAGAAGTACACTTTTACAGTTTCATATTACAATCACTTATCTTCTGCTGGCAAAGAAGGCTATTTTGTTTATTGCACAGAAGAAGCCGAAGCCGAAAGCCAGTATCGCAGGGTTAAAGATAAATTGTTTTCTTATACATTCATTTTATGACTGAGAAGGAAGTCTCATTTGTTTCCATGGAAGGGAACATACTTTTTTATTATTATTATTAATCTCAAGAAGGAAAGGAGGCTATGGAATTAGTGCCTTAACATAAAATTCCTTCTTCACATTCCATGAAGATTTTTCTTTTACAATACAAAAATAACAAACAAACAAAAATAATAATAATAACAATAAAAAAAAAACTAAACAGAAATTTAAAAAAATAATATACAGGTTCAGGGTCCACTATTCCCACAACTTTATTATATATTACAAAGAAGTATGCTAGGTTGCCGAGAAGCAGTGGATGAGAAAAAAAAAAAAAAAAAAAAAAAAGCACTAAAGCTATAACCTTCAATCTCTATTGCCTCGGCATGACATAAATTTTTTGTTTCAAATGAAGCATCTTTTGGTTCAGGATTTCGAAGGCAAAACAGCATATATCTACGTATACACAAGTTGTAAAATTTCTTATTGAAAACTATGATAAAGACACGCCTCAGCAACAGGACTGGGTGGAGACATCGCGGCCAGGCCTCGAGATTTTGACCCCTGCCCGCTTTGCCTCCGCCTGCCTCATGCTGCCAAGTTCCTTACAAAAAAAAAAAAAAAAAAAAAAAAAAAAAAAAAAAAAAAAAAAAAAAAAAAAAGTGGTAGAATGCTCGCCTGCCACGCGGGCGGCACTAAAAAAAAAAAAATAAAAAAAAAAAATGGCGCAAGGGATAACGCGTCTGACTACGGATCGGAAGATTCAAAAAAAAAAAAAATGGATAAGGCGTCGGACTTAAAAAAAAAAATGGATAAGGCGTCGGACTTCGGAAAAAAAAAGAAAAAATAAAAAAAAAAAAAAAGTGGTACCGCCCTTGTCCCGTCTTCCAACCGTTGAGAAAATCGTCAGATCTAAACGTGGTAGGGGCAACGCGTGCGAGCTGATTTTGTGTATTATTTCATGGAGCTGCGAATTCCCACAAAATACTCTGTAACAAAATCAGAAGAAAACCTAAAAAAAAAAAAAAAAAAAAAAAAAAATGGTGTAACGGTTAGCACTCTGGACTCTGAATCCAGCGATCCGAGTTCGAATCTCGGTGGAACCTTCGTTTAGTCTAAATTTTCTGTAATAAGAGTTTCTCGCTGAGGAAGTAGCAGCAATAGGCTCACGGCGTTAGTTTCTACGTTTGTGTAAAAAACGATGCGTCTATAAAACGGCCGAATATTGGTGCGACTTTGTGACCTATATAGAACATTAAACGAGTAATACCTGTAAGAGCAAGCAATTTTACGATAATTCGAAGAAATATCATTATCCCACGAAGGTTAAAAATCCCATGATTATCAACTAGCTATTACAAGCTGAGCAAATGAATTTCCTTTAAAATAGGTTTAAAACATAGGGAGGTTCCGACTCAGTGGGCATTCTCTGGAGCCTCTTTGCTGATGAGATTAGAAAAACAGTCCTCTGGGCCGGACTTGAACCAGCGACCTATAGATAACTGTGAATCCCCCACTACAGTCCACCGCTCTACCAACTGAGCTACCAGAGGCTCTGTATACTTTCTTATTCCTACTCATTGCTTTACGTCCGTCCCTGTCTGCCGTCTGCACACACTGCTACTCAGCGCGGCCATATAGACGCACAGGAAATGCAATCATCGGCTGCAACTGCAAACATTGCCCAGATTAAGTTTTATAATGCTCGATTTTGTCGATTAGGTTAAAATATGCAAGTAGGAAGTGTCTGAAGTATGTCAGAGGACTGCTAAGTGTATTACGAGTCTTATCCTGCTGTCTGGTTCCATGGTGTAACGGTTAGCACTCTGGACTCTGAATCCAGCGATCCGAGTTCGAATCTCGGTGGAACCTTCGTTTAGTCTAAATTTTCTGTAATAAGAGTTTCTCGCTGAGGAAGTAGCAGCAATAGGCTCACGGCGTTAGTTTCTACGTTTGTGTAAAAAACGATGCGTCTATAAAACGGCCGAATATTGGTGCGACTTTGTGACCTATATAGAACATTAAACGAGTAATACCTGTAAGAGCAAGCAATTTTACGATAATTCGAAGAAATATCATTATCCCACGAAGGTTAAAAATCCCATGATTATCAACTAGCTATTACAAGCTGAGCAAATGAATTTCCTTTAAAATAGGTTTAAAACATAGGGAGGTTCTGACTCAGTGGGCATTCTCTGGAGCCTCTTTGCTGATGAGATTAGAAAAACAGTCCTCTGGGCCGGATTTGAACCAGCGACCTATGGATAACTGTGAATCCTCCACTACAGTCCACCGCTCTACCAACTGAGCTACCAGAGGCTCTGTATACTTTCTTATTCCTACTCATTGCTTTACGTCCGTCCCTGTCTGCCGTCTGCACACACTGCTACTCAGCGCGGCCATATAGACGCACAGGAAATGCAATCATCGGCTGCAACTGCAAACATTGCCCAGATTAAGTTTTATAATGCTCGATGGTGTCGATTAGGTTAAAATATGCAAGTAGGAAGTGCCTGAAGTATGTCAGAGGACTGCCAAGTGTATTACGAGTCTTATCCTGCTGTCTGGTTCCATGGTGTAACGGTTAGCACTCTGGACTCTGAATGCAGCGATCCGAGTTCGAATCTCGGTGGAACCTTCGTTTAGTCTAAATTTTCTGTAATAAGAGTTTCTCGCTGAGGAAGTAGCAGCAATAGGCTCACGGCGTTAGTTTCTACGTTTGTGTAAAAAACGATGCGTCTATAAAACGGCCGAATATTGGTGCGACTTTGTGACCTATATAGAACATTAAACGAGTAATACCTGTAAGAGCAAGCAATTTTACGATAATTCGAAGAAATATCATTATCCCACGAAGGTTAAAAATCCCATGATTATCAACTAGCTATTACAAGCTGAGCAAATGAATTTCCTTTAAAATAGGTTTAAAACATAGGGAGGTTCTGACTCAGTGGGCATTCTCTGGAGCCTCTTTGCTGATGAGATTAGAAAAACAGTCCTCTGGGCCGGATTTGAACCAGCGACCTATGGATAACTGTGAATCCTCCACTACAGTCCACCGCTCTACCAACTGAGCTACCAGAGGCTCTGTATACTCTCTTATTCCTACTCATTGCTTTACGTCCGTCCCTGTCTGCCGTCTGCACACACTGCTACTCAGCGCGGCCATATAGACGCACAGGAAATGCAATCATCGGCTGCAACTGCAAACATTGCCCAGATTAAGTTTTATAATGCTCGATGGTGTCGATTAGGTTAAAATATGCAAGTAGGAAGTGTCTGAAGTATGTCAGAGGACTGCTAAGTGTATTACGAGTCTTATCCTGCTGTCTGGTTCCATGGTGTAACGGTTAGCACTCTGGACTCTGAATCCAGCGATCCGAGTTCGAATCTCGGTGGAACCTTCGTTTAGTCTAAATTTTCTGTAATAAGAGTTTCTCGCTGAGGAAGTAGCAGCAATAGGCTCACGGCGTTAGTTTCTACGTTTGTGTAAAAAACGATGCGTCTATAAAACGGCCGAATATTGGTGCGACTTTGTGACCTATATAGAACATTACACGAGTAATACCTGTAAGAGCAAGCAATTTTACGATAATTCGAAGAAATATCATTATCCCACGAAGGTTAAAAATCCCATGATTATCAACTAGCTATTACAAGCTGAGCAAATGAATTTCCTTTAAAATAGGTTTAAAACATAGGGAGCTTCTGACTCAGTGGGCATTCTCTGGAGCCTCTTTGCTGATGAGATTAGAAAAACAGTCCGCTGGGCCGGATTTGAACCAGCGACCTATGGATAACTGTGAATCCCCCACTACAGTCCACCGCTCTACCAACTGAGCTACCAGAGGCTCTGTATACTTTCTTATTCTTACTCATTGCTTTACGTCAGTCCCTGTCTGCCGTCTGCACACACTGCTACTCAGCGCGGCCATATAGACGCACAGGAAATGCAATCATCGGCTGCAACTGCAAACATTGCCCAGATTAAGTTTTATAATGCTCGATGGTGTCGATTAGGTTAAAATATGCAAGTAGGAAGTGTCTGAAGTATGTCAGAGGACTGCTAAGTGTATTACGAGTCTTATCCTGCTGTCTGGTTCCATGGTGTAACGGTTAGCACTCTGGACTCTGAATCCAGCGATCCGAGTTCGAATCTCGGTGGAACCTTCGTTTAGTCTAAATTTTCTGTAATAAGAGTTTCTCGCTGAGGAAGTAGCAGCAATAGGCTCACGGCGTTAGTTTCTACGTTTGTGTAAAAAACGATGCGTCTATAAAACGGCCGAATATTGGTGCGACTTTGTGACCTATATAGAACATTAAACGAGTAATACCTGTAAGAGCAAGCAATTTTACGATAATTCGAAGAAATATCATTATCCCACGAAGGTTAAAAATCCCATGATTATCAACTAGCTATTACAAGCTGAGCAAATGAATTTCCTTTAAAATAGGTTTAAAACATAGGGAGGTTCTGACTCAGTGGGCATTCTCTGGAGCCTCTTTGCTGATGAGATTAGAAAAACAGTCCTCTGGGCCGGATTTGAACCAGCGACCTATGGATAACTGTGAATCCTCCACTACAGTCCACCGCTCTACCAACTGAGCTACCAGAGGCTCTGTATACTTTCTTATTCCTACTCATTGCTTTACGTCCGTCCCTGTCTGCCGTCTGCACACACTGCTACTCAGCGCGGCCATATAGACGCACAGGAAATGCAATCATCGGCTGCAACTGCAAACATTGCCCAGATTAAGTTTTATAATGCTCGATGGTGTCGATTAGGTTAAAATATGCAAGTAGGAAGTGTCTGAAGTATGTCAGAGGACTGCTAAGTGTATTACGAGTCTTATCCTGCTGTCTGGTTCCATGGTGTAACGGTTAGCACTCTGGACTCTGAATCCAGCGATCCGAGTTCGAATCTCGGTGGAACCTTCGTTTAGTCTAAATTTTCTGTAATAAGAGTTTCTCGCTGAGGAAGTAGCAGCAATAGGCTCACGGCGTTAGTTTCTACGTTTGTGTAAAAAACGATGCGTCTATAAAACGGCCGAATATTGGTGCGACTTTGTGACCTATATAGAACATTAAACGAGTAATACCTGTAAGAGCAAGCAATTTTACGATAATTCGAAGAAATATCATTATCCCACGAAGGTTAAAAATCCCATGATTATCAACTAGCTATTACAAGCTGAGCAAATGAATTTCCTTTAAAATAGGTTTAAAACATAGGGAGGTTCTGACTCAGTGGGCATTCTCTGGAGCCTCTTTGCTGATGAGATTAGAAAAACAGTCCTCTGGGCCGGATTTGAACCAGCGACCTATGGATAACTGTGAATCCTCCACTACAGTCCACCGCTCTACCAACTGAGCTACCAGAGGCTCTGTATACTTTCTTATTCCTACTCATTGCTTTACGTCCGTCCCTGTCTGCCGTCTGCACACACTGCTACTCAGCGCGGCCATATAGACGCACAGGAAATGCAATCATCGGCTGCAACTGCAAACATTGCCCAGATTAAGTTTTATAATGCTCGATGGTGTCGATTAGGTTAAAATATGCAAGTAGGAAGTGTCTGAAGTATGTCAGAGGACTGCTAAGTGTATTACGAGTCTTATCCTGCTGTCTGGTTCCATGGTGTAACGGTTAGCACTCTGGACTCTGAATCCAGCGATCCGAGTTCGAATCTCGGTGGAACCTTCGTTTAGTTTAAATTTTCTGTAATAAGAGTTTCTCGCTGAGGAAGTAGCAGCAATAGGCTCACGGCGTTAGTTTCTACGTTTGTGTAAAAAACGATGCGTCTATAAAACGGCCGAATATTGGTGCGACTTTGTGACCTATATAGAACATTAAACGAGTAATACCTGTAAGAGCAAGCAATTTTACGATAATTCGAAGAAATGTCATTATCCCACGAAGGTTAAAAATCCCATGATTATCAACTAGCTATTACAAGCTGAGCAAATGAATTTCCTTTAAAATAGGTTTAAAACATAGGGAGGTTCTGACTCAGTGGGCATTCTCTGGAGCCTCTTTGCTGATGAGATTAGAAAAACAGTCCTCTGGGCCGGATTTGAACCAGCGACCTATGGATAACTGTGAATCCTCCACTACAGTCCACCGCTCTACCAACTGAGCTACCAGAGGCTCTGTATACTTTCTTATTCCTACTCATTGCTTTACGTCCGTCCCTGTCTGCCGTCTGCACACACTGCTACTCAGCGCGGCCATATAGACGCACAGGAAATGCAATCATCGGCTGCAACTGCAAACATTGCCCAGATTAAGTTTTATAATGCTCGATGGTGTCGATTAGGTTAAAATATGCAAGTAGGAAGTGTCTGAAGTATGTCAGAGGACTGCTAAGTGTATTACGAGTCTTATCCTGCTGTCTGGTTCCATGGTGTAACGGTTAGCACTCTGGACTCTGAATCCAGCGATCCGAGTTCGAATCTCGGTGGAACCTTCGTTTAGTCTAAATTTTCTGTAATAAGAGTTTCTCGCTGAGGAAGTAGCAGCAATAGGCTCACGGCGTTAGTTTCTACGTTTGTGTAAAAAACGATGCGTCTATAAAACGGCCGAATATTGGTGCGACTTTGTGACCTATATAGAACATTAAACGAGTAATACCTGTAAGAGCAAGCAATTTTACGATAATTCGAAGAAATATCATTATCCCACGAAGGTTAAAAATCCCATGATTATCAACTAGCTATTACAAGCTGAGCAAATGAATTTCCTTTAAAATAGGTTTAAAACATAGGGAGGTTCTGACTCAGTGGGCATTCTCTGGAGCCTCTTTGCTGATGAGATTAGAAAAACAGTCCTCTGGGCCGGATTTGAACCAGCGACCTATGGATAACTGTGAATCCTCCACTACAGTCCCCCGCTCTACGAACTGAGCTACCAGAGGCTCTGTATACTTTCTTATTCCTACTCATTGCTTTACGTCCGTCCCTGTCTGCCGTCTGCACACACTGCTACTCAGCGCGGCCATATAGACGCACAGGAAATGCAATCATCGGCTGCAACTGCAAACATTGCCCAGATTAAGTTTTATAATGCTCGATGGTGTCGATTAGGTTAAAATATGCAAGTAGGAAGTGTCTGAAGTATGTCAGAGGACTGCTAAGTGTATTACGAGTCTTATCCTGCTGTCTGGTTCCATGGTGTAACGGTTAGCACTCTGGACTCTGAATCCAGCGATCCGAGTTCGAATCTCGGTGGAACCTTCGTTTAGTCTAAATTTTCTGTAATAAGAGTTTCTCGCTGAGGAAGTAGCAGCAATAGGCTCACGGCGTTAGTTTCTACGTTTGTGTAAAAAACGATGCGTCTATAAAACGGCCGAATATTAGTGCGACTTTGTGACCTATATAGAACATTAAACGAGTAATACCTGTAAGAGCAAGCAATTTTACGATAATTCGAAGAAATATCATTATCCCACGAAGGTTAAAAATCCCATGATTATCAACTAGCTATTACAAGCTGAGCAAATGAATTTCCTTTAAAATAGGTTTAAAACATAGGGAGGTTCTGACTCAGTGGGCATTCTCTGGAGCCTCTTTGCTGATGAGATTAGAAAAACAGTCCTCTGGGCCGGATTTGAACCAGCGACTTATAGATAACTGTGAATCCTCCACTACAGTCCACCGCTCTACCAACTGAGCTACCAGAGGCTCTGTATACTTTCTTATTCCTACTCATTGCTTTACGTCCGTCCCTGTCTGCCGTCTGCACACACTGCTACTCAGCGCGGCCATATAGACGCACAGGAAATGCAATCATCGGCTGCAACTGCAAACATTGCCCAGATTAAGTTTTATAATGCTCGATGGTGTCGATTAGGTTAAAATATGCAAGTAGGAAGTGTCTGAAGTATGTCAGAGGACTGCTAAGTGTATTACGAGTCTTATCCTGCTGTCTGGTTCCATGGTGTAACGGTTAGCACTCTGGACTCTGAGTCCAGCGATCCGAGTTCGAATCTCGGTGGAACCTTCGTTTAGTCTAAATTTTCTGTAATAAGAGTTTCTCGCTGAGGTAGCTGAGGTAGCTGAGGTAGCTGAGTAGCAGCAATAGGCTCACGGCGTTAGTTTGTACGTTTGTGTAAAAAACGATGCGTCTATAAAACGGCCGAATATTGGTGCGACTTTGTGACCTATATAGAACATTAAACGAGTAATACCTGTAAGAGCAAGCAATTTTACGATAATTCGAAGAAATATCATTATCCCACGAAGGTTAAAACTCCCATGATTATCAACTAGCTATTACAAGCTGAGCAAATGAATTTCCTTTAAAATAGGTTTAAAACATAGTGAGGTTCTGACTCAGTGGGCATTCTCTGGAGCCTCTTAGCTGATGAGATTAGAAAAACAGTCCTCTGGGCCGGATTTGAACCAGCGACCTATGGATAACTGTGAATCCTCCACTACAGTCCACCGCTCTACCAACTGAGCTACCTGAGGCTCTGTGTACTCTCTTATTCCTACTCATTGCTTTACGTCCGTCCCTGTCTGCCGTCTGCACACACTGCTACTCAGCGCGGCCATATAGACGCACAGGAAATGCAATCATCGGCTGCAACTGCAAACATTGCCCAGATTAAGTTTTATAATGCTCGATGGTGTCGATTAGGTTAAAATATGCAAGTAGGAAGTGTCTGAAGTATGTCAGAGGACTGCTAAGTGTATTACTTGTCTTATCCTGCTGTCTGGTTCCATGGTGTAACGGTTAGCACTCTGGACTCTGAGTCCATCGATCCGAGTTCGAATCTCGGTGGAACCTTCGTTTAGTCTAAATTTTCTGTAATAAGAGTTTCTCGCTGAGGAAGTAGCAGCAATGGGCTCACGGCGTTAGTTTCTACGTTTGTGTAAAAAACGATGCGTCTATAAAACGGCCGAATATTGGTGCGACTTTGTGACCTATATAGAACATTAAACGAGTAATACCTGTAAGAGCAAGCAATTTTACGATAATTCGAAGAAATATCATTATCCCACGAAGGTTAAAAATCCCATGATTATCAACTAGCTATTACAAGCTGAGCAAATAAATTTCCTTTAAAATAGGTTTAAAACATAGGGAGGTTCTGACTCAGTGGGCATTCTCTGGAGCCTCTTTGCTGATGAGATTAGAAAAACAGTCCTCTGGGCCGGATTTGAACCAGCGACCTATTGATAACTGTGAATCCTCCACTACAGTCCACCGCTCTACCAACTGAGCTACCAGAGGCTCTGTATACTTTCTTATTCCTACTCATTGCTTTACGTCCGTCCCTGTCTGCCGTCTGCACACACTGCTACTCAGCGCGGCCATATAGACGCACAGGAAATGCAATCATCGGCTGCAACTGCAAACATTGCCCAGATTAAGTTTTATAATGCTCGATGGTGTCGATTAGGTTAAAATATGCAAGTAGGAAGTGTCTGAAGTATGTCAGAGGACTCCTAAGTGTATTACGAGTCTTATCCTGCTGTCTGGTTCCATGGTGTAACGGTTAGCACTCTGGAGTCTGAATCCAGCGATCCGAGTTCGAATCTCGGTTTAACCTTCGTTTAGTCTAAATTTTCTGTAATAAGAGTTTCTCGCTGAGGAAGTAGCAGCAATAGGCTCGCGGCGTTAGTTTCTACGTTTGTGTAAAAAACGATGCGTCTATAAAACGGCCGAATATTGGTGCGACTTTGTGACCTATATAGAACATTAAACGAGTAATACCTGTAAGAGCAAGCAATTTTACGATAATTCGAAGAAATATCATTATCCCACGAAGGTTAAAAATCCCATGATTATCAACTAGCTATTACAAGCTGAGCAAATGAATTTCCTTTAAAATAGGTTTAAAACATAGGGAGGTTCTGACTCAGTGGGCATTCTCTGGAGCCTCTTTGCTGATGAGATTAGAAAAACAGTCCTCTGGGCCGGATTTGAACCAACGACCTATGGATAACTGTGAATCCTCCACTACAGTCCACCGCTCTACCAACTGAGCTACCAGAGGCTCTGTACACTTTCTTATTCCTACTCATTGCTTTACGTCCGTCCCTGTCTGCCGTCTGCACACACTGCTACTCAGCGCGGCCATATAGACGCACAGGAAATGCAATCATCGGCTGCAACTGCAAACATTGCCCAGATTAAGTTTTATAATGCTCGATGGTGTCGATTAGGTTAAAATATGCAAGTAGGAAGTGTCTGAAGTATGTCAGAGGACTGCTAAGTGTATTACGAGTCTTATCCTGCTGTCTGGTTCCATGGTGTAACGGTTAGCACTCTGGACTCTGAATCCAGCGATCCGAGTTCGAATCTCGGTGGAACCTTCGTTTAGTCTAAATTTTCTGTAATAAGAGTTTCTCGCTGAGGAAGTAGCAGCAATAGTCTCACGGCGTTAGTTTCTACGTTTGTGTAAAAAACGATGCGTCTATAAAACGGCCGAATATTGGTGCGACTTTGTGACCTATATAGAACATTAAACGAGTAATACCTGTAAGAGCAAGCAATTTTACGATAATTCGAAGAAATATCATTATCCCACGAAGGTTAAAAATCCCATGATTATCAACTAGCTATTACAAGCTGAGCAAATGAATTTCCTTTAAAATAGGTTTAAAACGTAGGGAGGTTCTGACTCAGTGGGCATTCTCTGGAGCCTCTTTGCTGATGAGATTAGAAAAACAGTCCTCTGGGCCGGATTTGAACCAGCGACCTATGGATAACTGTGAATCCTCCACTACAGTCCACCGCTGTATCAACTGAGCTACCAGAGGCTCTGTATACTATCTTATTCCTACTCATTGCTTTACGTCCGTCCCTGTCTGCCGTCTGCACACACTGCTACTCAGCGCGGCCATATAGACGCACAGGAAATGCAATCATCGGCTGCAACTGCAAACATTGCCCAGATTAAGTTTTATAATGCTCGATGCTGTCGATTAGGTTAAAATATGCAAGTAGGAAGTGTCTGAAGTATGTCAGAGGACTGCTAAGTGTATTACGAGTCTTATCCTGCTGTCTGGTTCCATGGTGTAACGGTTAGCACTCTGGACTCTGAATCCAGCGATCCGAGTTCGAATCTCGGTGGAACCTTCGTTTAGTCTAAATTTTCTGTAATAAGAGTTTCTCGCTGAGGAAGTAGCAGCAATAGACTCACGGCGTTAGTTTCTACGTTTGTGTAAAAAACGATGCGTCTATAAAACGGCCGAATATTGGTGCGACTTTGTGACCTATATAGAACATTAAACGAGTAATACCTGTAAGAGCAAGTAATTTTACGATAATTCGAAGAAATATCATTATCCCACGAAGGTTAAAAATCCCATGATTATCAACTAGCTATTACAAACTGAGCAAATGAATTTCCTTTAAAATAGGTTTAAAACATAGGGAGGTTCTGACTCAGTGGGCATTCTCTGGAGCCTCTTTGCTGATGAGATTAGAAAAACAGTCCTCTGGGCCGGATTTGAACCAGCGACCTATTGATAACTGTGAATCCTCCACTACAGTCCACCGCTCTACCAACTGAGCTACCAGAGGCTCTATATACTTTCTTATTCCTACTCATTGCTTTACGTCCGTCCCTGTCTGCCGTCTGCACACTCTGCTACTCAGCGCGGCCATATAGACGCACAGGAAATGCAATCATCGGCTGCAACTGCAAACATTGCCCAGATTAAGTTTTATAATGCTCGATGGTGTCGATTAGGTTAAAATATGCAAGTAGGAAGTGTCTGAAGTATGTCAGAGGACTGCTAAGTGTATTACGAGTCTTATCCTGCTGTCTGGTTCCATGGTGTAACGGTTAGCACTCTGGACTCTGAATCCAGCGATCCGAGTTCGAATCTCGGTGGAACGTTCGTTTAGTCTAAATTTTCTGTAATAAGAGTTTCTCGCTGAGGAAGTATCAGCAATAGGCTCACGGCGTTAGTTTCTACGTTTGTGTAAAAAACGATGCGTCTATAAAACGGCCGAATATTGGTGCGACTTTGTGACCTATATAGAACATTAAACGAGTAATACCTGTAAGAGCAAGCAATTTTACGATAATTCGAAGAAATATCATTATCCCACGAAGGTTAAAAATCCCATGATTATCAACTAGCTATTACAAGCTGAGCAAATGAATTTCCTTTAAAATAGGTTTAAAACATAGGGAGGTTCTGACTCAGTGGGCATTCTCTGGAGCCTCTTTGCTGATGAGATTAGAAAAACAGTCCTCTGGGCCGGATTTGAACCAGCGACCTATGGATAACTGTGAATCCTCCACTACAGTCCACCGCTCTACCAACTGAGCTACCAGAGGCTCTGTATACTTTCTTATTCCTACTCATTGCTTTACGTCCGTCCCTGTCTGCCGTCTGCACACACTGCTACTCAGCGCGGCCATATAGACGCACAGGAAATGCAATCATCGGCTGCAACTGCAAACATTGCCCAGATTAAGTTTTATAATGCTCGATGCTGTCGATTAGGTTAAAATATGCAAGTAGGAAGTGTCTGAAGTATGTCAGAGGACTGCTAAGTGTATTACGAGTCTTATCCTGCTGTCTGGTTCCATGGTGTAACGGTTAGCACTCTGGACTCTGAATCCAGCGATCCGAGTTCGAATCTCGGTGGAACCTTCGTTTAGTCTAAATTTTCTGTAATAAGAGTTTCTCGCTGAGGAAGTAGCAGCAATAGGCTCACGGCGTTAGTTTCTACGTTTGTGTAAAAAACGATGCGTCTATAAAACGGCCGAATATTGGTGCGACTTTGTGACCTATATAGAACATTAAACGAGTAATACCTGTAAGGGCAAGCAATTTTACGATAATTTGAAGAAATATCATTATCCCACGAAGGTTAAAAATCCCATGATTATCAACTAGCTATTACAAGCTGAGCAAATGAATTTCCTTTAAAATAGGTTTAAAACATAGGGAGGTTCTGATTCAGTGGGCATTCTCTGGAGCCTCTTTGCTGATGAGATTAGAAAAACAGTCCTCTGGGCCGGATTTGAACCAGCGACCTATGGATAACTGTGAATCCTCCACTACAGTCCACCGCTCTACCAACTGAGCTACCAGAGGCTCTGTATACTTTCTTATTCCTACTCATTGCTTTACGTCCGTCCCTGTCTGCCGTCTGCACACACTGCTACACAGCGAGGCCATATAGACGCACAGGAAATGCAATCATCGGCTGCAACTGCAAACTTTGCCCAGATTAAGTTTCATAATGCTCGATGGTGTCGATTAGGTTAAAATATGCAAGTAGGAAGTGTCTGAAGTATGTCAGAGGACTGCTAAGTGTATTACGAGTCTTATCCTGCTGTCTGGTTCCATGGTGTAACGGTTAGCACTCTGGACTCTGCATCCAGCGATCCGAGTTCGAATCTCGGTGGAACCTTCGTTTAGTCTAAATTTTCTGTAATAAGAGTTTCTCGCTGAGGAAGTAGCAGCAATAGGCTCACGGCGTTAGTTTCTACGTTTGTGTAAAAAACGATGCGTCTATAAAACGGCCGAATATTGGTGCGACTTTGTGACCTATATAGAACATTAAACGAGTAATACCTGTAAGAGCAAGCAATTTTACGATAATTCGAAGAAATATCATTATCCCACGAAGGTTAAAAATCCCATGATTATCAACTAGCTATTACAAGCTGAGCAAATGAATTTCCTTTAAAATAGGTTTAAAACATAGGGAGGTTCTGACTCAGTTGGCATTCTCTGGAGCCTCTTTGCTGATGAGATTAGAAAAACAGTCCTCTGAGCCGGATTTGAACCAGCGACCTATGGATAACTGTGAATCCTCCACTACAGTCCACCGCTCTACCAACTGAGCTACCAGAGGCTCTGTATACTTTCTTATTCCTACTCATTGCTTTACGTCCGTCCCTGTCTGCCGTCTGCACACACTGCTACTCAGCGCGGCCATATAGACGCACAGGAAATGCAATCATCGGCTGCAACTGCAAACATTGCCCAGATTAAGTTTTATAATGCTCGATGGTGTCGATTAGGTTAAAATATGCAAGTAGGAAGTGTCTGAAGTATGTCAGAGGACTGCTAAGTGTATTACGAGTCTTATCCTGCTGTCTGGTTCCATGGTGTAACGGTTAGCACTCTGGACTCTGAATCCAGCGATCCGAGTTCGAATCTCGGTGGAACCTTCGTTTAGTCTAAATTTTCTGTAATAAGAGTTTCTCGCTGAGGAAGTAGCAGCAATAGGCTCACGGCGTTAGTTTCTACGTTTGTGTAAAAAACGATGCGTCTATAAAACGGCCGAATATTGGTGCGACTTTGTGACCTATATAGAACATTAAACGAGTAATACCTGTAAGGGCAAGCAATTTTACGATAATTTGAAGAAATATCATTATCCCACGAAGGTTAAAAATCCCATGATTATCAACTAGCTATTACAAGCTGAGCAAATGAATTTCCTTTAAAATAGGTTTAAAACATAGGGAGGTTCTGACTCAGTGGGCATTCTCTGGAGCCTCTTTGCTGATGAGATTAGAAAAACAGTCCTCTGGGCCGGATTTGAACCAGCGACCTATTGATAACTGTGAATCCTCCACTACAGTCCACCGCTCTACCAACTGAGCTACCAGAGGCTCTGTATACTTTCTTATTCCTACTCATTGCTTTACGTCCGTCCCTGTCTGCCGTCTGCACACACTGCTACTCAGCGAGGCCATATAGACGCACAGGAAATGCAATCATCGGCTGCAACTGCAAACATTGCCCAGATTAAGTTTCATAATGCTCGATGGTGTCGATTAGGTTAAAATATGCAAGTAGGAAGTGTCTGAAGTATGTCAGAGGACTGCTAAGTGTATTACGAGTCTTATCCTGCTGTCTGGTTCCATGGTGTAACGGTTAGCACTCTGGACTCTGCATCCAGCGATCCGAGTTCGAATCTCGGTGGAACCTTCGTTTAGTCTAAATTTTCTGTAATAAGAGTTTCTCGCTGAGGAAGTAGCAGCAATAGGCTCACGGCGTTAGTTTCTACGTTTGTGTAAAAAACGATGCGTCTATAAAACTGCCGAATATTGGTGCGACTTTGTGACCTATATAGAACATTAAACGAGTAATACCTGTAAGAGCAAGCAATTTTACGATAATTCGAAGAAATATCATTATCCCACGAAGGTTAAAAATCCCATGATTATCAACTAGCTATTACAAGCTGAGCAAATGAATTTCCTTTAAAATAGGTTTAAAACATAGGGAGGTTCTGACTCAGTGGGCATTCTCTGGAGCCTCTTTGCTGATGAGATTAGAAAAACAGTCCTCTGAGCCGGATTTGAACCAGCGACCTATGGATAACTGTGAATCCTCCACTACAGTCCACCGCTCTACCAACTGAGCTACCAGAGGCTCTGTATACTTTCTTATTCCTACTCATTGCTTTACGTCCGTCCCTGTCTGCCGTCTGCACACACTGCTACTCAGCGCGGCCATATAGACGCACAGGAAATGCAATCATCGGCTGCAACTGCAAACATTGCCCAGATTAAGTTTTATAATGCTCGATGGTGTCGATTAGGTTAAAATATGCAAGTAGGAAGTGTCTGAAGTATGTCAGAGGACTGCTAAGTGTATTACGAGTCTTATCCTGCTGTCTGGTTCCATGGTGTAACGGTTAGCACTCTGGACTCTGAATCCAGCGATCCGAGTTCGAATCTCGGTGGAACCTTCGTTTAGTCTAAATTTTCTGTAATAAGAGTTTCTCGCTGAGGAAGTAGCAGCAATAGACTCACGGCGTTAGTTTCTACGTTTGTGTAAAAAACGATGCGTCTATAAAACGGCCGAATATTGGTGCGACTTTGTGACCTATATAGAACATTAAACGAGTAATACCTGTAAGAGCAAGTAATTTTACGATAATTCGAAGAAATATCATTATCCCACGAAGGTTAAAAATCCCATGATTATCAACTTGCTATTACAAACTGAGCAAATGAATTTCCTTTAAAATAGGTTTAAAACATAGGGAGGTTCTGACTCAGTGGGCATTCTCTGGAGCCTCTTTGCTGATGAGATTAGAAAAACAGTCCTCTGGGCCGGATTTGAACCAGCGACCTATTGATAACTGTGAATCCTCCACTACAGTCCACCGCTCTACCAACTGAGCTACCAGAGGCTCTGTATACTTTCTTATTCCTACTCATTGCTTTACGTCCGTCCCTGTCTGCCGTCTGCACACTCTGCTACTCAGCGCGGCCATATAGACGCACAGGAAATGCAATCATCGGCTGCAACTGCAAACATTGCCCAGATTAAGTTTTATAATGCTCGATGGTGTCGATTAGGTTAAAATATGCAAGTAGGAAGTGTCTGAAGTATGTCAGAGGACTGCTAAGTGTATTACGAGTCTTATCCTGCTGTCTGGTTCCATGGTGTAACGGTTAGCACTCTGGACTCTGAATCCAGCGATCCGAGTTCGAATCTCGGTGGAACCTTCGTTTAGTCTAAATTTTCTGTAATAAGAGTTTCTCGCTGAGGAAGTAGCAGCAATAGGCTCACGGCGTTAGTTTCTACGTTTGTGTAAAAAACGATGCGTCTATAAAACGGCCGAATATTGGTGCGACTTTGTGACCTATATAGAACATTAAACGAGTAATACCTGTAAGGGCAAGCAATTTTACGATAATTTGAAGAAATATCATTATCCCACGAAGGTTAAAAATCCCATGATTATCAACTAGCTATTACAAGCTGAGCAAATGAATTTCCTTTAAAATAGGTTTAAAACATAGGGAGGTTCTGACTCAGTGGGCATTCTCTGGAGCCTCTTTGCTGATGAGATTAGAAAAACAGTCCTCTGGGCCGGATTTGAACCAGCGACCTATGGATAACTGTGAATCCTCCACTACAGTCCACCGCTCTACCAACTGAGCTACCAGAGGCTCTGTATACTTTCTTATTCCTACTCATTGCTTTACGTCCGTCCCTGTCTGCCGTCTGCACACACTGCTACTCAGCGAGGCCATATAGACGCACAGGAAATGCAATCATCGGCTGCAACTGCAAACATTGCCCAGATTAAGTTTCATAATGCTCGATGGTGTCGATTAGGTTAAAATATGCAAGTAGGAAGTGTCTGAAGTATGTCAGAGGACTGCTAAGTGTATTACGAGTCTTATCCTGCTGTCTGGTTCCATGGTGTAACGGTTAGCACTCTGGACTCTGCATCCAGCGATCCGAGTTCGAATCTCGGTGGAACCTTCGTTTAGTCTAAATTTTCTGTAATAAGAGTTTCTCGCTGAGGAAGTAGCAGCAATAGGCTCACGGCGTTAGTTTCTACGTTTGTGTAAAAAACGATGCGTCTATAAAACGGCCGAATATTGGTGCGACTTTGTGACCTATATAGAACATTAAACGAGTAATACCTGTAAGAGCAAGCAATTTTACGATAATTCGAAGAAATATCATTATCCCACGAAGGTTAAAAATCCCATGATTATCAACTAGCTATTACAAGCTGAGCAAATGAATTTCCTTTAAAATAGGTTTAAAACATAGGGAGGTTCTGACTCAGTTGGCATTCTCTGGAGCCTCTTTGCTGATGAGATTAGAAAAACAGTCCTCTGAGCCGGATTTGAACCAGCGACCTATGGATAACTGTGAATCCTCCACTACAGTCCACCGCTCTACCAACTGAGCTACCAGAGGCTCTGTATACTTTCTTATTCCTACTCATTGCTTTACGTCCGTCCCTGTCTGCCGTCTGCACACACTGCTACTCAGCGCGGCCATATAGACGCACAGGAAATGCAATCATCGGCTGCAACTGCAAACATTGCCCAGATTAAGTTTTATAATGCTCGATGGTGTCGATTAGGTTAAAATATGCAAGTAGGAAGTGTCTGAAGTATGTCAGAGGACTGCTAAGTGTATTACGAGTCTTATCCTGCTGTCTGGTTCCATGGTGTAACGGTTAGCACTCTGGACTCTGAATCCAGCGATCCGAGTTCGAATCTCGGTGGAACCTTCGTATAGTCTAAATTTTCTGTAATAAGAGTTTCTCGCTGAGGAAGTAGCAGCAATAGGCTCACGGCGTTAGTTTCTACGTTTGTGTAAAAAACGATGCGTCTATAAAACGGCCGAATATTGGTGCGACTTTGTGACCTATATAGAACATTAAACGAGTAATACCTGTAAGGGCAAGCAATTTTACGATAATTTGAAGAAATATCATTATCCCACGAAGGTTAAAAATCCCATGATTATCAACTAGCTATTACAAGCTGAGCAAATGAATTTCCTTTAAAATAGGTTTAAAACATAGGGAGGTTCTGACTCAGTGGGCATTCTCTGGAG
Source organism: Schistocerca gregaria (assembly GCF_023897955.1). Lineage (NCBI taxonomy): Eukaryota > Metazoa > Arthropoda > Insecta > Orthoptera > Acrididae > Schistocerca > Schistocerca gregaria. The sequence goes on along the minus strand of NC_064921.1, from coordinate 971,267,356 downwards.
CCTCTTTGCTGATGAGATTAGAAAAACAGTCCTCTGGGCCGGATTTGAACCAGCGACCTATTGATAACTGTGAATCCTCCACTACAGTCCACCGCTCTACCAACTGAGCTACCAGAGGCTCTGTATACTTTCTTATTCCTACTCATTGCTTTACGTCCGTCCCTGTCTGCCGTCTGCACACACTGCTACTCAGCGAGGCCATATAGACGCACAGGAAATGCAATCATCGGCTGCAACTGCAAACATTGCCCAGATTAAGTTTCATAATGCTCGATGGTGTCGATTAGGTTAAAATATGCAAGTAGGAAGTGTCTGAAGTATGTCAGAGGACTGCTAAGTGTATTACGAGTCTTACCCTGCTGTCTGGTTCCATGGTGTAACGGTTAGCACTCTGGACTCTGAATCCAGCGATCCGAGTTCGAATCTCGGTGGAACGTTCGTTTAGTCTAAATTTTCTGTAATAAGAGTTTCTCGCTGAGGAAGTATCAGCAATAGGCTCACGGCGTTAGTTTCTACGTTTGTGTAAAAAACGATGCGTCTATAAAACGGCCGAATATTGGTGCGACTTTGTGACCTATATAGAACATTAAACGAGTAATACCTGTAAGAGCAAGCAATTTTACGATAATTCGAAGAAATATCATTATCCCACGAAGGTTAAAAATCCCATGATTATCAACTAGCTATTACAAGCTGAGCAAATGAATTTCCTTTAAAATAGGTTTAAAACATAGGGAGGTTCTGACTCAGTGGGCATTCTCTGGAGCCTCTTTGCTGATGAGATTAGAAAAACAGTCCTCTGGGCCGGATTTGAACCAGCGACCTATGGATAACTGTGAATCCTCCACTACAGTCCACCGCTCTACCAACTGAGCTACCAGAGGCTCTGTATACTTTCTTATTCCTACTCATTGCCTTACGTCCGTCCCTGTCTGCCGTCTGCACACACTGCTACTCAGCGCGGCCATATAGACGCACAGGAAATGCAATCATCGGCTGCAACTGCAAACATTGCCCAGATTAAGTTTTATAATGCTCGATGGTGTCGATTAGGTTAAAATATGCAAGTAGGAAGTGTCTGAAGTATGTCAGAGGACTGCTAAGTGTATTACGAGTCTTATCCTGCTGTCTGGTTCCATGGTGTAACGGTTAGCACTCTGGACTCTGAATCCAGCGATCCGAGTTCGAATCTCGGTGGAACCTTCGTTTAGTCTAAATTTTGTGTAATAAGAGTTTCTCGCTGAGGAAGTAGCAGCAATAGGCTCACGGCGTTAGTTTCTACGTTTGTGTAAAAAACGATGCGTCTATAAAACGGCCGAATATTGGTGCGACTTTGTGACCTATATAGAACATTAAACGAGTAATACCTGTAAGGGCAAGCAATTTTACGATAATTTGAAGAAATATCATTATCCCACGAAGGTTAAAAATCCCATGATTATCAACTAACTATTACAAGCTGAGCAAATGAATTTCCTTTAAAATAGGTTTAAAACATAGGGAGGTTCTGACTCAGTGGGCATTCTCTGGAGCCTCTTTGCTGATGAGATTAGAAAAACAGTCCTCTGGGCCGGATTTGAACCAGCGACCTATGGATAACTGTGAATCCTCCACTACAGTCCACTGCTCTACCAACTTTTTTTTTTTTTTCTTTTTTTTTTTTTTTTTTTTTTTTTTGGGCCTCCTTCCTCCCCTTCAGCCCCGCCTTGCGCTCGCCATAAATCGCCTTCGTCGGCGTCGGCTTCATCTGCCATGATTTCTGAAGTACTTATTCTTCTGAACTATTCCGATTTCCAAACCAAAGATACTTCTAAACCTATTGCATAGTCCCGCAATGGTGACAAAGTAGAATATATATATATATATATTTTTTTTTTAATAGAAAATGAAAAAGGAACTCTGGTCCGCTAGAAAAACAGAAGAAAATAAAATAGTCCTTGTCGTAACACTGTTCAGTATACGTCACTGTGACATTTGAAGAAGAAAAGAGAAAAAACAAAGCAATGTAGAATGAAGGAAAGAAAAAAATACTTCTTTCATCGAAGAACGACTTCTAAAAAATTCGCATATCGTTTCCTGTAATGTCTCGTCTGTGAAAGTATGTGAAACTGTAATGCCAGGTAAAGACAGAACGCCGCCTCACTCTTGGGTTCTTGCGTCTGTAAATAATGAACATAATGACCCTTCAACCAATTGACAGAGTTCCGTTTGGTGTTCGGGTACGGCACTGAATCCGGATACAGGAAATCTTCAGGTTTAATACAAAGCTGGGAAGTCCTCATAATCGTAGCCAGTTTTCGGCGAATGCATGGCCAAACTGCTTGGACAGTGGTGCACAGAAAACGATGTTCATCAGTATCAGGCAAGTTGCACGTTAGGCACAAAGGTGAGTCAGCCAAATGTAGAGCATGAAGTCGTGAATTGGTACTTATTTTACGGTTCACGACCCTGTACCAAGAGGCTTTCACTGACGTTGGTAAATCACGGCTATGTATGTTTTTCCATATCACTGGCCAGCGATGATTGGGGTATTTGTGTTCGATGTTGTTCCTGTTCTTGGTTGCCAGTAGTTTATTATAAACTAACTTCACCACGGAAAGCTCATTTTCTGGGAGAGTTGACCGTACGTAACTGAACTCAATGAAAAAGCTCTTAAAGTGAGTCAGCGCAGGCGGAATATGTTGAACAGAGACAGGAGGCTGCAGGCAGGCCGGCGCTATTTCGGTTAACAAGTGAGCCGTTAGACTGTTCGGTAACGACCTCCACCGTTTGTAGGTGGTGCATACGTACAAAGCTCGTGACTTGGAACGAACATCTGTTAAATTTAAGCCTCCATCGGTCGTGGAGAGAGTGAGCGTATCGTACTTGACTTTAAAAATGTGTCCACGTGTGACAAAATGGCCTAGAGCGGACATCATACGCTTCGCTGTCTCCTGTGGCATGGGCAGTACTTGTGCAACGTAGTTAATCTTTGAGGTGAGGTAGACATTAGCGAAGGTGACTTTCTGCAGTTCATCAAGGCTTCTTAGGTAGTGGGTCTGCATGCAAGCACGCATACTTGCCAGGAGATTCCTATAGTTCACCGCAATTGTGTGCTGTATGTTGCTCCTGTACTCAATACCAAGGCATTTCATTTTAGAAATTAGTTGCAACTGACCGTGATGGTGCAGCGAGATGCCGCGTCCTATGTTCATAATGCCAGATTTCCTGGCATTCAACTTCGCACCCGCAACAAGTTCGTAGTTTTTGACGATCTGAAGGGCTTCCTCGACTTCACCTTCGTCCATGACCAAAAATCCGACGTCATCCGCATATGCAGTACAAACAATCTTAATGCCGTGGATGGTTAATCCTTGTAGACGCTGTGTCAAGGTGACAAGCAAAGGCTCAATGGCAATGGCAAACAAGGCCATCGACATAGGGCATCCCTGTCGCACTGAATTAGTAATATTAATTGATGCGCTCAGCTGGCCATTCACCATGAGTCGAGTTACTCCTTTACGAAGGAGCTCATGTATAAGATTGATAAAACGTAGTGGAAATCCCATGGCATGCATCGTCCGGATGAGAAACTGATGGTTTACTCTGTCGAATGCCTTTGAAAAGTCAAGGGAAACTAGCGCACACCGTATCTTACACGCATCTGCAATGGCTATAACGTCCCTGTATTGAGACAAATTTTGGAAGATCGTCCTACCGACACCTACACTGGTCTGGTACTGACCAATGACAGTATTCATCAACATTTTCAATCTATTAGAAATAATACGTGCTAAAATTTTGTAGTCACTGTTCAGTAAAGTAAGCGGCCGAAAATCGTCAACAGAACTGCACATTGGGCGTTTAGGGATTAAAACCACGATGCCTTCCACGAGAGCCTGAGGAACATTAAAATCTGGCCGTAAAATTTCATTAAACATACTCAACAACTTGGGCTTTAATTTGTCGCAGAAAGTAAGATAAAATTCGGCAGTGAGACCGTCGGGTCCCGGCGATTTATTTTTCGGACTTCGTGATAGCGCAGAATCCAATTCGTCTTCATCAATTTCTCGCATGAGAGTTTCGACTTCAGCAGCACCCAAAGTCCTTTGCAAGTTATTGAGTAATTCATCGTGAGTTCCATCGTCGGTATGTGTCGTTGTCAGGAGACCTGCCAAGTGATTGTGAAGTGCGTTCCGTATGTCTTGTTGCCGCGTGAGCGCAACGCCTTCACTCAACTGAAGACGAGTTATTAATCTCCGCCGCCCCCTCTTATTTTCACGAATGACGTGAAACATGGATGTCATTTCGTCGTCTATCACATTCTGGGGCCTGGACCTTATTTGAAAGCCTTCTGCCTGCTGCCGCTGAAGTTTTAATAATTTTGCCTTAATTTTTTTAATCTGCATAAAATTTTCAGGTACAGTCACATCGGACTGGTAAAGCTCCCTGAGACAAGTAAAATAAAACTCAGACGTTTGCCGTTGCCACCAGGATTTGTCCCGAGCGTAGCGTTTAAACATTTTTGATAAAGTTGGTTTGGCACGTGTTATCCACCATTCAGTAACGGAGGCATACTGTGCAACCCGTCGTTCACATGCCTCCCATGTTTCGTTAAAGACACGATGACAGTCAACAGCGTTAAGGAGAGCATTGTTAAGTTTCCAGAAACCTCTGCCGCGAAATGTGCCTTGCTTGACCATGTTAACAGTACAAATATATGCGGCATGATCGGAAAAAATTGTGGGCCAAACTTCGGATTGGAGGACTTGAGTCTTCATACACGCCGATACATAGATTCTGTCTAGCCGGCTTGCAGAGTGGTTCGTGACATGAGTGAACCCAGGTGCCGCTCCGTGCGTATGCTCCCATGTGTCAATGAGGTTCATTTCTTGGACGATACGTTCTAGTTCTCCAGATTTGTTAAAATTAGGCGTCTGGTCTTTTGGACTTAAGACACAATTGAAGTCACCCGCAAAAATTATACGATCGTAGGTTCCCCTAAAAAGTGGGACTATGGCGCTTGTGAAGAACTCAGCCCTAGCACGCCTATTGCTACTGCCGGACGGGGCGTAAACATTGATTATGCGTGTCCGATGGAAAGTGACAGCGATCCCTCTATGATCAGGCAGTTTTTCTGCGTCGGTCGCTACAATCCCTTCTTTTAACAGAATCGCTGTCCCTAAATTCGCACCGCTCCCGGAATTGGAGAGAGTAGTATAACCAGTTATTCGGTCAAGTTCAATCGCAGCGACTTCTTGAAGTAACAGAATATCGATATCCGCTGCGTATACAAAATCTTGTAAATTACGGAGCCGCCAGTACGACTGTATCTTATTGATGTTTAACGTGGCAATTTTATAGGCTTGGGGCTCGTTCATGGGAGAAGGCACATACTATTAATTAAACAGTCTTAGAAGGATGGCTAACGAAATTGAGGCCAAGCGCGTCAGTCGGAGTTCCTGTAGTTCCCGGTACGGTTGGTGTATGCTGCTCTGTGGGGGGTGCCGAAGATTCCGTCTCAATGGTCCGCATGACAGCCGCATCATTGCTCGCATCCAATACTTCCATTTCCTGTGCCCAATTCCCAGTGAGAGTGGCCTCTGACAAAAGCGATCCTGCGTTTCCTTGAGCGTGGGTATCCGGCAAAACGACTCTACTCGAGGTATCACTATCTTCCACCCGTCGTGGATTCACAGGGGGAGACACTACAGGATCAATGTCCATTCGACCAGACGCAGGGAGACCAACTTCAGAGGGTTCAGAAGTGTTCTGACACATTTGGCTGCTTATTCGTTTCGCTTTGTCGCGGAGCTGTGGGGCGAGCTGATTGGCTCCTTGATGTGCAAGTCTCCGCTTCTTTTTGGAAGGCTTCCTGTTAGGGTTCGCAGTATCATCAACATCCGAAGTGGACTGTTGACTCTGGGGTTGATCCGCCGGGAACACAGCGTCTGCTTCATCCTCAGTACCAGTGGCATCAACCACTGGGGAGTCATCCGGCGTTACCTCCATCTCTGAGTGTGGTAGCGGCGGTGCCGCGTCAGCACTCGGTTCTTTGACGTTATCGGCCAAAACATCATTCAAACGAGGGGCATCTACAGGCGGGGTCGCGGGTGGAAGACCAGAAGCCGCGACAGCGTATGTCAGTGGCAGTGCCGTCGTCACAGGGGGGCTAGCGGCTTCACCGACAGGTATCTGCGTCACCCGTCTTTGTATACATTCAGAGCGCACGTGGCCGGGCGCACCACAGCCGGCACACGTTTTTGGCTGCCCATCATATATGACAATTCCGCGATGTCCACCTACGTAAATATATGAAGGTATGTGCTTCTGTATATCGATCTTAACCTGCCTGACGCCGTTAAGCACCGGAAATTTGTGGGCTTTGGACCAACGCTCCGCAAAATTGTTAATGACCCTCCCGTAAGGTGTCAATGCAGAATTTATTTGCGCGGCTGTTATTTCAAACGGGAGTTCGAAAATACGTGCCGTCCGGATGCCCAGTCCAGCATGCGTAATGCTGACGTCACTGACGGTACCATCGCTATGTTTAAACTTCAGTACACCTCCACTGGACTCTACAATTCTATCACACAGTTCAGAGGACGTTAATTTCACATAAACAACACTAGTCACGATAGAGAAATTTATCCCTACAATGTCATCAAAAGTAATCTTAGCTGTTTCCTCTAACCATGCTTCAACTTCAAACGAATTTGGTTTCGAAAAGTTCCTATCAAAGGTAAACTTCAAGGTATCTTTCCTGTTAGTCGGATTCATAATTCCATATCAGATCCTACAGAACGGAACGAATACTAATAAGCAGACGCTGTAAGCACGCGACTCACCGCCTGACGTAAACACTTCCTGCCGCAGCGCGCTGGCCCTGGAGGTCCGCTCACCACCGCTGCCGCAGGCAGACTACCAACTGAGCTACCAGAGGCTCTGTATACTTTCTTATTCTTACTCATTGCTTTACGTCCGTCCCTGTCTGCCGTCTGCACACACTGCTACTCAGCGAGGCCATATAGACGCACAGGAAATGCAATCATCGGCTGCAACTGCAAACATTGCCCAGATTAAGTTTCATAATGCTCGATGGTGTCGATTAGGTTAAAATATGCAAGTAGGAAGTGTCTGAAGTATGTCAGAGGACTGCTAAGTGTATTACGAGTCTTATCCTGCTGTCTGGTTCCATGGTGTACCGGTTAGCACTCTGGACTCTGCATCCAGCGATCCGAGTTCGAATCTCGGTGGAACCTTCGTTTAGTCTAAATTTTCTGTAATAAGAGTTTCTCGCTGAGGAAGTAGCAGCAATAGGCTCACGGCGTTAGTTTCTACGTTTGTGTAAAAAACGATGCGTCTATAAAACGGCCGAATATTGGTGCGACTTTGTGACCTATATAGAACATTAAACGAGTAATACCTGTAAGAGCAAGCAATTTTACGATAATTCGAAGAAATATCATTATCCCACGAAGGTTAAAAATCCCATGATTATCAACTAGCTATTACAAGCTGAGCAAATGAATTTCCTTTAAAATAGGTTTAAAACATAGGGAGGTTCTGACTCAGTGGGCATTCTCTGGAGCCTCTTTGCTGATGAGATTAGAAAAACAGTCCTCTGGGCCAGATTTGAACCAGCGACCTATGGATAACTGTGAATCCTCCACTACAGTCCACCGCTCTACCAACTGAGCTACCAGAGGCTCTGTATACTTTCTTATTTCTACTCATTGCTTTACGTCCGTCCCTGTCTGCCGTCTGCACACACTGCTACTCAGCGCGGCCATATAGACGCACAGGAAATGCAATCATCGGCTGCAACTGCAAACATTGCCCAGATTAAGTTTTATAATGCTCGATGGTGTCGATTAGGTTAAAATATGCAAGTAGGAAGTGTCTGAAGTATGTCAGAGGACTGCTAAGTGTATTACGAGTCTTATCCTGCTGTCTGGTTCCATGGTGTAACGGTTAGCACTCTGGACTCTGCATCCAGCGATCCGAGTTCGAATCTCGGTGGAACCTTCGTTTAGTCTAAATTTTCTGTAATAAGAGTTTCTCGCTGAGGAAGTAGCAGCAATAGGCTCACGGCGTTAGTTTCTACGTTTGTGTAAAAAACGATGCGTCTATAAAACGGCCGAATATTGGTGCGACTTTGTGACCTATATAGAACATTAAACGAGTAATACCTGTAAGAGCAAGCAATTTTACGATAATTCGAAGAAATATCATTATCCCACGAAGGTTAAAAATCCCATGATTATCAACTAGCTATTACAAGCTGAGCAAATGAATTTCCTTTAAAATAGGTTTAAAACATAGGGAGGTTCTGACTCAGTTGGCATTCTCTGGAGCCTCTTTGCTGATGAGATTAGAAAAACAGTCCTCTGAGCCGGATTTGAACCAGCGACCTATGGATAACTGTGAATCCTCCACTACAGTCCACCGCTCTACCAACTGAGCTACCAGAGGCTCTGTATACTTTCTTATTCCTACTCATTGCTTTACGTCCGTCCCTGTCTGCCGTCTGCACACACTGCTACTCAGCGCGGCCATATAGACGCACAGGAAATGCAATCATCGGCTGCAACTGCAAACATTGCCCAGATTAAGTTTTATAATGCTCGATGGTGTCGATTAGGTTAAAATATGCAAGTAGGAAGTGTCTGAAGTATGTCAGAGGACTGCTAAGTGTATTACGAGTCTTATCCTGCTGTCTGGTTCCATGGTGTAACGGTTAGCACTCTGGACTCTGCATCCAGCGATCCGAGTTCGAATCTCGGTGGAACCTTCGTTTAGTCTAAATTTTCTGTAATAAGAGTTTCTCGCTGAGGAAGTAGCAGCAATAGGCTCACGGCGTTAGTTTCTACGTTTGTGTAAAAAACGATGCGTCTATAAAACGGCCGAATATTGGTGCGACTTTGTGACCTATATAGAACATTAAACGAGTAATACCTGTAAGAGCAAGCAATTTTACGATAATTCGAAGAAATATCATTATCCCACGAAGGTTAAAAATCCCATGATTATCAACTAGCTATTACAAGCTGAGCAAATGAATTTCCTTTAAAATAGGTTTAAAACATAGGGAGGTTCTGACTCAGTTGGCATTCTCTGGAGCCTCTTTGCTGATGAGATTAGAAAAACAGTCCTCTGAGCCGGATTTGAACCAGCGACCTATGGATAACTGTGAATCCTCCACTACAGTCCACCGCTCTACCAACTGAGCTACCAGAGGCTCTGTATACTTTCTTATTCCTACTCATTGCTTTACGTCCGTCCCTGTCTGCCGTCTGCACACACTGCTACTCAGCGCGGCCATATAGACGCACAGGAAATGCAATCATCGGCTGCAACTGCAAACATTGCCCAGATTAAGTTTTATAATGCTCGATGGTGTCGATTAGGTTAAAATATGCAAGTAGGAAGTGTCTGAAGTATGTCAGAGGACTGCTAAGTGTATTACGAGTCTTATCCTGCTGTCTGGTTCCATGGTGTAACGGTTAGCACTCTGGACTCTGAATCCAGCGATCCGAGTTCGAATCTCGGTGGAACCTTCGTATAGTCTAAATTTTCTGTAATAAGAGTTTCTCGCTGAGGAAGTAGCAGCAATAGGCTCACGGCGTTAGTTTCTACGTTTGTGTAAAAAACGATGCGTCTATAAAACGGCCGAATATTGGTGCGACTTTGTGACCTATATAGAACATTAAACGAGTAATACCTGTAAGGGCAAGCAATTTTACGATAATTTGAAGAAATATCATTATCCCACGAAGGTTAAAAATCCCATGATTATCAACTAGCTATTACAAGCTGAGCAAATGAATTTCCTTTAAAATAGGTTTAAAACATAGGGAGGTTCTGACTCAGTGGGCATTCTCTGGAGCCTCTTTGCTGATGAGATTAGAAAAACAGTCCTCTGGGCCGGATTTGAACCAGCGACCTATTGATAACTGTGAATCCTCCACTACAGTCCACCGCTCTACCAACTGAGCTACCAGAGGCTCTGTATACTTTCTTATTCCTACTCATTGCTTTACGTCCGTCCCTGTCTGCCGTCTGCACACACTGCTACTCAGCGAGGCCATATAGACGCACAGGAAATGCAATCATCGGCTGCAACTGCAAACATTGCCCAGATTAAGTTTCATAATGCTCGATGGTGTCGATTAGGTTAAAATATGCAAGTAGGAAGTGTCTGAAGTATGTCAGAGGACTGCTAAGTGTATTACGAGTCTTATCCTGCTGTCTGGTTCCATGGTGTAACGGTTAGCACTCTGGACTCTGAATCCAGCGATCCGAGTTCGAATCTCGGTGGAACGTTCGTTTAGTCTAAATTTTCTGTAATAAGAGTTTCTCGCTGAGGAAGTATCAGCAATAGGCTCACGGCGTTAGTTTCTACGTTTGTGTAAAAAACGATGCGTCTATAAAACGGCCGAATATTGGTGCGACTTTGTGACCTATATAGAACATTAAACGAGTAATACCTGTAAGAGCAAGCAATTTTACGATAATTCGAAGAAATATCATTATCCCACGAAGGTTAAAAATCCCATGATTATCAACTAGCTATTACAAGCTGAGCAAATGAATTTCCTTTAAAATAGGTTTAAAACATAGGGAGGTTCTGACTCAGTGGGCATTCTCTGGAGCCTCTTTGCTGATGAGATTAGAAAAACAGTCCTCTGGGCCGGATTTGAACCAGCGACCTATGGATAACTGTGAATCCTCCACTACAGTCCACCGCTCTACCAACTGAGCTACCAGAGGCTCTGTATACTTTCTTATTCCTACTCATTGCCTTACGTCCGTCCCTGTCTGCCGTCTGCACACACTGCTACTCAGCGCGGCCATATAGACGCACAGGAAATGCAATCATCGGCTGCAACTGCAAACATTGCCCAGATTAAGTTTTATAATGCTCGATGGTGTCGATTAGGTTAAAATATGCAAGTAGGAAGTGTCTGAAGTATGTCAGAGGACTGCTAAGTGTATTACGAGTCTTATCCTGCTGTCTGGTTCCATGGTGTAACGGTTAGCACTCTGGACTCTGAATCCAGCGATCCGAGTTCGAATCTCGGTGGAACCTTCGTTTAGTCTAAATTTTGTGTAATAAGAGTTTCTCGCTGAGGAAGTAGCAGCAATAGGCTCACGGCGTTAGTTTCTACGTTTGTGTAAAAAACGATGCGTCTATAAAACGGCCGAATATTGGTGCGACTTTGTGACCTATATAGAACATTAAACGAGTAATACCTGTAAGGGCAAGCAATTTTACGATAATTTGAAGAAATATCATTATCCCACGAAGGTTAAAAATCCCATGATTATCAACTAACTATTACAAGCTGAGCAAATGAATTTCCTTTAAAATAGGTTTAAAACATAGGGAGGTTCTGACTCAGTGGGCATTCTCTGGAGCCTCTTTGCTGATGAGATTAGAAAAACAGTCCTCTGGGCCGGATTTGAACCAGCGACCTATGGATAACTGTGAATCCTCCACTACAGTCCACTGCTCTACCAACTGAGCTACCAGAGGCTCTGTATACTTTCTTATTCTTACTCATTGCTTTACGTCCGTCCCTGTCTGCCGTCTGCACACACTGCTACTCAGCGAGGCCATATAGACGCACAGGAAATGCAATCATCGGCTGCAACTGCAAACATTGCCCAGATTAAGTTTCATAATGCTCGATGGTGTCGATTAGGTTAAAATATGCAAGTAGGAAGTGTCTGAAGTATGTCAGAGGACTGCTAAGTGTATTACGAGTCTTATCCTGCTGTCTGGTTCCATGGTGTACCGGTTAGCACTCTGGACTCTGCATCCAGCGATCCGAGTTCGAATCTCGGTGGAACCTTCGTTTAGTCTAAATTTTCTGTAATAAGAGTTTCTCGCTGAGGAAGTAGCAGCAATAGGCTCACGGCGTTAGTTTCTACGTTTGTGTAAAAAACGATGCGTCTATAAAACGGCCGAATATTGGTGCGACTTTGTGACCTATATAGAACATTAAACGAGTAATACCTGTAAGAGCAAGCAATTTTACGATAATTCGAAGAAATATCATTATCCCACGAAGGTTAAAAATCCCATGATTATCAACTAGCTATTACAAGCTGAGCAAATGAATTTCCTTTAAAATAGGTTTAAAACATAGGGAGGTTCTGACTCAGTGGGCATTCTCTGGAGCCTCTTTGCTGATGAGATTAGAAAAACAGTCCTCTGGGCCAGATTTGAACCAGCGACCTATGGATAACTGTGAATCCTCCACTACAGTCCACCGCTCTACCAACTGAGCTACCAGAGGCTCTGTATACTTTCTTATTTCTACTCATTGCTTTACGTCCGTCCCTGTCTGCCGTCTGCACACACTGCTACTCAGCGCGGCCATATAGACGCACAGGAAATGCAATCATCGGCTGCAACTGCAAACATTGCCCAGATTAAGTTTTATAATGCTCGATGGTGTCGATTAGGTTAAAATATGCAAGTAGGAAGTGTCTGAAGTATGTCAGAGGACTGCTAAGTGTATTACGAGTCTTATCCTGCTGTCTGGTTCCATGGTGTAACGGTTAGCACTCTGGACTCTGCATCCAGCGATCCGAGTTCGAATCTCGGTGGAACCTTCGTTTAGTCTAAATTTTCTGTAATAAGAGTTTCTCGCTGAGGAAGTAGCAGCAATAGGCTCACGGCGTTAGTTTCTACGTTTGTGTAAAAAACGATGCGTCTATAAAACGGCCGAATATTGGTGCGACTTTGTGACCTATATAGAACATTAAACGAGTAATACCTGTAAGAGCAAGCAATTTTACGATAATTCGAAGAAATATCATTATCCCACGAAGGTTAAAAATCCCATGATTATCAACTAGCTATTACAAGCTGAGCAAATGAATTTCCTTTAAAATAGGTTTAAAACATAGGGAGGTTCTGACTCAGTGGGCATTCTCTGGAGCCTCTTTGCTGATGAGATTAGAAAAACAGTCCTCTGGGCCAGATTTGAACCAGCGACCTATGGATAACTGTGAATCCTCCACTACAGTCCACCGCTCTACCAACTGAGCTACCAGAGGCTCTGTATACTTTCTTATTTCTACTCATTGCTTTACGTCCGTCCCTGTCTGCCGTCTGCACACACTGCTACTCAGCGCGGCCATATAGACGCACAGGAAATGCAATCATCGGCTGCAACTGCAAACATTGCCCAGATTAAGTTTTATAATGCTCGATGGTGTCGATTAGGTTAAAATATGCAAGTAGGAAGTGTCTGAAGTATGTCAGAGGACTGCTAAGTGTATTACGAGTCTTATCCTGCTGTCTGGTTCCATGGTGTAACGGTTAGCACTCTGGACTCTGAATCCAGCGATCCGAGTTCGAATCTCGGTGGAACCTTCGTTTAGTCTAAATTTTCTGTAATAAGGGTTTCTCGCTGAGGAAGTAGCAGCAATAGGCTCACGGCGTTAGTTTCTACGTTTGTGTAAAAAACGATGCGTCTATAAAACGGCCGAATATTGGTGCGACTTTGTGACCTATATAGAACATTAAACGAGTAATACCTGTAAGAGCAAGCAATTTTACGATAATTCGAAGAAATATCATTATCCCACGAAGGTTAAAAATCCCATGATTATCAACTAGCTATTACAAGCTGAGCAAATGAATTTCCTTTAAAATAGGTTTAAAACATAGGGAGGTTCTGACTCAGTGGGCATTCTCTGGAGCCTCTTTGCTGATGAGATTAGAAAAACAGTCCTCTGGGCCGGATTTGAACCAGCGACCTATGGATAACTGTGAATCCTCCACTACAGTCCACCGCTCTACCAACTGAGCTACCAGAGGCTCTGTATACTTTCTTATTCCTACTCATTGCTTTACGTCCGTCCCTGTCTGCCGTCTGCACACACTGCTACTCAGCGCGGCCATATAGACGCACAGGAAATGCAATCATCGGCTGCAACTGCAAACATTGCCCAGATTAAGTTTTATAATGCTCGATGGTGTCGTTGTTGTTGTTGTCTTCAGTCCTGAGACTGGTTTGATGCAGCTCTCCATGCTACTCTATCCTGTGCAAGCTGCTTCATCTCCCAGTACCTACTGCAACCTACATCCTTCTGAATCTGCTTAGTGTACTCATCTCTCGGTCTCCCTCTACGATTTTTACCCTCCACGCTGCCCTCCAATGCTAAATTTGTGATCCCTTGATGCCTCAAAACATGTCCTACCAACCGATCCCTTCTTCTAGTCAAGTTGTGCCACAAACTTCTCTTCTCCCCAATCCTATTCAATACCTCCTCATTAGTTACGTGATCTATCCACCTTATCTTCAGTATTCTTCTGTAGCACCACATTTCGAAAGCTTCTATTCTCTTCTTGTCCAAACTAGTTATCGTCCATGTTTCACTTCCATACATGGCTACACTCCAAACAAATACTTTCAGAAACGACTTCCTGATACATAAATCTATATTCGATGTTAACAAATTTCTCTTCTTCAGAAACGCTTTCCTTGCCATTGCCAGTCTACATTTTATATCCTCTCTACTTCGACCATCATCAGTTATTTTACTTCCTAAATAGCAAAACTCCTTTACTACTTTAAGTGTCTCATTTCCTAATCTAATTCCCTCAGCATCACCCGATTTAATTTGACTACATTCCATTATCCTCGTTTTGCTTTTGTTAATGTTCATCTTATATCCTCCTTTCAAGACACTGTCCATTCCGTTCAACTGCTCTTCCAAGTCCTTTGCCGTCTCTGACAGAATTACAATGTCATCGGCGAACCTCAAAGTTTTTACTTCGTCTCCATGAATTTTAATACCTACTCCAAATTTTTCTTTTATTTCCTTTACTGCTTGCTCAATATACAGATTGAATAACATCGGGGAGAGGCTACAACCCTGTCTCACTCCTTTCCCAACCACTGCTTCCCTTTCATGCCCCTCGACTCTTATTACTGCCATCTGGTTTCTGTACAAATTATAAATAGCCTTTCGCTCCCTGTATTTTACCCCTGCCACCTTTAGAATTTGAAAAAGAGTATTCCAGTCAACATTGTCAAAAGCTTTCTCTAAGTCTACAAATGCTAGAAACGTAGGTTTGCCTTTTCTTAATCTTTCTTCTAAGATAAGTCGTAAGGTCAGTATTGCTTCACGTGTTCCAACATTTCGACGGAATCCAAACTGATCCTCCCCGAGGTCTGCATCTACCAGTTTTTCCATTCGTCTGTAAAGAATTCGCGTTAGTATTTTGCAGCCGTGGCTTATTAAACTGATAGTTGGGTAATTTTCACATCTGTCAGCACCTGCTTTCTTTGGGATTGGAATTATTATATTCTTCTTGAAGTCTGAGGGTATTTCGCCTGTCTCATACATCTTGTTCACCAGCTGGTAGAGTTTTGTCATGACTGGCTCTCCCAAGGCCGTCAGTAGTTCTAATGGAATGTTGTCTACTCCGGGGCCCTTGTTTCGACTCAGGTCTTTCAGTGCTCTGTCAAACTCTTCATGCAGTATCGTATCTCCCATTTCGTCTTCATCTACATCCTCTTCTATTTCCATAATATTGTCCTCAAGTACATCGCCCTTGTATAAACCTTCTATATACTCCTTCCACCTTTCTGCCTTCCCTTCTTTGCTTAGAACTGGGCTGCCATCTGAGCTCTTGATATTCATACACGTGGTTCTCTTCTCTCCAAAGGTCTCTTTAATCTTCCTGTAGGCAGTATCTATCTTACCCCTAGTGAGATAAGCTTCTACATCCTTACATTTGTCCTCTAGCCATCCCTGTTTAGCCATTTTGCACTTCCTGTCGATCTCATTTTTAAGACGTTTGTATTCCTTTTTGCCTGCTTCATTTACTGCATTTTTATATTTTCTCCTTTCATCAATTAGATTCAATATTTCTTCTGTTACCCAAGGATTTCTAGCAGCCCTCGTCTTTGTACCTACTTTATCCTCTGCTGCCTTCACTACTACATCCCTCAGAGCTCCCCATTCTTCTTCTACTGTTTTTCTTTCCTCCATTCCTGTCAATTGTTCCCTTATGCTCTCCCTGAAACTCTCTACAACCTCTGGTTCTTTCAGTTTATCCAGGTCCCATCTCCTTAATTTCCCACATTTTTGCAGTTTCTTCAGTTTTAATCTACAGGTCATAACCAATAGATTGTGGTCAGAGTCCACATCTGCCCCTGGAAATGTCTTACAACTTAAAACCTGGTTCCTAAATCTCTGTCTTACCATTATATAATCTATCTGATACCTTTTAGTACCTCCAGGGTTCTTCCACGTATACAACCTTCTTTCATGATTCTTAAACCAAGTGTTAGCTATGATTAAGTTGTGCTCTGTGCAAAATTCTACTAGGCGGCTTCCTCTTTCATTTCTTAGCCCCAATCCATATTCACCTACTATGTTTCCTTCTCTCCTTTTTCCTACACTCGAATTCCAGTCACCCATTACTATTAAATTTTCGTCTCCCTTCACTATCTGAATAATTTCTTTTATTTCATCGTACATTTCTTCAATTTCTTCATCATCTGCAGAGCTAGTTGGCATATAAACTTGTACTACTGTAGTAGGTGTGGGCTTCGTATCTATCTTGGCCACAATAATGCGTTCACTATGCTGTTTGTAGTAGCTTACCCGCATTCCTATTTTCCTATTCATTATTAAACCTACTCCTGCATTACCCCTATTTGATTTTGTGTTTATAACCCTGTAGTCACCTGACCAGAAGTCTTGTTCCTCCTGCTACCGAACTTCACTAATTCCCACTATATCTAACTTTAACCTATCCATTTCCCTTTTTAAATTTTCTAACCTACCTGTCTGATTAAGGGATCTGACATTCCACGCTCCGATCCGTAGAACGCCAGTTTTCTTTCTCCTGATAACGACATCCTCCTGAGTAGTCCCCGCCCGGAGATCGGAATGGGGGACTATTTTACCTCCGGAATATTTTACCCAAGAGGATGCCATCATCATTTAATCATACAGTAAAGCTGCATGTCCTCGGGAAAAAATACGGCTGTAGTTTCCCCTTGCTTTCAGCCGTTCGCAGTACCAGCACAGCAAGGCCGTTTTGGTTAATGTTGCAAGGCCAGATCAGTCAATCATCCAGACTGTTGCCCCTGCAACTACTGAAAAGGCTGCTGCCCCTCTTCAGGAACCACACGTTTGTCTGGCCTCTCAACAGATACCCCTCCGTTGTGGTTGCACCTACGGTACGGCCATCTGTATCGCTGAGGCACGCAAGCCTCCCCACCAACGGCAAGGTCCATGGTTCATGGGGGGAGGCGATGGTGTCGATTAGTTTAAATTTGCAAGTAGGAAGTGTCTGAAGTATGTCAGAGGACTGCTAAGTGTATTACGAGTCTTATCCTGCTGTCTGGTTCCATGGTGTAACGGTTAGCACTCTGGACTCTGAATCCAGCGATCCGAGTTCGAATCTCGGTGGAACCTTCGTTTAGTCTAAATTTCCTGTAATAAGAGTTTCTCGCTGAGGAAGTAGCAGCAATAGGCTCACGGCGTTAGTTTCTACGTTTGTGTAAAAAACGATGCGTCTATAAAACGGCCGAATATTGGTGCGACTTTGTGACCTATATAGAACATTAACGAGTAATACCTGTAAGAGCAAGCAATTTTACGATAATTCGAAGAAATATCATTATCCCACGAAGGTTAAAAATCCCATGATTATCAACTAGCTATTACAAGCTGAGCAAATGAATTTCCTTTAAAACAGGTTTAAAACATAGGGAGGTTCTGACTCAGTGGGCATTCTCTGGAGCCTCTTTGCTGATGAGATTAGAAAAACAGTCCTCTGGGCCGGATTTGAACCAGCGACCTATGGATAACTGTGAATCCTCCACTACATTCCACCGCTCTACCAACTGAGCTACCAGAGGCTCTGTATACTTTTCTTATTCCTACTCATTGCTTTACGTCCGTCCCTGTCTGCCGTCTGCACACACTGCTACTCAGCGCGGCCATATAGACGCACAGGAAATGCAATCATCGGCTGCAACTGCAAACATTGCCCAGATTAAGTTTTATAATGCTCGATGGTGTCGATTAGGTTAAAATATGCAAGTAGGAAGTGTCTGAAGTATGTTAGAGGACTGCTAAGTGTATTACGAGTCTTATCCTGCTGTCTGGTTCCATGGTGTAACGGTTAGCACTCTGGACTCTGAATCCAGCGATCCGAGTTCGAATCTCGGTGGAACCTTCGTTTAGTCTAAATTTTCTGTAATAAGAGTTTCTCGCTGAGGAAGTAGCAGCAATAGGCTCACGGCGTTAGTTTCTACGTTTGTGTAAAAAACGATGCGTCTATAAAACGGCCGAATATTGGTGCGACTTTGTGACCTATATAGAACATTAAACGAGTAATACCTGTAAGAGCAAGCAATTTTACGATAATTCGAAGAAATATCATTATCCCACGAAGGTTAAAAATCCCATGATTATCAACTAGCTATTACAAGCTGAGCAAATGAATTTCCTTTAAAATAGGTTTAAAACATAGGGAGGTTCTGACTCAGTGGGCATTCTCTGGAGCCTCTTTGCTGATGAGATTAGAAAAACAGTCCTCTGGGCCGGATTTGAACCAGCGACCTATGGATAACTGTGAATCCTCCACTACAGTCCACCGCTCTACCAACTGAGCTACCAGAGGCTCTGTACACTTTCTTATTCCTACTCATTGCTTTACGTCCGTCCCTGTCTGCCGTCTGCACACACTGCTACTCAGCGCGGCCATATAGACGCACAGGAAATGCAATCATCGGCTGCAACTGCAAACATTGCCCAGATTAAGTTTTATAATGCTCGATGGTGTCGATTAGGTTAAAATATGCAAGTAGGAAGTGTCTGAAGTATGTCAGAGGACTGCTAAGTGTATTACGAGTCTTATCCTGCTGTCTGGTTCCATGGTGTAACGGTTAGCACTCTGGACTCTGAATCCAGCGATCCGAGTTCGAATCTCGGTGGAACCTTCGTTTAGTCTAAATTTTGTGTAATAAGAGTTTCTCGCTGAGGAAGTAGCAGCAATAGGCTCACGGCGTTAGTTTCTACGTTTGTGTAAAAAACGATGCGTCTATAAAACGGCCGAATATTGGTGCCACTTTGTGACCTATATAGAACATTAAACGAGTAATACCTGTAAGAGCAAGCAATTTTACGATAATTCGAAGAAATATCATTATCCCACGAAGGTTAAAAATCCCATGATTATCAACTAGCTATTACAAGCTGAGCAAATGAATTTCCTTTAAAATAGGTTTAAAACATAGGGAGGTTCTGACTCAGTGGGCATTCTCTGGAGCCTCTTTGCTGATGAGATTAGAAAAACAGTCCTCTGGGCCGGATTTGAACCAGCGACCTATGGATAACTGTGAATCCTCCACTACAGTCCACCGCTCTACCAACTGAGCTACCAGAGGCTCTGTATACTTTCTTATTCCTACTCATTGCTTTACGTCCGTCCCTGTCTGCCGTCTGCACACACTGCTACTCAGCGCGGCCATATAGACGCACAGGAAATGCAATCATCGGCTGCAACTGCAAACATTGCCCAGATTAAGTTTTATAATGCTCGATGGTGTCGATTAGGTTAAAATATGCAAGTAGGAAGTGTCTGAAGTATGTCAGAGGACTGCTAAGTGTATTACGAGTCTTATCCTGCTGTCTGGTTCCATGGTGTAACGGTTAGCACTCTCGTCTCTGAATCCAGCGATCCGAGTTCGAATCTCGGTGGAACCTTCGTTTAGTCTAAATTTTGTGTAATAAGAGTTTCTCGCTGAGGAAGTAGCAGCAATAGGCTCACGGCGTTAGTTTCTACGTTTGTGTAAAAAACGATGCGTCTATAAAACGGCCGAATATTGGTGCGACTTTGTGACCTATATAGAACATTAAACGAGTAATACCTGTAAGAGCAAGCAATTTTACGATAATCCGAAGAAATATCATTATCCCACGAAGGTTAAAAATCCCATGATTATCAACTAGCTATTACAAGCTGAGCAAATGAATTTCCTTTAAAATAGGTTTAAAACATAGGGAGGTTCTGACTCAGTGGGCATTCTCTGGAGCCTCTTTGCTGATGAGATTAGAAAAACAGTCCTCTGGGCCGGATTTGAACCAGCGACCTATGGATAACTGTGAATCCTCCACTACAGTCCACCGCTCTACCAACTGAGCTACCAGAGGCTCTGTACACTTTCTTATTCCTACTCATTGCTTTACGTCCGTCCCTGTCTGCCGTCTGCACACACTGCTACTCAGCGCGGCCATATAGACGCACAGGAAATGCAATCATCGGCTGCAACTGCAAACATTGCCCAGATTAAGTTTTATAATGCTCGATGGTGTCGATTAGGTTAAAATATGCAAGTAGGAAGTGTCTGAAGTATGTCAGAGGACTGCTAAGTGTATTACGAGTCTTATCCTGCTGTCTGGTTCCATGGTGTAACGGTTAGCACTCTGGACTCTGAATCCAGCGATCCGAGTTCGAATCTCGGTGGAACCTTCGTTTAGTCTAAATTTTCTGTAATAAGAGTTTCTCGCTGAGGAAGTAGCAGCAATAGGCTCACGGCGTTAGTTTCTACGTTTGTGTAAAAAACGATGCGTCTATAAAACGGCCGAATATTGGTGCGACTTTGTGACCTATATAGAACATTAAACGAGTAATACCTGTAAGAGCAAGCAATTTTACGATAATTCGAAGAAATATCATTATCCCACGAAGGTTAAAAATCCCATGATTATCAACTAGCTATTACAAGCTGAGCAAATGAATTTCTTTTAAAATAGGTTTAAAACATAGGGAGGTTCTGACTCAGTGGGCATTCTCTGGAGCCTCTTTGCTGATGAGATTAGAAAAACAGTCCTCTGGGACGGATTTGAACCAGCGACCTATGGATAACTGTGAATCCTCCACTACAGACCACCGCTCTACCAACTGAGCTACCAGAGGCTCTGTATACTTTCTTATTCCTACTCATTGCTTTACGTCCGTCCCTGTCTGCCGTCTGCACACAATGCTACTCAGCGCGGCCATATAGACGCACAGGAAATGCAATCATCGGCTGCAACTGCAAACATTGCCCAGATTAAGTTTTATAATGCTCGATGGTGTCGATTAGGTTAAAATATGCAAGTAGGAAGTGTCTGAAGTATGTCAGAGGACTGCTAAGTGTATTACGAGTCTTATCCTGCTGTCTGGTTCCATGGTGTAACGGTTAGCACTGTGGACTCTGAATCCAGCGATCCGAGTTCGAATCTCGGTGGAACCTTCGTTTAGTCTAAATTTTGTGTAATAAGAGTTTCTCGCTGAGGAAGTAGCAGCAATAGGCTCACGGCGTTAGTTTCTACGTTTGTGTAAAAAACGATGCGTCTATAAAACGGCCGAATATTGGTGCGACTTTGTGACCTATATAGAACATTAAACGAGTAATACCTGTAAGAGCAAGCAATTTTACGATAATTCGAAGAAATATCATTATCCCACGAAGGTTAAAAATCCCATGATTATCAACTAGCTATTACAAGCTGAGCAAATGAATTTACTTTAAAATAGGTTTAAAACATAGGGAGGTTCTGACTCAGTAGGCATTCTCTGGAGCCTCTTTGCTGATGAAATTAGAAAAACAGTCCTCTGGGCCGGATTTGAACCAGCGACCTATGGATAACTGTGAATCCTCCACTACAGTCCACCGCTCTACCAACTGAGCTACCAGAGGCTCTGTACACTTTCTTATTCCTACTCATTGCTTTACGTCCGTCCCTGTCTGCCGTCTGCACACACTGCTACTCAGCGCGGCCATATAGACGCACAGGAAATGCAATCATCGGCTGCAACTGCAAACATTGCCCAGATTAAGTTTTATAATGCTCGATGGTGTCGATTAGGTTAAAATATGCAAGTAGGAAGTGTCTGAAGTATGTCAGAGGACTGCTAAGTGTATTACGAGTCTTATCCTGCTGTCTGGTTCCATGGTGTAACGGTTAGCACTCTGGACTCTGAATCCAGCGATCCGAGTTCGAATCTCGGTGGAACCTTCGTTTAGTCTAAATTTTCTGTAATAAGAGTTTCTCGCTGAGGAAGTAGCAGCAATAGGCTCACGGCGTTAGTTTCTACGTTTGTGTAAAAAACGATGCGTCTATAAAACGGCCGAATATTGGTGCGACTTTGTGACCTATATAGAACATTAAACGAGTAATACCTGTAAGAGCAAGCAATTTTACGATAATTCGAAGAAATATCATTATCCCACGAAGGTTAAAAATCCCATGATTATCAACTAGCTATTACAAGCTGAGCAAATGAATTTCCTTTAAAATAGGTTTAAAACATAGGGAGGTTCTGACTCAGTGGGCATTCTCTGGAGCCTCTTTGCTGATGAGATTAGAAAAACAGTCCTCTGGGCCGGATTTGAACCAGCGACCTATGGATAACTGTGAATCCTCCACTACAGTCCACCACTCTACCAACTGAGCTACCAGAGGCTCTGTATACTTTCTTATTCTTACTCATTGCTTTACGTCCGTCCCTGTCTGCCGTCTGCACACACTGCTACTCAGCGCGGCCATATAGACGTACAGGAAATGCAATCATCGGCTGCAACTGCAAACATTACCCAGATTAAGTTTTATAATGCTCGATGGTGTCGATTAGGTTAAAATATGCAAGTAGGAAGTGTCTGAAGTATGTCAGAGGACTGCTAAGTGTATTACGAGTCTTATCCTGCTGTCTGGTTCCATGGTGTAACGGTTTGCACTCTGGACTCTGAATCCAGCGATCCGAGTTCGAATCTCGGTGGAACCTTCGTTTAATCTAAATTTTCTGTAATAAGAGTTTCTCGCTGAGGAAGTAGCAGCAATAGGCTCACGGCGTTAGTTTCTACGTTTGTGTAAAAAACGATGCGTCTACAAAACGGCCGAATATTGGTGCGACTTTGTGACCTATATAGAACATTAAACGAGTAATACCTGTAAGAGCAAGCAATTTTACGATAATTCGAAGAAATATCATTATCCCACGAAGGTTAAAAATCCCATGATTATCAACTAGCTATTACAAGCTGAGCAAATGAATTTCCTTTAAAATAGGTTTAAAACATAGGGAGGTTCTGACTCAGTGGGCATTCTCTGGAGCCTCTTTGCTGATGAGATTAGAAAAACAGTCCTCTGGGCCGGATTTGAACCAGCGACCTATGGATAACTGTGAATCCTCCACTACATTCCACCGCTCTACCAACTGAGCTACCAGAGGCTCTGTATACTTTTCTTATTCCTACTCATTGCTTTACGTCCGTCCCTGTCTGCCGTCTGCACACACTGCTACTCAGCGCGGCCATATAGACGCACAGGAAATGCAATCATCGGCTGCAACTGCAAACATTGCCCAGATTAAGTTTTGTAATGCTCGATGGTGTCGATTAGGTTAAAATATGCAAGTAGGAAGTGTCTGAAGTATGTCAGAGGACTGCTAAGTGTATTACGAGTCTTATCCTGCTGTCTGGTTCCATGGTGTAACGGTTAGCAATCTGAACTCTGAATGCAGCGATCCGAGTTCGAATCTCGGTGGAACCTTCGTTTAGTCTAAATTTTCTGTAATAAGAGTTTCTCGCTGAGGAAGTAGCAGCAATAGGCTCACGGCGTTAGTTTCTACGTTTGTGTAAAAAACGATGCGTCTATAAAACGGCCGAATATTGGTGCGACTTTGTGACCTATATAGAACATTAAACGAGTAATACCTGTAAGAGCAAGCAATTTTACGATAATTCGAAGAAATATCATTATCCCACGAAGGTTAAAAATCCCATGATTATCAACTAGCTATTACAAGCTGAGCAAATGAATTTCCTTTAAAATAGGTTTAAAACATAGGGAGGTTCTGACTCAGTGGGCATTCTCTGGAGCCTCTTTGCTGATGAGATTAGAAAAACAGTCCTCTGGGCCGGATTTGAACCAGCGACCTATGGATAACTGTGAATCCTCCACTACAGTCCACCGCTCTACCAACTGAGCTACCAGAGGCTCTGTATACTCTCTTATTCCTACTCATTGCTTTACGTCCGTCCCTGTCTGCCGTCTGCACACACTGCTACTCAGCGCGGCCATATAGACGCACAGGAAATGCAATCATCGGCTGCAACTGCAAACATTGCCCAGATTAAGTTTTATAATGCTCGATGGTGTCGATTAGGTTAAAATATGCAAGTAGGAAGTGTCTGAAGTATGTCAGAGGACTGCTAAGTGTATTACGAGTCTTATCCTGCTGTCTGGTTCCATGGTGTAACGGTTAGCACTCTGGACTCTGAATGCAGCGATCCGAGTTCGAATCTCGGTGGAACCTTCGTTTAGTCTAAATTTTCTGTAATAAGAGTTTCTCGCTGAGGAAGTAGCAGCAATAGGCTCACGGCGTTAGTTTCTACGTTTGTGTAAAAAACGATGCGTCTATAAAACGGCCGAATATTGGTGCGACTTTGTGACCTATATAGAACATTAAACGAGTAATACCTGTAAGAGCAAGCAATTTTACGATAATTCGAAGAAATATCATTATCCCACGAAGGTTAAAAATCCCATGATTATCAACTAGCTATTACAAGTTGAGCAAATGAATTTCTTTTAAAATAGGTTTAAAACATAGGGAGGTTCTGACTCAGTGGGCATTCTCTGGAGCCTCTTTGCTGATGAAATTAGAAAAACAGTCCTCTGGGCCGGATTTGAACCAGCGACCTATGGATAACTGTGAATCCTCCACTACAGTCCACCGTTCTACCAACTGAGCTACCAGAGGCTCTGTACACTTTCTTATTCCTACTCATTGCTTTACGTCCGTCCCTGTCTGCCGTCTGCACACACTGCTACTCAGCGCGGCCATATAGACGCACAGGAAATGCAATCATCGGCTGCAACTGCAAACATTGCCCAGATTAAGTTTTATAATGCTCGATGGTGTCGATTAGGTTAAAATATGCAAGTAGGAAGTGTCTGAAGTATGTCAGAGGACTGCTAAGTGTATTACGAGTCTTATCCTGCTGTCTGGTTCCATGGTGTAACGGTTAGCACTCTGGACTCTGAATCCAGCGATCCGAGTTCGAATCTCGGTGGAACCTTCGTTTAGTCTAAATTTTCTGTAATAAGAGTTTCTCGCTGAGGAAGTAGCAGCAATAGGCTCACGGCGTTAGTTTCTACGTTTGTGTAAAAAACGATGCGTCTATAAAACGGCCGAATATTGGTGCGACTTTGTGACCTATATAGAACATTAAACGAGTAATACCTGTAAGAGCAAGCAATTTTACGATAATTCGAAGAAATATCATTATCCCACGAAGGTTAAAAATCCCATGATTATCAACTAGCTATTACAAGCTGAGCAAATGAATTTCCTTTAAAATAGGTTTAAAACATAGGGAGGTTCTGACTCAGTGGGCATTCTCTGGAGCCTCTTTGCTGATGAGATTAGAAAAACAGTCCTCTGGGCCGGATTTGAACCAGCGACCTATGGATAACTGAGAATCCTCCACTACAGTCCACCGCTCTACCAACTGAGCTACCAGAGGCTCTGTACACTTTCTTATTCCTACTCATTGCTTTACGTCCGTCCCTGTCTGCCGTCTGCACACACTGCTACTCAGCGCGGCCATATAGACGCACAGGAAATGCAATCATCGGCTGCAACTGCAAACATTGCCCAGATTAAGTTTTATAATGCTCGATGGTGTCGATTAGGTTAAAATATGCAAGTAGGAAGTGTCTGAAGTATGTCAGAGGACTGCTAAGTGTATTACGAGTCTTATCCTGCTGTCTGGTTCCATGGTGTAACGGTTAGCACTCTGGACTCTGAATCCAGCGATCCGAGTTCGAATCTCGGTGGAACCTTCGTTTAGTCTAAATTTTGTGTAATAAGAGTTTCTCGCTGAGGAAGTAGCAGCAATAGGCTCACGGCGTTAGTTTCTACGTTTGTGTAAAAAACGATGCGTCTATAAAACGGCCGAATATTGGTGCGACTTTGTGACCTATATAGAACATTAAACGAGTAATACCTGTAAGAGCAAGCAATTTTACGATAATTCGAAGAAATATCATTATCCCACGAAGGTTAAAAATCCCATGATTATCAACTAGCTATTACAAGCTGAGCAAATGAATTTCCTTTAAAATAGGTTTAAAACATAGGGAGGTTCTGACTCAGTGGGCATTCTCTGGAGCCTCTTTGCTGATGAGATTAGAAAAACAGTCCTCTGGGCCGGATTTGAACCAACGACCTATGGATAACTGTGAATCCTCCACTACAGTCCACCGCTCTACCAACTGAGCTACCAGAGGCTCTGTACACTTTCTTATTCCTACTCATTGCTTTACGTCCGTCCCTGTCTGCCGTCTGCACACACTGCTACTCAGCGCGGCCATATAGACGCACAGGAAATGCAATCATCGGCTGCAACTGCAAACATTGCCCAGATTAAGTTTTATAATGCTCGATGGTGTCGATTAGGTTAAAATATGCAAGTAGGAAGTGTCTGAAGTATGTCAGAGGACTGCTAAGTGTATTACGAGTCTTATCCTGCTGTCTGGTTCCATGGTGTAACGGTTAGCACTCTGGACTCTGAATCCAGCGCTCCGAGTTCGAATCTCGGTGGAACCTTCGTTTAGTCTAAATTTTGTGTAATAAGAGTTTCTCGCTGAGGAAGTAGCAGCAATAGGCTCACGGCGTTAGTTTCTACGTTTGTGTAAAAAACGATGCGTCTATAAAACGGCCGAATATTGGTGCGACTTTGTGACCTATATAGAACATTAAACGAGTAATACCTGTAAGAGCAAGCAATTTTACGATAATTCGAAGAAATATCATTATCCCACGAAGGTTAAAAATCCCATGATTATCAACTAGCTATTACAAGTTGAGCAAATGAATTTCCTTTAAAATAGGTTTAAAACATAGGGAGGTTCTGACTCAGTGGGCATTCTCTGGAGCCTCTTTGCTGATGAGATTAGAAAAACAGTCCTCTGGGCCGGATTTGAACCAGCGACCTATGGATAACTGTGAATCCTCCACTACAGTCCACCGCTCTACCAACTGAGCTACCAGAGGCTCTGTATACTTTCTTATTCCTACTCATTGCTTTACGTCCGTCCCTGTCTGCCGTCTGCACACACTGCTACTCAGCGCGGCCATATAGACGCACAGGAAATGCAATCATCGGCTGCAACTGCAAACATTGCCCAGATTAAGTTTTATAATGCTCGATGGTGTCGATTAGGTTAAAATATGCAAGTAGGAAGTGTCTGAAGTATGTCAGAGGACTGCTAAGTGTATTACGAGTCTTATCCTGCTGTCTGGTTCCATGGTGTAACGGTTAGCACTCTGGACTCTGAATCCAGCGATCCGAGTTCGAATCTCGGTGGAACCTTCGTTTAGTCTAAATTTTGTGTAATAAGAGTTTCTCGCTGAGGAAGTAGCAGCAATAGGCTCACGGCGTTAGTTTCTACGTTTGTGTAAAAAACGATGCGTCTATAAAACGGCCGAATATTGGTGCGACTTTGTGACCTATATAGAACATTAAACGAGTAATACCTGTAAGAGCAAGCAATTTTACGATAATTCGAAGAAATATCATTATCCCACGAAGGTTAAAAATCCCATGATTATCAACTAGCTATTACAAGCTGAGCAAATGAATTTCCTTTAAAATAGGTTTAAAACATAGGGAGGTTCTGACTCAGTGGGCATTCTCTGGAGCCTCTTTGCTGATGAGATTAGAAAAACAGTCCTCTGGGCCGGATTTGAACCAGCGACCTATGGATAACTGTGAATCCTCCACTACATTCCACCGCTCTACCAACTGAGCTACCAGAGGCTCTGTATGCTTTTCTTATTCCTACTCATTGCTTTACGTCCGTCCCTGTCTGCCGTCTGCACACACTGCTACTCAGCGCGGCCATATAGACGCACAGGAAATGCAATCATCGGCTGCAACTGCAAACATTGCCCAGATTAAGTTTTGTAATGCTCGATGGTGTCGATTAGGTTATAATATGCAAGTAGGAAGTGTCTGAAGTATGTCAGAGGACTGCTAAGTGTATTACGAGTCTTATCCTGCTGTCTGGTTCCATGGTGTAACGGTTAGCACTCTGAACTCTGAATCCAGCGATCCGAGTTCGAATCTCGGTGGAACCTTCGTTTAGTCTAAATTTTGTGTAATAAGAGTTTCTCGCTGAGGAAGTAGCAGCAATAGGCTCACGGCGTTAGTTTCTACGTTTGTGTAAAAAACGATGCGTCTATAAAACGGCCGAATATTGGTGCGACTTTGTGACCTATATAGAACATTAAACGAGTAATACCTGTAAGAGCAAGCAATTTTACGATAATTCGAAGAAATATCATTATCCCACGAAGGTTAAAAATCCCATGATTATCAACTAGCTATTACAAGCTGAGCAAATGAATTTCTTTTAAAATAGGTTTAAAACATAGGGAGGTTCTGACTCAGTGGGCATTCTCTGGAGCCTCTTTGCCGATGAGATTAGAAAAACAGTCCTCTGGGACGGATTTGAACCAGCGACCTATGGATAACTGTGAATCCTCCACTACATTCCACCGCTCTACCAACTGAGCTACCAGAGGCTCTGTATACTTTCTTATTCCTACTCATTGCTTTACGTCCGTCCCTGTCTGCCGTCTGCACACACTGCTACTCAGCGCGGCCATATAGACGCACAGGAAATGCAATCATCGGCTGCAACTGCAAACATTGCCCAGATTAAGTTTTATAATGCTCGATGGTGTCGATTAGGTTAAAATATGCAAGTAGGAAGTGTCTGAAGTATGTCAGAGGACTGCTAAGTGTATTACGAGTCTTATCCTGCTGTCTGGTTCCATGGTGTAACGGTTAGCACTCTGGACTCTGAATCCAGCGATCCGAGTTCGAATCTCGGTGGAACCTTCGTTTAGTCTAAATTTTGTGTAATAAGAGTTTCTCGCTGAGGAAGTAGCAGCAATAGGCTCACGGCGTTAGTTTCTACGTTTGTGTAAAAAACGATGCGTCTATAAAACGGCCGAATATTGGTGCGACTTTGTGACCTATATAGAACATTAAACGAGTAATACCTGTAAGAGCAAGCAATTTTACGATAATTCGAAGAAATATCATTATCCCACGAAGGTTAAAAATCCCATGATTATCAACTAGCTATTACAAGCTGAGCAAATGAATTTCCTTTAAAATAGGTTTAAAACATAGGGAGGTTCTGACTCAGTGGGCATTCTCTGGAGCCTCTTTGCTGATGAGATTAGAAAAACAGTCCTCTGGGCCGGATTTGAACCAACGACCTATGGATAACTGTGAATCCTCCACTACAGTCCACCGCTCTACCAACTGAGCTACCAGAGGCTCTGTACACTTTCTTATTCCTACTCATTGCTTTACGTCCGTCCCTGTCTGCCGTCTGCACACACTGCTACTCAGCGCGGCCATATAGACGCACAGGAAATGCAATCATCGGCTGCAACTGCAAACATTGCCCAGATTAAGTTTTATAATGCTCGATGGTGTCGATTAGGTTAAAATATGCAAGTAGGAAGTGTCTGAAGTATGTCAGAGGACTGCTAAGTGTATTACTAGTCTTATCCTGCTGTCTGGTTCCATGGTGTAACGGTTAGCACTCTGGACTCTGAATCCAGCGATCCGAGTTCGAATCTCGGTGGAACCTTCGTTTAGTCTAAATTTTGTGTAATAAGAGTTTCTCGCTGAGGAAGTAGCAGCAATAGGCTCACGGCGTTAGTTTCTACGTTTGTGTAAAAAACGATGCGTCTATAAAACGGCCGAATATTGGTGCGACTTTGTGACCTATATAGAACATTAAACGAGTAATACCTGTAAGAGCAAGCAATTTTACGATAATTCGAAGAAATATCATTATCCCACGAAGGTTAAAAATCCCATGATTATCAACTAGCTATTACAAGTTGAGCAAATGAATTTCCTTTAAAATAGGTTTAAAACATAGGGAGGTTCTGACTCAGTGGGCATTCTCTGGAGCCTCTTTGCTGATGAGATTAGAAAAACAGTCCTCTGGGCCGGATTTGAACCAGCGACCTATGGATAACTGTGAATCCTCCACTACAGTCCACCGCTCTACCAACTGAGCTACCAGAGGCTCTGTATACTTTCTTATTCCTACTCATTGCTTTACGTCCGTCCCTGTCTGCCGTCTGCACACACTGCTACTCAGCGCGGCCATATAGACGCACAGGAAATGCAATCATCGGCTGCAACTGCAAACATTGCCCAGATTAAGTTTTATAATGCTCGATGGTGTCGATTAGGTTAAAATATGCAAGTAGGAAGTGTCTGAAGTATGTCAGAGGACTGCTAAGTGTATTACGAGTCTTATCCTGCTGTCTGGTTCCATGGTGTAACGGTTAGCACTCTCGTCTCTGAATCCAGCGATCCGAGTTCGAATCTCGGTGGAACCTTCGTTTAGTCTAAATTTTCTGTAATAAGAGTTTCTCGCTGAGGAAGTAGCAGCAATAGGCTCACGGCGTTAGTTTCTACGTTTGTGTAAAAAACGATGCGTCTATAAAACGGCCGAATATTGGTGCGACTTTGTGACCTATATAGAACATTAAACGAGTAATACCTGTAAGAGCAAGCAATTTTACGATAATTCGAAGAAATATCATTATCCCACGAAGGTTAAAAATCCCATGATTATCAACTAGCTATTACAAGCTGAGCAAATGAATTTCCTTTAAAATAGGTTTAAAACATAGGGAGGTTCTGACTCAGTGGGCATTCTCTGGAGCCTCTTTGCTGATGAGATTAGAAAAACAGTCCTCTGGGCCGGATTTGAACCAGCGACCTATGGATAACTGTGAATCCTCCACTACATTCCACCGCTCTACCAACTGAGCTACCAGAGGCTCTGTATACTTTTCTTATTCCTACTCATTGCTTTACGTCCGTCCCTGTCTGCCGTCTGCACACACTGCTACTCAGCGCGGCCATATAGACGCACAGGAAATGCAATCATCGGCTGCAACTGCAAACATTGCCCAGATTAAGTTTTGTAATGCTCGATGGTGTCGATTAGGTTATAATATGCAAGTAGGAAGTGTCTGAAGTATGTCAGAGGACTGCTAAGTGTATTACGAGTCTTATCCTGCTGTCTGGTTCCATGGTGTAACGGTTAGCACTCTGAATCCAGCGATCCGAGTTCGAATCTCGGTGGAACCTTCGTTTAGTCTAAATTTTCTGTAATAAGAGTTTCTCGCTGAGGAAGTAGCAGCAATAGGCTCACGGCGTTAGTTTCTACGTTTGTGTAAAAAACGATGCGTCTATAAAACGGCCGAATATTGGTGCGACTTTGTGACCTATATAGAACATTAAACGAGTAATACCTGTAAGAGCAAGCAATTTTACGATAATTCGAAGAAATATCATTATCCCACGAAGGTTAAAAATCCCATGATTATCAACTAGCTATTACAAGCTGAGCAAATGAATTTCCTTTAAAATAGGTTTAAAACATAGGGAGGTTCTGACTCAGTGGGCATTCTCTGGAGCCTCTTTGCTGATGAGATTAGAAAAACAGTCCTCTGGGCCGGATTTGAACCAGCGACCTATGGATAACTGTGAATCCTCCACTACAGTCCACCGCTCTACCAACTGAGCTACCAGAGGCTCTGTATACTTTCTTATTCCTACTCATTGCTTTACGTCCGTCCCTGTCTGCCGTCTGCACACACTGCTACTCAGCGCGGCCATATAGACGCACAGGAAATGCAATCATCGGCTGCAACTGCAAACATTGCCCAGATTAAGTTTTATAATGCTCGATGGTGTCGATTAGGTTAAAATATGCAAGTAGGAAGTGTCTGAAGTATGTCAGAGGACTGCTAAGTGTATTACGAGTCTTATCCTGCTGTCTGGTTCCATGGTGTAACGGTTAGCACTCTGGACTCTGAATCCAGCGATCCGAGTTCGAATCTCGGTGGAACCTTCGTTTAGTCTAAATTTTCTGTAATAAGAGTTTCTCGCTGAGGAAGTAGCAGCAATAGGCTCACGGCGTTAGTTTCTACGTTTGTGTAAAAAACGATGCGTCTATAAAACGGCCGAATATTGGTGCGACTTTGTGACCTATATAGAACATTAAACGAGTAATACCTGTAAGAGCAAGCAATTTTACGATAATTCGAAGAAATATCATTATCCCACGAAGGTTAAAAATCCCATGATTATCAACTAGCTATTACAAGCTGAGCAAATGAATTTCCTTTAAAATAGGTTTAAAACATAGGGAGGTTCTGACTCAGTGGGCATTCTCTGGAGCCTCTTTGCTGATGAGATTAGAAAAACAGTCCTCTGGGCCGGATTTGAACCAGCGACCTATGGATAACTGTGAATCCTCCATTACAGTCCACCGCTCTACCAACTGAGCTACCGGAGGTTCTGTATACTTCCTTATTCCTACTCATTGCTTTACGTCCGTCCCTGTCTGCCGTCTGCACACACTGCTACTCAGCGCGGCCATATAGACGCACAGGAAATGCAATCATCGGCTGCAACTGCAAACATTGCCCAGATTAAGTTTTATAATGCTCGATGGTGTCGATTAGGTTAAAATATGCAAGTAGGAAGTGTCTGAAGTATGTCAGAGGACTGCTAAGTGTATTACGAGTCTTATCCTGCTGTCTGGTTCCATGGTGTAACGGTTAGCACTCTGGACTCTGAATCCAGCGATCCGAGTTCGAATCTCGGTGGAACGTTCGTTTAGTCTAAATTTTCTGTAATAAGAGTTTCTCGCTGAGGAAGTAGCAGCAATAGGCTCACGGCGTTAGTTTCTACGTTTGTGTAAAAAACGATGCGTCTATAAAACGGCCGAATATTGGTGCGACTTTGTGACCTATATAGAACATTAAACGAGTAATACCTGTAAGAGCAAGCAATTTTACGATAATTCGAAGAAATATCATTATCCCACGAAGGTTAAAAATCCCATGATTATCAACTAGCTATTACAAGCTGAGCAAATGAATTTCCTTTAAAATAGGTTTAAAACATAGGGAGGTTCTGACTCAGTGGGCATTCTCTGGAGCCTCTTTGCTGATGAGATTAGAAAAACAGTCCTCTGGGCCGGATTTGAACCAGCGACCTATGGATAACTGTGAATCCTCCACTACAGTCCACCGCTCTACCAACTTTTTTTTTTTTTTTTTTTTTTTTTTTTTTTTTTTGACGCGAAAGCTGACGCTTGGAAATCGCCCTTATGTAAAGGACAGGCACTATAAACGGCTGTGAGAGGTGAGGTGTGGCGAGGTACCAAAACGGGATATTTTCTGCTCCTTCTTCCAAAACAAAAAAAGAAAAAAACCAACGCAGTCGGTAGGACACGAACCTACGCTCCCAGAGGGAATCTGATTTCTAGTCAGACGCCTTAACCACTTTTTTTTTTTTTTTAGCAACAAAATGCGCATTTCCGGTACCGGGAATCGAACCCGGGCCTCCTGGGTAAGAGCCAGGTATCCTAGCCACTTTTTTTTTTTTTTTTTATATATATATAAGCAGCATGAGGCAGGCGGAGGCAAAGCGGGCAGGGGTCAAAATCTCGAGGCCTGGCCGCGATGTCTCCACCCAGTCCTGTTGCTGAGGCGTGTCTTTATCATAGTTTTCAATAAGAAATTTTACATCTTGTGTATACGTAGATATATGCTGTTTTGCCTTCGAAATCCTGAACCAAAAGATGCTTCATTTGAAACAAAAAATTTATGTCATGCCGAGGCAATAGAGATTGAAGGTTATAGCTTTAGTGCTTTTTTTTTTTTTTTTTTTTTTTTTTTTTTTTTTTTTTCTCGTCCACTGCTTCTCGGCAACCTAGCATACTTCTTTGTAATATATAATAAAGTTGTAGGAAGTAGTGGACCCTGAACCTGTATATTATTTTTTTTAATTTCTGTTTAGTTTTTTTATTGTTATTATTATTATTTTTGTTTGTTTGTTATTTTTTTTTATTGTAAAAGAAAAATCTTCATGGAATGTGAAGAAGGAATTTTATGTTAAGGCACTAATTCCATAGCCTCCTTTCCTTCTTGAGATTAATAATAATAATAAAAAAGTATGTTCCCTTCCATGGAAACAAATGAGACTTCCTTCTCAGT
Organism: Schistocerca gregaria; assembly: GCF_023897955.1. Lineage (NCBI taxonomy): Eukaryota > Metazoa > Arthropoda > Insecta > Orthoptera > Acrididae > Schistocerca > Schistocerca gregaria. The sequence continues at coordinate 971,233,215 of NC_064921.1, read as the reverse complement.
CATAAAATGAATGTATAAGAAAACAATTTATCTTTAACCCTGCGATACTGGCTTTCGGCTTCGGCTTCTTCTGTGCAATAAACAAAATAGCCTTCTTTGCCAGCAGAGGATAAGTGATTGTAATATGAAACTGTAAAATTGTACTTCTCCCCAATTGTTTTTGTTTAAGCGTCGTTTCGCTTAAATAAACGATTTTTGTTTATCTCGTTGGCTTGTCAACCAATGCCCAGTCGCTCGAATACAATTTTAAGCATATTGCCGTAGTTTTTCTTGTGGTCTTTATATTTCAGGGCGTTATAAAAAGCACACTTCAAGTACATGTAAAAATCAGTGGAATTGTCATTTCCCAGGTGATTAATTACGTAATTCACATAGTGTCCCATTAACCAATGGACCGAGTTGTTTTTTGCTGCTGGAAAATAGCAAGTCTGAGGCCTGAGGAAAGTAACAGGGGGAAAATTTTCCACCGAAGATCTCGTAAGAAAAGCCAGTTGTTCCCTAATCCAATTACAGAGTTGTAGATTGCCACCGCACGTGAATCTGTGCACTAACGTGTCGATCAATTTACATTTGAGACATAGGTTCGTGTCGCTAACGCCGATTGCATGTAACCTTTCATTGGTGCTTACGGTCTCATTCACTGTTTTATACCACGCTGACTTGACGTCCGATGGTAGACCACGCATATTAATATTTTTCCATATGGCGTCCCAATCAGTGTGTGGGTATTTACTTTCCAATTTGTTTCTCCCCTCCATTTTCTTTCGATGGCACAGAATATCGCGGGCCGTGATCCGTCGTGAGTTGATGATGACACCGCCGAGATAGCTGAATTCCACAAAATATACACGAACGTACTGGAGCCGGTTATTTATTTTTTGCACATTCACCGGCGCCTGTAAACTGGCAGGCCTGACAACTTCAAATAATTTAGTTGTAATGCTATCAGCGTGGTCGCTAAGGATAGTGGCGGTCCTTTTTATAAAAAGCGCAGACGCCTTATTTCTGATGTCAACTAACCCCAAACCTCCATTCCTGGGATCTAAGGTCGCAGTTTTTGCGTCGACTCTGAATATATCCCCTCTCCAAAGATAGCTGGCAATGGTAGACATTATCTTTTTTCCAATCATTTTCGGTAGTGGGAAGATCTGTGCTATAAAGTAACTCCTGGAGAGAATGCAGTGGTTAATGAAAATCACCCTCTGAACTTGGTTCATGTTACGGTGGAGGTTTTCCCTTGTTGTTCCAAGAAGTTGTCCCGACGTATTTCTCCAATTGATAGCTGCCATTTTTAACGGACAAGGTGTCAGTGTTATTCCTAGTACTTTGCATTGGGTGACCATTGTGGCCCAGGCTAAGGTGGTATGTTGAAAACCCCGCAGGTTTAGGAGTTTGCTTTTGTTTGCGTTGACACCTGCTCCGGAGACTCTACAGTACTTTTTAATTAGCGTTTCCAATTTCAAAATGTCGTCGGGATTTCGCAGGACGACTCCGACATCATCGGCATAGGCGTTTATGACTGTTCGGTGACCAGATAATGTGATGCCAGTTAGAGTGGCATGAACACTGCGGAGGAAAGGTTCTAATGAAAGCACGAATAGGAACATGGAAAGGGGGCTTCCTTGAGGAACGCCGCGCCTGATCTGAATCTGCTTTGTCCTCTGGCAGTTAACTGATATACAAGCGCTGATGCCTGTTGCAACATTTCTGATCACACTTACGACTCGCTCATTAAAACCTATTTTGTTCAGTGTGGCACTAAGGAATCTATGATCCACACGATCAAATGCTTTCTGGAAGTCAATAAACATGATAGCACATTTTATGGTGGTCACAGCAGTGATTGCAATTATATCTCTATATTCAGCTATGCTTTTGAAAATGCTCTTGGTAGGCACACAGGACTGGTATGGACTTACTATCTTTTTGGCCAACTGTGAGAGTCTGTTGTTTAAAATTCTGCCGATGATTTTATAATCGGAGTTTAACAGGGAGATAGGACGAAAGTTGTTGAGGTTTCTTTTTGCAGCATTTTTTGGGATTAGTACTATTGTGCTCTCTTTAAAAACAGCAGGTAAATGCTTTCCCTGAAGCACCTCGTTCGTCATTCGGGTAAACATGTCACCAATCAGTGGCCAGTATCGTTTATAAAATTCAACAGGCAAACCATCCGGTCCCGGCGATTTCCTCAGAGGAGATTTGCAGATGATTCTGTGGATATCTTCGTTAGTACACTCAACGAGAAGGTCTTCGTTTTCCTCGTCCGAGACCTGTGGAGCTATGTAACTAAGGAACTCATCGAAGGACTCTTCACATACCGGGTTGGCAGTGTATAGGTCTTCGTAATATTTGTGCACTGCATTGACGATGTCTCTCTGAGTCGTGAGTGTCTCGCCAGTTTCAGACTGAAGTCCATCAATGAAGGTGCGTCTCCTGTTTCTTTCGTGCTTCAGTAGATGGTACAAGGAAGCATGTTCATCCTCCACGACTGTCTTAGCCTTGGATTTTAATTTCAGACCCTCCATCTGCTGTCTTTTAAGACTGAGCAATTTGGCCTTAGTTTGCTTGATATCTGCCAGACGGACGTTGGAAGTGTTTGCCTGCTCATATAAATTTCGCAGCATGGTATAATAAAATTCTATGGAATTTTTCAAGTCTTTCGATCGTTGTACACTATACTGGATGAGAACTTTTCTCAGTTTAGGCTTTGCCCTGTTGCACCACCAGTCTAGTACTGAGACGTGTCTATCTGCAGAGCGGAGGCACAATGCCCACGCTTCTGTCAAACTTTCTTCTAATCCGTCGTCCTGCATCAGTGACGTATTAAGGTGCCATGAACTTCTAAAACGGCGAGTGGGTTGCGCAGTAAGGTTGATGGAAGCTAGCACGGAGCTATGATCAGAAAAGTAAACTGGAATCGTCTCTGCTTTAATGAAGGAGCTAACTAGACTTTGCGATATGTAGAGTCTGTCGATCCTGCTACGTGAGTGAGGACCTAGGAATGTAAATGCCACAAATGTGGGATACATTATTTCCCAAGCATCTTTAAGCTGTAAAACAGTGACGAAACGCTTCAGTTCACTGCAGGTATTAAAATTCGGAACCTGGTCTTTCTTATTTATCACACAATTAAAATCACCGCCTATTATAAGATCTTTTGGGTTTTTCCGTAATAAATAAATGATTTCTTCTTTATAGAACTGTGCTCTTTCCATTCTATTAGATGTGCCAGAAGGGGCATACAGATTGATAAGGGTAGAACCAAAGACTTTGATACCTATCGCTCTGCCGGAGTCCAACCTCTCGATATCCGAGACAGGAATCCCCTCCCTGACTAAAATTGCTGTACCGACGTTGGTGTCAAGTGAGACATTTAAAATCGCCAAATATCCAGGCACTGTAAGATTAGTCAGCACTACTTCCTGTAGGAAAGCAATGTCCGTCCCTGACTCATATAAATAATCCTTGAGCGCTGTAACTTTAGTCACGGATGTAATCCTGTTAATATTGATAGTCGTAATTGTATATGCCTGGGACATTTAGTTTGCATAAAAAGTAAATAAGTGATTAAAAAGATAACAAAATATTAAAAAAAAAAAAAAAAAAAAAAGATGTGCAGCTCCTAGAAGGGAGAAACGACTCTGCTTAAACAAACATCTAAAAGAATAGTCAGTATTTGAAGCTCGGTAAACACTTCATCTGGTTCCTCTGAAATATGACTAAGACAGTAGTACAATTAGAAATGAAACTGGTTCAACAAAATCCTTTTGTTTTTTCATCTTACAGCCTCATTTTGGTGCAGGATTCCGAACATCTCGGGTTTTAGTTTTACCGAGGGGCTTTGCATCACTAATGTCACTTGAAGGTACCTCCTTAGGTCTTTCCGTGATGATTTCATACAAGACGTTCTTGGCCGTCGCTTCCTCTTGTGCTGGTTGTTGTTTGCTTTGGTTACGGGAAGCTTTGAGATTAGGTTGCAGTTTGAGTCGGCGTCTTCGGACATCTTGGTTCAACGCGCCGTCATTCGGATTGTCTATCTTTACCACCGTTGTGACCGAAGCTGTCTCAACAGCGTCCTTTTTACGAGTGCCATTTCCTTGTTCTTCCGTCACTAGCTCCAGAGCACTGACTGAGTCGGCGGTTTGTGGGTCTGTAAATTCTTGAGTTGGGTTCCGCTCCGTCACCTCTTGTGCTTCGGAGTGCGCCTCTTCCGTCTCCGCGACAATCGTTACTGCGTCCCCTCCGTGGACCGTTTGTACCCGTTCAGCCGCCGACAGCGGCCGGGTTGCCTTAGCGGCTGTCGTCACGTCAATACATGTACTGTTTGTTTCCTCGAGTACATCCGCATTACACTGCTTCTGCTTGCGGGTGGAAGGCGAATTACGGGCGGACTCGCCGTCCGAGCCGTCATCGGTCATTTCTAACGGTCGCTTCTTATTCTGGAGATCGCAATCGGGAACAGAAGGGTGTGATGTAATGACGCTCAGGGGAGGGAACTCCGTAGTAGTTATGGCGGGCACTGCAGAAGTACATGCACCACTGTCGTTAACCGAAAGAAGGGAAGTGCTATTTGGTAAGACATCGCTGAGGGTCAGTTTTTGACGCTGTGTTAGATTGTTCCGAAGAACAAAAACACGGCGCGGACAATCTTGTCGGAAATGACCTGTCTCATTGCAAATATTGCACGTGCGCTCCTGACCAGAATACACAACATGTGCTTTATGGCCTGCAACGGATATATGGGACGGAATGTTGGCTTTCACCTCCATGTCAACGGATCTAATGCCATTAAAACACTGTATCTTGTATAGCTTCGACCATCTTTCGTTAGGGATAGATTTAACTTCGCCATATTTAGATAGAGCGTCCTTGATCAACTGATTATCAATTTCAATTGGAACATTCAAAATCCTGACATTGGTGTACATGATATCAGCTTTTCGTACAGAGACATTACTTTTTGAACCGTCTCGATGAACAAATTCGACGGAATTACCCCATTTTGCAAGCAACTTATCGACTGTCACTGAGTTCAGAAATTTAACAAAAACACAGTATTTTTCAGCATCTAATTGCGTGGTATGAACAGAGTCAGAATTTATACCGATTACCTCAGTCAGCCAATCGTGGATTTCCAGCGCAGTGGGTTGGACCGGCCGTGTTTCTTTCTCGAACGAGAAGACTAAAGTATTCTTCCTGACGGTGTCAGACATGGTCGTCGGGTCCGACGAAATTCCGGCAACAACCGAAATTGCGGCGAAGCACGAGACGTGGAACGGACGAAAGCACTATAAAAACACTTATCAGAGACACCACTCAAAAAATAACAGCGAAAATGTACAGCGAACTTCACGTAAACACCAAACACCGGCGATAGCGCTAACGTACGCGGAGTAAACAACAAGCACGTCCGACCGCGGCGACGGCTAAAGCCAGAATGTGCCAACTGAGCTACCAGAGGCTCTGTACACTTTCTTATTCCTACTCATTGCTTTACGTCCGTCCCTGTCTGCCGTCTGCACACACTGCTACTCAGCGCGGCCATATAGACGCACAGGAAATGCAATCATCGGCTGCAACTGCAAACATTGCCCAGATTAAGTTTTATAATGCTCGATGGTGTCGATTAGGTTAAAATATGCAAGTAGGAAGTGTCTGAAGTATGTCAGAGGACTGCTAAGTGTATTACGAGTCTTATCCTGCTGTCTGGTTCCATGGTGTAACAGTTAGCACTCTGGACTCTGAATCCAGCGATCCGAGTTCGAATCTCGGTGGAACCTTCGTTTAGTCTAAATTTTCTGTAATAAGAGTTTCTCGCTGAGGAAGTAGCAGCAATAGGCTCACGGCGTTAGTTTCTACGTTTGTGTAAAAAACGATGCGTCTATAAAACGGCCGAATATTGGTGCGACTTTGTGACCTATATAGAACATTAAACGAGTAATACCTGTAAGAGCAAGCAATTTTACGATAATTCGAAGAAATATCATTATCCCACGAAGGTTAAAAATCCCATGATTATCAACTAGCTATTACAAGCTGAGCAAATGAATTTCCTTTAAAATAGGTTTAAAACATAGGGAGGTTCTGACTCAGTGGGCATTCTCTGGAGCCTCTTTGCTGATGAGATTAGAAAAAACAGGCCTCTAGGCCGGATTTGAACCAGCGACCTATGGATAACTGTGAATCCTCCACTACAGTCCACCGCTCTACCAACTGAGCTACCAGAGGCTCTGTATACTTTCTTATTCCTACTCATTGCTTTACGTCCGTCCCTGTCTGCCGTCTGCACACACTGCTACTCAGCGCGGCCATATAGACGCACAGGAAATGCAATCATCGGCTGCAACTGCAAACATTGCCCAGATTAAGTTTTATAATGCTCGATGGTGTCGATTAGGTTAAAATATGCAAGTAGGAAGTGTCTGAAGTATGTCAGAGGACTGCTAAGTGTATTACGAGTCTTATCCTGCTGTCTGGTTCCATGGTGTAACGGTTAGCACTCTGGACTCTGAATCCAGCGATCCGAGTTCGAATCTCGGTGGAACCTTCGTTTAGTCTAAATTTTGTGTAATAAGAGTTTCTCGCTGAGGAAGTAGCAGCAATAGGCTCACGGCGTTAGTTTCTACGTTTGTGTAAAAAACGATGCGTCTATAAAACGGCCGAATATTGGTGCGACTTTGTGACCTATATAGAACATTAAACGAGTAATACCTGTAAGAGCAAGCAATTTTACGATAATTCGAAGAAATATCATTATCCCACGAAGGTTAAAAATCCCATGATTATCAACTAGCTATTACAAGCTGAGCAAATGAATTTCCTTTAAAATAGGTTTAAAACATAGGGAGGTTCTGACTCAGTGGGCATTCTCTGGAGCCTCTTTGCTGATGAGATTAGAAAAACAGTCCTCTGGGCCGGATTTGAACCAGCGACCTATGGATAACTGTGAATCCTCCACTACATTCCACCGCTCTACCAACTGAGCTACCAGAGGCTCTGTATACTTTTCTTATTCCTACTCATTGCTTTACGTCCGTCCCTGTCTGCCGTCTGCACACACTGCTAGTCAGCGCGGCCATATAGACGCACAGGAAATGCAATCATCGGCTGCAACTGCAAACATTGCCCAGATTAAGTTTTATAATGCTCGATGGTGTCGATTAGGTTAAAATATGCAAGTAGGAAGTGTCTGAAGTATGTCAGAGGACTGCTAAGTGTATTACGAGTCTTATCCTGCTGTCTGGTTCCATGGTGTAACGGTTAGCACTCTGGACTCTGAATCCAGCGATCCGAGTTCGAATCTCGGTGGAACCTTCGTTTAGTCTAAATTTTCTGTAATAAGAGTTTCTCGCTGAGGAAGTAGCAGCAATAGGCTCACGGCGTTAGTTTCTACGTTTGTGTAAAAAACGATGCGTCTATAAAACGGCCGAATATTGGTGCGACTTTGTGACCTATATAGAACATTAAACGAGTAATACCTGTAAGAGCAAGCAATTTTACGATAATTCGAAGAAATATCATTATCCCACGAAGGTTAAAAATCCCATGATTATCAACTAGCTATTACAAGCTGAGCAAATGAATTTCCTTTAAAATAGGTTTAAAACATAGGGAGGTTCTGACTCAGTGGGCATTCTCTGGAGCCTCTTTGCTGATGAGATTAGAAAAACAGTCCTCTGGGCCGGATTTGAACCAGCGACCTATGGATAACTGTGAATCCTCCACTACAGTCCACCGTTCTTCCAACAGAGCTACCAGAGGCTCTGTACACTTTCTTATTCCTACTCATTGCTTTACGTCCGTCCCTGTCTGCCGTCTGCACACACTGCTACTCAGCGCGGCCATATAGACGCACAGGAAATGCAATCATCGGCTGCAACTGCAAACATTGCCCAGATTAAGTTTTATAATGCTCGATGGTGTCGATTAGGTTAAAATATGCAAGTAGGAAGTGTCTGAAGTATGTCAGAGGACTGCTAAGTGTATTACGAGTCTTATCGTGCTGTCTGGTTCCATGGTGTAACGGTTAGCACTCTGGACTCTGAATCCAGCGATCCGAGTTCGAATCTCGGTGGAACCTTCGTTTAGTCTAAATTTTGTGTAATAAAAGTTTCTCGCTGAGGAAGTAGCAGCAATAGGCTCACGGCGTTAGTTTCTACGTTTGTGTAAAAAACGATGCGTCTATAAAACGGCCGAATATTGGTGCGACTTTGTGACCTATATAGAACATTAAACGAGTAATACCTGTAAGAGCAAGCAATTTTACGATAATTCGAACAAATATCATTATCCCACGAAGGTTAAAAATCCCTTGATTATCAACTAGCTATTACAAGCTGAGCAAATGAATTTCCTTTAAAATAGGTTTAAAACATAGGGAGGTTCTGACTCAGTGGGCATTCTCTGGAGCCTCTTTGCTGATGAGATTAGAAAAACAGTCCTCTGGGCCGGATTTGAACCAGCGACCTATGGATAACTGTGAATCCTCCACTACAGTCCACCGCTCTACCAACTGAGCTACCAGAGGCTCTGTATACTGTCTTATTCCTTCTCATTGCTTTACGTCCGTCCCTGTCTGCCGTCTGCACACACTGCTACTCAGCGCGGCCATATAGACGCACAGGAAATGCAATCATCGGCTGCAACTGCAAACATTGCCCAGATTAAGTTTTATAATGCTCGATGGTGTCGATTAGGTTAAAATATGCAAGTAGGAAGTGTCTGAAGTATGTCAGAGGACTGCTAAGTGTATTACGAGTCTTATTCTGCTGTCTGGTTACATGGTGTAACGGTTAGCACTCTGGACTCTGAATCCAGCGATCCGAGTTTGAATCTCGGTGGAACCTTCGTTTAGTCTAAATTTTCTGTAATAAGAGTTTCTCGCTGAGGAAGTAGCAGCAATAGGCTCACGGCGTTAGTTTCTACGTTTGTGTAAAAAACGATGCGTCTATAAAACGGCCGAATATTGGTGCGACTTTGTGACCTATATAGAACATTAAACGAGTAATACCTGTAAGAGCAAGCAATTTTACGATAATTCGAAGAAATATCATTATCCCACGAAGGTTAAAAATCCCATGATTATCAACTAGCTATTACAAGCTGAGCAAATGAATTTCCTTTAAAATAGGTTTAAAACATAGGGAGGTTCTGACTCAGTGGGCATTCTCTGGAGCCTCTTTGCTGATGAGATTAGAAAAACAGTCCTCTGGGCCGGATTTGAACCAGCGACCTATGGATAACTGTGAATCCTCCACTACAGTCCACCGCTCTACCAACTGAGCTACCAGAGGCTCTGTATACTTTCTTATTCCTACTCATTGCTTTACGTCCGTCCCTGTCTGCCGTCTGCACACACTGCTACTCAGCGCGGCCATATAGACGCACAGGAAATGCAATCATCGGCTGCAACTGCAAACATTGCCCAGATTAAGTTTTATAATGCTCGATGGTGTCGATTAGGTTAAAATATGCAAGTAGGAAGTGTCTGAAGTATGTCAGAGGACTGCTAAGTGTATTACGAGTCTTATCCTGCTGTCTGGTTCCATGGTGTAACGGTTAGCACTCTGGACTCTGAATCCAGCGATCCGAGTTCGAATCTCGGTGGAACCTTCGTTTAGTCTAAATTTTCTGTAATAAGAGTTTCTCGCTGAGGAAGTAGCAGCAATAGGCTCACGGCGTTAGTTTCTACGTTTGTGTAAAAAACGATGCGTCTATAAAACGGCCGAATATTGGTGCGACTTTGTGACCTATATAGAACATTAAACGAGTAATACCTGTAAGAGCAAGCAATTTTACGATAATTCGAAGAAATATCATAATCCCACGAAGGTTAAAAATCCCACGATTATCAACTAGCTATTACAAGCTGAGCAAATGAATTTCCTTTAAAATAGGTTTAAAACATAGGGAGGTTCTGACTCAGTGGGCATTCTCTGGAGCCTCTTTGCTGATGAGATTAGAAAAACAGTCCTCTGGGCCGGATTTGAACCAGCGACCTATGGATAACTGTGAATCCTCCACTACAGTCCACCGCTCTACCAACTGAGCTACCAGAGGCTCTGTATACTTTCTTATTCCTACTCATTGCTTTACGTCCGTCCCTGTCTGCCGTCTGCACACACTGCTACTCAGCGCGGCCATATAGACGCACAGGAAATGCAATCATCGGCTGCAACTGCAAACATTGCCCAGATTAAGTTTTATAATGCTCGATGGTGTCGATTAGGTTAAAATATGCAAGTAGGAAGTGTCTGAAGTATGTCAGAGGACTGCTAAGTGTATTACGAGTCTTATCGTGCTGTCTGGTTCCATGGTGTAACGGTTAGCACTCTGGACTCTGAATCCAGCGATCCGATTTCGAATCTCGGTGGAACCTTCGTTTAGTCTAAATTTTGTGTAATAAGAGTTTCTCGCTGAGGAAGTAGCAGCAATAGGCTCACGGCGTTAGTTTTCTACGTTTGTGTAAAAAACGATGCGTCTATAAAACGGCCGAATATTGGTGCGACTTTGTGACCTATATAGAACATTAAACGAGTAATACCTGTAAGAGCAAGCAATTTTACGATAATTTCGAAGAAATATCATTATCCCACGAAGGTTAAAAATCCCATGATTATCAACTAGCTATTACAAGCTGAGCAAATGAATTTCCTTTAAAATAGGTTTAAAACATAGGGAGGTTCTGACTCAGTGGGCATTCTCTGGAGCCTCTTTGCTGATGAGATTAGAAAAACAGTCCTCTGGGCCGGATTTGAACCAGCGACCTATGGATAACTGTGAATCCTCCACTACAGTCCACCGGTCTACCAACTGAGCTACCAGAGGCTCTGTATACTTTCTTATTCCTACTCATTGCTTTACGTCCGTCCCTGTCTGCCGTCTGCACACACTGCTACTCAGCGCGGCCATATAGACGCACAGGAAATGCAATCATCGGCTGCAACTGCAAACATTGCCCAGATTAAGTTTTATAATGCTCGATGGTGTCGATTAGGTTAAAATATGCAAGTAGGAAGTGTCTGAAGTATGTCAGAGGACTGCTAAGTGTATTACGAGTCTTATCCTGCTGTCTGGTTCCATGGTGTAACGGTTAGCACTCTGGACTCTGAATCCAGCGATCCGAGTTCGAATCTCGGTGGAACCTTCGTTTAGTCTAAATTTTCTGTAATAAGAGTTTCTCGCTGAGGAAGTAGCAGCAATAGGCTCACGGCGTTAGTTTCTACGTTTGTGTAAAAAACGATGCGTCTATAAAACGGCCGAATATTGGTGCGACTTTGTGACCTATATAGAACATTAAACGAGTAATACCTGTAAGAGCAAGCAATTTTACGATAATTCGAAGAAATATCATTATCCCACGAAGGTTAAAAATCCCATGATTATCAACTAGCTATTACAAGCTGAGCAAATGAATTTCCTTTAAAATAGGTTTAAAACATAGGGAGGTTCTGACTCAGTGGGCATTCTCTGGAGCCTCTTTGCTGATGAGATTAGAAAAACAGTCCTCTGGGCCGGATTTGAACCAGCGACCTATGGATAACTGTGAATCCTCCACTACAGTCCACCGCTCTACCAACTGAGCTACCAGAGGCTCTGTATACTTTCTTATTCCTACTCATTGCTTTACGTCCGTCCCTGTCTGCCGTCTGCACACACTGCTACTCAGCGCGGCCATATAGACGCACAGGAAATGCAATCATCGGCTGCAACTGCAAACATTGCCCAGATTAAGTTTTATAATGCTCGATGGTGTCGATTAGGTTAAAATATGCAAGTAGGAAGTGTCTGAAGTATGTCAGAGGACTGCTAAGTGTATTACGAGTCTTATCCTGCTGTCTGGTTCCATGGTGTAACGGTTAGCACTCTGGACTCTGAATCCAGCGATCCGAGTTCGAATCTCGGTGGAACCTTCGTTTAGTCTAAATTTTCTGTAATAAGAGTTTCTCGCTGAGGAAGTAGCAGCAATAGGCTCACGGCGTTAGTTTCTACGTTTGTGTAAAAAACGATGCGTCTATAAAACGGCCGAATATTGGTGCGACTTTGTGACCTATATAGAACATTAAACGAGTAATACCTGTAAGAGCAAGCAATTTTACGATAATTCGAAGAAATATCATTATCCCACGAAGGTTAAAAATCCCATGATTATCAACTAGCTATTACAAGCTGAGCAAATGAATTTCCTTTAAAATAGGTTTAAAACATAGGGAGGTTCTGACTCAGTGGGCATTCTCTGGAGCCTCTTTGCTGATGAGATTAGAAAAACAGTCCTCTGGGCCGGATTTGAACCAGCGACCTATGGATAACTGTGAATCCTCCACTACAGTCCACCGCTCTACCAACTGAGCTACCAGAGGCTCTGTATACTTTCTTATTCCTACTCATTGCTTTACGTCCGTCCCTGTCTGCCGTCTGCACACACTGCTACTCAGCGCGGCCATATAGACGCACAGGAAATGCAATCATCGGCTGCAACTGCAAACATTGCCCAGATTAAGTTTTATAATGCTCGATGGTGTCGATTAGGTTAAAATATGCAAGTAGGAAGTGTCTGAAGTATGTCAGAGGACTGCTAAGTGTATTACGAGTCTTATCCTGCTGTCTGGTTCCATGGCATTCTGGCTTTAGCCGTCGCCGCGGTCGGACGTGCTTGTTGTTTACTCCGCGTACGTTAGCGCTATCGCCGGTGTTTGGTGTTTACGTGAAGTTAGCTGTACATTTTCGCTGTTATTTTTTGAGTGGTGTCTCTGATAAGTGTTTTTATAGTGCTTTCGTCCGTTCCACGTCTCGTGCTTCGCCGCAATTTCGGTTGTTGCCGGAATTTCGTCGGAACCGACGACCATGTCTGACACCGTCAGGAAGAATACTTTAGTCTTCTCGTTCGAGAAAGAAACACGGCCGGTCCAACCCACTGCGCTGGAAATCCACGATTGGCTGACTGAGGTAATCGGTATAAATTCTGACTCTGTTCATACCACGCAATTAGATGCTGAAAAATACTGTGTTTTTGTTAAATTTCTGAACTCAGTGACAGTCGATAAGTTGCTTGCAAAATGGGGTAATTCCGTCGAATTTGTTCATCGAGACGGTTCAAAAAGTAATGTCTCTGTACGAAAAGCTGATATCATGTACACCAATGTCAGGATTTTGAATGTTCCAATTGAAATTGATAATCAGTTGATCAAGGACGCTCTATCTAAATATGGCGAAGTTAAATCTATTTATAAGGAAAGATGGTCGAAGCTATACAAGATACAGTGTTTTAATGGCATTAGATCCGTTGAAATGGAGGTGAAAGCCAACATTCCGTCCCATATATCCGTTGCAGGCCATAAAGCACATGTTGTGTATTCTGGTCAGGAGCGCACGTGCAATATTTGCAATGAGACAGGTCATTTCCGACAAGATTGTCCGCGCCGTGTTTTTGTTCTTCGGAACAATCTAACACAGCGTCAAAAACTGACCCTCAGCGATGTCTTACCAAATAGCACTTCCCTTCTTTCGGTTAACGACAGTGGTGCATGTACTTCTGCAGTGCCCGCCATAACTACTACGGAGTTCCCTCCCCTGAGCGTCATTACATCACACCCTTCTGTTCCCGATTGCGATCTCCAGAATAAGAAGCGACCGTTGGAAACGACCGATGACGGCTCGGACGGCGAGTCCGCCCGTAATTCGCCTTCCACCCGCAAGCAGAAGCAGTGTAATGCGGATGTGCTCGAGGAAACAAACAGTACATGTATTGACGTGACGACAGCCGCTGAGGCAACCCGGCCGCTGTCGGCGGCTGAACAGGTACAAACGGTCCACGGAGGGGACGCAGTAACGATTGTCGCGGAGACGGAAGAGGCGCACTCCGAAGCACAAGAGGTGACGGAGCGGAACCCAACTCAAGAACTTACAGACCCACAAACCGCCGACTCAGTCAGTGCTCTGGAGCTAGTGACGGAAGAACAAGGAAATGGCACTCGTAAAAAGGACGCTGTTGAGGCAGCTTCGGTCACAACGGTGGTAAAGATAGACAATCCGAATGACGGCGCGTTGAACCAAGATGTCCGAAGACGCCGACTCAAACCGCAACCTAATCTCAAAGCTTCCCGTAACCAAAGCAAACAACAACCAGCACAAGAGGAAGCGACGGCCAAGAACGTCTTGTATGAAATCATCACGGAAAGACCTAAGGAGGTACCTTCAAGTGACATTAGTGATGCAAAGCCCCTCGGTAAAACTAAAACCCGAGATGTTCGGCATCCTGCACCAAAATGAGGCTGTAAGATGAAAAAAAAAGGATTTTGTTGAACCAGTTTCATTTCTAATTGTACTACTGTCTTAGTCATATTTCAGAGGAACCAGATGAAGTGTTTACCGAGCTTCAAATACTGACTATTCTTTTAGATGTTTGTTTAAGCGGAGTCGTTTCTCCCTTCTAGAAGCTGCACATCTCTTTTTTTTTATTAATATTTTGTTATCTTTTTAATCACTTATTTACTTTTTCTGCAAACTAAATGTCCCAGGCATATACACTTACGACTATCAATATTAACAGGATTACATCCGTGACTAAAGTTACAGCGCTCAAGGATTATTTATATGAGTCAGGGACGGACATTGCTTTCCTACAGGAAGTAGTGCTGACTAATCTTACAGTGCCTGGATATTTGGCGATTTTAAATGTCTCACTTGACACCAACGTCGGTACAGCAATTTTAGTCAGGGAGGGGATTCCTGTCTCGGATATCGAGAGGTTGGACTCCGGCAGAGCGATAGGTATAAAAGTCTTTGGTTCTACCCTTATCAATCTGTATGCCCCTTCTGGCACATCCAATAGAATGGAAAGAGCACAGTTCTATAAAGAAGAAATCATTTATTTATTACGGAAAAACCCAAAAGATCTTATAATAGGCGGTGATTTTAATTGTGTGATAAATAAGAAAGACCAGGTTCCGAATTTTAATAACTGCCATGAACTGAAGCGTTTCGTTACTGTTTTACAGCTTAAAGATGCTTGGGAAATAATGTATCCCACATTTGTGGCATTTACATTCCTAGGTCCTCACTCACGTAGCAGGATCGACAGACTCTACATATCGCAAAGTCTAGTTAGCTCCTTCATTAAAGCAGAGACGATTCCAGTTTACTTTTCTGATCATAGCTCCGTGCTAGCTTCCATCAACCTTACTGCGCAACCCACTCGCCGTTTTAGAAGTTCATGGCACCTTAATACGTCACTGATGCAGGACGACGGATTAGAAGAAAGTTTGACAGAAGCGTGGGCATTGTGCCTCCGCTCTGCAGACAGACACGTCTCAGTACTAGACTGGTGGTGCAACAGGGCAAAGCCTAAACTGAGAAAAGTTCTCATCCAGTATAGTGTACAACGATCGAAAGACTTGAAAAATTCCATAGAATTTTATTATACCATGCTGCGAAATTTATATGAGCAGGCAAACACTTCCAACGTCCGTCTGGCAGATATCAAGCAAACTAAGGCCAAATTGCTCAGTCTTAAAAGACAGCAGATGGAGGGTCTGAAATTAAAATCCAAGGCTAAGACAGTCGTGGAGGATGAACATGCTTCCTTGTACCATCTACTGAAGCACGAAAGAAACAGGAGACGCACCTTCATTGATGGACTTCAGTCTGAAACTGGCGAGACACTCACGACTCAGAGAGACATCGTCAATGCAGTGCACAAATATTACGAAGACCTATACACTGCCAACCCGGTATGTGAAGAGTTCTTCGATGAGTTCCTTAGTTCCATAGCTCCACAGGTCTCGGACGAGGAAAACGAAGACCTTCTCGTTGAGTGTACTAACGAAGATATCCACAGAATCATCTGCAAATCTCCTCTGAGGAAATCGCCGGGACCGGATGGTTTGCCTGTTGAATTTTATAAACGATACTGGCCACTGATTGGTGACATGTTTACCCGAATGACGAACGAGGTGCTTCAGGGAAAGCATTTACCTGCTGTTTTTAAAGAGAGCACAATAGTACTAATCCCAAAAAATGCTGCAAAAAGAAACCTCAACAACTTTCGTCCTATCTCCCTGTTAAACTCCGATTATAAAATCATCGGCAGAATTTTAAACAACAGACTCTCACAGTTGGCCAAAAAGATAGTAAGTCCATACCAGTCCTGCGTGCCTACCAAGAGCATTTTCAAAAGCATAGCTGAATATAGAGATATAATTGCAATCACTGCTGTGACCACCATAAAATGTGCTATCATGTTTATTGACTTCCAGAAAGCATTTGATCGTGTGGATCATAGATTCCTTAGTGCCACACTGAACAAAATAGGTTTTAATGAGCGAGTCGTAAGTGTGATCAGAAATGTTGCAACAGGCATCAGCGCTTGTATATCAGTTAACTGCCAGAGGACAAAGCAGATTCAGATCAGGCGCGGCGTTCCTCAAGGAAGCCCCCTCTCCATGTTCCTATTCGTGCTTTCATTAGAACCTTTCCTCCGCAGTGTTCATGCCACTCTAACTGGCATCACATTATCTGGTCACCGAACAGTCATAAACGCCTATGCCGATGATGTCGGAGTCGTCCTGCGAAATCCCGACGACATTTTGAAATTGGAAACGCTAATTAAAAAGTACTGTAGAGTCTCCGGAGCAGGTGTCAACGCAAACAAAAGCAAACTCCTAAACCTGCGGGGTTTTCAACATACCACCTTAGCCTGGGCCACAATGGTCACCCAATGCAAAGCACTAGGAATAACACTGGCACCTTGTCCGTTAAAAATGGCAGCTATCAATTGGAGAAATACGTCGGGACAACTTCTTGGAACAACAAGAGAAAACCTCCACCGTAACATGAACCAAGTTCAGAGGGTGATTTTCATTAACCACTGCATTCTCTCCAGGAGTTACTTTATAGCACAGATCTTCCCACTACCGAAAATGATTGGAAAAAAGATAATGTCTACCATTGCCAGCTATCTTTGGAGAGGGGATATATTCAGAGTCGACGCAAAAACTGCGACCTTAGATCCCAGGAATGGAGGTTTGGGGTTAGTTGACATCAGAAATAAGGCGTCTGCGCTTTTTATAAAAAGGACCGCCACTATCCTTAGCGACCACGCTGATAGCATTACAACTAAATTATTTGAAGTTGTCAGGCCTGCCAGTTTACAGGCGCCGGTGAATGTGCAAAAAATAAATAACCGGCTCCAGTACGTTCGTGTATATTTTGTGGAATTCAGCTATCTCGGCGGTGTCATCATCAACTCACGACGGATCACGGCCCGCGATATTCTGTGCCATCGAAAGAAAATGGAGGGGAGAAACAAATTGGAAAGTAAATACCCACACACTGATTGGGACGCCATATGGAAAAATATTAATATGCGTGGTCTACCATCGGACGTCAAGTCAGCGTGGTATAAAACAGTGAATGAGACCGTAAGCACCAATGAAAGGTTACATGCAATCGGCGTTAGCGACACGAACCTATGTCTCAAATGTAAATTGATCGACACGTTAGTGCACAGATTCACGTGCGGTGGCAATCTACAACTCTGTAATTGGATTAGGGAACAACTGGCTTTTCTTACGAGATCTTCGGTGGAAAATTTTCCCCCTGTTACATTCCTCAGGCCTCAGACTTGCTATTTTCCAGCAGCAAAAAACAACTCGGTCCATTGGTTAATGGGACACTATGTGAATTACGTAATTAATCACCTGGGAAATGACAATTCCACTGATTTTTACATGTACTTGAAGTGTGCTTTTTATAACGCCCTGAAATATAAAGACCACAAGAAAAACTACGGCAATATGCTTAAAATTGTATTCGAGCGACTGGGCATTGGTTGACAAGCCAACGAGATAAACAAAAATCGTTTATTTAAGCGAAACGACGCTTAAACAAAAACAATTGGGGAGAAGTACAATTTTACAGTTTCATATTACAATCACTTATCCTCTGCTGGCAAAGAAGGCTATTTTGTTTATTGCACAGAAGAAGCCGAAGCCGAAAGCCAGTATCGCAGGGTTAAAGATAAATTGTTTTCTTATACATTCATTTTATGACTGAGAAGGAAGTCTCATTTGTTTCCATGGAAGGGAACATACTTTTTTATTATTATTATTAATCTCAAGAAGGAAAGGAGGCTATGGAATTAGTGCCTTAACATAAAATTCCTTCTTCACATTCCATGAAGATTTTTCTTTTACAATAAAAAAAATAACAAACAAACAAAAATAATAATAATAACAATAAAAAAAACTAAACAGAAATTTAAAAAAATAATATACAGGTTCAGGGTCCACTACTTCCTACAACTTTATTATATATTACAAAGAAGTATGCTAGGTTGCCGAGAAGCAGTGGATGAAAAAAAAAAAAAAAAAAAAAAAAAAAAAAAGACGGACGAGTCATCTGGTCCAGAATGAGATTAAAAAAAAAAAAAAAACTAAAAAAAAAAAGTTGGTAGAGCACTTGCCCGCGAGAAAAAAAAAAAAAAAAAATGGTGTAACGGTTAGCACTCTGGACTCTGAATCCAGCGATCCGAGTTCGAATCTCGGTGGAACCTTCGTTTAGTCTAAATTTTCTGTAATAAGAGTTTCTCGCTGAGGAAGTAGCAGCAATAGGCTCACGGCGTTAGTTTCTACGTTTGTGTAAAAAACGATGCGTCTATAAAACGGCCGAATATTGGTGCGACTTTGTGACCTATATAGAACATTAAACGAGTAATACCTGTAAGAGCAAGCAATTTTACGATAATTCGAAGAAATATCATTATCCCACGAAGGTTAAAAATCCCATGATTATCAACTAGCTATTACAAGCTGAGCAAATGAATTTCCTTTAAAATAGGTTTAAAACATAGGGAGGTTCTGACTCAGTGGGCATTCTCTGGAGCCTCTTTGCTGATGAGATTAGAAAAACAGTCCTCTGGGCCGGATTTGAACCAGCGACCTATGGATAACTGTGAATCCTCCACTACAGTCCACCGCTCTACCAACTGAGCTACCAGAGGCTGTGTATACTTTCTTATTCCTACTCATTGCTTTACGTCCGTCCCTGTCTGCCGACTGCACACACTGCTACTCAGCGCGGCCATATAGACGCACAGGAAATGCAATCATCGGCTGCAACTGCAAACATTGCCCAGATTAAGTTTTATAATGCTCATTGGTGTCGATTAGGTTAAAATATGCAAGTAGGAAGTGTCTGAAGTATGTCAGAGGACTGCTAAGTGTATTACGAGTGTTATCCTGCTGTCTGGTTCCATGGTGTAACGGTTAGCACTCTGGACTCTGAATCCAGCGATCCGAGTTCGAATCTCGGTGGAACCTTCGTTTAGTCTAAATTTTCTGTAATAAGAGTTTCTCGCTGAGGAAGTAGCAGCAATAGGCTCACGGCGTTAGTTTCTACGTTTGTGTAAAAAACGATGCGTCTATAAAACGGCCGAATATTGGTGCGACTTTGTGACCTATATAGAACATTAAACGAGTAATACCTGTAAGAGCAAGCAATTTTACGATAATTCGAAGAAATATCATTATCCCACGAAGGTTAAAAATCCCATGATTATCAACTAGCTATTACAAGCTGAGCAAATGAATTTCCTTTAAAATAGGTTTAAAACATAGGGAGGTTCTGACTCAGTGGGCATTCTCTGGAGCCTCTTTGCTGATGAGATTAGAAAAACAGTCCTCTGGGCCGGATTTGAACCAGCGACCTATGGATAACTGTGAATCCTCCACTACAGTCCACCGCTCTACCAACTGAGCTACCAGAGGCTCTGTATACTTTCTTATTCCTACTCATTGCTTTACGTCCGTCCCTGTCTGCCGTCTGCACACACTGCTACTCAGCGCGGCCATATAGACGCACAGGAAATGCAATCATCGGCTGCAACTGCAAACATTGCCCAGATTAAGTTTTATAATGCTCGATGGTGTCGATTAGGTTAAAATATGCAAGTAGGAAGTGTCTGAAGTATGTCAGAGGACTGCTAAGTGTATTACGAGTCTTATCCTGCTGTCTGGTTCCATGGTGTAACGGTTAGCACTCTGGACTCTGAATCCAGCGATCCGAGTTCTAATCTCGGTGGAACCTTCGTTTAGTCTAAATTTCCTGTAATAAGAGTTTCTCGCTGAGGAAGTAGCAGCAATAGGCTCACGGCGTTAGTTTCTACGTTTGTGTAAAAAACGATGCGTCTATAAAACGGCCGAATATTGGTGCGAGTTTGTGACCTATATAGAACATTAAACGAGTAATACCTGTAAGAGCAAGCAATTTTACGATAATTCGAAGAAATATCATTATCCCACGAAGGTTAAAAATCCCATGATTATCAACTAGCTATTACAAGCTGAGCAAATGAATTTCCTTTAAAATAGGTTTAAAACATAGGGAGGTTCTGACTCAGTGGGCATTCTCTGGAGCCTCTTTGCTGATGAGATTAGAAAAACAGTCCTCTGGGCCGGATTTGAACCAGCGACCTATGGATAACTGTGAATCCTCCACTACAGTCCACCGCTCTACCAACTTTTTTTTTTTTTTTTTTTTTTTCCTAGAACCAAGAACTACTCGAACCCAACCAACCCAAGGACACCACACTCATCCACGCCCGAGGCAGGACTCGAACCCGCGACCGCAGCAGTCGCACGGCTCCAGACTGCGCGCCTTTTTTTTAATTTTTTTTTTAACGCAACATTTTCGTAAATATTCGCGCCGAAAATTGGCGATGTATGATTGAATTTATTTTAACAGCATCTTCACGTAAAGCAATTTCTCGTTCGTTGTCAATCAAATATGGACAAGTTTGAGGGCGCTTGATAAAGCTTGCAAGTTGCCTATAAAAATAAAAGCCGCTTAATATTTGTTACAATAACAAAAATTAGTAAACAGACAAACAGCATTGGGAATTCAATAAAAGTTTATGCAAATACAAATGTGTTTTCTCATCATATTACTTTTCAAATGTAATATGCACTAAATAATAACACTAGTAAATATGAATTAAAAAAAAAAAAAAATGTGAGCCGGACTTGATGCAGCTATCCACTGATTACGGAGCGTTTTTTTTTATATATATTTGTTCATATCACATAGGACGCCCTCCAGGCGAAAAAAAAATTATGTGGAATTACCATCAGTAACATATAAAATAGAAAGGGAATTATAGGAATTAAAGAAAACGCCCTCCTGGCAGAACAGACAAAGCAGCATCCGCGTCCCGCCAACTTGTGGGTAGACGCACACCGAATCCCAAGGCAGTCAGGCATGTTCCAGGCACGTCTTCACGAAGAATATTGCATTTTCCGGTACATGGGACTGAGTCCTGGTATTACACACTCTCATTGAAGTCATCTTCTCATACCTGGGACACCCCAGCTGCAGGGGGGATCGAAGAAGGCACTACCCAAAAAGTTGGCATAGTACTGACGGTATCGCGGATGGTGCATGAGAAAAGTAAAGCGATCTTGCAGAAATGTCCAAAAATCAAGAACACTCTTATCACCTTCATGGAACAAATAAGAGATCGAGAGACCTTTTATCCAGATCACAGCGTTGGTCTTCGTACTTGGGAAGTATGTCTCATCTGGGAACAGAAGAGATTTCGGTGTAATGCCATGGGGAGCCGTACGTAGAAGAAAGGCAAGCATCTTCTGAATCAGCTGCCACACCTCTGCAGAAGATCCACACATCAGTCGATGTTCGTCCGTATCAAGCGTTTGACAGCGAGGACACAGCGGCGAATCTGTCATTTTTATGGCATGTAGACGAAGTTGTGTCATGTATTTTCCATTAACGACCAAATACCAGGTCGCACGTGCGCTCGTGTCTAGGTATATATGGTGTACAGAACGCCATACCACGGGCCATGCGATCGTAGGATATCGCCTTTCCACAACATTCCGAGTGTGATTTCTCATCATGATTCGGTAAACATCACGTGCCATAGGGGGTCTGGTACTAGGTAAGTCGGCATGGACATAACTGTATTCGATGAAAAAGGTCCGGATATGTGAGAGAGGGGAAGAAATATGGGCTACTGCAACGGGTGCCACTCGAGAGGGAGGGGCCACTTCATCAATCAGGCTTCCCGATAATCCGTTTCGGCGGCGGATCCACGATTTAACCATCGTACTTACATAAAGGGCAGCTGCTCTCGCTCGGACGTTGACAAGGCCGAGGCCGCCATCTCGAGGAGGAAGTGTCAGCGTGTCGTAGCGGACTTTGAAGATAAGACCCGCGCTAACAAAGTAGCCGAACGCCGCCTGAAGTCTGTGTGCCATTGCCTTTGGCATCGGTAAAATCTGTGCTAAATGGGGTAGTCGCGAGACTAGATGAGTGTTAACAAAATCCACCCTTTGTAACATGTCCAATGCTCTCAGGAGGTTGCCACGAACGTTCGTGCGGATAGCTTGAAGCAGGCGTTTGTAGTTAAATGAGATCGTGCGCTGTATATCACGCGTGAAGGTGATCCCCATACATTTGAGCTTGTCCACTAATGGCAATGGTGCCACACTCTCAGCTGGAAGGCCTCTACCGACGGACATAGCACTAGATTTCGTCAGGTTCACACGGCTGCCCGCAGCAGCCCCGTACTGGTTGATCCACGCCAGTGCCTCTCGCACTTCATCCTCCGATAGAACCAAGAACACCAAGTCATCTGCATAGGCGCGGCAGATGAAAGAAGTCCCCCTCATTGTTATGCCTGTCAACCGGCTCCTCAAACCGTGTAATAGTGGCTCAAGGGCAATGGCGAAAAGCAGCATCGACAGCGGACATCCTTGACGGACCGACCGCATGACGTTAATAGGGCCCGCCACACGGCCATTGACCAGCACCCGCGACGTGGCACCTCGGAGAAGCCGCAAGACGAGGTGTATAAACCTGTGGGGAAAGGCCATCCGTCGGAGTACGTTTTCGAGAAAGTCATGACTCACTCTATCAAAGGCGTGGTCGAAGTCCACTGTCACTAAGGCACCACGACTGCGACAGGTCATGGTCAGGGCTATAACGTCACGGTAATCGCTGAGTGCCGTCTGAATGTTACTATCACCTCCAAAGCACGTTTGATCCAGAGAGATAACTTGAGGGACGACGCGCCTAATGCGAGCGCCAAGAATCCGGGTAAAAATCTTGAAGTCACAATTTAACATGGTCAGCGGTCGATAATGTTCCACTCCTCGACCTCCCGATGGCTTGGGGACCGGGATAAGCAAGCCTTCTACGAATTCGGGTGGGAGAGGAAAGTCAGGGTTCATCAGTTCTTCATACATCGCAGTCCAGCGTGAGCCCATGATGTCATGAAATGTGTGGTAAAACTCCAGCGGGAACCCATCTGGACCTGGGGCTTTGTTTGCCGCACCCTTATGAAGAGCATCGGTGACGTCATCAGCCGTAATTGTCGCCGTGAGAATCTCCGCAGCAGACTCGTCCAGGGTATCTGTCAAGGAACGGAGGACATCAGACATTACCGCCACGTTCCGGTCCTCTGCTGCATAGAACTCGTTGTAGTGATCCACAAAGGCTCTTACGATGTCATTCTGGGACGTCAATCGACGACCATCTGGCATGTCGAGGGCGTTGATCAACTTTCTACGACACCGCTGCTTCTCTCGGATAACATGATGCATGGACGGGAGCTCTCCTGGTACACATTCGTGACATCTTGCGCGTACTACTGTGCCTTCAAGGCGGTGACGCATAAGAGAAATTATCTTCGCCTTAATACGTTGAATTTCAACCTGTCGTTGAACTGAGGGGGCAAGGTTTGAGAGTTCCCGGAGAATTGTGAAATAGTATTCCATGGTATGTCGGTGCCATAACATTTTATCGCGACCGTAATTCATCATAGAACGACGTAAAGCAGGCTTGGCGCAGTCGATCCACCACCGAAGTGTTGAAGGATACGCTGGAAGGCGTCTCACACAGTTGTTCCACGTCGTCTCTACGACCTGCCTACATTCCGGATCCTTGAGATGGGCCACATTCAGCTTCCACAGGCCTCGACCGCGCCACACCTTCTGCCTCTGGAGCGAAACAGTGCAAATGTAGGCGATATGGTCGGAAAAGGCGGTAGGCCATAACTCAGCGTCAAGCGTGGCAGTTACGAGTCCTGGGGACACGTAGACACGGTCAAGACGACTTGCTGAATGGCTGGTGACGTACGTATACCCAGGCCGATCGCCATGCACGCGGTCCCAAGTATCGGTGAGTTTCAGTTCATGCACAAGCAGCTTGAGTTCCTGGCATGTGGTGAAATGGGGATGTTGGTCCTTTTGGGATAACACACAATTGAAGTCGCCGCCAAGAACAATATGGTCGTAACGTCCGACAAACAAAGGAGCGATCTGTTCTGAATAGAATCGCGACTGCTCCCGTCGCTTGGCCGTGCCCGAGGGAGCGTAAACATTGATGACTCGAACACCGTGGAAAGTCACAGCAAGACCCCTAGCCGATGGTAGGTAAATCACGTCATTTACATCAATGCCTTCCTTTAAAAGAATAGCTGTCCCACTGCCACCGTCGGCACACGGCGTGAGGTAGGAAACATAGCCATAGACATTAGGAAACGTCGCCAGGCGAACTTCCTGCAAAAGGGCAACATCTAGGTCCGACGCCCTCAACATATCACGGAGCAATTGTAGTTTGACAGGGGTGCCAATGGTATTGACATTGATGGAGCCAATCCTGTAAGCTTGTCGTAGAATTGGGACTACAGGGACGCTCATGGAGGCACGAAGAGCAGCAGCGAACAAGAATGTTGTCCCAGTAGGCTGCACATCCCCATCCTGTAACCCTGTCGATTAGGAGTCGTGGGCTGGAGCAGCGGCATTCGCGGCTGTCTCACTAGTTGGTGTTTCGTCGGCTACATCGTCAGACCACGCAAGGGTGCGTGGTTGGTGTGCGTCCAGTGGAGTACCAGCAGAGTCCGAAGGCAGTGTCACGTCGGTGGTGGAAGAGTTGTCCTGGCTCAGCTGTTGTTCAACGTCCATAGGTACAGCGCCTGGTGCATGCAAGGATGGTTGTACGTCCGACGGAGTGCAAGTTGGTGCTTCCACCACAGATTCGTCCTTCGGGGGAACAACTTGATAATTTTGATCTTCATCGTCTTGAGACTGCGTCCTGCAGGTGTCAGACGGGGCGATCCGCCGTTTCCGACGTCTCTTCGGCGACCGTTGCTTGCGCACGTGATCTTCAGTGTCCGAAGACGCCTGGGGATCCGGATGTTCAGGCACAAAAGCATCGGTAGGCACAATCATGGAGTCAAGGGCCATCCCCTGTCCTTGAGATTGCTCACCACTGCACACGTCGGGAGGAGGAGGCAAGGGCGTCGGTCCGTCCGCAACAGCCTGAGGCAGTACCGGAGACGACGATGTACCAGTAGTAGGAGCCAGTGGTGTTCGCGGTCGGGGGTCGCTATGGAGAGCTTCGACAAACGTCAGCGGTAGCGACGTCGGAGCGGTCGTGGCCGGCAGGTCCCCAGGCGGTAACTGTGTGATTCTGCGCTGCAGACAGCTGGAACGGAGGTGTCCTTCTTTGCCACATCCCGAGCATGTCTTCGGCTGTCCATCATAAATAATAATTGCACGGCAGCCACCAATATATAAAGAGGGCGGCACATGTTTGGTTAGTTCTATGCGGATCTACCGTACTCCATTGAGAACCAGGTATGTAGTGAACTGAACCCACTTCTCAGCTGTGTGGCTAATCACTTTTCCATATGGATGGAATGCAGATACCACTACCTCTGAAGGCACCTCGAAAGGGAGTTCAAAAACACGTATCGTGCGCAGTCCAAGTCCCGCATGTTCCACAGTTACGTCACCGATGTGTCCATCAGAGTGACGGAACTTAAGACCACTTCGAGTTGCATCTAGAATTTTTTCACATATGTCTTCGTTGACCAATTTCACGTATACCACATTGCTCACTATAGAAAGGTGGATGCCAACAAGATCGTTGCAGTCAATCTTGACTTCATCTCTGATAAACTGTTCGATTTCCAGTTCTTTTGGTCGGGCATATTCAGGTGCAAAGCTAATCTTCAGTGTCGATTTTCGGTGGGCATAAGCCATTCTCTGTCGAATGAAATATAGCGCGCAAAGACGGCAGAATCACGTAAACAACTACGCGAGCGAGCTGCGCGGCGAGGACGTAAACAAGACGTCCGTGCCGCTAGCGTGCCGAAAGGCGACTTTTTTTTTTTTTTGCAAAGCCCCACTTGGGTGCAGAAGCGAACTCTCCCAGCACAGCGCACGCGCCAACACGTCCACACAACTGCGATACAAACCACCTACCAACTGAGCTACCAGAGGCTCTGTATACTTTCTTATTCCTACTCATTGCTTTACGTCCGTCCCTGTCTGCCGTCTGCACACACTGCTACTCAGCGCGGCCATATAGACGCACAGGAAATGCAATCATGGGCTGCAACTGCAAACATTGCCCAGATTAAGTTTTATAATGCTCGATGGTGTCGATTAGGTTAAAATATGCAAGTAGGAAGTGTCTGAAGTATGTCAGAGGACTGCTAAGTGTATTACGAGTCTTATCCTGCTGTCTGGTTCCATGGTGTAACGGTTAGCACTCTGGACTCTGAATCCAGCGATCCGAGTTCGAATCTCGGTGGAACCTTCGTTTAGTCTAAATTTTCTGTAATAAGAGTTTCTCGCTGAGGAAGTAGCAGCAATAGGCTCACGGCGTTAGTTTCTACGTTTGTGTAAAAAACGATGCGTCTATAAAACGGCCGAATATTGGTGCGACTTTGTGACCTATA
Organism: Schistocerca gregaria; assembly: GCF_023897955.1. Classification (NCBI taxonomy): domain Eukaryota; kingdom Metazoa; phylum Arthropoda; class Insecta; order Orthoptera; family Acrididae; genus Schistocerca; species Schistocerca gregaria. The sequence goes on along the minus strand of NC_064921.1, from coordinate 971,206,454 downwards.
TAGAACATTAAACGAGTAATACCTGTAAGAGCAAGCAATTTTACGATAATTCGAAGAAATATCATTATCCCACGAAGGTTAAAAATCCCATGATTATCAACTAGCTATTACAAGCTGAGCAAATGAATTTCCTTTAAAATAGGTTTAAAACATAGGGAGGTTCTGACTCAGTGGGCATTCTCTGGAGCCTCTTTGCTGATGAGATTAGAAAAACAGTCCTCTGGGCCGGATTTGAACCAGCGACCTATGGATAACTGTGAATCCTCCACTACAGTCCACCGCTCTACCAACTGAGCTACCAGAGGCTCTGTATACTTTCTTATTCCTACTCATTGCTTTACGTCCGTCCCTGTCTGCCGTCTGCACACACTGCTACTCAGCGCGGCCATATAGACGCACAGGAAATGCAATCATCGGCTGCAACTGCAAACATTGCCCAGATTAAGTTTTATAATGCTCGATGGTGTCGATTAGGTTAAAATATGCAAGTAGGAAGTGTCTGAAGTATGTCAGAGGACTGCTAAGTGTATTACGAGTCTTATCCTGCTGTCTGGTTCCATGGTGTAACGGTTAGCACTCTGGACTCTGAATCCAGCGATCCGAGTTCGAATCTCGGTGGAACCTTCGTTTAGTCTAAATTTTCTGTAATAAGAGTTTCTCGCTGAGGAAGTAGCAGCAATAAGCTCACGGCGTTAGTTTCTACGTTTGTGTAAAAAACGATGCGTCTATAAAACGGCCGAATATTGGTGCGACTTTGTGACCTATATAGAACATTAAACGAGTAATACCTGTAAGAGCAAGCAATTTTACGATAATTCGAAGAAATATCATTATCCCACGAAGGTTAAAAATCCCATGATTATCAACTAGCTATTACAAGCTGAGCAAATGAATTTCCTTTAAAATAGGTTTAAAACATAGGGAGGTTCTGACTCAGTGGGCATTCTCTGGAGCCTCTTTGCTGATGAGATTAGAAAAACAGTCCTCTGGGCCGGATTTGAACCAGCGACCTATGGATAACTGTGAATCCTCCACTACAGTCCACCGCTCTACCAACTGAGCTACCAGAGGCTCTGCATACTTTCTTATTCCTACTCATTGCTTTACGTCCGTCCCTGTCTGCCGTCTGCACACACTGCTACTCAGCGCGGCCATATAGACGCACAGGAAATGCAATCATCGGCTGCAACTGCAAACATTGCCCAGATCAAGTTTTATACTGCTCGATGGTGTCGATTAGGTTAAAATATGCAAGTAGGAAGTGTCTGAAGTATGTCAGAGGACTGTAAGTGTATTACGAGTCTGATCCTGCTGTCTGGTTCCATGGTGTAACGGTTAGCACTCTGGACTCTGAATCCAGCGATCCGAGTTCGAATCTCGGTGGAACCTTCGTTTAGTCTAAATTTTCTGTAATAAGAGTTTCTCGCTGAGGAAGTAGCAGCAATAGGCTCACGGCGTTAGTTTCTACGTTTGTGTAAAAAACGATGCGTCTATAAAACGGCCGAATATTGGTGCGACTTTGTGACCTATATAGAACATTAAACGAGTAATACCTGTAAGAGCAAGCAATTTTACGATAATTCGAAGAAATATCATTATCCCACGAAGGTTAAAAATCCCATGATTATCAACTAGCTATTACAAGCTGAGCAAATGAATTTCCTTTAAAATAGGTTTAAAACATAGGGAGGTTCTGACTCAGTGGGCATTCTCTGGAGCCTCTTTGCTGATGAGATTAGAAAAACAGTCCTCTGGGCCGGATTTGAACCAGCGACCTATGGATAACTGTGAATCCTCCACTACAGTCCACCGCTCTACCAACTGAGCTACCAGAGGCTCTGTATACTTTCTTATTCCTACTCATTGCTTTACGTCCGTCCCTGTCTGCCGTCTGCACACACTGCTACTCAGCGCGGCCATATAGACGCACAGGAAATGCAATCATCGGCTGCAACTGCAAACATTGCCCAGATTAAGTTTTATAATGCTCGATGGTGTCGATTAGGTTAAAATATGCAAGTAGGAAGTGTCTGAAGTATGTCAGAGGACTGCTAAGTGTATTACGAGTCTTATCCTGCTGTCTGGTTCCATGGTGTAACGGTTAGCACTCTGGACTCTGAATCCAGCGATCCGAGTTCGAATCTCGGTGGAACCTTCGTTTAGTCTAAATTTTCTGTAATAAGAGTTTCTCGCTGAGGAAGTAGCAGCAATAGGCTCACGGCGTTAGTTTCTACGTTTGTGTAAAAAACGATGCGTCTATAAAACGGCCGAATATTGGTGCGACTTTGTGACCTATATAGAACATTAAACGAGTAATACCTGTAAGAGCAAGCAATTTTACGATAATTCGAACAAATATCATTATCCCACGAAGGTTAAAAATCCCATGATTATCAACTAGCTATTACAAGCTGAGCAAATGAATTTCCTTTAAAATAGGTTTAAAACATAGGGAGGTTCTGACTCAGTGGGCATTCTCTGGAGCCTCTTTGCTGATGAGATTAGAAAAGCAGTCCTCTGGGCCGGATTTGAACCAGCGACCTATGGATAACTGTGAATCCTCCACTACAGTCCAGCACTCTACCAACTGAGCTACCAGAGGCTCTGTATACTTTTTTATTCCTACTCATTGCTTTACGTCCGTCCCTGTCTGCCGTCTGCACACACTGCTACTCAGAGCGGCCATATAGACGCACAGGAAATGCAATCATCGGCTGCAACTGCAAACATTGCCCAGATCAAGTTTTATAATGCTCGATGGTGTCGATTAGGTTAAAATATGCAAGTAGGAAGTGTCTGAAGTATGTCAGAGGACTGCTAAGTGTATTACGAGTCTTATCCTGCTGTCTGGTTCCATGGTGTAACGGTTAGCACTCTGGACTCTGAATCCAGCGATCCGAGTTCGAATCTCGGTGGAACCTTCGTTTAGTCTAAATTTTCTGTAATAAGAGTTTCTCGCTGAGGAAGTAGCAGCAATAGGCTCACGGCGTTAGTTTCTACGTTTGTGTAAAAAACGATGCGTCTATAAAACGGCCGAATATTGGTGCGACTTTGTGACCTATATAGAACATTAAACGAGTAATACCTGTAAGAGCAAGCAATTTTACGATAATTCGAAGAAATATCATTATCCCACGAAGGTTAAAAATCCCATGATTATCAACTAGCTATTACAAGCTGAGCAAATGAATTTCCTTTAAAATAGGTTTAAAACATAGGGAGGTTCTGACTCAGTGGGCATTCTCTGGAGCCTCTTTGCTGATGAGATTAGAAAAACAGTCCTCTGGGCCGGATTTGAACCAGCGACCTATGGATAACTGTGAATCCCCCACTACAGACCACCGCTCTACCAACTGAGCTACCAGAGGCTCTGTATACTTTCTTATTCCTACTCATTGCTTTACGTCCGTCCCTGTCTGCCGTCTGCACACACTGCTACTCAGCGCGGCCATATAGAAGCACAGGAAATGCAATCATCGGCTGCAACTGCAAACATTGCCCAGATTAAGTTTTATAATGCTCGATGGTGTCGATTAGGTTAAAATATGCAAGTAGGAAGTGTCTGAAGTATGTCAGAGGACTGCTAAGTGTATTACGAGTCTTATCCTGCTGTCTGGTTCCATGGTGTAACGGTTAGCACTCTGGACTCTGAATCCAGCGATCCGAGTTCTAATCTCGGTGGAACCTTCGTTTAGTCTAAATTTCCTGTAATAAGAGTTTCTCGCTGAGGAAGTAGCAGCAATAGGCTCACGGCGTTAGTTTCTACGTTTGTGTAAAAAACGATGCGTCTATAAAACGGCCGAATATTGGTGCGACTTTGTGACCTATATAGAACATTAAACGAGTAATACCTGTAAGAGCAAGCAATTTTACGATAATTCGAAGAAATATCATTATCCCACGAAGGTTAAAAATCCCATGATTATCAACTAGCTATTACAAGCTGAGCAAATGAATTTCCTTTAAAATAGGTTTAAAACATAGGGAGGTTCTGACTCAGTGGGCATTCTCTGGAGCCTCTTTGCTGATGAGATTAGAAAAACAGTCCTCTGGGCCGGATTTGAACCAGCGACCTATGGATAACTGTGAATCCTCCACTACAGTCCACCGCTCTACCAACTGAGCTACCAGAGGCTCTGTATATTTTCTTATTCCTACTCATTGCTTTACGTCCGTCCCTGTCTGCCGTCTGCACACACTGCTACGCAGCGCGGCCATATAGACGCACAGGAAATGCAATCATCGGCTGCAACTGCAAACACTGCCCAGATTAAGTTTTATAATGCTCGATGGTGTCGATTAGGTTAAAATATGCAAGTAGGAAGTGTCTGAAGTATGTCAGAGGACTGCTAAGTGTATTACGAGTCTTATCCTGCTGTCTGGTTCCATGGTGTAACGGTTAGCACTCTGGACTCTGAATCCAGCGATCCGAGTTCGAATCTCGGTGGAACCTTCGTTTAGTCTAAATTTTCTGTAATAAGAGTTTCTCGCTGAGGAAGTAGCAGCAATAGGCTCACGGCGTTAGTTTCTACGTTTGTGTAAAAAACGATGCGTCTATAAAACGGCCGAATATTGGTGCGACTTTGTGACCTATATAGAACATTAAACGAGTAATACCTGTAAGAGCAAGCAATTTTACGATAATTCGAAGAAATATCATTATCCCACGAAGGTTAAAAATCCCATGATTATCAACTAGCTATTACAAGCTGAGCAAATGAATTTCCTTTAAAATAGGTTTAAAACATAGGGAGGTTCTGACTCAGTGGGCATTCTCTGGAGCCTCTTTGCTGATGAGATTAGAAAAACAGTCCTCTGGGCCGGATTTGAACCAGCGACCTATGGATAACTGTGAATCCTCCACTACAGTCCACCGCTCTACCAACTGAGCTACCAGAGGCTCTGTATGTTTTCTTATTCCTACTCATTGCTTTACGTCCGTCCCTGTCTGCCGTCTGCACACACTGCTACGCAGCGCGGCCATATAGACGCACAGGAAATGCAATCATCGGCTGCAACTGCAAACACTGCCCAGATTAAGTTTTATAATGCTCGATGGTGTCGATTAGGTTAAAATATGCAAGTAGGAAGTGTCTGAAGTATGTCAGAGGACTGCTAAGTGTATTACGAGTCTTATCCTGCTGTCTGGTTCCATGGTGTAACGGTTAGCACTCTGGACTCTGAATCCAGCGATCCGAGTTCGAATCTCGGTGGAACCTTCGTTTAGTCTAAATTTTCTGTAATAAGAGTTTCTCGCTGAGGAAGTAGCAGCAATAGGCTCACGGCGTTAGTTTCTACGTTTGTGTAAAAAACGATGCGTCTATAAAACGGCCGAATATTGGTGCGACTTTGTGACCTATATAGAACATTAAACGAGTAATACCTGTAAGAGCAAGCAATTTTACGATAATTCGAAGAAATATCATTATCCCACGAAGGTTAAAAATCCCATGATTATCAACTAGCTATTACAAGCTGAGCAAATGAATTTCCTTTAAAATAGGTTTAAAACATAGGGAGGTTCTGACTCAGTGGGCATTCTCTGGAGCCTCTTTGCTGATGAGATTAGAAAAACAGTCCTCTGGGCCGGATTTGAGCCAGCGACCTATGGATAACTGTGAATCCTCCACTACAGTCCACCGCTCTACAAACTGAGCTACCAGAGGCTCTGTATACTTTCTTATTCCTACTCATTGCTTTACGTCCGTCCCTGTCTGCCGTCTGCACACACTGCTACTCAGCGCGGCCATATAGACGCACAGGAAATGCAATCATCGGCTGCAACTGCAAACATTGCCCAGATTAAGTTTTATAATGCTCGATGGTGTCGATTAGGTTAAAATATGCAAGTAGGAAGTGTCTGAAGTATGTCAGAGGACTGCTAAGTGTATTACGAGTCTTATCCTGCTGTCTGGTTCCATGGTGTAACGGTTAGCACTCTGGACTCTGAATCCAGCGATCCGAGTTCTAATCTCGGTGGAACCTTCGTTTAGTCTAAATTTCCTGTAATAAGAGTTTCTCGCTGAGGAAGTAGCAGCAATAGGCTCACGGCGTTAGTTTCTACGTTTGTGTAAAAAACGATGCGTCTATAAAACGGCCGAATATTGGTGCGACTTTGTGACCTATATAGAACATTAAACGAGTAATACCTGTAAGAGCAAGCAATTTTACGATAATTCGAAGAAATATCATTATCCCACGAAGGTTAAAAATCCCATGATTATCAACTAGCTATTACAAGCTGAGCAAATGAATTTCCTTTAAAATAGGTTTAAAACATAGGGAGGTTCTGACTCAGTGGGCATTCTCTGGAGCCTCTTTGCTGATGAGATTAGAAAAACAGTCCTCTGGGCCAGATTTGAACCAGCGACCTATGGATAACTGTGAATCCTCCACTACAGTCCACCGCTCTACCAACTGAGCTACCAGAGGCTCTGTATACTTTCTTATTCCTACTCATTGCTTTACGTCCGTCCCTGTCTGCCGTCTGCACACACTGCTACTCAGCGCGGCCATATAGACGCACAGGAAATGCAATCATCGGCTGCAACTGCAAACATTGCCCAGATTAAGTTTTATAATGCTCGATGGTGTCGATTAGGTTAAAATATGCAAGTAGGAAGTGTCTGAAGTATGTCAGAGGACTGCTAAGTGTATTACGAGTCTTATCCTGCTGTCTGGTTCCATGGTGTAACGGTTAGCACTCTGGACTCTGAATCCAGCGATCCGAGTTCGAATCTCGGTGGAACCTTCGTTTAGTCTAAATTTTCTGTAATAAGAGTTTCTCGCTGAGGAAGTAGCAGCAATAGGCTCACGGCGTTAGTTTCTACGTTTGTGTAAAAAACGATGCGTCTATAAAACGGCCGAATATTGGTGCGACTTTGTGACCTATATAGAACATTAAACGAGTAATACCTGTAAGAGCAAGCAATTTTACGATAATTCGAAGAAATATCATTATCCCACGAAGGTTAAAAATCCCATGATTATCAACTAGCTATTACAAGCTGAGCAAATGAATTTCCTTTAAAATAGGTTTAAAACATAGGGAGGTTCTGACTCAGTGGGCATTCTCTGGAGCCTCTTTGCTGATGAGATTAGAAAAACAGTCCTCTGGGCCGGATTTGAACCAGCGACCTATGGATAACTGTGAATCCTCCACTACAGTCCACCGCTCTACCAACTGAGCTAACAGAGGCTCTGTATACTTTCTTATTCCTACTCATTGCTTTACGTCCGTCCCTGTCTGCCGTCTGCACACACTGCTACTCAGCGCGGCCATATAGACGCACAGGAAATGCAATCATCGGCTGCAACTGCAAACATTGCCCAGATTAAGTTTTATAATGCTCGATGGTGTCGATTAGGTTAAAATATGCAAGTAGGAAGTGTCTGAAGTATGTCAGAGGACTTCTAAGTGTATTACGAGTCTTATCCTGCTGTCTGGTTCCATGATGTAACGGTTAGCACTCTGGACTCTGAATCCAGCGATCCGAGTTCGAATCTCGGTGGAACCTTCGTTTAGTCTAAATCTTCTGTAATAAGAGTTTCTCGCTGAGGAAGTAGCAGCAATAGGCTCACGGCGTTAGTTTCTACGTTTGTGTAAAAAACGATGCGTCTATAAAACGGCCGAATATTGGTGCGACTTTGTGACCTATATAGAACATTAAACGAGTAATACCTGTAAGAGCAAGCAATTTTACGATAATTCGAAGAAATATCATTATCCCACGAAGGTTAAAAATCCCATGATTATCAACTAGCTATTACAAGCTGAGCAAATGCATTTCCTTTAAAATAGGTTTAAAACATAGGGAGGTTCTGACTCAGTGGGCATTCTCTGGAGCCTCTTTACTGATGAGATTAGAAAAACAGTCCTCTGGGCCGGATTTGAACCAGCGACCTGTGGATAACTGTGAATCCTCCACTACAGTCCACCGCTCTACCAACTGAGCTACCAGAGGCTCTGTATACTTTCTTATTCCTACTCATTGCTTTACGTCCGTCCCTGTCTGCCGTCTGCACACACTGCTACTCAGCGCGGCCATATAGACGCACAGGAATGCAATCATCGGCTGCAACTGCAAACATTGCCCAGATTAAGTTTTATAATGCTCGATGGTGTCGATTAGGTTAAAATATGCAAGTAGGAAGTGTCTGAAGTATGTCAGAGGACTGCTAAGTGTATTACGAGTCTTATCCTGCTGTCTGGTTCCATGGTGTAACGGTTAGCACTCTGGACTCTGAATCCAGCGATCCGAGTTCGAATCTCGGTGGAACCTTCGTTTAGCCTAAATTTTCTGTAATAAGAGTTTCTCGCTGAGGAAGTAGCAGCAATAGGCTCACGGCGTTAGTTTCTACGTTTGTGTAAAAAACGATGCGTCTATAAAACGGCCGAATATTGGTGCGACTTTGTGACCTATATAGAACATTAAACGAGTAATACCTGTAAGAGCAAGCAATTTTACGATAATTCGAAGAAATATCATTATCCCACGAAGGTTAAAAATCCCATGACTATCAACTAGCTATTACAAGCTGAGCAAATGAATTTTCTTTAAAATAGGTTTAAAACATAGGGAGGTTCTGACTCAGTGGGCATTCTCTGGAGCCTCTTTGCTGATGAGATTAGAAAAACAGTCCTCTGGGCCGGATTTGAACCAGCGACCTATGGATAACTGTGAATCCTCCACTACAGTCCACCGCTCTACCAACTGAGCTACCAGAAGCTCTGTATACTTTCCTATTCCTACTCATTGCTTTACGTCCGTCCCTGTCTGCCGTCTGCACACACTGCTACTCAGCGCGGCCATATAGAAGCACAGGAAATGCAATCATCGGCTGCAACTGCAAACATTGCCCAGATTAAGTTTTATAATGCTCGATGGTGTCGATTAGGTTAAAATATGCAAGTAGGAAGTGTCTGAAGTATGTCAGAGGACTGCTAAGTGTATTACGAGTCTTATCCTGCTGTCTGGTTCCATGGTGTAACGGTTAGCACTCTGGACTCTGAATCCAGCGATCCGAGTTCGAATCTCGGTGGAACCTTCGTTTAGTCTAAATTTTCTGTAATAAGAGTTTCTCGCTGAGGAAGTAGCAGCAATAGGCTCACGGTGTTAGTTTCTACGTTTGTGTAAAAAACGATGCGTCTATAAAACGGCCGAATATTGGTGCGACTTTGTGACCTATATAGAACATTAAACGAGTAATACCTGTAAGAGCAAGCAATTTTACGATAATTCGAAGAAATATCATTATCCCACGAAGGTTAAAAATCCCATGATTATCAACTAGCTATTACAAGCTGAGCAAATGAATTTCCTTTAAAATAGGTTTAAAACATAGGGAGGTTCTGACTCAGTGGGCATTCTCTGGAGCCTCTTTGCTGATGAGATTAGAAAAACAGTCCTCTGGGCCGGATTTGAGCCAGCGACCTATGGATAACTGTGAATCCTCCACTACAGTCCACCGCTCTACCAACTGAGCTACCAGAGGCTCTGTATACTTTCTTATTCCTACTCATTGCTTTACGTCCGTCCCTGTCTGCCGTCTGCACACACTGCTACTCAGCGCGGCCATATAGACGCACAGGAAATGCAATCATCGTCTGCAACTGCAAACATTGCCCAGATTAAGTTTTATAATGCTCGATGGTGTCGATTAGGTTAAAATATGCAAGTAGGAAGTGTCTGAAGTATGTCAGAGGACTTCTAAGTGTATTACGAGTCTTATCCTGCTGTCTGGTTCCATGGTGTAACGGTTAGCACTCTGGACTCTGAATCCAGCGATCCGAGTTCGAATCTCGGTGGAATCTTCGTTTAGTCTAAATCTTCTGTAATAAGAGTTTCTCGCTGAGGAAGTAGCAGCAATAGGCTCACGGCGTTAGTTTCTACGTTTGTGTAAAAAACGATGCGTCTATAAAACGGCCGAATATTGGTGCGACTTTGTGACCTATATAGAACATTAAACGAGTAATACCTGTAAGAGCAAGCAATTTTACGATAATTCGAAGAAATATCATTATCCCACGAAGGTTAAAAATCCCATGATTATCAACTAGCTATTACAAGCTGAGCAAATGAATTTCCTTTAAAATAGGTTTAAAACATAGGGAGGTTCTGACTCAGTGGGCATTCTCTGGAGCCTCTTTACTGATGAGATTAGAAAAACAGTCCTCTGGGCCGGATTTGAACCAGCGACCTATGGATAACTGTGAATCCTCCACTACAGTCCACCGCTCTACCAACTGAGCTACCAGAGGCTCTGTATACTTTCTTATTCCTACTCATTGCTTTACGTCCGTCCCTGTCTGCCGTCTGCACACACTGCTACTCAGCGCGGCCATATAGACGCACAGGAAATGCAATCATCGGCTGCAACTGCAAACATTGCCCAGATTAAGTTTTATAATGCTCGATGGTGTCGATTAGGTTAAAATATGCAAGTAGGAAGTGTCTGAAGTATGTCAGAGGACTGCTAAGTGTATTACGAGTCTTATCGTGCTGTCTGGTTCCATGGTGTAACGGTTAGCACTCTGGACTCTGAATCCAGCGATCCGAGTTCGAATCTCGGTGGAACCTTCGTTTAGTCTAAATTTTCTGTAATAAGAGTTTCTCGCTGAGGAAGTAGCAGCAATAGGCTCACGGCGTTAGTTTCTACGTTTGTGTAAAAAACGATGCGTCTATAAAACGGCCGAATATTGGTGCGACTTTGTGACCTATATAGAACATTAAACGAGTAATACCTGTAAGAGCAAGCAATTTTACGGTAATTCGAAGAAATATCATTATCCCACGAAGGTTAAAAATCCCATGATTATCAACTAGCTATTACAAGCTGAGCAAATGAATTTCCTTTAAAATAGGTTTAAAACATAGGGAGGTTCTGACTCAGTGGGCATTCTCTGGAGCCTCTTTGCTGATGAGATTAGAAAAACAGTCCTCTGGGCCGGATTTGAACCAGCGACCTATGGATAACTGTGAATCCTCCACTACAGTCCACCGCTGTACCAACTGAGCTACCAGAGGCTCTGTATGCTTTCTTATTCCTACTCATTGCTTTACGTCCGTCCCTGTCTGCCGTCTGCACACACTGCTAATCAGCGCGGCCATATAGACGCACAGGAAATGCAATCATCGGCTGCAACTGCAAACATTGCCCAGATTAAGTTTTATAATGCTCGATGGTGTCGATTAGGTTAAAATATGCAAGTAGGAAGTGTCTGAAGTATGTCAGAGGACTGCTAAGTGTATTACGAGTCTTATCCTGCTGTCTGGTTCCATGGTGTAACGGTTAGCACTCTGGACTCTGAATCCAGCGATCCGAGTTCGAATCTCGGTGGAACCTTCGTTTAGCCTAAATTTTCTGTAATAAGAGTTTCTCGCTGAGGAAGTAGCAGCAATAGGCTCACGGCGTTAGTTTCTACGTTTGTGTAAAAAACGATGCGTCTATAAAACGGCCGAATATTGGTGCGACTTTGTGACCTATATAGAACATTAAACGAGTAATACCTGTAAGAGCAAGCAATTTTACGATAATTCGAAGAAATATCATTATCCCACGAAGGTTAAAAATCCCATGATTATCAACTAGCTATTACAAGCTGAGCAAATGAATTTCCTTTAAAATAAGTTTAAAACATAGGGAGGTTCTGACTCAGTGGGCATTCTCTGGAGCCTCTTTGCTGATGAGATTAGAAAAACAGTCCTCTGGGCCGGATTTGAACCAGCGACCTATGGATAACTGTGAATCCTCCACTACAGTCCACCGCTCTACCAACTGAGCTACCAGAGGCTCTGTATACTTTCTTATTCCTACTCATTGCTTTACGTCCGTCCCTGTCTGCCGTCTGCACACACTGCTACTCAGCGCGGCCATATAGACGCACAGGAAATGCAATCATCGGCTGCAACTGCAAACATTGCCCAGATTAAGTTTTATAATGCTCGATGGTGTCGATTAGGTTAAAATATGCAAGTAGGAAGTGTCTGAAGTATGTCAGAGGACTTCTAAGTGTATTACGAGTCTTATCCTGCTGTCTGGTTCCATGGTGTAACGGTTAGCACTCTGGACTCTGAATCCAGCGATCCGAGTTCGAATCTCGGTGGAACCTTCGTTTAGTCTAAATCTTCTGTAATAAGAGTTTCTCGCTGAGGAAGTAGCAGCAATAGGCTCACGGCGTTAGTTTCTATGTTTGTGTAAAAAACGATGCGTCTATAAAACGGCCGAATATTGGTGCGACTTTGTGACCTATATAGAACATTAAACGAGTAATACCTGTAAGAGCAAGCAATTTTACGATAATTCGAAGAAATATCATTATCCCACGAAGGTTAAAAATCCCATGATTATCAACTAGCTATTACAAGCTGAGCAAATGAATTTCCTTTAAAATAGGTTTAAAACATAGGGAGGTTCTGACTCAGTGGGCATTCTCTGGAGCCTCTTTGCTGATGAGATTAGAAAAACAGTCCTCTGGGCCGGATTTGAACCAGCGACCTATGGGTAACTGTGAATCCTCCACTACAGTCCACCGCTCTACCAACTGAGCTACCAGAGGCTCTGTATACTGTCTTATTCCTACTCATTGCTTTACGTCCGTCCCTGTCTGCCGTCTGCACACACTGCTACTCAGCGCGGCCATATAGACGCACAGGAAATGCAATCATCGGCTGCAACTGCAAACATTGCCCAGATTAAGTTTTATAATGCTCGATGGTGTCGATTAGGTTAACATATGCAAGTAGGAAGTGTCTGAAGTATGTCAGAGGACTTCTAAGTGTATTACGAGTCTCATCCTGCTGTCTGGTTCCATGGTGTAACGGTTAGCACTCTGGACTCTGAATCCAGCGATCCGAGTTCGAATCTCGGTGGAACCTTTGTTTAGTCTAAATTTTCTGTAATAAGAGTTTCTCGCTGAGGAAGTAGCAGCAATAGGCTCACGGCGTTAGTTTCTACGTTTGTGTAAAAAACGATGCGTCTATAAAACGGCCGAATATTGGTGCGACTTTGTGACCTATATAGAACATTAAACGAGTAATACCTGTAAGAGCAAGCAATTTTACGATAATTCGAAGAAATATCATTATCCCACGAAGGTTAAAAATCCCATGATTATCAACTAGCTATTACAAGCTGAGCAAATGAATTTCCTTTAAAATAGGTTTAAAACATAGGGAGGTTCTGACTCAGTGGGCATTCTCTGGAGCCTCTTTGCTGATGAGATTAGAAAAACAGTCCTCTGGGCCGGATTTGAACCAGCGACCTATGGATAACTGTGAATCCTCCACTACAGTCCACCGCTCTACCAACTGAGCTACCAGAGGCTCTGTATACTTTCTTATTCCTACTCATTGCTTTACGTCCGTCTCTGTCTGCCGTCTGCACACACTGCTACTCAGCGCGGCCATATAGACGCACAGGAAATGCAATCATCGGCTGCAACTGCAAACATTGCCCAGATTAAGTTTTATAATGCTCGATGGTGTCGATTAGGTTAAAATATGCAAGTAGGAAGTGTCTGAAGTATGTCAGAGGACTGCTAAGTGTATTACGAGTCTTATCCTGCTGTCTGGTTCCATGGTGTAACGGTTAGCACTCTGGACTCTGAATCCAGCGATCCGAGTTCGAATCTCGGTGGAACCTTCGTTTAGTCTAAATTTTCTGTAATAAGAGTTTCTCGCTGAGGAAGTAGCAGCAATAGGCTCACGGCGTTAGTTTCTACGTTTGTGTAAAAAACGATGCGTCTATAAAACGGCCGAATATTGGTGCGACTTTGTGACCTATATAGAACATTAAACGAGTAATACCTGTAAGAGCAAGCAATTTTACGATAATTCGAAGAAATATCATTATCCCACGAAGGTTAAAAATCCCATGATTATCAACTAGCTATTACAAGCTGAGCAAATGAATTTCCTTTAAAATAGGTTTAAAACATAGGGAGGTTCTGACTCAGTGGGCATTCTCTGGAGCCTCTTTGCTGATGAGATTAGAAAAACAGTCCTCTGGGCCGGATTTGAACCAGCGACCTATGGGTAACTGTGAATCCTCCACTACAGTCCACCGCTCTACCAACTGAGCTACCAGAGGCTCTGTATACTTTCTTATTCCTACTCATTGCTTTACGTCCGTCCCTGTCTGCCGTCTGCACACACTGCTACTCAGCGCGGCCATATAGACGCACAGGAAATGCAATCATCGGCTGCAACTGCAAACATTGCCCAGATTAAGTTTTATAATGCTCGATGGTGTCGATTAGGTTAACATATGCAAGTAGGAAGTGTCTGAAGTATGTCAGAGGACTTCTAAGTGTATTACGAGTCTCATCCTGCTGTCTGGTTCCATGGTGTAACGGTTAGCACTCTGGACTCTGAATCCAGCGATCCGAGTTCGAATCTCGGTGGAACCTTTGTTTAGTCTAAATTTTCTGTAATAAGAGTTTCTCGCTGAGGAAGTAGCAGCAATAGGCTCACGGCGTTAGTTTCTACGTTTGTGTAAAAAACGATGCGTCTATAAAACGGCCGAATATTGGTGCGACTTTGTGACCTATATAGAACATTAAACGAGTAATACCTGTAAGAGCAAGCAATTTTACGATAATTCGAAGAAATATCATTATCCCACGAAGGTTAAAAATCCCATGATTATCAACTAGCTATTACAAGCTGAGCAAATGAATTTCCTTTAAAATAGGTTTAAAACATAGGGAGGTTCTGACTCAGTGGGCATTCTCTGGAGCCTCTTTGCTGATGAGATTAGAAAAACAGTCCTCTGGGCCGGATTTGAACCAGCGACCTATGGGTAACTGTGAATCCTCCACTACAGTCCACCGCTCTACCAACTGAGCTACCAGAGGCTCTGTATACTTTCTTATTCCTACTCATTGCTTTACGTCCGTCCCTGTCTGCCGTCAGCACACACTGCTACTCAGCGCGGCCATATAGACGCACAGGAAATGCAATCATCGGCTGCAACTGCAAACATTGCCCAGATTAAGTTTTATAATGCTCGATGGTGTCGATTAGGTTAACATATGCAAGTAGGAAGTGTCTGAAGTATGTCAGAGGACTTCTAAGTGTATTACGAGTCTTATCCTGCTGTCTGGTTCCATGGTGTAACGGTTAGCACTCTGGACTCTGAATCCAGCGATCCGAGTTCGAATCTCGGTGGAACCTTTGTTTAGTCTAAATTTTCTGTAATAAGAGTTTCTCGCTGAGGAAGTACCAGCAATAGGCTCACGGCGTTAGTTTCTACGTTTGTGTAAAAAACGATGCGTCTATAAAACGGCCGAATATTGGTGCGACTTTGTGACCTATATAGAACATTAAACGAGTAATACCTGTAAGAGCAAGCAATTTTACGATAATTCGAAGAAATATCATTATCCCACGAAGGTTAAAAATCCCATGATTATCAACTAGCTATTACAAGCTGAGCAAATGAATTTCCTTTAAAATAGGTTTAAAACATAGGGAGGTTCTGACTCAGTGGGCATTCTCTGGAGCCTCTTTGCTGATGAGATTAGAAAAACAGTCCTCTGGGCCGGATTTGAACCAGCGACCTATGGATAACTGTGAATCCTCCACTACAGTCCACCGCTCTACCAACTTTTTTTTTTTTTTTTTTCTTATTTTTTTTTTCTTTTTTTGCCCCCTAGACTTAGAACTTACTTAAACCTAAATAAGCTAAGGACAACACACACATCCATGCCCGAGGCAGGATTCGAACCTTTGATCGCAGTAGCAGCGCGGTTCTTTTTTTTTTTCGCCTTAACCACTTTTTTTTTTTTTTTTTTTTTTTTTTTTTTTTTTTTTTTTTTTTTGTAAGGAACTTGGCAGCATGAGGCAGGCGGAGGCAAAGCGGGCAGGGGTCAAAATCTCGAGGCCTGGCCGCGATGCTGTTTTGCCTTCGAAATCCTGAACCAAAAGATGCTTCATTTGAAACAAAAAATTTATGTCATGCCGAGGCAATAGAGATTGAAGGTTATAGCTTTAGTGCTTTTTTTTTTTTTTTTTTTTTTTTTTTCATCCACTGCTTCTCGGCAACCTAGCATACTTCTTTGTAATATATAATAAAGTTGTAGGAAGTAGTGGACCCTGAACCTGTATATTATTTTTTTTAATTTCTGTTTAGTTTTTTTATTGTTATTATTATTATTTTTGTTTGTTTGTTATTTTTTTTATTATTATTATTTTTTTTTTTTTTTTGTAAAAGAAAAATCTTCATGGAATGTGAAGAAGGAATTTTATGTTAAGGCACTAATTCCATAGCCTCCTTTCCTTCTTGAGATTAATAATAGTAATAAAAAAGTATGTTCCCTTCCATGGAAACAAATGAGACTTCCTTCTCAGTCATAAAATGAATGTATAAGAAAACAATTTATCTTTAACCCTGCGATACTGGCTTTCGGCTTCGGCTTCTTCTGTGCAATAAACAAAATAGCCTTCTTTGCCAGCAGAGGATAAGTGATTGTAATATGAAACTGTAAAATTGTACTTCTCCCCAATTGTTTTTGTTTAAGCGTCGTTTCGCTTAAATAAACGATTTTTGTTTATCTCGTTGGCTTGTCAACCAATGCCCAGTCGCTCGAATACAATTTTAAGCATATTGCCGTAGTTTTTCTTGTGGTCTTTATATTTCAGGGCGTTATAAAAAGCACACTTCAAGTACATGTAAAAATCAGTGGAATTGTCATTTCCCAGGTGATTAATTACGTAATTCACATAGTGTCCCATTAACCAATGGACCGAGTTGTTTTTTGCTGCTGGAAAATAGCAAGTCTGAGGCCTGAGGAATGTAACAGGGGGAAAATGTTCCACCGAAGATCTCGTAAGAAAAGCCAGTTGTTCCCTAATCCAATTACAGAGTTGTAGATTGCCACCGCACGTGAATCTGTGCACTAACGTGTCGATCAATTTACATTTGAGACATAGGTTCGTGTCGCTAACGCCGATTGCATGTAACCTTTCATTGGTGCTTACGGTCTCATTCACTGTTTTATACCACGCTGACTTGACATCCGATGGTAGACCACGCATATTAATATTTTTCCATATGGCGTCCCAATCAGTGTGTGGGTATTTACTTTCCAATTTGTTTCTCCCCTCCATTTTCTTTCGATGGCACAGAATATCGCGGGCCGTGATCCGTCGTGAGTTGATGATGACACCGCCGAGATAGCTGAATTCCACAAAATATACACGAACGTACTGGAGCCGGTTATTTATTTTTTGCACATTCACCGGCGCCTGTAAACTGGCAGGCCTGACAACTTCAAATAATTTAGTTGTAATGCTATCAGCGTGGTCGCTAAGGATAGTGGCGGTCCTTTTTATAAAAAGCGCAGACGCCTTATTTCTGATGTCAACTAACCCCAAACCTCCATTCCTGGGATCTAAGGTCGCAGTTCTTGCGTCGACTCTGAATATATCCCCTCTCCAAAGATAGCTGGCAATGGTAGACATTATCTTTTTTCCAATCATTTTCGGTAGTGGGAAGATCTGTGCTATAAAGTAACTCCTGGAGAGAATGCAGTGGTTAATGAAAATCACCCTCTGAACGTGGTTCATGTTACGGTGGAGGTTTTCTCTTGTTGTTCCAAGAAGGTGTCCCGACGTATTTCTCCAATTGATAGCTGCCATTTTTAACGGACAAGGTGTCAGTGTTATTCCTAGTGCTTTGCATTGGGTGACCATTGTGGCCCAGGCTAAGGTGGTATGTTGAAAACCCCGCAGGTTTAGGAGTTTGCTTTTGTTTGCGTTGACACCTGCTCCGGAGACTCTACAGTACTTTTTAATTAGCGTTTCCAATTTCAAAATGTCGTCGGGATTTCGCAGGACGACTCCGACATCATCGGCATAGGCGTTTATGACTGTTCGGTGACCAGATAATGTGATGCCAGTTAGAGTGGCATGAACACTGCGGAGGAAAGGTTCTAATGAAAGCACGAATAGGAACATGGAGAGGGGGCTTCCTTGAGGAACGCCGCGCCTGATCTGAATCTGCTTTGTCCTCTGGCAGTTAACTGATATACAAGCGCTGATGCCTGTTGCAACATTTCTGATCACACTTACGTCTCGCTCATTAAAACCTATTTTGTTCAGTGTGGCACTAAGGAATCTATGATCCACACGATCAAATGCTTTCTGGAAGTCAATAAACATGATAGCACATTTTATGGTGGTCACAGCAGTGATTGCAATGATATCTCTATATTCAGCTATGCTTTTGGAAATGCTCTTGGTAGGCACACAGGACTGGTATGGACTTACTATCTTTTTGGCCAACTGTGAGAGTCTGTTGTTTAAAATTCTGCCGATGATTTTATAATCGGAGTTTAACAGGGAGATAGGACGAAAGTTGTTGAGGTTTCTTTTTGCAGCATTTTTTGGGATTAGTACTATTGTGCTCTCTTTAAAAACAGCAGGTAAATGCTTTCCCTGAAGCACCTCATTCGTCATTCGGGTAAACATGTCACAAATCAGTGGCCAGTATCGTTTATAAAATTCAACAGGCAAACCATCCGGTCCCGGCGATTTCCTCAGAGGAGATTTGCAGATGATTCTGTGGATATCTTCGTTAGTACACTCAACGAGAAGGTCTTCGTTTTCCTCGTCCGAGACCTGTGGAGCTATGGAACTAAGGAACTCATCGAAGGACTCTTCACATACCGGGTTGGCAGTGTATAGGTCTTCGTAATATTTGTGCACTGCATTGACGATGTCTCTCTGAGTCGTGAGTGTCTCGCCAGTTTCAGACTGAAGTCCATCAATGAAGGTGCGTCTCCTGTTTCTTTCGTGCTTCAGTAGATGGTACAAGGAAGCATGTTCATCCTCCACGACTGTCTTAGCCTTGGATTTTAATTTCAGACCCTCCATCTGCTGTCTTTTAAGACTGAGCAATTTGGCCTTAGTTTGCTTGATATCTGCCAGACGGACGTTGGAAGTGTTTGCCTGCTCATATAAATTTCGCAGCATGGTATAATAAAATTCTATGGAATTTTTCAAGTCTTTCGATCGTTGTACACTATACTGGATGAGAACTTTTCTCAGTTTAGGCTTTGCCCTGTTGCACCACCAGTCTAGTACTGAGACGTGTCTATCTGCAGAGCGGAGGCACAATGCCCACGCTTCTGTCAAACTTTCTTCTAATCCGTCGTCCTGCATCAGTGACGTATTAAGGTGCCATGAACTTCTAAAACGGCGAGTGGGTTGCGCAGTAAGGTTGATGGAAGCTAGCACGGAGCTATGATCAGAAAAGTAAACTGGAATCGTCTCTGCTTTAATGAAGGAGCTAACTAGACTTTGCGATATGTAGAGTCTGTCGATCCTGCTACGTGAGTGAGGACCTAGGAATGTAAATGCCACAAATGTGGGATACATTATTTCCCAAGCATCTTTAAGCTGTAAAACAGTGACGAAACGCTTCAGTTCATTGCAGTTATTAAAATTCGGAACCTGGTCTTTCTTATTTATCACACAATTAAAATCACCGCCTATTATAAGATCTTTTGGGTTTTTCCGTAATAAATAAATGATTTCTTCTTTATAGAACTGTGCTCTTTCCATTCTATTGGATGTGCCAGAAGGGGCATACAGATTGATAAGGGTAGAACCAAAGACTTTTATACCTATCGCTCTGCCGGAGTCCAACCTCTCGATATCCGAGACAGGAATCCCCTCCCTGACTAAAATTGCTGTACCGACGTTGGTGTCAAGTGAGACATTTAAAATCGCCAAATATCCAGGCACTGTAAGATTAGTCAGCACTACTTCCTGTAGGAAAGCAATGTCCGTCCCTGACTCATATAAATAATCCTTGAGCGCTGTAACTTTAGTCACGGATGTAATCCTGTTAATATTGATAGTCGTAATTGTATATGCCTGGGACATTTAGTTTGCATAAAAAGTAAATAAGTGATTAAAAAGATAACAAAATATTAATAAAAAAAAAGAGATGTGCAACTTCTAGAAGGGAGAAACGACTCCGCTTAAACAAACATCTAAAAGAATAGTCAGTATTTGAAGCTCGGTAAACACTTCATCTGGTTCCTCTGAAATATGACTAAGACAGTAGTACAATTAGAAATGAAACTGGTTCAACAAAATCCTTTTTTTTTTTTCATCTTACAGCCTCATTTTGGTGCAGGATTCCGAACATCTCGGGTTTTAGTTTTACCGAGGGGCTTTGCATCACTAATGTCACTTGAAGGTACCTCCTTAGGTCTTTCCGTGATGATTTCATACAAGACGTTCTTGGCCGTCGCTTCCTCTTGTGCTGGTTGTAGTTTGCTTTGGTTACGGGAAGCTTTGAGATTAGGTTGCGGTTTGAGTCGGCGTCTTCGGACATCTTGGTTCAACGCGCCGTCATTCGGATTGTCTATCTTTACCACCGTTGTGACCGAAGCTGCCTCAACAGCGTCCTTTTTACGAGTGCCATTTCCTTGTTCTTCCGTCACTAGCTCCAGAGCACTGACTGAGTCGGCGGTTTGTGGGTCTGTAAGTTCTTGAGTTGGGTTCCGCTCCGTCACCTCTTGTGCTTCGGAGTGCGCCTCTTCCGTCTCCGCGACAATTGTTACTGCGTCCCCTCCGTGGACCGTTTGTACCTGTTCAGCCGCCGACAGCGGCCGGGTTGCCTCAGCGGCTGTCGTCACGTCAATACATGTACTGTTTGTTTCCTCGAGCACATCCGCATTACACTGCTTCTGCTTGCGGGTGGAAGGCGAATTACGGGCGGACTCGCCGTCCGAGCCGTCATCGGTCGTTTCCAACGGTCGCTTCTTAGTCTGGAGATCGCAATCGGGAACAGAAGGGTGTGATGTAATGACGCTCAGGGGAGGGAACTCCGTAGTAGTTATGGCGGGCACTGCAGAAGTACATGCACCACTGTCGTTAACCGAAAGAAGGGAAGTGCTATTTGGTAAGACATCGCTGAGGGTCAGTTTGTGACGCTGTGTTAGATTGTTCCGAAGAACAAAAACACGGCGCGGACAATCTTGTCGGAAATGACCTGTCTCATTGCAAATATTGCACGTGCGCTCCTGACCAGAATACACAACATGTGCTTTATGGCCTGCAACGGATATATGGGACGGAATGTTGGCTTTCACCTCCATTTCAACGGATCTAATGCCATTAAAACACTGTATCTTGTTTAGCTTCGACCATCTTTCGTTATAGATAGATTTAACTTCGCCATATTTAGATAGAGCGTCCTTGATCAACTGATTATCAATTTCAATTGGAACATTCAAAATCCTGACATTGGTGTACATGATATCAGCTTTTCGTACAGAGACATTACTTTTTGAACCGTCTCGATGAACAAATTCGACGGAATTACCCCATTTTGCAAGCAACTTATCGACTGTCACTGAGTTCAGAAATTTAACAAAAACACAGTATTTTTCAGCATCTAATTGCGTGGTATGAACAGAGTCAGAATTTATACCGATTACCTCAGTCAGCCAATCGTGGATTTCCAGCGCAGTGGGTTGGACCGGCCGTGTTTCTTTCTCGAACGAGAAGACTAAAGTATTCTTCCTGACGGTGTCAGACATGGTCGTCGGTTCCGACGAAATTCCGGCAACAACCGAAATTGCGGCGAAGCACGAGACGTGGAACGGACGAAAGCACTATAAAAACACTTATCAGAGACACCACTCAAAAAATAACAGCGAAAATGTACAGCTAACTTCACGTAAACACCAAACACCGGCGATAGCGCTAACGTACGCGGAGTAAACAACAAGCACGTCCGACCGCGGCGACGGCTAAAGCCAGAATGCCAACTGAGCTACCAGAGGCTCTGTATACTTTCTTATTCCTACTCATTGCTTTACGTCCGTCCCTGTCTGCCGTCTGCACACACTGCTACTCAGCGCGGCCATATAGACGCACAGGAAATGCAATCATCGGCTGCAACTGCAAACATTGCCCAGATTAAGTTTTATAATGCTCGATGGTGTCGATTAGGTTAAAATATGCAAGTAGGAAGTGTCTGAAGTATGTCAGAGGACTGCTAAGTGTATTACGAGTCTTATCCTGCTGTCTGGTTCCATGGTGTAACGGTTAGCACTCTGGACTCTGAATCCAGCGATCGGAGTTCGAATCTCGGTGGAACCTTCGTTTAGTCTAAATTTTCTGTAATAAGAGTTTCTCGCTGAGGAAGTAGCAGCAATAGGCTCACGGCGTTAGTTTCTACGTTTGTGTAAAAAACGATGCATCTATAAAACGGCCGAATATTGGTGCGACTTTGTGACCTATATAGAACATTAAACGAGTAATACCTGTAAGAGCAAGCAATTTTACGATAATTCGAAGAAATATCATTATCCCACGAAGGTTAAAAATCCCATGATTATCAACTAGCTATTACAAGCTGAGCAAATGAATTTCCTTTAAAATAGGTTTAAAACATAGGGAGGTTCTGACTCAGTGGGCATTCTCTGGAGCCTCTTTGCTGATGAGATTAGAAAAACAGTCCTCTGGGCCGGATTTGAACCAGCGACCTATGGATAACTGTGAATCCTCCACTACAGTCCACCTCTCTACCAACTGAGCTACCAGAGGCTCTGTATACTTTCTTATTCCTACTCATTGCTTTACGTCCGTCCCTGTCTGCCGTCTGCACACACTGCTACTCAGCGCGGCCATATAGACGCACAGGAAATGCAATCATCGGCTGCAACTGCAAACATTGCCCAGATTAAGTTTTATAATGCTCGATGGTGTCGATTAGGTTAAAATATGCAAGTAGGAAGTGTCTGAAGTATGTCAGAGGACTGCTAAGTGTATTACGAGTCTTATCCTGCTGTCTGGTTCCATGGTGTAACGGTTAGCACTCTGGACTCTGAATCCAGCGATCCGAGTTCGAATCTCGGTGGAACCTTCGTTTAGTCTAAATTTTCTGTAATAAGAGTTTCTCGCTGAGGAAGTAGCAGCAATAGGCTCACGGCGTTAGTTTCTACGTTTGTGTAAAAAACGATGCGTCTATAAAACGGCCGAATATTGGTGCGACTTTGTGACCTATATAGAACATTAAACGAGTAATACCTGTAAGAGCAAGCAATTTTACGATAATTCGAAGAAATATCATTATCCCACGAAGGTTAAAAATCCCATGATTATCAACTAGCTATTACAAGCTGAGCAAATGAATTTCCTTTAAAATAGGTTTAAAACATAGGGAGGTTCTGACTCAGTGGGCATTCTCTGGAGCCTCTTTGCTGATGAGATTAGAAAAACAGTCCTCTGGGCCGGATTTGAACCAGCGACCTATGGATAACTGTGAATCCTCCACTACAGTCCAGCACTCTACCAACTGAGCTACCAGAGGCTCTGTATACTTTCTTATTCCTACTCATTGCTTTACGTCCGTCCCTGTCTGCCGTCTGCACACACTGCTACTCAGCGCGGCCATATAGACGCACAGGAAATGCAATCATCGGCTGCAACTGCAAACATTGCCCAGATTAAGTTTTATAATGCTCGATGGTGTCGATTAGGTTAAAATATGCAAGTAGGAAGTGTCTGAAGTATGTCAGAGGACTGCTAAGTGTATTACGAGTCTTATCCTGCTGTCTGGTTCCATGGTGTAACGGTTAGCACTCTGGACTCTGAATCCAGCGATCCGAGTTCGAATCTCGGTGGAACGTTCGTTTAGTCTAAATTTTCTGTAATAAGAGTTTCTCGCTGAGGAAGTATCAGCAATAGGCTCACGGCGTTAGTTTCTACGTTTGTGTAAAAAACGATGCGTCTATAAAACGGCCGAATATTGGTGCGACTTTGTGACCTATATAGAACATTAAACGAGTAATACCTGTAAGAGCAAGCAATTTTACGATAATTCGAAGAAATATCATTATCCCACGAAGGTTAAAAATCCCATGATTATCAACTAGCTATTACAAGCTGAGCAAATGAATTTCCTTTAAAATAGGTTTAAAACATAGGGAGGTTCTGACTCAGTGGGCATTCTCTGGAGCCTCTTTGCTGATGAGATTAGAAAAACAGTCCTCTGGGCCGGATTTGAACCAGCGACCTATGGATAACTGTGAATCCTCCACTACAGTCCACCGCTCTACCAACTGAGCTACCAGAGGCTCTGTACACTTTCTTATTCCTACTCATTGCTTTACGTCCGTCCCTGTCTGCCGTCTGCACACACTGCTACTCAGCGCGGCCATATAGACGCACAGGAAATGCAATCATCGGCTGCAACTGCAAACATTGCCCAGATTAAGTTTTATAATGCTCGATGGTGTCGATTAGGTTAAAATATGCAAGTAGGAAGTGTCTGAAGTATGTCAGAGGACTGCTAAGTGTATTACGAGTCTTATCCTGCTGTCTGGTTCCATGGTGTAACGGTTAGCACTCTGGACTCTGAATCCAGCGATCCGAGTTCGAATCTCGGTGGAACCTTCGTTTAGTCTAAATTTTGTGTAATAAGAGTTTCTCGCTGAGGAAGTAGCAGCAATAGGCTCACGGCGTTAGTTTCTACGTTTGTGTAAAAAACGATGCGTCTATAAAACGGCCGAATATTGGTGCGACTTTGTGACCTATATAGAACATTAAACGAGTAATACCTGTAAGAGCAAGCAATTTTACGATAATTCGAAGAAATATCATTATCCCACGAAGGTTAAAAATCCCATGATTATCAACTAGCTATTACAAGCTGAGCAAATGAATTTCCTTTAAAATAGGTTTAAAACATAGGGAGGTTCTGACTCAGTGGGCATTCTCTGGAGCCTCTTTGCTGATGAGATTAGAAAAACAGTCCTCTGGGCCGGATTTGAACCAGCGACCTATGGATAACTGTGAATCCTCCACTACAGTCCAGCACTCTACCAACTGAGCTACCAGAGGCTCTGTATACTTTCTTATTCCTACTCATTGCTTTACGTCCGTCCCTGTCTGCCGTCTGCACACACTGCTACTCAGCGCGGCCATATAGACGCACAGGAAATGCAATCATCGGCTGCAACTGCAAACATTGCCCAGATTAAGTTTTATAATGCTCGATGGTGTCGATTAGGTTAAAATATGCAAGTAGGAAGTGTCTGAAGTATGTCAGAGGACTGCTAAGTGTATTACGAGTCTTATCCTGCTGTCTGGTTCCATGGTGTAACGGTTAGCACTCTGGACTCTGAATCCAGCGATCCGAGTTCGAATCTCGGTGGAACGTTCGTTTAGTCTAAATTTTCTGTAATAAGAGTTTCTCGCTGAGGAAGTATCAGCAATAGGCTCACGGCGTTAGTTTCTACGTTTGTGTAAAAAACGATGCGTCTATAAAACGGCCGAATATTGGTGCGACTTTGTGACCTATATAGAACATTAAACGAGTAATACCTGTAAGAGCAAGCAATTTTACGATAATTCGAAGAAATATCATTATCCCACGAAGGTTAAAAATCCCATGATTATCAACTAGCTATTACAAGCTGAGCAAATGAATTTCCTTTAAAATAGGTTTAAAACATAGGGAGGTTCTGACTCAGTGGGCATTCTCTGGAGCCTCTTTGCTGATGAGATTAGAAAAACAGTCCTCTGGGCCGGATTTGAACCAGCGACCTATGGATAACTGTGAATCCTCCACTACAGTCCACCGCTCTACCAACTGAGCTACCAGAGGCTCTGTACACTTTCTTATTCCTACTCATTGCTTTACGTCCGTCCCTGTCTGCCGTCTGCACACACTGCTACTCAGCGCGGCCATATAGACGCACAGGAAATGCAATCATCGGCTGCAACTGCAAACATTGCCCAGATTAAGTTTTATAATGCTCGATGGTGTCGATTAGGTTAAAATATGCAAGTAGGAAGTGTCTGAAGTATGTCAGAGGACTGCTAAGTGTATTACTAGTCTTATCCTGCTGTCTGGTTCCATGGTGTAACGGTTAGCACTCTGGACTCTGAATCCAGCGATCCGAGTTCGAATCTCGGTGGAACGTTCGTTTAGTCTAAATTTTCTGTAATAAGAGTTTCTCGCTGAGGAAGTATCAGCAATAGGCTCACGGCGTTAGTTTCTACGTTTGTGTAAAAAACGATGCGTCTATAAAACGGCCGAATATTGGTGCGACTTTGTGACCTATATAGAACATTAAACGAGTAATACCTGTAAGAGCAAGCAATTTTACGATAATTCGAAGAAATATCATTATCCCACGAAGGTTAAAAATCCCATGATTATCAACTAGCTATTACAAGCTGAGCAAATGAATTTCCTTTAAAATAGGTTTAAAACATAGGGAGGTTCTGACTCAGTGGGCATTCTCTGGAGCCTCTTTGCTGATGAGATTAGAAAAACAGTCCTCTGGGCCGGATTTGAACCAGCGACCTATGGATAACTGTGAATCCTCCACTACAGTCCACCGCTCTACCAACTGAGCTACCAGAGGCTCTGTACACTTTCTTATTCCTACTCATTGCTTTACGTCCGTCCCTGTCTGCCGTCTGCACACACTGCTACTCAGCGCGGCCATATAGACGCACAGGAAATGCAATCATCGGCTGCAACTGCAAACATTGCCCAGATTAAGTTTTATAATGCTCGATGGTGTCGATTAGGTTAAAATATGCAAGTAGGAAGTGTCTGAAGTATGTCAGAGGACTGCTAAGTGTATTACGAGTCTTATCCTGCTGTCTGGTTCCACGGTGTAACGGTTAGCACTCTGGACTCTGAATCCAGCGATCCGAGTTCGAATCTCGGTGGAACCTTCGTTTAGTCTAAATTTTCTGTAATAAGAGTTTCTCGCTGAGGAAGTAGCAGCAATAGGCTCACGGCGTTAGTTTCTACGTTTGTGTAAAAAACGATGCGTCTATAAAACGGCCGAATATTGATGCGACTTTGTGACCTATATAGAACATTAAACGAGTAATACCTGTAAGAGCAAGCAATTTTACGATAATTCGAAGAAATATCATTATCCCACGAAGGTTAAAAATCCCATGATTATCAACTAGCTATTACAAGCTGAGCAAATGAATTTCCTTTAAAATAGGTTTAAAACATAGGGAGGTTCTGACTCAGTGGGCATTCTCTGGAGCCTCTTTGCTGATGAGATTAGAAAAACAGTCCTCTGGGCCGGATTTGAACCAGCGACCTATGGATAACTGTGAATCCTCCACTACAGCCCACCCCTCTACCAAGTGAGCTACCAGAGGCTCTGTATGCTTTCTTATTCCTACTCATTGCTTTACGTCCGTCCCTGTCTGCCGTCTGCACACACTGCTACTCAGCGCGTCCATATAGACGCACAGGAAATGCAATCATCGGCTGCAACTGCAAACATTGCCCAGATTAAGTTTTATAATGCTCGATGGTGTCGATTAGGTTAAAATATGCAAGTAGGAAGTGTCTGAAGTATGTCAGAGGACTGCTAAGTGTATTACGAGTCTTATCCTGCTGTCTGGTTCCATGGTGTAATGGTTAGCATTCTGGACTCTGAATCCAGCGATCCGAGTTCGAATCTCGGTGGAACCTTCGTTTAGTCTAAATTTTCTGTAATAAGAGTTTCTCGCTGAGGAAGTAGCAGCAATAGGCTCACGGCGTTAGTTTCTACGTTTGTGTAAAAAACGATGCGTCTATAAAACGGCCGAATATTGGTGCGACTTTGTGACCTATATAGAACATTAAACGAGTAATACCTGTAAGAGCAAGCAATTTTACGATAATTCGAAGAAATATCATTATCCCACGAAGGTTAAAAATCCCATGATTATCAACTAGCTATTACAAGCTGAGCAAATGAATTTCCTTTAAAATAGGTTTAAAACATAGGGAGGTTCTGACTCAGTGGGCATTCTCTGGAGCCTCTTTGCTGATGAGATTAGAAAAACAGTCCTCTGGGCCGGATTTGAACCAGCGACCTATGGATAACTGTGAATCCTCCACTACAGTCCACCGCTCTACCAACTGAGCTACCAGGGGCTCTGTATACTTTCTTATTCCTACTCATTGCTTTACGTCCGTCCCTGTCTGCCGTCTGCACATACTGCTACTCAGCGCGGCCATATAGACGCACAGGAAATGCAATCATCGGCTGCAACTGCAAACATTGCCCAGATTAAGTTTTATAATGCTCGATGGTGTCGATTAGGTTAAAATATGCAAGTAGGAAGTGTCTGAAGTATGTCAGAGGACTGCTAAGTGTATTACGAGTCTTATCCTGCTGTCTGGTTCCATGGTGTAACGGTTAGCACTCTGGACTCTGAATCCAGCGATCCGAGTTCGAATCTCGGTGGAACCTTCGTTTAGTCTAAATTTTCTGTAATAAGAGTTTCTCGCTGAGGAAGTAGCAGCAATAGGCTCACGGCGTTAGTTTCTACGTTTGTGTAAAAAACGATGCGTCTATAAAACGGCCGAATATTGGTGCGACTTTGTGACCTATATAGAACAT
This sequence comes from Schistocerca gregaria, assembly GCF_023897955.1. NCBI lineage: Eukaryota > Metazoa > Arthropoda > Insecta > Orthoptera > Acrididae > Schistocerca > Schistocerca gregaria. The sequence continues at coordinate 971,178,052 of NC_064921.1, read as the reverse complement.
TAAACGAGTAATACCTGTAAGAGCAAGCAATTTTACGATAATTCGAAGAAATATCATTATCCCACTGTGGCGTCGCAACTAGTGCGAGCGCACAGTTTTCTATCAAATATTTACTGTGAAATGTAGACAGACTTTAAAGTAGCCATCAGATTAGCATATGTGCTGTAGCGGGCAGATTACCGGTGTCAGTTCGTCTGACGTCACGACCATATGGCATGTCTGTACCGTGAGAATGTAAGACCTGTGCGCTAACTAGCCGCGTGTATAACGTGGAACTTTCATCTTTAATAACTTCTAACTGAGGAACCTGAGGAAATTAAAAGTTAATATACTAGTTTCTGTTATGAATAAAAATAAGTCATCCAAATTTGAGCTTTGAAACCTGCATATTTTGGAAATTAGAAAAATCTTACAGAAAACGCAAATTTCTACAATTTTCGAGTCTAAATAAATACCATTATGTATAGATCACCTTCAGTGACCATCCAACTATGAAACAAAATCACCTTCCGTGCTTTTGTATTTATTTTGAGAATTTTACTTTTAGAAATTCACCTATAACTTTGTTAAAACCATAAATGTTTTGAATTTTTGTGAACAGTTATTTTATATGAGTAGGTGAGAGTGAATGAGTGTGCCTGAGTGAATGAAAGAGGGACATTCGCCATTCTTTGCAAGTGTATAAAATCTAGGTTGGAACTCGCAAGTGTTCAGACGATGTAACCGTGGGAACAGAGTCGCCAGTGGTTCCCCATCTTAGTGAATGTCGGATGTCCAAGAGTGTATGGTATTGTACAAGCAGCCAGAACGTTCGCGAGTATTTAAATAATTTCTGGAAATAAAGTAAAGTCTAGTTTTCCTTTCGGTTTGTTAAATTATACAGTAAATTTTGTGTAACAAGAAATCATGACGTAAATGATTCAGAAGTCATGACTGGTGCGTGCTAGATTTTGGCGCGAGGCGCACCCAAAGAGTTAATTCTGATTGGCTGTGTGATGTGTGAGCCAATGAGATGCGAGGACGGTTAGCAGACTAGGAGAGTGAGTCGCGAGTGGATGAGGAGTCGCGAAGGAACTGTGATCGAGAAGAGACATGCTTGATGTGTCCTCGCGAATAATGTGTAAAATGAAGTCATAAAACGGCTTCATCGGTTCGGTACTGTGCGATTTGAGACTGGAAGAGTCCAGTAACGCGTAGTGTGAGTTTGAGCGAGTGGTGACTTTTCGTTCCGCGAAAGACGCGAGTAACTTTAATAATTAAAAGCGTGGCGGTACTTCGTAAACTTTTACTAAGTGCTTATGGCGAGCATTAACGTTAAAAAACGAACTATTATTGAACATCGACTGCAAACGTGTATGTTAGAAAATCGTCTGTGTTGCAGTTAAGTAAATTCCGTAACTTTGAAAGCTAATTCTGGCGGGGTTTGAGTGTGGATAGAATTGTGAACTGAACTTTCTTCAAACGTAGATTAGCGGGCTGATGATCAGGCTTAAAGACAATAAAGAGCTTAAATAGAATTACCAACTTCGCGTTCTCGTTTGAGTAAACAATTACTACCATTCCAATAACTCAATTTATTTAGGAAGATTGCTCATAGATTGTATTTCAGCAAACATGTAACGCGGCCTCCGGTGAGCGGCTATAAAATTGCAGTTTCTTCAACACTGCTTTTCTGCAATTTTTCCAGTAGCTGCTATCAGGAGAGGCGAGTGCAGCAACTACCTAAGAAACGAGGTAGGTGGATTTTCTTTCAGGGAAAGGAAACTGCGCGAAAAGAGCCTGACCCGTCGCAAGTGGTGCATCGGCCGGGAAATAAAAATAGTAAATTCCAGTGAATTTCAAAAAAAGCAGTAGTGACAATTACCGGACAATACAGAAGTGCTCGCTATGTGTAGGAACTGTGTAGCGTACAAATTGATATCGCCACGTGAATAGGAAGGACAGTGAAAGTGTCCGTGAACTGTAATGTGTTGTACGTAACGGAAGAATTTTTCGGTGACTACGCGCCGATTGGAATAGCAGTCTACGACGGCGTCTGGCAGACGACGAGCTACGGAGACTACGCAGAGGCGACGACAGCAGTGGCAGTTGGCAGCGCTGATTCGAGCGGGGGCCCGGAAACTGGTACAGCATTGCAGTGTATGGTGAACGGACCCGCAGTTTCATCTAGCAGCAACGCAGCACGCCGAAGCACAAAGTTAAGTACAGTGCTTTTGAAAACTTTGTGTGTTTGTGGAGTCAAACTGAGAAAAATGGCTGAGTTTCAACCAAGTGACAAAAAGGCGGAACTAAGTTGTGATAGTGGGATGGAGACAGGGGAAAATGACCCCATGAATTTTAGTTTAGACGTGTCTCAACCCAATTTCAGTAGTAGTTTGACTGATTCATCCTATGTTAATTATAGTTTGGAGTCAGATCCAAATATGTCAGTGCCCAGTGAGTTACAGTTACCCATGCCGGTAGTTAATGTTAATAGGGACATTGTATCAGCAAATGAGGGGGCGAAGGATAATGTCGCCAGTATGCTGATGAATCTATTAACTAAGATGAACGTGTTGGATTCCAATATGTCAAGTAAGATGGATTCCAGTATATCAAAATTGGAAACTAATATGTCACAAATGGAAACTAATATGTCAAGTAAAATGGATTCAAAAATGTCTAAATTAGGATCTGATTTAAGTAATGAGATGACTAAAATGGGCGCTGATTTAGATTCCAAAATATCCGATCTCAGAGACTGTTGGAAGCAAGATTTAGCAGTGCTCAGTAGTAAAGTAAATGTTGAAATACAGCAGGTTAAACTAGAATGTACAGAAAATATTGTTCAAGTGCAAAGTGAATTGACGACACGAATCGAACAGGTTACTGAGGATCAACAGCAATTTAAATCCCATGTTGATGCAGAATTAGATAAAGTATGTGAGCACATAAAAGTGGTAGAGAATTCCAATGAAATTAATCATGCCGCCTTAGAATGTAAAGTAAATGATACCAAAATTCGGTGTGAGAAACTTGGAGAGCAAGTTGTAAATAAGGTCAATAATTTAGAGACTCACATAAGCCATTTCAGTGAAAGTGTGAATGAGCAACTTTGTGGGCATGAATGCAGACTAACCAAAGTAGAACAGTGTGTTTCTAACCATAGTGGTAGTATAATTTCCAGTGGAATAATTGAATCTACCGAGGTTGCGTATGTTACCCACAGACAGTTTTTAAAATTTGACCCAAGTAAGAACATGCACCCCAGAGAATTTTGGAACGATTTTGAAGACGTTTTGCCGAAAGTATGGAGCGATAAACAAAAGATAGGCTTTATCACTTCAAATTTGATGGGAGAGGCCAGAGTATGGGGGAATTTAGCCTCTGAAAAATACGCGAAATTGTCAGAATTTAAATTAGCGTTCTTTGAGGAATACTGGGGAAAGAGAAAGCAGATGGATGTTCTTAATCGGTTCTGGTCGGGAGAGAAGTATGACCCCAAGAGAGAGGGCATCAAACGATTTGTTCAAAGGTGGGTAACAACTCTGTCCTACCTTAGTAATAAGTTAGAAACAGAACAGATCATATTAGGGGTAGAAAATAAGCTACCGTGGAACTGGAAAACTAAGATCATATCTGCGCCCCGAGATAACATTGACAAGTTCGTACAGTATTTAGAAAGAGTTGAATCCGTCCAAAAAGAAGAAGAAAACATGAGGAGGGAGCATCGCCCGCCTGCTAGGCAGAATGACAATCGCGCGGATGTAAACATTAATAGGATGGGTGTTCAGAGAGGCGGCGGATACCGTGGCAGTTCACGTGGTAGAGGAAGAACATATGTTAACAGGTTCAATGAACGCGAGCAGTATGACAGCGGCCGACAGATGTCAGGAGGTGAGGCGGTCAGCTGGAGGCATAGTGATGACGCACCGCGCTCGGAAAACCATTAATTGTCTACGAGTGTGCTGGCGATCGTAGGCAACAGCGTTTAAAGTTAAATCCGCTGGCAAAACCATTCATAAGAAAGCAGCCTGAACGACCACCTAACATAAATGTTGTTGCTACAAAATTTAGGGAGGATAACGTAAAACAGACAGAGATAGTAGCTTTAAGTCAAGTGGAGGTTAATGAACCAATTAACTGTAAGAATAATCATAAGAAGCCACTTATTGAAGAACTAAGTACTAGTTATAAGGGTAATAATCAGAAAGACATTATGCACAGTAAAACTAATGAAGAGCTGTCGGATAGGGGTGAGAACAGTAATAATGGCAGGGTTGTGACTGTGCTTGATAAGATAATTGATGTTGTAGATAGTTACGAAGAAGAGGATAGATTAGAGGAGGAGGTAGAGGTTAATGACGACGCCTTGGATAGGGTCGTAGAAAAGGAGGTTAATGAGAAAGAGGGGGAAACATTGGAAAAATGTTTTGACTTAGCAATAGTGGATAGGCTAATAGGAGCTGCCACTAGAATTGAGGGTGATAATAAGCATGAAATAAACCCTGTAAGTGTGAATGTGATTGCCACCCAAAAGACAGGCTTCGAAAGGAGAGAAATTGTGCAAGATTTATTGGAGGAAGCAGAACCCAAAATAAATAAAGAGTACTTAGGGCAACCGATAGTAGAGCTAAGAGTATTAAATGAACCAGTTAAATGTTTGATAGATACTGGATCGGAAGTCTGTGCAGTATCCCAGAACTTGGTAAATGAACTCCCTAACAGTAAACAGATTGTTAAGATGCCAGTAAGTGGCTTGAACATTGTAGTAGCAACCGGTAAGACTAAGAAGACAGTAAAACAGGAAGTGTTTCTACCCATAGCATTTAAGGAAGTAGAAATAAGACAGAACTTCTTAGTTATAAATGGACTGAGTGTAGACATATTGGTGGGGGCTGACTTTTTGAATAAATATGAAGGATGGGTGAATTTTTCTACCAATGATGTTATGGTAAAAATTAAGGGTAAACTAATTACTATACCTTTCATCGGTAAGCAGCTATGTGAGGATTCTGAGCAGAATGATTTTCCTATATGTATTTGTAAAACAGAGAAATTCTTGGAGGGCTATAATGAGTACGGTGGCAAAAAAGTAGAGGATCCGTCTGAGCTTGTGAGTGTCAGAAATAGGATCGAGGAGAAATTACTAGAATTTATTGATATTGATGAAGCAAGGAAAAACGATTTAAGACAAATACTAGTCAAACATGCCGAGGTTTTCTCAGATCAACCAGGGCTAGTAAAGGATTATGAGTGTTTTTTGACAGTGCAGAAAGACGCTCATTTCTTCAAAAAACCATTTGCAATCCCAGAAGTACATAAGGAGGCAGTACGTGACTTAATTCAAAATATGTTAGAGTGGGGAATTATTGAAAGGGCTGTTAGTGTGTACAATAACCCGCTAGTTATAGTTCCTAAGAAGGATGGCTCAATTAGACTAGTGTTGGATGCTCGAGCATTAAACAAAATAGTACTACCTGAGAGTGACCGTCCGGAGAATATTGAAGAACTGCTACAAAAGTTTAAAGGTGCTAAGTTCTTTACATCCATGGATGTGACCTGTGGATATTGGAACCTACCGTTAGCAAAGGAATCAAGAAAGTACACGGCATTCTTATTCGAAGGTAGATGTTATCAGTATAAGGTGGTGCCGTTTGGTTTAAATATAAGTGTATGTGCCTTTGTAAGAGCTATGTCGCAGGTATTAGGGGATCTAGTGCTAGTGAAAACTAGGGAAAGATCTAAGAAACTTACGTCAGAAACAAAGAAGTTTACCGATGAGTACGTGGGCCCATTTAGAATCGTAGAGAAGCCTCACCCAAATGCTTATAGACTGGAGTTTGTGAAATCACATAAGGTGTTAGGGCTTAGGAACATTGTGGATTTGAAAAGATATGTTCAAAAGAGAGACGTGGCCAGGAGTGAGTAGATACCTCAGAGAGCTTTGCACTCTTTGCAGAGCTAAGTGCGTGACGAGCACTAGGTCTCGAGTCGTTTGACAATATTTCTTCCACTTTCTTTTCCGTATTGTCAACCTACCTCTTCTTTCATTCAGAACTAAAATTCTATCGTCTTTCCTTCTTCTCTATCGTAGTTTTTAAGTGATAAAGTGTTTAAGTAATGAGTAGGAAAGAACCTCAGTGCAGTATAGGTTAAGCGTAAGGAATGAGTGTAAGAGAAAATCAAAAAGGATTAAGATACCTCAGATAAGTAATAAGTCTCAGTAAAGTAAATGTTTGGCCTAAGGTGTGAGTAATGCCCTTAGAAAGGTAAAATAACTAAGAAATGTAAGAGCCTCAGAAAATATGGTGACGAACATTGAAGCTGTTTGTTAAGTAACAGAACGATATGTTAAGACGTAGCATTAAGCTAATGTTTAGGAAAGGAAATGGAGCAGTACAGCAAAACTGTCTGTTCAATGAAGTCAGAGCCTCAGGAGGTGATTTAGTGGTAAAATGAGTAAAGGTACAGTGCAACAAGGTTGACTGTCAAAGGGGTAAAGGAAGTTAAGTTAAAGGGACAGTGCAGCAGGACTGACTGTCAAATGAAGAGAAATATGTGAGAAAAGGAGAAAGAATGAGCATAGTGTTTGGCTAGCTCGATATTAGGAAAAAGTGAGGCTACGAAGGTGAGTAAATAAAAAGCTTAATGTTGGTAACCAGAGGTGGCGTTGGTTGGTAAACAGAGGAGATGTTTGTAAACAAAAGGAAGTGAGGCTACGAATGTAAACAGAGCTGAGGCGACGTTGGTAACTCAGGAGGTGGATGTATGTTAGAAAGTATGGGTAACGAGGTTTCGCAGATTAGTAGGAAACGCTTTAACAAATACTAACCTGAGTGTGTGAAGTATGAGTATGAGAGTTGTAAATTAAACCCGAATGTGACTAGAGAAAACCTGATGTTGACAAGAAATTGAAGTAACTCCAGATATGTGAGATGAGGAAAGTACCCATGACATCGATTCCATTTTTGACCAGAGACACACAAAGCTCCCCAAGTTTGTCGTAGAGATTAGTATAAGGATTGTAGTGTTGATAAATGAATAAGTAAATATGTATTTTTCAGTGTTTAATTTATGATACAGGACTACAGGAGATTGCCTGGAGACAGAATTGTAATATTGATAATTTTGTGTATATTTTATATTGTTGTGTATTGTACAGGAACTGGAGAGTCACCAGTGCTGGCGGAGATTTATTATGTATTTGTGAACTATTTGTAGGAATTGTTTTTCTTAGTATTTCTTATGTAACCATAACTTGTTTGATTATGAGATGAAGAAGTAATTAAAGAGTAAATGTGCCACTTCGGTACTGCATTAGGAAAGTCAATTCACTTTTCACTTAAAAAAAAAAAAAAAAAAAAAATTGAAAATTGTACATACTGTAAAGTAAATTTTATCAAAAATATGAGACTTTAGAGTCAAGCAGATAGCGCCATTTATCGCTGCTGTAGGTTAAGACGTAGCAGTTAGAAAGGGAACTGAGGCCAGCTGATGTTTCAGGTGCGCCGAAGTAAACAGAGGTGGTAGCACGAGACTTGAAATGGACCTCCCAAGCAGGACCCGGTCGAACTACGAGTGCTATCAAAATCTTAAGTGTAAGTGGTAAAAAAGTGACGCTCACCATAGCGATAGTAGTGTTAGTGTGCGTGTGACGTACATCAAGATAGTATTTAGGTTTGTTTTCTCTTTCAGGAATTTGTAAATAGAATTTTGTAATCTGAAAAATTTTTTTTGAATGATGATAAAAGTGCATGTTTAGATATAAGATGTTTTGTAGGTCGTCAGCCCTAGGTATAAGTGGATGATTGATGTACAGGAACTATAAATGTTAAATAGCTGTTTGAGTAAATCTTTAATAGAAATTTTTTTAGAAAACTAAAAGTTTGTCATGAATGAAAAAATTTAGTTTCCTCAGGAGGTGTGTGGCGTCGCAACTAGTGCGAGCGCACAGTTTTCTATCAAATATTTACTGTGAAATGTAGACAGACTGTAAAGTAGCCATCAGATTAGCATATGTGCTGTAGCGGGCAGATTACCGGTGTCCGTTCGTCTGACGTCACGACCATATGGCATGTCTGTACCGTGAGAATGTAAGACCTGTGCGCTAACTAGCCGCGTGTATAACGTGGAACTTTCATCTTTAATAACTTCTAACTGAGGAACCTGAGGAAATTAAAAGTTAATATACTAGTTTCTGTTATGAATAAAAATAAGTCATCCAAATTTGAGCTTTGAAACCTGCATATTTTGGAAATTAGAAAAATCTTACAGAAAACGCAAATTTCTACAATTTTCGAGTCTAAATAAATACCATTATGTATAGATCACCTTCAGTGACCATCCAACTATGAAACAAAATCACCTTCCGTGCTTTTGTATTTATTTTGAGAATTTTACTTTTAGAAATTCACCTATAACTTTGTTAAAACCATAAATGTTTTGAATTTTTGTGAACAGTTATTTTATATGAGTAGGTGAGAGTGAATGAGTGTGCCTGAGTGAATGAAAGAGGGACATTCGCCATTCTTTGCAAGTGTATAAAATCTAGGTTGGAACTCGCAAGTGTTCAGACGATGTAACCGTGGGAACAGAGTCGCCAGTGGTTCCCCATCTTAGTGAATGTCGGATGTCCAAGAGTGTATGGTATTGTACAAGCAGCCAGAACGTTCGCGAGTATTTAAATAATTTCTGGAAATAAAGTAAAGTCTAGTTTTCCTTTCGGTTTGTTAAATTATACAGTAAATTTTGTGTAACAAGAAATCATGACGTAAATGATTCAGAAGTCATGACTGGTGCGTGCTAGATTTTGGCGCGAGGCGCACCCAAAGAGTTAATTCTGATTGGCTGTGTGATGTGTGAGCCAATGAGATGCGAGGACGGTTAGCAGACTAGGAGAGTGAGTCGCGAGTGGATGAGGAGTCGCGAAGGAACTGTGATCGAGAAGAGACATGCTTGATGTGTCCTCGCGAATAATGTGTAAAATGAAGTCATAAAACGGCTTCATCGGTTCGGTACTGTGCGATTTGAGACTGGAAGAGTCCATTAACGCGTAGTGTGAGTTTGAGCGAGTGGTGACTTTTCGTTCCGCGAAAGACGCGAGTAACTTTAATAATTAAAAGCGTGGCGGTACTTCGTAAACTTTTACTAAGTGCTTATGGCGAGCATTAACGTTAAAAAACGAACTATTATTGAACATCGACTGCAAACGTGTATGTTAGAAAATCGTCTGTGTTGCAGTTAAGTAAATTCCGTAACTTTGAAAGCTAAATCTGGCGGGGTTTGAGTGTGGATAGAATTGTGAACTGAACTTTCTTCAAACGTAGATTAGCGGGCTGATGATCAGGCTTAAAGACAATAAAGAGCTTAAATAGAATTACCAACTTCGCGTTCTCGTTTGAGTAAACAATTACTACCATTCCAATAACTCAATTTATTTAGGAAGATTGCTCATAGATTGTATTTCAGCAAACATGTAACGCGGCCTCCGGTGAGCGGCTATAAAATTGCAGTTTCTTCAACACTGCTTTTCTGCAATTTTTCCAGTAGCTGCTATCAGGAGAGGCGAGTGCAGCAACTACCTAAGAAACGAGGTAGGTGGATTTTCTTTCAGGGAAAGGAAACTGCGCGAAAAGAGCCTGACCCGTCGCACCACGAAGGTTAAAAATCCCATGATTATCAACTAGCTATTACAAGCTGAGCAAATGAATTTCCTTTAAAATAGGTTTAAAACATAGGGAGGTTCTGACTCAGTGGGCATTCTCTGGAGCCTCTTTGCTGATGAGAATTGAAAAACAGTCCCCTGGGCCGGGATTGAACCAGCGACCTATGGATAACTGAATCCTCCACTACAGTCCACCGCTCTACCATCTGAGCTACCAGAGGCTCTGTATACTTTCTTATTCCTACTCATTGCTTTACGTCCGTCCCTGTCTGCCGTCTGCACACACTGCTACTCAGCGCGGCCATATAGACGCACAGGAAATGCAATCATCGGCTGCAACTGCAAACATTGCCCAGATTAAGTTTTATAATGCTCGATGGTGTCGATTAGGTTAAAATATGCAAGTAGGAAGTGTCTGAAGTATGTCAGAGGACTGCTAAGTGTATTACGAGTCTTATCCTGCTGTCTGGTTCCATGGTGTAACGGTTAGCACTCTGGACTCTGAATCCAGCGATCCGAGTTCGAATCTCGGTGGAACCTTCGTTTAGTCTAAATTTTCTGTAATAAGAGTTTCTCGCTGAGGAAGTAGCAGCAATAGGCTCACGGCGTTAGTTTCTACGTTTGTGTAAAAAACGATGCGTCTATAAAACGGCCGAATATTGGTGCGACTTTGTGACCTATATAGAACATTAAACGAGTAATACCTGTAAGAGCAAGCAATTTTACGATAATTCGAAGAAATATCATTATCCCACGAAGGTTAAAAATCCCATGATTATCAACTAGCTATTACAAGCTGAGCAAATGAATTTCCTTTAAAATAGGTTTAAAACATAGAGAGGTTCTGACTCAGTGGGCATTGTCTGGAGCCTCTTTGCTGATGAGATTAGAAAAACAGTCGTCTGGGCCGGATTTGAACCAGCGACCTATGGATAACTGTGAATCCTCAACTACAGTCCACCGCTCTACCAACTGAGCTACCAGAGGCTCTGTATACTTTCTTATTCCTACTCATTGCTTTACGTCCGTCCCTGTCTGCCGTCTGCACACACTGCTACTCAGCGCGGCCATATAGACGCACAGGAAATGCAATCATCGGCTGCAACTGCAAACATTGCCCAGATTAAGTTTTATAATGCTCGATGGTGTCGATTAGGTTAAAATATGCAAGTAGGAAGTGTCTGAAGTATGTCAGAGGACTGCTAAGTGTATTACGAGTCTCATCCTGCTGTCTGGTTCCATGGTGTAACGGTTAGCACTCTGGACTCTGAATCCAGCGATCCGAGTTCGAATCTCGGTGGAACCTTCGTTTAGTCTAAATTTTCTGTAATAAGAGTTTCTCGCTGAGGAAGTAGCAGCAATAGGCTCACGGCGTTAGTTTCTACGTTTGTGTAAAAAACGATGCGTCTATAAAACGGCCGAATATTGGTGCGACTTTGTGACCTATATAGAACATTAAACGAGTAATACCTGTAAGAGCAAGCAATTTTACGATAATTCGAAGAAATATCATTATCCCACGAAGGTTAAAAATCCCATGATTATCAACTAGCTATTACAAGCTGAGCAAATGAATTTCCTTTAAAATAGGTTTAAAACATAGGGAGGTTCTGACTCAGTGGGCATTCTCTGGAGCCTCTTTGCTGATGAGATTAGAAAAACAGTCCTCTGGGCCGGATTTGAACCAGCGACCTATGGATAACTGTGAATCCTCCACTACAGTCCAGCACTCTACCAACTGAGCTACCAGAGGCTCTGTATACTTTCTTATTCCTACTCATTGCTTTACGTCCGTCCCTGTCTGCCGTCTGCACACACTGCTACTCAGCGCGGCCATATAGACGCACAGGAAATGCAATCATCGGCTGCAACTGCAAACATTGCCCAGATTAAGTTTTATAATGCTCGATGGTGTCGATTAGGTTAAAATATGCAAGTAGGAAGTGTCTGAAGTATGTCAGAGGACTGCTAAGTGTATTACGAGTCTTATCCTGCTGTCTGGTTCCATGGTGTAACGGTTAGCACTCTGGACTCTGAATCCAGCGATCCGAGTTCGAATCTCGGTGGAACCTTCGTTTAGTCTAAATTTTCTGTAATAAGAGTTTCTCGCTGAGGAAGTAGCAGCAATAGGCTCACGGCGTTAGTTTCTACGTTTGTGTAAAAAACGATGCGTCTATAAAACGGCCGAATATTGGTGCGACTTTGTGACCTATATAGAACATTAAACGAGTAATACCTGTAAGAGCAAGCAATTTTACGATAATTCGAAGAAATATCATTATCCCACGAAGGTTAAAAATCCCATGATTATCAACTAGCTATTACAAGCTGAGCAAATGAATTTCCTTTAAAATAGGTTTAAAACATAGGGAGGTTCTGACTCAGTGGGCATTCTCTGGAGCCTCTTTGCTGATGAGATTAGAAAAACAGTCCTCTGGGCCGGATTTGAACCAGCGACCTATGGATAACTGTGAATCCTCCACTACAGTCCACCGCTCTACCAACTGAGCTACCAGAGGCTCTGTATACTTTCTTATTCCTACTCATTGCTTTACGTCCGTCCCTGTCTGCCGTCTGCACACACTGCTACTCAGCGCGGCCATATAGACGCACAGGAAATGAAATCATCGGCTGCAACTGCAAACATTGCCCAGATTAAGTTTTATAATGCTCGATGGTGTCGATTAGGTTAAAATATGCAAGTAGGAAGTGTCTGAAGTATGTCAGAGGACTGCTAAGTGTATTACGAGTCTTATCCTGCTGTCTGGTTCCATGGTGTAACGGTTAGCACTCTGGACTCTGAATCCAGCGATCCGAGTTCGAATCTCGGTGGAACCTTCGTTTAGTCTAAATTTTCTGTAATAAGAGTTTCTCGCTGAGGAAGTAGCAGCAATAGGCTCACGGCGTTAGTTTCTACGTTTGTGTAAAAAACGATGCGTCTATAAAACGGCCGAATATTGGTGCGACTTTGTGACCTATATAGAACATTAAACGAGTAATACCTGTAAGAGCAAGCAATTTTACGATAATTCGAAGAAATATCATTATCCCACGAAGGTTAAAAATTCCATGATTATCAACTAGCTATTACAAGCTGAGCAAATGAATTTCCTTTAAAATAGGTTTAAAACATAGGGAGGTTCTGACTCAGTGGGCATTCTCTGGAGCCTCTTTGCTGATGAGATTAGAAAAACAGTCCTCTGGGCCGAATTTGAACCAGCGACCTATGGATGACTGTGAATCCCCCACTACAGTCCACCGCTCTACCAACTGAGCTACCAGAGGCTCTGTATACTTTCTTATTCCTACTCATTGCTTTACGTCCGTCCCTGTCTGCCGTCTGCACACACTGCTACTCAGCGCGGCCATATAGACGCACAGGAAATGCAATCATCGGCTGCAACTGCAAACATTTCCCAGATTAAGTTTTATAATGCTCGATGGTGTCGATTAGGTTAAAATATGCAAGTAGGAAGTGTCTGAAGTATGTCAGAGGACTGCTAAGTGTATTACGAGTCTTATCCTGCTGTCTGGTTCCATGGTGTAACGGTTAGCACTCTGGACTCTGAATCCAGCGATCCGAGTTCGAATCTCGGTGGAACCTTCGTTTAGTCTAAATTTTCTGTAATAAGAGTTTCTCGCTGAGGAAGTAGCAGCAATAGGCTCACGGCGTTAGTTTCTACGTTTGTGTAAAAAACGATGTGTCTATAAAACGGCTGAATATTGGTGCGACTTTGTGACCTATATAGAACATTAAACGAGTAATACCTGTAAGAGCAAGCAATTTTACGATAATTCGAAGAAATATCATTATCCCACGAAGGTTAAAAATCCCATGATTATCAACTAGCTATTACAAGCTGAGCAAATGAATTTCCTTTAAAATAGGTTTAAAACATAGGGAGGTTCTGACTCAGTGGGCATTCTCTGGAGCCTCTTTGCTGATGAGATTAGAAAAACAGTCCTCTGGGCCGGATTTGAACCAGCGACCTATGGTTAACTGTGAATCCTCCACTACAGTCCACCGCTCTACCAACTGAGCTACCAGAGGCTCTGTATACTTTCTTATTCCTACTCATTGCTTTACGTCCGTCCCTGTCTGCCGTCTGCACACACTGCTACTCAGCGCGGCCATATAGACGCACAGGAAATGCAATCATCGGCTGCAACTGCAAACATTGCCCAGATGCTCGATGGTGTCGATTAGGTTAAAATATGCAAGTAGGAAGTGTCTGAAGTATGTCAGAGGACTGCTAAGTGTATTACGAGTCTTATCCTGCTGTCTGGTTCCATGGTGTAACGGTTAGCACTCTGGACTCTGAACCCAGCGATCCGAGTTCGAATCTCGGTGGAACCTTCGTTTAGTCTAAATTTTCTGTAATAAGAGTTTCTCGCTGAGGAAGTAGCAGCAATAGGCTCACGGCGTTAGTTTCTACGTTTGTGTAAAAAACGATGCGTCTATAAAACGGCCGAATATTGGTGCGACTTTGTGACCTATATAGAACATTAAACGAGTAATACCTGTAAGAGCAAGCAATTTTACGATAATTCGAAGAAATATCATTATCCCACGAAGGTTAAAAATCCCATGATTATCAACTAGCTATTACAAGCTGAGCAAATGAATTTCCTTTAAAATAGGTTTAAAACATAGGGAGGTTCTGACTCAGTGGGCATTCTCTGGAGCCTCTTTGCTGATGAGATTAGAAAAACAGTCCTCTGGGCCGGATTTGAACCAGCGACCTATGGATAACTGTGAATCCTCCACTACAGTCCACTGCTCTACCAACTGAGCTACCATAGGCTCTGTTTACTTTCTTATTCCTACTCATTGCTTTACGTCCGTCCCTGTCTGCCGTCTGCACACACTGCTACTCATCGCGGCCATATAGACGCACAGGAAATGCAATCATCGGCTGCAACTGCAAACATTGCCCAGATTAAGTTTTATAATGCTCGATGGTGTCGATTAGGTTAAAATATGCAAGTAGGAAGTGTCTGAAGTATGTCAGAGGACTGCTAAGTGTATTACGAGTCTTATCCTGCTGTCTGGTTCCATGGTGTAACGGTTAGCACTCTGGACTCTGAACCCAGCGATCCGAGTTCGAATCTCGATGGAACCTTCGTTTAGTCTAAATTTTCTGTAATAAGAGTTTCTCGCTGAGGAAGTAGCAGCAATAGGCTCACGGCGTTAGTTTCTACGTTTGTGTAAAAAACGATGCGTCTATAAAACGGCCGAATATTGGTGCGACTTTGTGACCTATATAGAACATTAAACGAGTAATACCTGTAAGAGCAAGCAATTTTACGATAATTCGAAGAAATATCATTATCCCACGAAGGTTAAAAATCCCATGATTATCAACTAGCTATTACAAGCTGAGCAAATGAATTTCCTTTAAAATAGGTTTAAAACATAGGGAGGTTCTGACTCAGTGGGAATTCTCTGGAGCCTCTTTGCTGATGAGATTAGAAAAACAGTCCTCTGGGCCGGATTTTAAACAGCGACCTATGGATAACTGTGAATCCTCCACTACAGTCCACCGCTCTACCAACTGAGCTACCAGAGGCTCTGTATACTTTCTTATTCCTACTCATTGCTTTACGTCTGTCCCTGTCTGCCGTCTGCACACACTGCTACTCAGCGCGGCCATATAGACGCACAGGAAATGCAATCATCGGCTGCAACTGCAAACATTGCCCAGATTAAGTTTTATAATGCTCGATGGTGTCGATTAGGTTAAAATATGCAAGTAGGAAGTGTCTGAAGTATGTCAGAGGACTGCTAAGTGTATTACGAGTCTTATCCTGCTGTCTGGTTCCATGGTGTAACGGTTAGCACTCTGGACTCTGAATCCAGCGATCCGAGTTCGAATCTCTGTGGAACCTTCGTTTAGTCTAAATTTTCTGTAATAAGAGTTTCTCGCTGAGGAAGTAGCAGCAATAGGCTCACGGCGTTAGTTTCTACGTTTGTGTAAAAAACGATGCGTCTATAAAACGGCCGAATATTGGTGCGACTTTGTGACCTATATAGAACATTAAACGAGTAATACCTGTAAGAGCAAGCAATTTTACGATAATTCGAAGAAATATCATTATCCCACGAAGGTTAAAAATCCCATGATTATCAACTAGCTATTACAAGCTGAGCAAATGAATTTCCTTTAAAATAAGTTTAAAACATAGGGAGGTTCTGACTCAGTGGGCATTCTCTGGAGCCTCTTTGCTGATGAGATTAGAAAAACAGTCCTCTGGGCTGGATTTGAACCAGCGACCTATGGATAATTGTGAATCATCCACTACAGTCCACCGCTCTACCAACTGAGCTACCAGAGGCTCTGTATACTTTCTTATTCCTACTCATTGCTTTACGTCCGTCCCTGTCTGCCGTCTGCACACACTGCTACTCAGCGCGGCCATATAGACGCACAGGAAATGCAATCATCGGCTGCAACTGCAAACATTGCCCAGATTAAGTTTTATAATGCTCGATGGTGTCGATTAGGTTAAAATATGCAAGTAGGAAGTGTCTGAAGTATGTCAGAGGACTGCTAAGTGTATTACGAGTCTTATCCTGCTGTCTGGTTCCATGGTGTAACGGTTAGCACTCTGGACTCTGAATCCAGCGATCCGAGTTCGAATCTCGGTGGAACCTTCGTTTAGTCTAAATTTTCTGTAATAAGAGTTTCTCGCTGAGGAAGTAGCAGCAATAGGCTCACGGCGTTAGTTTCTACGTTTGTGTAAAAAACGATGCGTCTATAAAACGGCCGAATATTGGTGCGACTTTGTGACCTATATAGAACATTAAACGAGTAATACCTGTAAGAGCAAGCAATTTTACGATAATTCGAAGAAATATCATTATCCCACGAAGGTTAAAAATCCCATGATTATCAACTAGCTATTACAAGCTGAGCAAATGAATTTCCTTTAAAATAGGTTTAAAACATAGGGAGGTTCTGACTCAGTGGGCATTCTCTGGAGCCTCTTTGCTGATGAGATTAGAAAAACAGTCCTATGGGCTGGATTTGAACCAGCGACCTATGGACAACTGTGAATCCTCCACTACAGGCCACCGCTCTACCAACTGAGCTACCAGAGGCTCTGTATACTTTCTTATTCCTACTCATTGCTTTACGTCCGTCCCTGTCTGCCGTCTGCACACACTGCTACTCAGCGCGGCCATATAGACGCACAGGAAATGCAATCATCGGCTGCAACTGCAAACATTGCCCAGATTAAGTTTTATAATGCTCGATGGTGTCGATTAGGTTAAAATATGCAAGTAGGAAGTGTCTGAAGTATGTCAGAGGACTGCTAAGTGTATTACGAGTCTTGTCCTGCTGTCTGGTTCCATGGTGTAACGGTTAGCACTCTGGACTCTGAATCCAGCGATCCGAGTTCGAATCTCGATGGAACTTTCGTTTAGTCTAAATTTTCTGTAATAAGAGTTTCTCGCTGAGGAAGTAGCAGCAATAGGCTCACGGCGTTAGTTTCTACGTTTGTGTAAAAAACGATGCGTCTATAAAACGGCCGAATATTGGTGCGACTTTGTGACCTATATAGAACATTAAACGAGTAATACCTGTAAGAGCAAGCAATTTTACGATAATTCGAAGAAATATCATTATCCCACGAAGGTTAAAAATCCCATGATTATCAACTAGCTATTACAAGCTGAGCAAATGAATTTCCTTTAAAATAGGTTTAAAACATAGGGAGGTTCTGACTCAGTGGGCATTCTCTGGAGCCTCTTTGCTGATGAGATTAGAAAAACAGTCCTCTGGGCCGGATTTGAACCAGCGACCTATGGATAACTGTGAATCCTCCACTACAGTCCACCGCTCTACCAACTGAGCTACCAGAGGCTCTGTATACTTTCTTATTCCTACTCATTGCTTTACGTCCGTCCCTGTCTGCCGTCTGCACACACTGCTACTCAGCGCGGCCATATAGACGCACAGGAAATGCAATCATCGGCTGCAACTGCAAACATTGCCCAGATTAAGTTTTATAATGCTCGATGGTGTCGATTAGGTTAAAATATGCAAGTAGGAAGTTTCTGAAGTATGTCAGAGGACTGCTAAGTGTATTACGAGTCTTATCCTGCTGTCTGGTTCCATGGTGTAACGGTTAGCACTCTGGACTCCGAATCCAGCGATCCGAGTTCGAATCTCGGTGGAACCTTCGTTTAGTCTAAATTTTCTGTAATAAGAGTTTCTCGCTGAGGAAGTAGCAGCAATAGGCTCACGGCGTTAGTTTCTACGTGTGTGTAAAAAACGATGCGTCTATAAAACGGCCGAATATTGGTGCGACTTTGTGACCTATATAGAACATTAAACGAGTAATACCTGTAAGAGCAAGCAATTTTACGATAATTCGAAGAAATATCATTATCCCACGAAGGTTAAAAATCCCATGATTATCAACTAGCTATTACAAGCTGAGCAAATGAATTTCCTTTAAAATAGGTTTAAAACATAGGGAGGTTCTGACTCAGTGGGCATTCTCTGGAGCCTCTTTGCTGATGAGATTAGAAAAACAGTCCTATGGGCTGGATTTGAACCAGCGACCTATGGACAACTGTGAATCCTCCACTACAGGCCACCGCTCTACCAACTGAGCTACCAGAGGCTCTGTATACTTTCTTATTCCTACTCATTGCTTTACGTCCGTCCCTGTCTGCCGTCTGCACACACTGCTACTCAGCGCGGCCATATAGACGCACAGGAAATGCAATCATCGGCTGCAACTGCAAACATTGCCCAGATTAAGTTTTATAATGCTCGATGGTGTCGATTAGGTTAAAATATGCAAGTAGGAAGTGTCTGAAGTATGTCAGAGGACTGCTAAGTGTATTACGAGTCTTGTCCTGCTGTCTGGTTCCATGGTGTAACGGTTAGCACTCTGGACTCTGAATCCAGCGATCCGAGTTCGAATCTCGATGGAACTTTCGTTTAGTCTAAATTTTCTGTAATAAGAGTTTCTCGCTGAGGAAGTAGCAGCAATAGGCTCACGGCGTTAGTTTCTACGTTTGTGTAAAAAACGATGCGTCTATAAAACGGCCGAATATTGGTGCGACTTTGTGACCTATATAGAACATTAAACGAGTAATACCTGTAAGAGCAAGCAATTTTACGATAATTCGAAGAAATATCATTATCCCACGAAGGTTAAAAATCCCATGATTATCAACTAGCTATTACAAGCTGAGCAAATGAATTTCCTTTAAAATAGGTTTAAAACATAGGGAGGTTCTGACTCAGTGGGCATTCTCTGGAGCCTCTTTGCTGATGAGATTAGAAAAACAGTCCTCTGGGCCGGATTTGAACCAGCGACCTATGGATAACTGTGAATCCTCCACTACAGTCCACCGCTCTACCAACTGAGCTACCAGAGGCTCTGTATACTTTCTTATTCCTACTCATTGCTTTACGTCCGTCCCTGTCTGCCGTCTGCACACACTGCTACTCAGCGCGGCCATATAGACGCACAGGAAATGCAATCATCGGCTGCAACTGCAAACATTGCCCAGATTAAGTTTTATAATGCTCGATGGTGTCGATTAGGTTAAAATATGCAAGTAGGAAGTTTCTGAAGTATGTCAGAGGACTGCTAAGTGTATTACGAGTCTTATCCTGCTGTCTGGTTCCATGGTGTAACGGTTAGCACTCTGGACTCCGAATCCAGCGATCCGAGTTCGAATCTCGGTGGAACCTTCGTTTAGTCTAAATTTTCTGTAATAAGAGTTTCTCGCTGAGGAAGTAGCAGCAATAGGCTCACGGCGTTAGTTTCTACGTGTGTGTAAAAAACGATGCGTCTATAAAACGGCCGAATATTGGTGCGACTTTGTGACCTATATAGAACATTAAACGAGTAATACCTGTAAGAGCAAGCAATTTTACGATAATTCGAAGAAATATCATTATCCCACGAAGGTTAAAAATCCCATGATTATCAACTAGCTATTACAAGCTGAGCAAATGAATTTCCTTTAAAATAGGTTTAAAACATAGAGAGGTTCTGACTCAGTGGGCATTCTCTGGAGCCTCTTTGCTGATGAGATTAGAAAAACAGTCCCCTGGGCCGGATTTGAACCAGCGACCTATGGATAAGTGTGAATCCTCCACTACAGTCCACCGCTCTACCATCTGAGCTACCAGAGGCTCTGTATACTTTCTTATTCCTACTCATTGCTTTACGTCCGTCCCTGTCTGCCGTCTGCACACACTGCTACTCAGCGCGGCCATATAGACGCACAGGAAATGCAATCATCGGCTGCAACTGCAAACATTGCCCAGATTAAGTTTTATAATGCTCGATGGTGTCGATTAGGTTAAAATATGCAAGTAGGAAGTGTCTGAAGTATGTCAGAGGACTGCTAAGTGTATTACTAGTCTTATCCTGCTGTCTGGTTCCATGGTATAACGGTTAGCACTCTGGACTCTGAATCCAGCGATCCGAGTTCGAATCTCGGTGGAACCTTCGTTTAGTCTAAATTTTCTGTAATAAGAGTTTCTCGCTGAGGAAGTAGCAGCAATAGGCTCACGGCGTTAGTTTCTACGTTTGTGTAAAAAACGATGCGTCTATAAAACGGCCGAATATTGGTGCGACTTTGTGACCTATATAGAACATTAAACGAGTAATACCTGTAAGAGCAAGCAATTTTACGATAATTCGAAGAAATATCATTATCCCACGAAGGTTAAAAATCCCATGATTATCAACTAGCTATTACAAGCTGAGCAAATGAATTTCCTTTAAAATAGGTTTAAAACATAGGGAGGTTCTGACTCAGTGGGCATTCTCTGGAGCCTCTTTGCTGATGAGATTAGAAAAACAGTCCTCTGGGCCGGATTTGAACCAGCGACCTATGGATAACTGTGAATCCTCCACTACAGTCCACCGCTCTACCAACTGAGCTACCAGAGGCTCTGTATACTTTCTTATTCCTACTCATTGCTTTACGTCCGTCCCTGTTTGCCGTCTGCACACACTGCTACTCAGCGCGGCCATATAGACGCACAGGAAATGCAATCATCGG